>NC_052046.1:4371111-4994008 GCF_015832195.1 Motacilla alba alba | reverse complement strand
TTGTCTAGTTGAGGGATTTGCACCCAAGACTGTTGATGGCCCTGTGAAAAGAGAAGAGGATCCTCTCCTGGCATGTGTCATCCTACTGCAGCACGAAGGGCATTCCCAGAATTTCTTAGAGAGCCTGGAGGCTATCACAATGTCATCAGCTTGTCATTTACTCAGTGGTAGAAGGAAGTTGTGATGTGCCCATCTACAAAACAGAGAAAGATGTACTGACGTTTCAAGGGATACAAAATAATGATACCATGCTACTTCCTAGCAAAAATCACCTTCCACTTAATACTCAGCAAATATTTAATGTCTCATTAGAAGACATTTGGAAAAGGACATTCTTATCCAAACATGTACTCACATGCTTGGCAGCTTTGACTGAAGTTTCTGTGAATCCAGCCAGTGGATGCCTTGGCCTAGTTAATTAGTCATGCCTTCTCAAGTGTGCTGTCAGTCCTTGGCAATCTAAAAGTCTGGACATAGGCTAAGGCACTGCACAGTGGGAAGGAGGGCTGAAAAAAAAAGGATCTTCCATCACAGGTGAAATGATAATTAGTCAGACGTGTATTTCAAGTGGCACCAGTATCAGAGCAGATTGCATATGGTACCCTGTAATTTTCTTTATACTTTTAATTATCTTTTAATTATTAACAGTTCTTGTCCACTCCAAATGCATTTGGCTAGCACCAGCTTCTTTTCTCTCTTTTCTTTTCCATTTTTCCCCTCCTTGTTCTAATCTAGCCCCAGTTCCAACTGCTAACGCATCAATGTCAGAAACTGCAGTCAAGCACAGCCTGTCCCCAAATCCCAACCTCTATAAACACGATGGCTCATTAATAACTTAAAAAGGATGATGACACTGATACTATTTATAGGGTCCTGCCAGCCAGGACTGCCAAAGTTAAGGAAATTAACATGGAAAAATTGTCAACTGCAAAACATTAGTGTTTATCAACAGATCAATCAAACTTCAACTACTGTAAATTGTGCTTTTAGCTAAATAAAATATATCCCCAATGACAATTTATTGAATGCCTCATTTTGTTACTCTTGTGCCCTTGTATCGGTTTCAATGAAAGACAGAGGAAGAAAAAAGAGGGAGATGCAAACTCCTCCACTCCCCTTTCCCCGCTCACTCTCCGACTCCCCTGACACCTGCCAAACCTCCCACAACTGCTGAGCTCTCAAAAGTTACAGCTACATGTTTCACAATGAGTGGCAAATCAGAACTGCTGAACAAAATTCTCATGAAGTCAATTAAGTGTTAATTAGCTTTGACTGAGGGCACACGAGTCTCCAGCAAGCTGAATAAATGTCAAGGTGACGAGGCTGTGTACTAAGTACTGGGTTTACATGCATGGAGAGCTTATGATTTAAGAGGTTATTTCTCTCCCTTCTTTCCTCATTGCCTTTTCTCTCTCTCTTTTATATCAGAATGAGACAGAATGCTGCAGCAAGAATGAAGTTTTTTCTTCACTTGTTCTCAACCGTATTTTCTTTAAATTGTTGGATAGGAAATTTGCTGCGAAACGTTGGATAGTTTTGCTGTGGCAAGAGAGGTTCCTTGGAACAAGAGATGGCTTTGGAGGAAAGTAACTGAAAGAGACCAGGGAGAAAGAGAAGAATTAGAAAAATATGATGTTCAAAGCCAGCTCTGATCCTAATGTTTTGTTTGCTGCACCTTCATTCTGAATGGAATTATCAAATACGTAATAATAACTCACAATAAAAATAACTAATACATATATTTACATACACAAACACATAGGTGACATAAATTATAATTAAAACACAGTCTTCTCTGTCTCGTAGAGCAAAAAATTAATTTCAAACAAACAAACAAAACCCTTGACTGAAAACTGCACTCTGATCTGATAGAAGCTTGGCTAGGAAAAGTAAAAATTAAGGCAAAATACCTGCTCCCATGACATGAATACTAGGTGTAATATTATGATTTTACTACCTTAAGCCTAGGTTGGGGTCTAGAGGCCTCGGGCAAGATCAGGGCCCCAGTCTGCTAGATGCTATTAAAAAAGATTACAAGTCCTTCCCACCAGGATTTTACAATCCATAGCTGTGATCTTGCAATTAACTTACAGTAGGTCGTTTCCAGCACGCAGCCCATGACATGACTGAGGTTTCAAACAGACAAGCGAGAGGAGAGGTGTGAGGAAGGAAACATTATTACCACATTTTACAGGTTCAGACGGAAAAATTAAGTGCCTTGCCCAGGGTCACACAATATATAACACTGATAATGAAAAAGCTGGGAATTCAGGCTTGACTTCAAGAGTCCAGGCTGCAGTTTGCATTGCAGCACTCTCCCCATTGGATGGAGTTCTGTGGAGAGCTAATGATATCCCTGTGTGGGTGGCAGACAAGGAATTCTCATCCATGACTAACATTTCCGAGGAGGTCTTTAAGCAGGACAAGTTAAAACCAATAGACCAGAAAATAAAGTTATAGGCATATTATGGAGGATACAAAGAGCAGACTATAAGATTTCTGTTTATTTCTGCTTTGTGAGACTAAAATGAGGACATGAGGAAAAGAGACCTGCACCTAACTTGGATGCCCATTAGACATGCTTACTTAAACTCATTGGTTGAACTGAGGGCTTGGAGTTTGGGAACAATAATTCAAGTTCCTTCCCAAAACCCTTGTGTTTCTGCTGATGTATCTAAGAAAATGATAAATCTCTTTCAGTAGGAAAGTTTGATTGCAACAGAGGAATCCTAGCTTCAGCCCAGAGCAAAATTATTTAAATGTCAGACCCAGGGTCTGGGATAATTTCTCTTGACCATGAACAGCTAAACTCTGGGATTTTTGAAGGAGGTCCTTAAGTTGTCAGCTTTAAAAGATATCTGAAACATTTTGACCTATCTACTTCACATGGGAGTTCCCAAGGTAATGGTATCATGAAGAGCTTCAGAGTTCAAGATCTCACAAGCTTTGAAAAAAATCTTTTTCAAAGCTTCTGAGACCTAGATTTAAGAAGCATTGAAAAAAAATGGAGGGAGCTTTCTACTGAACTTTCTTGATATACAGACTAACTAGCATTGTCAGAAAATGAAAGAAAAAAATAACAACAACAAAAAAAAGGATAGATCAACATTTCAGTGGCCTGTTTGTTTCTGTCTTGAGATTTGAAAGAACCATAGGATACGTGAAAGAAGACAAAGCAAAAAAAATCTCTCATTCTGTCTGGCAGAGATAATAGCCTGCCTAGGAGATGAAGCAGATATTCATTGAATCTGCAAGCCAGCTCATTATTAGCTAAGCGACATGAAAATATTATTCATAAATGGATTATGGTACTTATTGGCACAAGGTATCACTAAGACCATAAATACCAAGGTGAATTAAAAAGTCTATGGACGTGAAGAGAAAATCAGTGAAATATCTAGAGAGTATGAGAGAATATTCTGCACCTATTTTCATCAACCACATCTAGAGATATGTTACTGGATGAGACAAACACATCCACTACAAGCTGGTTGTTACAATATTTCTCTGCAGCTTTATTTCTTCTTTATACCTCAGGACAACTGATGTCTTGATGTCATCTAGACATCAAAAGTCTAGAAGAGAGTAATATTTGTTTTGTAAAATATTTCTTTACAGTTTTTGGTCTTCAGTTTGAAAAGACCAATCATTGTTGATGAATGCCACTGTTATTAATTCTGCTAGTAGATTTGGTCAGCAAATAGGAATGAAGCCAAGTTGGTCACACAGCGCCTAATAAAGAAATGGAACGACTCCAGGGGATAAGTGAAAGCAGCCTCCATCACGTGCTTTAGATCAACAAATACATCTCGATGCAATAGCCTTCTCAGAGTGTTGGGTGCTCAGATCTACCTCTTGTCTACTCCAGAGGAGGCCTCCCTTCAGAACCAAGTGTTTGGCAAAGCAGTGTGATCACAGAATCATAGAATGGCCTGGGTTGGGAGAGACCTAAAAGGTCATCACTTTCCAACCCCTGCCATAGGCAAGGACACCTTCCTCTAGGCCAGGGGAATTCACAGTTCCATGCAGCATGGACTCAGACACTTTCAGAGATGAAATGTCCACAACCTACCTGAGCTAGTGCCTCACCAGCATCAGAGTAGTGGTAGGTGTAGACTTGCAACTCCACATCCAGTTACTGATTAGAGCTTGTCATGGCATCTTGTCTTGGAGTTGATTTAAATTGGTTGGATCTAGTTAAACTTCTATTATCACAGTCACAAATGGCAATGAGGATAACATGTTTTCCAGGCATCGTAGACATCCATTTTTATTCTTTCTCCACAGCTCCTCCCTTGTTGATGCTGCCTTGAAAAACAACATGAAGGACCATAATAACTTTTTGGATTAGGAGTAGAGAAGTCTATGATATTGCTGTCAAGATTATCACTAATAGAGCAGGTTGCCTATATCTTCTGGACTGTGCACTTGAATATACAATAAATGCTTCTACAGAAGAGATCAACATTTAGATTTCAAAGTTTACTAGAGCCCTTTCTTCCTAAGATACATCTTTCTGGCAAGCATAGGAGCTCTCAAGTAGGTGTAAATTACATTTATGGCCATGACTGTAAGGTTCATTGACATGGTTAGAGCAGTATAAAGTAGTCTCAGTGAAAATGATAATCAGGCCCTGAGGCTTAGACAGATGGATGGACAAAACAATATCTGTGTAGTTTTATGCTACCTTTGCAAAAAGAAGTCACCAGTTTAAAACAAAAATAAAAATAAAAAGAATGTACAGCAAAATAAATTGATCTATTATGGAATAAATCCCAGAAACTGTGACACAAATAAAAAGTAGAAACAAACAAAAAAATGACTTAGTTCTCCCCCTGCATGTGGGTGACTGAATACAAATCTGATAAAAATCAGATAGGATAGCTGAGTCCCAGCTTTGACTCAAACAAGGCTTTCCTGTGCAGTCCTGGCTAAATCACTTTTCATACACGTCCTCAATCCCTGAGCCTTGGTATGCCCAGCTGTAATATTGAGATGATGGCCTATATTTTTACTTTAAAACACTTTAACTCTGTGCATAAAAAGTGCTATATGAAGCCTTTTGAATATTATAAGAACACTCATCTATTCATTCCTCTTATAAAATATATGCCTGAGCTGTTGGACTGATCTCACTTCTATATCAGAAATGTTAGAGAGGATTCTGCATCTCCCTATTTCACCTTGTAAATTAATATATGTGCAATCTCTTCAGTGTCTTCTGTTCCTAAATCACAACAGATATAAGCCAGCTACTCGCTTTTATTATGTGAGCTCTGGAAGGAAGGAGCATAGCATTAATTCTTCTAACCATGCTTCTGTTTAAAAAAAGTGCACTCAGCTCTATGCCCCTGACTACAGTTGGAGGCACTGTAAGCTACATGCCCCATTTTGACGGCATATTTTTCAATTAATACATCAACATATACTTCAATAAGGGTTCATCTATCATTAGACTTCACATGTAGTTTTTTACTTCTGAATCTAGCAACTTTTAGTGACATTTAATTATCTAGATAATATATCTCTACCTTCTAAATAATACTTCTAAGGGTGAAGAAATGTAGTCTTGCTTTGAAATGCTAGTGGAAATTCTAACAAAAGAGTCGCAACAGTCACTGTCATTTGAAAATTAAACTCAGAACCCACTTGTAAAAAAAAAAAAAACAAACAAGTAAGTTTAATATTTCTTTCACTTTATTTGTGACAATGACTTTGCTTTATGAAGTTGAAATGTGTGTATTCTCATTTAGTGAAAACATGCTCACACATGTGCTGCTATAACATGGGGAAGGTACAAGAGCATTTTCCAGGTGATACGTATAATGATGCATAAAATTAATTTCCACAAGCTACATACAGGCCCTGTATTTGAAAGTGCTCACACCATTTCTTAAATCCTAACATTCTTATAGTCAGTCACCTCAGCGAGCTGAGATGCATCATTCTTACAGAAAACTCATCTCTTTGTGGATCCTGGTGCATTAAGTTTGTGAAGACAGAATTCTGCTGCAGTGCATAGAGGGGGAAAAAAAAGAAAGGAGAGCTCATTGGCACTAAGTAACCATCAGCAGTCACAAAACTTTCCACTTGCTCTTTCCATAGCTGCACAAGACTTGGTTGATTGCTTCAGCCATTAATTTGATCCCAAGAACCGTCTTTGCTTGTTATTCGGCATCCTTCCTGGCTGCTGTTTACTGATGTCACTCGTACCAGTTGATGAAACTAGAATGTGATGAAGTAAGGAGTTTCTGATGGTGTAGAAAAATGTTGAGCACTAGGAATTATTATGACAAACCTATTATACTTGCGACGATTTCTAAATTAGGACACTTGTGCAGGCTGAATTTTTTACTGTCCTTCAAGTTCTTGTCAGCCAAGGGCTTTCTGTGGTACTGAAATGAGAATGTTGAAGATACACTGAACAACAGTCTGAAAAAAGGCACTTAGCTTAAACATATGTCACATTCTCTTTCTTCAAATCTACAGACAAGTATTTCCTTGTCCTAGAAATTTCCATAAGGGCCAGGAATGATAACAATGTTTTTCCTCAGTTCATTACTGGATGCTCTGCTGTGTCTTAACACTTACGGCTTGCAGAAAAAGAAAACAAGCTTTGGAGTTAGACATTTCAATTGTTGCCTTCAGTATGCTTCCATACAAACCAGTTTGGCAACCCAGTCTGTACTGAGGACTGACAAATGTATGCTTACCACCTAAACTGGCACGAAACAGCTTATGTACCCAGGTTCTGTGGTTATGTGCTGTGTGCACCAGAAATTTCAAATTTCACTGTTTCCATACCCCAGCCTACAGCAGCTGGTGATGTAGGCAAGTGCCTCCTCCAGGGAATGATTACCTGGATTCTAAAGCAAAGTGGCAAATGGATTCCTGCAGACCTCTGGGGTGGGAGAGAGGAGGAAGAGAATGGAAGGCAGAGAACTAGAGAGGCAGTAGCAGAGACCTGATGCATGCAGACCTAAGATGCCATGGAACAAAATATGGCAAATTATGGCATCATGTAACTAGTGCAGTGGGAGAAAGGCGTATGGGAGTAGTGCTGAGTGCTGTGGGAGTGCTGCAACAGTGGTGCTTCCTAAGGACGTAATCTGATGTTACATTTTTTCCCATGACACAGCAAGTTAACAGACAGCTTTCCTGCTCTTTTTCATAATTGCTTATTTGCTCCTGCCTTCACACAAAGGTCAAGATATGACAATAGGAAGAGCTGTGAAGCAAAAGAGAGAGAGAGAGAGAGAGAAATATAAAAAAATATGGCCTTCAACAATAATTTTCCTTTTCACTAGTTTGGTGTGCAGTAAATCTCTATACACACAGTATAAACCCGCAATATGTATATTGCCTAACAAATCTGAATATGGATATATATTAGCTCAGTTGGCTGGAGAAGAGTCCTAATAACTCCAAGGTTGTGAGTTTCATCCCTGTACAGGCCATTTACTTGAGAGGTAAACTCACTGGCCCTTCTGTGTCCCTTCTGACTCAGAATATCCTGGGATTGCTGTGATTTGTGGTATTTTTATATTAATAAATGCATGTACATACCTATATGTATATAGCATGGCCTTGCATGTGCACTGCAGAGAGAGTGGATGCATCAGAGATATTTTCCTGCCAGAAAAAAATGTTCAGAAACTCAAAATGCTTCTATTGTTTCCTTAGCCTTAGACCAGGGCTTGCTTCCAACCCACGTAATAACTGTATCATGAAGAAATGCCTTAAGATTATTTTCTTGCATCAAAGTGGTTGCCCTTATAGTTCTGTAAATCTTATATTTAGACCTGATACTGTGCTGTGCTGTGTCCATTTTGGATTTTTCCCTTAGCAGTTCCTCCAGTCCTCAAGCATTATAAAAATTTGATGGGACTTAAACAACACATTGAGTAGTTTCTCTGTATTAAAAGATTAAAAACAAAACAAAACAAAACAAACCCAAATCAAAAAGAAAGCAAACAAACAAAAACCCAAACCAAACAGAACCACATAAAAAAAAGAAAAAAATAAATAACAGCAACAACCAAAACCTACCAAAGACTTCAGTATCAATGTATAAATGAGGATACATTAAGTTTCTGCTCATGTCTCTGTTTCAGCCTATTTCTATGTTTTCAAAAGTTGTCACTTCATTGCATTTCTTTAAAACACTTCAGTAAAATATGCTGGTTTTGAAAACAAGATCAGCAAAAGCTTAGTTTCGAGGGGAGATGGATACATTTTCTTAAACCAGACCTCATCACAGTACCAGACTGGAGACTAGAAAAACACCCAAGCACAGGTCAATCTGCAGAATGAAGAAACATGTTTCTGGTGGAAGGCAGGAGTAGGAATCTTCTCAGCTGGACTTACCTCTGCAGTAGAGATGACACTGGAGCTAAGACTCAGACCAGGTGCTCAACCCAACCTCAAACAAAAGTGCATTACATCCCATATTCCTCTAATTGTGAAAATGTCTTTGCATATTCACTTTATAATTGCAGATCACTTTGTTATTATTTGAGATTGGAAGATTCTGTCTAAGCAGAGAGAGACTGGCTCTTTGGCAACAAGACCAGTATACCAGAACAAACAAATGGCCCGTTCTACCCAGTATCTGGTCTCTGGAGTCTGAAGTGGGAGGCATAAAATCCCCATATTGTAACTAATTATGCAGTAATATACCATGGGAGATTGTCCCCAGCTGCCTGTATTACTAACTCATCTGAAACCTGGATGAACAGGAAATCTCAAGAGGAAACTTTATTCTCTCTAGATTTCCAGTTTTAAGAAGTTTTACTGAAGTTCAAAGAAACAGAACAAAAAATTGACTGCTTTTACTTTTGCTCCAAAAACCATACAAAAAACAGTGAGGTTTTCTCCTTGTAAGCTCAAACAGTTGAGATTCTCACAAGATTCACTAGTGGAGTTTGGTTTTTAGAACAGATTTGATTTTTTCCTGCAGAATGTGCTGCAGTTATCAGCCACCCTCATAGTTTTTTTTTCCTCTGTGAGCCACTCATTGCACTGAAACTTATTGAAAATTTTGTCAACAATCAGCTTCATAAAAGCTTGCACATTGTCTGCCTAAAAGCTCTGTTTTGATGAGAAAATGACTATTAATGAGAACATGTTCTTTTCTGGCATCAGACTCAAAGAGACACAGGTCATAAATCTCTTTGATCTTCTTGCACAAAGCAAGTATCAAGGAAAGAAGCAAGTTCATTCTTTCCTCTCTTCCCCCCCACCTCTTTTTCTTTTTTTTAAGCTCCTGATTGAAACAATCCATTTAGTAATCAGTAATTTATCATGCTTGCTTCCTCCCACCCCTTTTCCCCCTTTCCTTGTGCTTTTGTTTGGTTTTTATTCTTTATTTCAACATAACAGAAAATCTTTCAAATTATCCTCTCTATATATTTCTCCTGTTTTAGCAGGAGTTGAAGGAGAGAATTTTTCAAGGGGGGTGGTGAGGAGAGTATTGGGGTGATTTCAGTTTGTGACATTTGGGTTGGTTTACCTTTTCTTTTTAGAAAGTATGTACTGAAAGTGGGGGAAAAGAGCACAAAAAAAAGAAACTATAAAAATGAAATGTGAAGAAGAATCCTAATATTCTAGTTTGCTCAATGAACTGCTGCCTTTCATAGATGTGTCAATACTGCCATCTCTTGCTTTTTCAACAACCTAGGCAGGAAAGTGTGGTTCAATGGAAATTGGAGAAAGAACATTCACTCACATACAGACATAAAAGAGCTAAGTTTTCCAAGAGAGGTGAGTGAATTTTCCCTGGTACATTTTGTCTTAAGTGGAATTTTTTCTTAATTTTTCTCTTTTCTGTTGCTATCTGTCTTCATATGAACCTTAAACAATACAGCCATAGCAACTGAGACCTCAGCTAGTGATTTAAGATTTTAGTGTGGGTTAACTCAAGCCATTCTGAAAAAGAGAAAGAATCTGTATAATAATCAAGCAGTGATGAAAATAAGCCTGCATGTCTCCCATACCTGAATGTTGTGATGACAACAT
This sequence comes from Motacilla alba alba, assembly GCF_015832195.1. Taxonomy (NCBI): domain Eukaryota; kingdom Metazoa; phylum Chordata; class Aves; order Passeriformes; family Motacillidae; genus Motacilla; species Motacilla alba. The sequence continues at coordinate 4,983,991 of NC_052046.1, read as the reverse complement.
TCAGGTAGGTAAATACACATTAGATGTACAGCTGTATATATATTTTTAACAAACATCAAGTGTAATATGAGTATTTTACCAGCAAGCTTAAAGGTAGATAAATAGTCTATTGAAATAATTTCCAGAAATTGCAGACGTGCATTTTTATCTATGGCTGGTTATGACAGTGATCTGGTTTGATAGGTCATGAAACATCATGTCGCATAAATGCAGTGGCCAATACTTTGGACCTTATGACTATGATCTATAGCAGAATTATTGTTCCATGGAGATAAACTCACGAGAACTGCATAGTCATTTGTCAGTGAGCAATGTTGTTTTCTAGGCCAGTGCAAACTACATTTCAAGCCTAAATGTCCAGCTCTTCAATTTTAATACCTTCACAAAAAGGTGCTATTTTATCTTTTTAATTGCAATGCAGTGGTAATAGTCATACCAGAAATATGTACTCCTCTGAAGTGAAAATCAATGAAAGTTTCATACTTAAAGTAAAAATTGATTTCTTAAGTTAGATGGGACAATTTGTGACTTTAAAAGCATATCACCATCTGGGTGATAAAAAGACAGATTGACACTTGAAATTTTTGTATTATTACAACCTACTGTTTTGGTCCCACACCTGGTTTTTGGTTATGTTGTTATACGTCTTTTTGTGCATACCAAAACAGAAGTTGTCCTCCTGTACTGAGTTGACAGGTTATAGTTAAGGGTTCTTTTTCTGAAGCTTAATATGTACCCCAGTCCAAGGTGTGAGTAAAGAAAGGCATATGATGATCTTGTAAAGCTGTGGGTCGCCTGTTACAGTCCTCTGGGTTTCTCACAGATACACAAGCTTAAAGAGCTCACACTGTTCACAAATGTTGCATTTGCCTCACCCTGTATGTATTATTATTTTTTCTTGTCGTGGTTTGTTAATTTTTGTAATTTTATCTGAGCATATCACAATGTGTACACATGTGCACACGTGTACGAAGGGAAGTCAGGTGGTAATTAAGGGGCAAAAGCACTAAACCTCGCAGTTGTCTCCATTGCAAAGTAAATGCTTTATCAACAAACCACAGGTGTACAGCACTAAAGCAGATAAAAACATATAGGACCTGATATGACAGTTCCCTGTTCAAAATACATTAATCATCCAAGGTAAATTTTTGCATCTGTTATACACTGTAGGTGTTTCACTTGCTTTGTTCCAGAGACATTAAAACAGATGGAAATCTTTTCCCTTTTCAATGTGGTTGGTCCAAGAAACACACAAAGTGTTTTCCTGCATGACTTCTTGATCTGCCACAACTGCTCTGCTTGTTACCGTGTGGTCACACCACTCTCCTGCACAATGCAAAGATGTGAGCCAGACAACAGAGCTCTGTTGTGCTCCTCAGGGCCAAAGTCCACGGTGTCCAAACCAGGAAAAGTCTCAGTTTCATCAATAAGGTGTGCGGTTCAATTAGTGTGATGGAAATTTTCCCATAATTATGTCTTTCAGTCAATGGACTGCTGTTTCATTTACAGTCTATCAGTAATTTTGAACACTCAGAGTTTAATTAGAAGCAGATAATTTTCAGACAGATCTCCAAAGTCAAATAATTCCCTCTGAAAATATAGGTCTTCTGATCCTTGTTGATCAATTTGGCTGAGTGCTGGAGGACAACTAGCATAGAAAGGAGCATAGAAAACCGAGCTCATATATAAGAATAATGATATCAGCTCCTGATTTCATCTGTTGTGAGAGGAGCAACCTTGATTCCACTGTATCTGCTCAGCAGATCTTGGCAGCAGAAGAAAACAGGTCACTATTAAGCCAGGTGGTGACACTTGTGCTTCCTGATCAATGGGGAGATGGTGAATTACCCACTAGACTCATTGACCAAGTTAAGCCTTAAGCCTTGCCCATCAACTTAAAGCTCTTTATAGTGAAAAGTGTTTTTTGAAGGTTTTAGGTGCAAGATAAATAGTCAAGGAAAGAATTTTCTGTACAGCTTATCATCAGCAACAGGGAATGCTTTATTTCCTTTCCCTAGCACTTTGACCTGATCTATTCTTTCTGGCTCCACTGTCTTAACCACTCACCTCCAGAAAGACACACATATAAAGAAGTCAAAAGCTCATGCTTACATATGATCTTGCCCATCAGCAAAATTCTGCAGCTTCTTAAATACAACCAGGGTGTTTCCCACCTCATGGTGCATCTTACTTCAGTATTTGGAGCTATAATGTGCTTTTTTTGAGTACAGTATGTTTAACCCTTCTCTTCTCTGACCAAGATTTATTAATTTTCTGGGGTTTTTCCCCTTCTCTTCTCCACCCTTCAATATCATCTATTGATTTTATGCTACTGACAATCATGACAATACTAATATCCTAAACTTACCCTATGTGCTTGCATACATTTTATCATAAATACATACAAGTACTCTTGAAAATGTTTATGAGGAAGATTCAGGTAAGACACACAGAAATCAGACCAGTCTGGGGCCAGAAGTTTTGAAAAACTTCTTATTTGGTACAAAATATATCATCTGAGTCAGTAAAAAAAATTTTCTTTTCATTAAGCAAATGTTGCCTCAGCCTCATATGTGCCTCTTTCCAATGTGGAATATCTAAAGCAGCTAAAATAGTTACAAGGAGAGATTAAAGCAGATGGAATGACCTTTTAAAACTCTGCACTGACTTGTGGATTTCCTCAGAGGTACATCTGCATCTTCTTAGAGGATTTAGAGGGCACTTAACCTGCAGAAGTGTTAGGAACAGGGAGTATTTCTTTGAGGTGATTTTTTCAACAGCTTTTAGTGTAGTGAATATCTCAACTACCAACATGGAATGCCATATCCCAGGCAGAAGCTATCCTTTGTATTGTCTGTGTAAACATATGCACTGTTACATGTTATGCATTCATAATCTCAGGATCATAAGGACAAAAATATCAGATAGTTATTGAAACAATAATATATATATATATATATACACACATACATATATATATATAAGAATCCTTCATAAAAAGTAACAAATTTGACTTTCTTCCCCATATAATTTTCTGATCTGCAATATCAGTATTTGGTTTTCTTTTAAAGAGATGTAGATTCAATTCAAGTAATCAATTCACTAAAATTTCACAATTAGGGATGCTTCTCTATACAACTTGAAAAAGCATCTTTAGTCTTACCAAACTCCTCCATTTTATCTTCTACCCATAAATTACATTCACATCTGATGCAGCAACAGTAACATATGTTATGAATTCCTTTTAGAGGTAATTCATTCCTTTCTTTTCAATGTGTTTTTATGATTTTTTTAGGAGTCATTAGACTCCTGGCTACCCACTTCAGAAGTTTCAGAGCATATAATGAGCAGATTACTTCTTTTTTTCCCCTTTTTTCCTTTCTATCTTCTTCATGGGTATTGCTGTTTCACTGCTGAATCTTTCAAAATCCCTTTACTCTCTGAACACTCACCTCAAATCACACTGGACATGACAATGACTGCAGCACTTGCCACCTTCACTCAAGCCAAACATGGTCTTACAGGACAGTGCTGAGCATCCCAACCAGTACCAATGTGCAAATGCACAGGAGATTTATTGCTCTGGAGGATTTGTAAATAAGATTTTGAAAATGTAAAGAGAATTACTTTCTTCTAGTAAATTAGTTTCATTTCCAGTCAGATTTTGAAGGACTGCTAGGTTATGGCAGATGAGAGCTTTAGTAATATGGACTATTTTTTGCAGCATAGACTAGAAGAAAAAATATTGTAGGAAGAAGATTATATTTTATATCTACTTAACACTGAGACTGTTTTTTGTTTTGTTTTGTTTTTTTTTTTTCTGAGTGTAATGACAAGAAACAGGAGTTTTAACTCAATTGATAATTGATTTCTATAAGGTGTGGTATTCCCTTCTCTCTCTAAAATATCAAGATTTAAAGAGAAGCTCTTCCCCATTAGGGAGGAGTCCGAGGGTTTTATGTTACCAGCAGCTGAAAGAGTAAAATGTCCTCAGAAGGTCATCTGGGCCAAATCCACAGGCCCACAGAAGCTTATGGGGTTTGCCAGACTGGTGATTTCCAAATTAACATTCTCAGGTGAGATCTGGTATCTGTACCATCCAGGTTCAGCCGTTTTTATGTTCTCACATTTTTTGTCCTCTTTGGTTTTGCTGAATTATTTTTTGCTCCAGACCACATGTTCAGGTCTACTCCTCTGTGGCACATGGAGTACAGGGGGCATTCTTGAAATCCCTTCTAGCACCCACAAATGAGCCATTACTGTCTGCAATATGTTTCTCTTTCACAGGAGTTCAACGGCGTGCTTTGCTGCCATTCCTGTAGCTCACCCCTGGCATATTAGTTTAGCACTCATTGTTTGTCATTCAACTTTGCTTTCCTTTCTTCTTTACCACAGCTCAAGAAATTCCTTCAGCTTGGTTTTCTTTCTCGGCTTTTTGTTTGTTTGTTTGTGGGTTTTGTGGTGTTGTTGTTGTTGTTTTATTCAGAGGATTTTGTTGTTTGGTTGGTTTGGTTTTTGCTTGTTCTTGTTTGTTTTTTGCTCGGTTGGATTGTTTTGTTGTTTAGTTTGTTTTATTTGTTTTGATTTTTTTGTTTTGGTTTTGGTTTTGTCTTGTTTGGTCATTTGCAAATGTTTTATTTATTTGCTTATGTATTGCTGCCACTTATTTGGGATAGTGGCAGGATTTCTTTGTCTGTCTTTCACTGTTTTGTTTGACACAAGAAGTGGCTGAATGAATTAAAGTAAAATAAGAGCTTATTCCACTCAAACATGTATGCAAGACATGACATTGACCTGGACTGATCATTCATAGAGGTTCACAAAAATTCTACTCTTTATTACTTTTGTTCTCAATTTCCTGTTGATTTAAGGGAACAAGAGGCAATAGTGGAATTCTCAAGAAACAGTTCTGCTCCTGAGACATTTTCAAACCAAAATTTCAGATTCAAGAGATTCTATTAGCTCAGGTAAATGCTGAATAAACATCCATTGTATGTTTATCAATATTTATCTGAACTAGAAGCATATGAAAGTTCCCTCATCACTTAGCTAACCTTTATGGCATATGAAATCAGCATCCTTTTCACAGGCTAGAGAAAGACATCACTAAAAACCTCTTGCTGCATTTAATTTTATTATTGAATATAATATACAGAGTAATAGGGCACAAAAGGAAAGACATGTTTATATGAGAAGGAAATATATACAGCAAGATTTCCAGAAGAATATTCAAGGAGATGTTATACATGTAAGTAAATATAGGAACCTATAATTTTATTTTTTTTCTTATCACTATCACAATAAAAAAGAAAATCCTGTTCAAGTCCCACAAGAGCTGCTGTTTTGAAAACATGACAACCAACATGCTGCAATGAAGTGATCTTGGGCTAATAAATAGCAACACCTACACTCAAACATCAGCTTTTGAAGTCACCAGCTCCCCATGAATATCGGCAAAATCACTTAACTGCTTTGCATTTATGCTTTGGGACAGCTTAGGACAAAAATAGTTTGGAGGCTATTTGCCTCCATTTTGATTTCTGCACAGCATTTCTGTAGCGGCTACAATGAGAGAGTCTGTGGCAATAAATTCCTGAATTTTTATGCTAACAGGGGAGCTTCAACCAAAAAAAACCCCTGAATCCTCTGTCCTCTGTCCACATTTACAGCTTTGTAGAAGGTCATTTGGCAGGGAGCAAAGATGCCCTGTGAAAAAGAGTCTGGAATCAGGGGTGAGCGTTCTACAGAGAAAGCCATGCCAGATCTTCCTCTGTTCCACTAGGCTGACCCCAAACTTGGTTGGATGTCAGGGGGAAGGAGGCCCTGTGGGTCTTGTGAAATCTGTGGCAGGTTATAACCACTCAAAGGGTGCCAATGGACTCCTAAAGAAGCAGGACAGCATGGAAATATCTGCTCCTTCCTAAACACTCAGTGCATTTCATTTGGGCTGCTAATGAGAGAACCGTGTGTTTTGTACAGGCTTGTTTTGCAAAGTGCTCCTTTGATTCAATTTCTATGTGTTCCTGAAAAGATTAATCATAAATTTAAATGCCTGTGAGGCTGGAGTTATGAAAAGAAGTGTAATTGATGTTCCAGACAAAGCGAAATCTCAGGCCTGATGCATTTAACAGGAAATGTTTATTCTGTAAACAGGGAACAATAATAAACTCCACATGTACCCTAAGTACCTTGAACCCTTGTCCTGTCTTTTTCCAGTTTAAAATCCTTAAACTACCTGAATACAGCATTTTAAAAACCCATCATAATATCTGTGTGAGTTTCTAGAAAAGTTAATTTTATCTAAGGTGTTAATAGCTCCTTTTTTAACTATTTCTCCATGGTGGATTTTGAGAAGCCTTAGCAATTCATTGGTCAACCAATAATTGCCACAATTGTAAGAAAATAAAACAATGAAATAGTTAATGCCCATGGACAAATTTCCCCAGCATGCAGCTATTACCAATAATTATAACACAATATTACCAGTATTACTTATCCTGAGTATCCTACCCACCATTTTGTCTGGAATGGGGCTCTGATGTGAGTGCAGCCAACAGGGAAGTTAATTCTTCACTTCTGCTTCTGCCTGAAGAGGTTTGTGTAGAAAGAGGGTCACTCTGAGTTCATATTATCCTTTCTGTTGTGACAACAGCTATCTCCCAAATCCACAGGGCCAAGGCCTGTGCATGGAGGTGTTGCTGCAGTTGGTGCAAAGGGCCAGTGCTGACAGAGGAATGTTTTTGTTGATTCGAGCACAGACTTCCTTTGGACAGAGGATATTTTTTTCTCTGGCCAAGTGGGTTGGCAAGCCACAGATTATGAAATTCTTTGACTATGAAGGACAAAACACCATATTTAAATGTCAGGAATAAGAAACACAAGAGCAAGTATTCTTCCTCTCACTTTCCACTTTCTATGTGCTCAACTTGCAAGTCATTTGGTCTGGTACCACAGCCCATTAAAATAAACGAAACTAACATAATCTTAAAAAAAAAAAAAAAAAGAAAAGAAAAATACCCCAAATAATTGCTTTCTATTCTGTGTCATGTTTTAATTAAAGATAGCAGCACCACAATCTACGATATATCTGGAAATTATTAGAAACCTTTTCCAGAGGCAAAAAGGATCAATACCTCTTTGTCTCAGTGGCATAAAACATCTCTGTGTTACTTCTTTCCTGCTGGCAAAAGAGAAAGTGAAAAAGTCTAAGATGGGAATAATAGCAGCACCAAAGGGGAGAGCCATGTGCCAGGTCAAATGAGCATGCTTTTTCTTTTGTGTCTATTTTTAAAAATAAGCAGGGTGGTTTGCATTATGTGATTCCATCCCTGCCGTAAGTTTTGCTCCCTTTGTATCAGGGGCAGCAGAGATCACATGGAGCTACTGAGTCAAGACCCTGAAGAAGGGAAATGTGACTGAAGGTGAGATGAGGCTTGGGAGTCAAGTTCTGGCTTCCCTCCCTGCCTCCACCATGGATCTGTGATCATCACCATGAGCTGTGTGAAGCTGCTCCATTTCCTTGGAGCTGAGCAGGTGCATGTCCTATGCCTTGCACAGTGATGACTGTGTCCTCCAGAGAGGAGCTTTTTGTTGACTGCTCTTGTCTGCAGAAACTGGATTTGGCTTTCACCTTGTCACTTTCTGAAGGACAGTCTGAAAGTGGTGGCACTCACAGCTGTTTGTGCCTCTCATGCCGGAGTTTGCAGCCATGTGTCTCACAACCCAAATGTGCCACACGTGGGGTTCTCCTGGTTCATCTTGTTTTCCCCACTTGCCAGTGGAGAGAAACAGGCACCTCTTAGCTAACACCACAAATATACCACGAGCTAAAAGAGCCTGATGTTTTAATCCTTATATAACAAGAAGGTGAGGAGCTCAGACGTCCATCCACATTACAGAAATCAGGTGTTAGAGAGCATTAAACCAGGCCAAAGTTTGCCTCTGTATAGACTGAGATAATGGGACAACAATTAATTATAACATACCTAATTGTCTTGCTGTCACTTTCTTTTTTATATGAGGGTGTTTTAGCCTGCCTGGGGAAGAGAAACCACATCAACACAGTCAAAGGGAAATGTTAACCCCATGTTTTCTGCTGCCCCCTTCCTTTTTCTTTAAACATCTTGTCCCTATCTAGGCTGAACAGCAAAAGGAGAGGAGACTGAACTTGCTGCACTCCCTGTTATTTCTCACAACAAAATGTGAGTGTTTCTGAACTGAAAAGGAATTGCAAAAAAAAAAAAAGTTTCAAAAGTCATTAACTTCCATACAGTCTCCACAAATTCATAAGTGAGTGGCTTTAGTATCACCAGATCATTCATTTCTTCACAGACTTTAAAAGTAAACACTGCATTTTGTATGTCAAGGCTGGTGTCCTGTATAAAATTATTTGCCTTCCTTTGCAGTTGTCCAACTCTCTTTCAACTGGAGTATATATTTCCAAAGAAATCGAACCAGACCCCCAAATTCTTGGATTCAAGACTGCTCAGATGACACTACTCAACCATTTCTATTATTAATTAAAATTTCAATGAAAATTATAATGCCAAAATCTTTTGGAAATATTTATCAGCAAACAAATTCACCAAAGTAGCTGACCTTTCAGTCACAGAGCTAGTACCCTTCCCTCCTAATCACTACTGGGCCTCAGGGTTTTGGGAAATTTCTCCCTCAGCCCCATCTTCATCCAGAGAATTTCCCACCCCCTCTCATCTGTGGGGTATGATGGGATGATAGCAGCAATCCAGTCCTTAATGTCTGTATCTGCAGATGAAGAGTGCTGTATAAGTGTAAAGTGTTATTATTATTGTAAGGAAATAATAATACTAATAAAACAAAATGAATTGAAGTCTTGTCTTCAGATGGTTATTTTAGCAATCCAGAAATCTAAAGCCCATGAAATAGACAATTAAGAGGGGTTAGATACTTAATATCAGTCGTTGTGTTTGGGTAGAATTTTGCAATAACGCAGCTGCTATAATAATACAGATTTTTATTTCTCCTTCCAGAAAGGAAGTGGTCGTGTTTTCGGAGAAGCCTGGAAGTCCTGCTGCAGAATGCAGAACTTTGTGTGCCTGCCTGTGAGCTCAAACGACCTCTCCTCTCCTGTTCCAACAGCTCCATCTTTGGGAGAGAGGAGGGGAAGCGTTCCTTTCCTTTAGCTGGCTTTTCAAACAAAAGAAACCTTGGAAATCCTGGAATATCTTTTTTCCCTTCCCCTCTTTTCCCCATGTCTCTCCCCACATCGCTCTTCCTCAGCAGGGGAATTAAAAACCCCCAAACAATCCTCCCTTTCTCTCATTTCTGTCATAACTAAGGGCCAGAGACTCATTTAATTAGTCTCTCTTGTGTGGCTTACAGCCCTGTTCAAGGCAAACATTTACCCCTGGGTTTCAGTGCTGCTGCTCAGCCACTGAATTTTCCTTTTTAATTTTTTTTGTCAGGAAAATGTGGTATCATGTTAATGGCTATTGGGGATCCTACGGCTAAATCATAATCATAATTGTCCACACTAATCATAATTGTCTTGCTGTTGCAGTGTGCATCCCTCCCTCCTGTCAGCTTGCAGTCTCATCCTGCTGCCTTGGACTGTGTGCTTACATTGGGTATGTGCTCTCACAGGCAGGGTTGACATTTCAGTCATTTTTGTCTGTTGAGTATTTGGGCTCAGGAGACAGTGACTTGAAGACCTTGTAGGAGGGGTCACTCTCTCTGTGTTCTCAAAATCCTCATCCCAGAAAGCTCCCATGAGGAAAGCCACTTTTATGTATTTAGAATGGCTCATTTTTCCCTTTTAAAGTGAGGCTAGCTGAGGAACAGGAGTTAGAGATCCAGATTAAGAGCCTCTCTTATCCACAGGCTGCCTTTAATTGGTGAGTTACATTTGGGACTCCTTTTTTTCTTACCTCTCGAATCTTCCATGCCCTTCCTTGCAGTGGCCCATCTCCAGCAGAAGGGATTACATCTCTCCTTCACGTCTCATAAACCTGAGGGTTAGGACATATTCAGGACAACAGGGGCTGGAGGGTGGGAAGCTTATGCATTACACAGCCTCAGAAGATGTTTTCTCTGTCCTAGAGGAAGTGTCTCATCATTAGACCAGTTTTCAAGAGGCAGTCAGTCAGGAACATCTGTCTCTGTCCTGGCAGTGGTGATGATGAAAGGGAGACTCCTGATAACACAGTTTTTGTGGTGATGTGGTCAGCATGTGGATGCCCACCAGATGAGGCTCTTCAAGTGTTATAAATATTTTGAGTGCCTTAAATCCTAATCAGGAAAATATATGCATTAAATACCAAATTATTAAATACCATATTATTAAATACCAAATATTTAGAACTAGAGACCTGCAAGAAAGTGCCGCAAATACTAGAGTGCAAGAGAAAAACAGGACAGGGTTTAGTATGTTCATTAGTTATGGTAGTTCATAGTTGCTAGAAGGGAGTGGGGTAAAAGTAAAGGTAAATATAGAACTGTCAAGGCCAGAGTGACTTTTTTTTTTCCTTAAAATCAAAGAGAAGAAGAGAAAGAAAGGGGAAATTTAATTCTCAGCAACTACACAAAGGCATGGATAGAGGTCACAGAGAGAGACAGTGTAAATTCTTTAGGAACAAGAGAGAACCCAAGTTAAACTGAGAAGCCAGAAAAGTCATGGAAGCAGACAGAGTCCATAAAAACCTTGGAGCAAGACTAGAAAGGGCTCAGGCAGATGCATCATGAGAGAAAGTAAAATCTGAGCTTTAAGAGGCAATATCATAAATGACATGAAAAGTTAGCAAAGAAATAAAGAAAAGTAGGCACTGAGTAATTGAATACAGTCCCAGAAATCTGGCACTGGCATTCCTTTGCTATGTTTTGGCTGCACAATGTACATAGGGTGACATTAAACTGTATCTCAACCAGGACAGAGAACTTTCTACTAATTTAATGATGCAATTAATTAAATTTTGTTGTTAAGAAAATATTTCTGGTGCTCTTAAACTAAGTAATTTGGATATCCCCATTTTGATCTTACCTGAAATGACAAGTAAATTTTTTAAACCCAGATTCCCTAAAGGCCAAACTAGTGACTTCAGTGGTTTCTTGTCTAATGAAAATAATTTGTGTACAGAGTTCAATTCACCACATGGGTTTTTGTTCAGAGATCCTGGCTTTAATGTCACTGGAACAGAAACACATGTTGTCCTATCCCCACAGCTCTGCTGCATCCTAAGCACTCCAGCTTCTCCAAATTCATGCTGATAAAACCTCATTACTGTTCTGTAATGTACTTCTGATACACATTCCCATTTTCACTCTCATCTGCAATCCCCAGCATCGGCTGGGATTTGAAGAATAAGTGTAAAAGCAGCTGTGTGGAAAGATGACGTTTTCTTACAGTATTTCAGACACAATTTAAAACAAAACTGACCAGAAATCTCCTGAGACAGCCTTTTCTTAAGAGAATTAGTTGATACTATTAATTCATAGGTTTATCTTCTTTCATAGTATTGTATAAAGCAATTGTTTTTACTTCGCCAGTCCAAGGTTTCTTTCCCCCTTAACTGCTGGGATTGCAGTAAGATTTCAGCATCTGGAACCAGGAAATCTGGGCTCACTTCCAGCTGTGGAGTCAAGATGACCACTAAATCTTACCACCATAACACCACAACTCCTCACATTATGTAATCCTGCCTCTCACACACCTCCTGAATTCCTCAAGAGCTACATCTAAACCCTTAAATATTACATATTTACATATCACAATATAGACATATATATACACACGTTCATGTTTCATTTCACTTCTCATTGGAAAGCTTCAGATCCACGGAGCTGACAAAAAAAACCGAACTGAACAAAATGAAAGAACAAAAAACAGCCTTCTTAAAACTTTGCCCAGGTCAGCAGGAAGCCCTGCATGTGGGGTTTCAGGAAAATCTGTCTTCTGTACACCTCTGCTTCAGTCAATGGTGAGATGAGCAGGTTATCCTGCTGCTTGCACAGCCTTCTCCTCCCCTCAAGTATTTTTGGTCACCAATCCCCTCTTGGAAGCAGACAAGCATGTGTAATGCTCAGCACACAACCTAGAACATGACAGACACAGATTTGAGGTGACACTCCTCTGACATTGCAAGAGGGAGAAGTGGTTAAGCTTGCTCCTTAATATCAGAAAAAGATGGTGAAAGAGTGAAGCATAGATGATGCCTGTCCCTAGAGAGGAAAATTGGATGCTTCTGGAACACTTAGGGATCGTCTTCAGCTATTGAGAGACTGAGCTAGGTTTGTCCATTCTCATGGAAAAGGAATAAAATAGATGAAAGCCAAGTTTTTGTCCAGAAATTTAATAATCTGATCACTCCTCTGATCCGTAAGAAACCCAAGAATCCTTCTCCAGCTGGGGTGCCACTCCTTCTAGATATGCAGCTAAAATTTAATGTAAAATTTTACTTGGCCCTAAAATAATGTCAGACTTGAGTTTCCTCTACACATTAGTAAGCAAACCCAGTGTCATATGTATTTATAAAGAGCTTTACTACATAAGTATGGGTTTTGCTCTACAAATTTATAATTTCTTTTTTTCAGCTGAACCCTTTTCCTCTGAGTAAATTGTATTGCATAAGATTGAATTCCTGTAAAGCACACGTTCCCTTCCCTTTCAGAGGCCTTTCTGGAACTGTAAATATAAAATATGTTTACCTGAATATTGTTTGCATCCATCATTTCCTCATTCTCCACAACATCCCTGAGAGAAAAGGAGAAAATATAAACTCTGATCTTGTCATGGGGCTGTCCTCATTTCAGCCACTGTTTTCCAATGTCAATATGAGATATCGTTGAAGGAGTGCTATCAAAGTGCTGCTTTGCTGAGAGGTTTAAGATTACCAGGAATGATGGTGTTTTAAGTTAGCTGTTAACTTTGCACTCTATCAGTTCAGAAGAGATCCTGTTAGTGGTTGTCATGCTACATCTGAAGGGAAGCAGCAGCTGGCTGGGGGGCAGAACATTTTTAAACCCCTGAAATGAGTTTATTTATTTATTATTTACAACCATGGGATCATACAGCGAATATGAGGAACTCTTCAGTTTTCACCTATGCATTGTGCTGCGATGTGAACGCCAGATGTGCTACCCCTGTTCAAATCACTCTGCCTTTTCCTTTTATCAATTTTCATCAGCACAGTTAGACCCTTGAATGATGGCCAGCACCCATAAATATTTATTTATAATCTATTTCTACCTTTAAATATTATGATTAAATATAGCAAATCTATTTGTAAATTAATGACTTCTTAAACCAAACAAACAAGGAAAATCCTCTGAGGTAGAAAGAGTTTCCATTTGATTATACTTTCTGGCTTGGTTTTTTTTTTTTCAACAAAATGAATTTTTATTATACTTAACACATTCTCATGGAAATTAATTCCAGATATCTGAGTTTCATAGTAGAAAAACATGTCCTCTAGTAGTATTTGAAATGAGTCTTGAAATGGCTTGTCTTTCCCAGTCCTGTGTCTAAACAAGTTCCACATTAAAGGTGTTCTGCCTTTGTGTGTGTCCCTGGTGTATTTTTGGAATACTTGTCAGTGGCACCCTTTTTACCTTCTAGAGATACAATTACCCCTGGACTTCCAGCTTAATGCCTCTAAAATGCTTCTTCAAAGAGGTGACTAAGAGTTTAAGAACATAAAATGCTGGGAAAGTATCATCAGCAAAACAATTTGACCGGAGATGTGAGGGCCCCCTGATGTTCACATTACTGATTCAGACTGAGGGGAAGAAGGGGGAAGGAAAGTTTCTAATTTTTGGATAAACTGTTTGGTTTATGACTGCTATTCCCCTGGTAGACACCTGACTCTGGCACAAGTTTAATGATCCAAGTCAAGCCAAGGACATGAACTGGTCTGCAGAGAAATCCAGCCCTGCCTCCTCTGCTTCCTGTTCTCTATTTAGCCCGGTCTTTTATGCCTTCCTTTGCTGCACAGTGAAAGTTCAAATAGGTTTACATGTATATAGCTTATTATTGGGGGCCTCAGCTGACAGTATATATAGCCTTCAGAGCTACCTTAGGGTGGGGGATGAAACAAGGAGGAGAAAAGAGGGAAAAATTAACCCTCTTCCCCAAGTCCAGGTGGAAAGTAAAATTATGAGCTACCCTTACAAGCCTTCTCTTCAGGGCATCCTCTTCAGGGCAGCAGGTGGTGGCAATGATTAAGTAGAAAATGATTTTTAAAAAAGTGCTTTCTTCCTCTTTTCTTCTCAGAAAGGAGAATACAATTATACTTCTCATTAAGACTTGCTCAGATCTCCCCATTGGTAGTTACTGTTTATGTCACTGCCGGTGCTGGTTGGAGCATGCCTGATTAGGTGCAGGTGTTGCACACTAATTGGCCATTAAATTTTGGTGTGTATATTCTTGATAACATTTTCTGGATTTTAAAATTAGTATCATTCATTTTCTCCTAAGCTGTGTTTGTTTTAATATGAAACTGAAAACTAAAACCCGCAGGGTGAAGAGTGGATGGATCTACACATGCAAGCAAAGATTAGTAGCTACAAGGTGAAATGTGAAGAGACAGAGGAAGAACAAAATTATTTAAACATAAAGAAAAAAAAAAATGGTTTTGAGTAGAAACTGGGCACTGGATTCCGGTGAGAATCCCATAGTGCATAAGAACACTTGGGGTGCCATGGTTATGGTAATGAGGCAAAAGTCTTGGGTAGTTTGATAAAAGGCTACTGCACAGCAAGTGGAAAGTGGTACAGGAAGAAGGTCCTCAGCTTTGCAAGGCTTAGAGCTGACAAAGTTCTAACTTCCAGAATATTTTCTCATGCCAAGAGATGCTGTGGAGAGACACAAACATGAGAAGGATGAGGGCTCTGAGGGGAATGAGGCAGTGACCATAGCATGATTTACGTGCTGGGCAGTGCTGAAACATGTAAGTGTCCTTCATTTTCCTAAGGGAAAAGATATAAGAGAGAATAGGATATTTAATATTATAGATATTAGGGCCACTGTTTCTGAATTTAATAAGCTTAGTGGAAAGAGACATCATCCAAACATTTCAAGAGGTTACTGAAGAGCATTTAATAAGTAGGGTCTTTAAAGGATTGAATTATTTCAGTGTCTTTACTCCTATAACAATAGTCACTAAATATCTATATTTGGCATTGCAATTAAATGTCCAAATTTATTTGAGATAATCCCAGGCATTTTGAAAGAGAATCGGCACGGAAACAAAGGGACCATGCACAAGAAAATCACAATCTAGCCTGTTGACCAGGAAACGTGAGCTGAAACCTTTCATATTTTATGATACAAAAAATATGCAGAACAGAACTACCTCCTTTGCAGATCCTTTGCTTTTGGTGTGGTGGATTCTAGAACAATACCAACCCTGTAATTAAAGCAAATCTAAGCTTTTATAAAACTCATATCTGATTTTTTCCCCCATTTTTCAAAATTTGTATTTCGCATATATTCCCCCAAATATGGAAAACTATATTCTTTTCTTTATTGTTACTCATGTACTTAAAAGTTAAAAGGAAGGCTTTCTTCATATGACTAAATTCAGTATGAAGTACAGAATACCCTTATAAGAATGGACATCTTGTAAAGTACAGTTTTTTAGCACTGACCTTTTTTCTGTCTTCCTCTCACGCTTCCTTTTTCTGAGCACCAAGTTTAATCTGTTTTGATTGGTTTTTGTTTCAGTAATTTTAAGTCTTATTTCTCACCTCTTTCTCCTTCTACATCCTCTTCACAGATATCTTTGACTGTTGCAAGGTGGATCATCCAAAATATAGTACAAATGTCTAGATCCAACCAGAAGTTCAGCATAAGTTGCTTTTATTCTCTCTTTTTGCTGTCCTATCTTGAAAGAAAGTTTCTTCAAAGTGTTCTTAGAACTGAATATTGTCTAAATAGCCAAGAAAAACTTGTGCTGCACAGAACTGTGAGTTAAAGGGCCCTGTTCTGTCGCCAGTCCTCTTAGTGTTACAGTGCTCACTGTCACCTGCTGTTTGAGAATATGGCTGCATAACACAGCTACTTCTTTAAGGTGCTGGTTGATATTATGAGGGAAAATCTGCAACCTGAAAGTTGTGGAACAGGATGAAGTGTGCAGGAAAGCCTGGAAAAGCAGCATCCCTCTTCTAGTGAGGTTTCTTTCAGTGTGAGGCTCATTAAGGCTGCTGGTTCCCTTGACTCCTTGATTTCCCTGTTCAGGGAATTGGTGGTCCGCACTGCAAAGATCTTACAGTGGGTTATGTCATCTCTATTCTTCTCCAAAAGGAGGAAGGAAGGGAAGAGGAAGTCAGATGGGAAGAGGAGGGGCAGGCACTGATCTCTTCTCTGTTGTGACCAGGGACACACAGGACCTGAGGGAGTGGCCCAAAGTCATGTCAGGGGAGGTTTAGGTTGGATATCAGGAAAGGTTCTTCCCCCAGAGGGTGTTTGGGCACTGGAACAGGCTCCCCAGGGAAAGGGCACAGCACCAAGCCTGACAGAGTTCCAGGAGCATTTGGACAATGCTCTCAGGCCCATGGTGTGATTCTGGGGGTGTCCTGTGCAGCACCAGGAACTGGACTGCACTGGACTCAGTGATCCTGATGAGGCCCTTCCAACTCAGCAGAATCTGTGATACTGTTTGTGAACTTCTCAGGTCTGAATATACTGTACCTAGGTGGTCTTGCCTTTTTTTCTTTTTTTCCCCCCTCCACACAAATGGTATTCTGTGGCTTAAATTCACTTACTGAAACACATTTAGATATTAATGTAGCATGTTTCTCTGCTGACCTGCAGTGGATCCAAGCTTCCTTTCCCTTCTCTCTCACATTGCCTTGTCTGCTGTGGCATACTGTGAGCAAAGTGTTATCGCTCCAATTTGATAGTGCCGCCCTCATTGTACCCTAGATGTCCATTGCAGGATCAGGGCCTGTATTAGTTTCTTTCTCAGTTTGTGTCTGTACACTTTTGCACAGCTTTGGGGAGCACTGTGGGGCCATTTGTGAAATGACAGTGCTTTCTGCCGGCGAGATCATTATAGGCAGAAGGCATTCCAATGTGCAAATTACGGTTCTGCTTATAGGGAATTTGTTCTGCTTAAAACAAAAGAGCTCTACAAAAGGAAGGTCTCGCCGCACTTTCATCTGATTTGGAGCTACACAGCTAACTTCCATGCTGTGCAGAAATGCACAAGGAGGGTTAAGTCAGTTTTACAAGAGCATCAGTTGGGTGAAAATGCATTTGACCTTCACAGGGTTCTTGAGTCATTCTTCAGCTTGAGTGGCTGAGTGAAGAGTGTGTCATTCTGTCATATAAAAAAAAAAAAGAGAGAGAGAGAGAAAATTTTAAAAATCGATCCTGTCTACTCCTGAAAGCCTTAGATTTCATTGGTATCTAACTGACATAAATAATATTTGCTTGGGTTTTTATTGCTATTTTTATTTAAATGTTCTTGGGTATGCCAGCTAGCAGCAAGGTCCATTTTTATAGCACAGTGAATTCCCACAGTTCTGGTAAATATAATCAGATAAGGGGAAGTTGAACTTAAACCTTCTGTTGCAGTCAATAAAAGTAAACTTCATAACCCAAGACTATATCTCTATTTATAATTGCTAATTATAGAAATCTATTCAAGGACACTCTAAAAACAGGTTTATAAATCCATCTAATAAAACCCCCAAAAACATAAGAACATAGAGACAGAAAAAGGAGACAGTCAGTGAGAACTAAGACAGAAAAAGAAGCAGAAATCAAGGCAACATATTTTCTTGAGAAACCAAATGTTTCTCCGATATGTTCCCATTGTCCTTCAGTGTTTAATAATCTTTGTAGCAGGGATTTTGTGTATATGTAGAATTTTGTTGACCAAATGGAGATCCATTTGGTGCAATTGTGCAGATGATGATTGGAAGCATAAATTCCTGCAAGGAAAAACATATAGGAAGAAAACTATGTGTTCCCTGCATTTAAGGTTCAAATGCAAGAATATATGTCTCTTTTAGCAGATTTGCTCTAGCTATGAGAGTTATGAAATTACGAATAGAGTGCAGATATGGCCAAATGATAGACATTCAAAATAAATTCCTAATCTGGCATGAGATAAAATCCCTGAGAGAGCAGAGATGAGTTCAGGTGAGAAACTGAAAATTTGTATAATGAGTCACCCTATGGATTAAATTGTAGATACTTTAGGTAGATGCTTTAAATCAGTCACATGAATAACTCCCACTACCTTCTTAAGTTTCTGCTTTTTTTACTTATTATCTATGTAAATATATGCAAGGAAAAATTTCATCTGTTCAGACTGTCAGCTCCAGCACTGGGCATCAGCTTTTCACACTGAAAGAGGCCATTCTTGACTTTACCCAAACTTCTAAAATATCAAGGTGTATGTTTGCTAGAGATGTGACTTCACAGCAGAGCATAGAATGACAACAGTGCACCAGCAGGACCAGGGCAGTGTCCACCTCTCTGTGCTGGGCATTGGGTGAGGCTGCACCTTGAATCCTGGGCTATTGAGGGGCTGGAGCTTGTCCAGAGAAGGGAATGGAGCTGGGGAAGAGTCTGGAGCATCAGGAGCAGCTGAGGGAACTGGGAAAGGGGCTCAGCTTTGAAAAAGGAGGCTCAGGGGGGACCTTGTGGCTCTGCACAACTCCTGACAGGAGGGAACAGCTGCGAGGGTGGTCAGGCTCTGCTGCCAGGGAACAAGAGGAGAGGAAACAGCCTCAAGTTGCATCAGAGGATGTATAACAGGAGAAATTTATCCACAGTAAGGGTTGACAAGGCATAGCGGTTTGCCAAGGGCAGTGTTGGTGTCCCCATCACTGGAGGAAGTTGAAAGCCATGTAGGTATGGCACTTGGGGACATGGTTTAGTGGTGGGCTTGACAGTGCTGGATTAACTGTTGGACCAGATCTTAGAGGTCTTTCCTAATCTAAAAAATTCAGTGATTCTAAATCTAGATACCTGAATGCTAAAGATGCAAAGAAATTTAACTGATCACTAACAACGGCCTTCTAAAGAAACAGGGGTGTGAACAGTGGTCCTTATATACATTTTAAAATAGGTTCATCTTTTGTGAAGAAGAAGGAATAGTTTCAGTTGGAGATAATTCAAATGGTCTAAATGTGACAAAAAACCAAAATGTATTATGTCCCTGTGGCGCAAGTCAGAATGTACAGACCATGATCCCTATTTATTCTTAGAATCACAGAGTTATAGAATGGTTTGGGTTGAAAGGGGCGTTTACAGATCAACCAATTCCAAAACCTGTGCTGTGGACAAGGAATGACCATGGCTTGACCATGCTTCCCTCCACAGCCCTGCCCAGCTCCAAGAGGGCCCTGAGAGGTGATGGGATAACAGCTGGAGGTGCAATGGCCACAGTCTTCTCCTCTTATTGGTAAGTATGGGTGAGTGACGTGACCCAGCTGGGTTTAGGGTATGCTCCAGGTCAGATTTTCAATGGTTTACGAGTTTTTCCTAAATATGTACAGGGTGTCTTGTCTTCTCTGACAGCTGTGATGAAGGGCTGTAAACTGAGAGAGCTTCCTGCTTACACTGCTGCTATACAATGAACACTTTTATATAAAAGTGTCCTTTTGTATCAGCCCTCAGTATAAGTAACGTCTCTAAAAGAACTGAAAGCCACAACATATTATGTACCCTCTGTAATTACTCAGTACCATTTTGACATCAAAGGAACCAATGCACAATATTTGTGATCTTCCTTTTTAAATTCACACCTTAATGATTTTTAGGACAGTCAGACTGAAACTTTTTTTTTTTTTTAATATATTCTCACTCTATTGACTAAACAAAGAGGAAAGAATTCAGATAATGGAAGAACAAAGAGAATAGCTACATAAAATCAGAATCACTCATACTGTGCTTAAGATCACTGTTATAATGTTGGATTTTTTTTCTTTTTTTAATGAATATGAGAGTTTTGAGAACAATTTTCAGAAAGGAGAAAAAGGAGAAAGCAGGTAAAGTATATTTAAGACCTCCTTGAAGACATCCAGAGTTAATAATGATATACACTGCAGAAAGAACAACTGTGAGATGGGTGCAAAATGCCACAAACCCAGCTAATTAAAAATGAGGTTATTAGTTTTTAGTTACACTGCAGTTAGAGATAATGCTACAAGGAGCCTGAGTGAAAGCACATTTTATATTGTAGTAGGAATTGCATTTTATATGGCATTTTATTTTATTTTAAGGGGTGCTTCTGTTTAGAGCGATGCAGATTTCAATTATGAGCTAAAATGGACTCACTGTGGCTTTTCTGTATATTTAGGGGGGGAGGAAGGGGATAAGAAGGGTACAAACTTTCTTCCAAGCTTGGCATTCCACCAGAAACAGCAGTAAAAATTTGTGCCTCACCATAAAAGACAGCTGCCTAGATTTCCAAGATATGTGGGAATGCCTGACATCTACGGATTTTGTTTTCCAGGATGATCAATAGAAATTATTCACTAGTTTTGAAAGTGTAGCTCTAAATATCATTCTCAGTGTGATTCTAACTCTTTTCCAGTAGATTTATTGCTGGATTTCAAAGCACCTCAGGTCCTACACACAGAGAAATAAACAAAAAAAAAAAAAAAAACAAAAAAACCCAAACTAAACCAAACCAAACCAAACCAAACCAAACCAAAACAAAACAAAACAAAAAAAAAGCTTGCCTCTTTAAAAGCATTTCTCAAATTAGTGCTTTTAGAAATACAACTGTTGTTTACACAGACACCTAATGTTTAAATAGATGCTGAGACTTTTGAAGAGGTTCATATAAACTGCTCTGTGAGTGACCACATCTAAAGCAGAGTGAGGTTTTGGGATTTTGTCTAACAATCATGAGTGGAATTGTCCAGCCACTCAGGTCACTGATGGAATCACAGACTCATAGGACAATTTGTATTGGAAGGGGACTATAAAAGCCATCAAGTCCAACCCCCCTGCAATTAGGAGGTTTACCTTCAACTAGATCATGTTGAAATCTTCTTTTTTTGTGCAGTTACTCTAAGCATTTCATTATTCTGTACACCAGTTATTCTGTATTACCTATAATATGATAAGACAACATAAGTGGGTTTTTTAATGCATTTTGAAACATCTTCAGTTGAAACAGTTTCAAGTATTCACTAGCTGAAGGAAGCAACAAAAATATTTGAAAAAACTTATCCAAAAAGAATATAAAATTAGGATCTCATCTCCTAAAGTAAAATTCAGAAAAACCCCCATAATTTGCAATTTCTTTCTCCCCATTTATCTATCTATTTATTAATCTACATTTGGGTTGAACTACCATAATATGGCATTTTCTCTGGTGCTACAAGCTCAAAATTAAAATGTACTCTAATGTAAAAAATAATCTAGTTAATCCATTTGTTTTCTTTGATACATGAAAGCAAAGGTAAAGTAGCTTTGCCTGTGCATAAAATCAGGTCAAGAGAATTTAATACATATTTTAGCTACATACAAAGAGTCACAAATGCATGGCTGCCTTTGACTTGTGTTTTTTAGCTATATAGTATTTTCTGTCCAAACCTAAAGCTTTGTTTACAGAGAAGCAAGTAAGAGACACATGAAGGATAATTTTCCTATCACCTGGAGCTGTCAGCCAAGAGAGTGAATACAGTCTTTGGGCTAATCTAAGCATAAAGCCAGAGAGATATTCCTCAGAGTGTTGCACAATAAGACCTGCTTTTTCTTTTGGTTTTTGACCAAATTAAGAACAGACAGTCCAAAGGATTTAATGATGTACTTACACTTCTAAGATAATCAGTGCCAGAAAATATTCCTGTGCTCTGGAATACAATTGCCTATAAAGTTAAATTGTTAAACTTGTCCCTAGTACAGTTTTGGCATCTGGTAGTCAGCATTCCTCCAGACGTTTTCTGGGAACAATTCAGGAGACAACACGGATGACTCTCAACAGGCATTTTGGATGTGGCCACCTAGAAGAGCTTCCCAGTAAGGAGCTGGACTGATCCATGCCAGCTGGCTTCTGTATCCAAGCCCAGTTCTGAGCATGTAAAATTTACTAGTAGAGATGTGGTTTTGTCTTCACATTTTGTGTTACATAACATCACAGAGCACAACATTGAGTTGTAGAAGCTTGGAATGGTTTGGGTCGGAAGAGACTTAAATTTCACCTTGTTCCACCATGCAGGGACACCTTCCCGAGGCACGTTGCTTAGGTCCCCCCCCCAGTCTGTCCTGAAAGTTTGTGAGGATAGGGCAGCCACAACTTTTTTAAACAGCCTGCTCAAATGTTTCTCTATCCTCCAAGTAAATTTTTCCCATTTATCTTGATCTAAACCTACCCCTTTTCACTTTGAAATATTATTCAATCACCCCATTATCCATGCAGGATTTCTGGTGGTTTTTCCTGACTTTCTCTCTGTTGGAACGCATCACTGTTGAGCTTCAAGGAGGCAATCCTTAATATTTATCCAGCTTTCTTGGGCTTCTTTTGCCTCCAGGGCCATTTCCCACAGCAGTCTACCAAGTAGTTCCTTGAAGAGACCAAAGTCTCCTTTCCTGAAGCCCAGGGCAGGAAATGTGTCCTTGTTGCTTCACATTCCCCACCACCCCTGCTTGGTGTTGAGCACAGCAACCATCCTCATTGTTTCTCTATCACTTTGAGAAGGAAATTGTCATCAGCAAATTCCAGGAACCTCCTGGGTTGCCCCATTCTGTTGTTTTTTCCCTCCAATCAACATCGAGGTGGTTGAAGTGAATGCTATATAAAAAAGTGTATTGAAATGTGAATGAAGAACTGAATTAAACCAAGAAACGTCCTCCAGAATCTGCTTGGTAACAGATTTAAGGGGGGAAGCATTGCCTACTTGTATCTATTTTGGCTCAGGAAGTATTTCAAAATTAAGAACTTAACTGAATAACAAAATGCAGCTCCATCCCAGTTCTCACTAGTAGAGACTCGGCAAGTTTAGGAAAAAAATTTGCAGCATCTGTCAGTTGTTCAGCACACAACACACTCACATGCACATACACACTTAATTCAGTGAAAATAAACAATGCCTAACGCTTTGAAAAGGTCACTCAGTCTTTCTGGTGCAGACACTTTGCTCCCTTTGTGACCAGTTTCACAAAGAGCACTCTTTCTGACTTCAGCCCTTTAAAAAGCCAACCTTTATGCTTTAGATTCCCCTCATTTCTATTGATGTACTCTCATGCACTGAGGGCTTTGCTCCTGAGGAAAACATCTCACTCTCCCTCCCACCCACCATGCTAATCTTGACACAAACATCAGAACCTTCATCCACAGTTTAACATTTCAAATGGGAATTTTTAAGCATCCAGTAAAAAAAAAAAAAAAAAAAAAAAAAAAAAAAAAAAAAAAAAGGTGGGGGTTGAGGGAGGAGAGGAAAACATCTTTAACATCCTTGTGCCTCTAAGCAGAGATCAGCAAACAGAAAACTTTAGCATCGGTCCCCTGTGCAGGATGGATTGGAGCACAGACTGCCATGATAAGCTTGCATGCTCCTGGGTAACCACACCCCAACCTAGCAATCATGTCAAGGTAAAAGAAGCCCAGACACTGGTGAAAAACCGAGCAGTTTCTACTCTGTGTGATTGGGAGGATGACAATGAGAAGATGAAACAATTCTCGCTGAGGTGGTAGGAGCGGTTTGAGCGTGCAGGCAGCTTGAGGCACAGCCAGGATGTGGTCCATATCTTTTCATTCTAACCTGGATGGTGACTGAGACCATCTGAATCGTAAAGGTGGCTGTCTTTTAGCTTGCAGGGACTTGGGAGGAGAAGCAAAAGTGGTCAGGTCACTCTTTAAAACCACATCTCAGATATTTTACTGCAAATATGGTGTGCTTTCCCTTTGTTGACTAATCAGAGGCAAGGGATCAAGCCAACTGCTTGTGTTGAGGAGAAATAACACCTCTTGGATTTAGTTAAGTGAAAAGGAAAAGTTAGTACAAATGAAAAGTTAGTATAAAAATATAGTGGTGTATATTTTTGTGGGAAAATGTGGGCTGCATTTATCTGTCTAGTAGGGACATCTGCATGGATATTCCTATCAGTTCCCAATTCTCCCTTTCAAGTCAACAGAAAGAAAGCAAAAGTTTTAATGTGCATCTGTCAAAATGTGCCCAGAAAAGTGATTTCTGGGTTTCCTCTTCCTATCCTCTGTCTCTGAGACGAGTCCCAGCTGACTGCAGATTTTCACTTTGCTAGATCTTGCCAGCCTAGTATGCTCAGGTGGCTCAATCCCCATTATCCTGAAGGTTGTTTTTGAAGCTGCTCTGGGGTATATGATCAACTGATCATCACACACCACAGTTGTAAGTTTTAAATCAGGACAAGACTTCCTGAAAAGTGCTAAAAAAAACCCATATTCTGTCCTACAATTCATTACAAGCGAAGGATCAAGGAACTGACTGAATGCACACTTAGTACTTCTTTAGAGAACTTTGCCTTTTACTATATTAAGACAACAGGATCTCTCAAGATTTATTCTGCAGAAAGGGGATTCCTGTCTTTTAGTGACCCTCTCATCATGGAGATGGATTATTTCAGCACAAAATCTTGTTCCTAAAAACTGCTCAGAAAATACTCCACACCAGCAGTTTTCCTCATTAAAAATACCTTTTATTTTACTTCAGAAAAAAAATGTGTAGTGAAAAATTTTGCATAATTATTGTTGCAATATTTTATTTTAATTAATGTTTTCTTTGAAATTGTGCACTTCTATTTATCAAGTTCATTTTTATGACACAGCTTTTGCCTTATCTATTTAATGAAGTTAACCATATAACAAGAAAATGTGACTTCTTGTGATGAAAATTATTTAATAGAGAAATTATCTTGTTACAAAAATCTATTGAAAATGCCATAAATATAAACACACAAAAAAAATCCAGTATCAACTCTGAAAAATGGATACAACTTCAAAACCTTCAAAACTTTTCTTCCAGAAATTATTTTTGATTTTTTTTCACAACTTTCTTTGTATTTTTTTATTTTAGTTTCACAATGAAATGAGGGAGAATGAATTACAAAATAAATTAAGAAAGGTATTTTACACATGAAACCTTGTAAACCTCACCTATTTAGTCTTCTTCATTGAATTGGTTTAATACAAACATGAACTTTAAAGAAGTTTCTGAGGGCTTCTGTAGGGACTAGTATCACCAGCAGAATATGCAATTTTCTTTGTTAGGAAGAAGGAAAACTGATCCTTCAGAGGTCTTATCCTAACACATTGCTTTGGAAACTGCCTGAAAAATGTAATGAAAGTACTTGTTCCCTCTTTTTGCATCTGCAAAAGTCTTGCAAAGTCTTGTCAGCATGGGTGATGATGCAGTTTCCAAAGTGAAAACAACATACACAGTTATCCAAAAAAGACTTGGACCACACTCACCAATTCCAGTGTCCTATGTTTCTCTTTATGATTTTTCTGGGAAACACATATTATAGGCACAAAAAGAGCAAATATCTTTTCCAGTCTGATTGTTTGTGGTGAGATTTGGTGAAGTGCCTCAGTTTCATCTCCCTCTTTTCCTAAGCACTGTCTTTCAGCAGTGTGACTTATTGGGAGTGCAGAGTTTCTGCCTGAGATCAATGAGGGAACAGGGAACATTTCCCACCTTTGTGGAGTTATCACAGCCATGACATCCTTTGAAACCAACCTGTTCATTGCAAGTCTCCTGTCTCATCCCAAACCTGCTTAGCTGATGAAATCTGACAGCATCACAGCTTGAGTTGGCCCAACCTATTTAGCTTATGGGATCTGACAGGATCACAGCTGGAAGTGCCCCAGGAGATCTGATGGGATCACAGCTTGAGGCTTAGCTAGAGAAAGAGCATATTGATCCAAACTTTGCATAAATCTTAAAACACATCCTAAAATGAAATCTTCTCCTCAGCTTTAAGGGGAAGAAAAAACAAATACAAACTTTTATAACAATATATTATTCTTTCTTTTTCTATTATTTCCTTTCTTACTGTCTGTATGCACTTCATAAGACATAAAAATCAACCTACAAAGATTAGAGAATTCTCTTGAGGATTACTATCCAAGCCACCAAACCTAAGGGCATGAAGATGCTCGAAGTTTACTAGCAGTCTAGCCAGCTGAAGGAATTTCTTTTTCTTTTAATAGATCCATTTGTAGGGTGTGAGATCAAACCAACCTTTGCCAGAACATCACATAAATTTCACCTCAGTTCAATTCTGGTAAGAGTATCAAAAGTGACTACCACTTTTTTTGTCATAACAGTGATTCTCTCTGGTTATTAATTAGTATAATTATATGTGCATAATGTTTTATTGGATGCCTAGAAAGCTCAATGAAATGTAACTAATATATTTACCTTTCTTACTTATGCCTTCCATAGGCCAGCTCTGTGGGTATAACTCTGGTTTGCTTCTCAGAACATGATCCTGAGAGTCTGAAAGGTAAGTTTTTGAATGTGAATATCGCATAACTCCACATTTATATTTTGAAGGCAATAAACACAGTTTTTTTCCCTTTTATGTTTTCTGATATTAAAAAACAAGTTGATAAGAGATTTCAGTATTCAAATGTCAGTGTGTAGCTAGGAATCTAGAAGGTTTCAAATGGAAAACAAAACTAAAAAATATGAACAAGCAAAATAAAATCAAAAGCTAACAAAAAACCAAGAAGACAAGTCTCTTAATATAACCAAATATAAGTTAAAGTACTTTTAAAAGTGAGAAATAATTGTAATAAGGACACTTGCTCAAATAATTACTAATGAGTAAACTAGATGTACTAAAATTGTAGACATTCACTCTAAAGATTTTGGCTTTCTCTTCCTCACTGTATAACTTTATTTCATTGCAAGGCTGCCTAAAATTCTTTTATGAAAGACCAGATCTGTTGTACAATAAACTATTTAAAATTAACAAGTAGAATATTCCTAGTTCTGAGACAAATCATCTCCTTTGCTCTCTATTTTGGCTAAATGAATTCAGAAAGATCCTTTATAGTCAAGGCATCAGATGAATTTTCTTGATTTTATTAAACCTTCAGACTATGTTGCTTCATTAGTTGATAAAACCAATTCACAATGCATACTTGAAGGAATTCAGATTAAAAGTAAAATATTTTTGGACACCTGAGTCACATGGAAAGCATGACATGGAGAAATGCTGAGTAGTTCATTGGCAGCAACCTAGGAAGCATCTTCATATTGGCTTGCTTTCTACTGTAGACTAAAATACCTCCTCAGCACTTGAAACTCAGCTAAAGTTCATGGAAATCAGGTCATAGAGACTTTCCTTGTCCATCTATCTAAAGCAGTGTTCTTCAACATTTTCAGGTTACTGACCCGCCTTATCAAGTAAAAATTTTCTCTGACCCTCTTACATTAACTATGAAAATAGGCGTACATAATGTATTTATGATAACAATGATATGCCTGTATAATTTAGTTGTGTGCATGTTTCAAGAGGTCGACAGAGAATGCTTGACCTTGAAGAGGAAGGGTGACTGTGGG
Source organism: Motacilla alba alba (assembly GCF_015832195.1). NCBI lineage: Eukaryota > Metazoa > Chordata > Aves > Passeriformes > Motacillidae > Motacilla > Motacilla alba. The sequence goes on along the minus strand of NC_052046.1, from coordinate 4,956,505 downwards.
AGAGTTTCGTTTTCTTTGTTGATGCAACAATTTTAACTGCTTCAAGCTGACATTGCTTGTCTTTGATGACCATTGTGTCACAGTCCAGAGCATGTGAAGTTAATCTAAGGTGGTCAGTAAATATTCCTATGTACGTTTTCTGGGTGATGGGTTTCCTGTCCTGAAATACATTTGAAAAGTATGAAGGGAAAATAAAGGCTTTTTCAAATTTGTCAAAGAGATTCTTCTTTCTTTATCCATAAATTGTTGCTTCATTCAAGAAAGAATTTTTAATACACAGAAATTTTCATTGCAGAATTATCAACTTGTATTTTCACTACCTTAGGAATAGTTTTTTTTGAAATAAGTAAGACAAATAATGAACTTGATAAAACACAATTACAAGTTTTTTTGGCCTAGAGAGTTTCCAAATCATGCACGGTTGTGTCTTTTTCCTGACATATGTGTGGTATTCAGAATATAATTGCATTTGAATGTTGCATGAAGTTCATCAAAATTGTATCATAATTCCTTCTTTCTACAGCTTTTCCATATTCCACAGTTCACTCTATGTGGAGAGACACAAGCAGTCTTCAGATTTCCTTTCCATAAGCAAGAAAAGGAGGTGGGTAGTTTAGTAGGGGCTACTAAGATGGGCCAAGTGTATGAGGTACTTGGACTTACATATATCCTTCCAAAGATGTAGGAAAGTCAAACAGACTTCAAAACACGCAAACAAACGCACAAAAAAATAATTTAGCAGAACATTTTTATTTTATTTTAGAGGTCTCGAGGCATTCAGGAGTTGATTTATGCCTTCCAGCTTAGACAATCATAATGCAGGTGTTGGTGTCTGTCGAATTCCCTAGGCTCTTTCGAGGTGTGATGCATGTCAGCTAAATACACAGCTAACGTAGATGAGATGAATTGCTCCCTAAAAGAGCCCAGCACCCCAGCTGACTGCCACTTGTGCCTGCAGAGCCTGGGGTGACTTGCTCAAATGCAGAGCTCTGCTGATATCTGAAACCAGATGAGATGTAACCTGGACTGGGATAATCTATCAGAAAATATAGTTACACTCCCTGCAGAATTTCAGACACCAGAGAAAACATCACCTGTAGAAGATAAAGGCTGGGTTTCATCCCTTTTTGTGTCTTGCATAGGAACGAAAGCCAGCTGAGTTGGCCACAGGAAGGGCGGTCAGAGCATTGCTTCCACAGGATCAGTACTACTTCTTGGAGAGAATTGTTTGAAAAATGATGGTGCACAAGTTTGTGAGGCTCAAGGGCAGTAGCTTACCCAGTGTTAGCATAGCTGACATGCTGACAGTTTATATGGAATTTATGTGCCCATTTACTCTGCTTTTTATGGGAAAATATGCTGTTACGTTACAGCTGCCACATCACATGCTACTTATCCTGCCTCAGAGCTACAGAGCACCTTCCTCAAGGAAATATACATACATCAAGAGGTTATGTATTTTTAAACAACATTGCAAGGAGGAAATAATAAAATATGCATTATACTGCATACTTGCAGCTTTTAATTTTTCTATATAATTTATTTAGCAGTTTTAACTTATACTACAGCCATTTGCAGTTGTTTTCTTCCATTCAAATATTTGGAATGAGATAAAGAAATTGTGAAAAAGGTAGTATTTTCAAAAGGACAAAAATCACTATGGAAATCTGTGGAGGTTTCACAATAGCACAAATAAAACAGGGACAAATATATAACACAGGGTTCACAAGAGACAAGAGGTGCTCAACAATGCTGACTATGAAAGTATATCACATGGAAAATTGGATAGGAGAAGGCTGGGATTAGGGATAGGAGTTAGTCCAATCTTTCAATTAAAACAAAAAGTTACTCAAGGAAGAGAAATAATACTGCTACCATTTTACTGTCTACCAAATTATCTTGCTGATATCCTTCCTCATTCACCTTACTTTTTTTTTTTTTTTTTTGCCTGGAACGATTCCATTTTCTCATTTCAGTAGAGGAATAACTTGAAAAAGTTGCTTTATCCTCCTGAAGTGATGCCTGAAAACTAGTTTCAATAATGATGTGGGTAATTACTTCCTACAGAGGTTAACATAAAAAATAGCCAGAAAAGGCCATTGCTGGGGTGTTATTGCATTCCATAGAACTAATGCTGATTTAGTTAAAACCATTGATTTTATTTAATATAACCCCTGCATAATGTTTGTGTTCTGCCAGAGGATGAACCAGAACTTCATATACCTGAGACCTGAGGATGGAAATTCACAATTGTGTCTCTTCCATGGCTCCAAGGAGGAAATATCTCTACACTTCTATGTGCAATCCAGTTTTTGAAAATGACTAAAAAAATCTACCAAAGATTCAAAAAAAGTTATTAAAAATGCTGGGGAATGACATTTGTCACTATTTAAAAATATCTCCAGTGCTATGCCCATGTGTCTGCCTAGGTGTACATCTTCCTCAAGCCCTCAAGATTGTACCATTCTGAAAAACACCTATTTTACAAAGGCAAATACTGCACTTAGGAAAACATCTGAAATATGCAAGACTGGGGGTTGAAATTCTTTGTTTTCTCTGGGTGAGTATTGTGTTCTACTAACCTGAAATGCTATTTTTCTTCTTTTCTTTTTTCCTTTTATTTTTTTTTTTTATTTTTTATTTTCCTCATGGGATGTTCTGGTATCTAGTAGATAGCCCTATTTGGAGAGAGCAGAACCTTTCCTGGAAATGTGTGTATTCATCTGACACCCACTTCAGATTTTTTATGTTTTAAAAACAGCACCCTACATATTTTCCGTATGGCAACTAAAGAGACAGAAGACAGAGACCATCCGTGTGAGTTGTAAATTTAAGCTATATTAAATACTACCTACTTCAAATAAATGCTTTGATTAACCTAGTGCTGCTTGCAACTGACCTATTCTTGCATATGACACAGCAGTGGACAATTTTCTTGGGTTTGTAGTTTTTAATTTTTTTCCTGAGCAGAGAAGAATTTTTTCTACCATGTTCTTTTAACAATCAATGGTATCCACCAAATGGTATCCACCAAATTAAATTAATACAGTTGTCATTCTATTTTTCAAAGTTTGTTTTTTTCAATAATGACAGAGAGCATTAGGTATGCTTAGAAACAGCATCCTCTTAGCTTTGAATCAGAGAGCTGAAAATGTCACCTTAACCTGCAAGTCCCAAGACCGAAAAAATATTTGATTATACAAAGGTGTTAGAAACCTTTGCAAGGGAAAGTAAATAAATTAATTAGGGGCCCTCTAAACTAGAGACAATTACAAAAGGACAATATGGATAAGACTGGACAGGCGAGACTCTTTGAATCCAGAGTTTAGGGACACCTAGGTGAGCTTTCTGAAGAGAGGCCATATGAAGTTTTTAGTGCAAATGACCAGAAAGGGAGGATAAAAGAAGTGAATGGATAAAACATATTTTACTATATGTAATATCAAGAATCCTGAAAGAAATGTAAAGAAAATAGATTAAAACTGTGGCTTTAACTGTGCCTTTAAGTGTTTGAGTCCCCTCACCTGAAGAGTGTGGCCACCTCCCTTCAGTTCACTGAAAAAGATAATTCTTCACTTCCCTCTTTTTCCCAATTTACACTTCTTTCCCAGCTGCTTAATGATACAGGGTCTTTTCTTCATCCCAGTACTGAAGTAATGAAGTACCACTAGTGTTTGTCCCCTAGGTCAGAAATTCATTATGAACCTCCCCACCATCAAATGAATTTTGCCATCCAGCCTTTGGTCATCTATTAATTATGCACCCTTTCCCTCTCACAACAGCTCCTGCCATGTCCTGACATCCATTTTACAGATGGAGTTTAACTACAGGGAGATTAAATGTCTTATATCAAGCCACAAGTTGCCTGTACAGGTGACACAATTTTGCCTGGTCAACAGATCCTAAGATTTGTCATCCTTTTCCTTGCACCAATGTCCATTAGTACTCCACTGACCAACAGACCAGGAAAGAAAAATCAAAAAGCTACTGCAATCTTGTCACATCTTTTCTGCACATGGGCTGAGGCCCAGCACAGTGACTCTGGAAAGCAAGAAAAAGCACTGACAAGAAACACCCTACTGAACTGAAACCAGGCGCAATGCTCTTTGGATACAATTGGAGGCTTTATGGGGTGTTTCACAGGTCCTTATTTATTAAAAGAAGCAAGGAACCAGGAAACCACTGACTACTGTCAATAAAGAAATCTTGACCCACTTTAGCAGAGGACTTGTATTTTTCTCCAAGATATGTGTGGCTGACTCTGGTTTCGTGGTAGAAAATTGCCTGTTCAGTAACATATGTCTGTACAGTTTTGCTTTGATTTGAAAGACCTTCATGCTGAGGGACATGGTTTGTTGATGGAGATGGCAGTGTAAGGTTAACAATTGTAAGTGATGATCCCTTAGTGGTTCTGAGGTTCCATGCTGTAAGACAACTTAAATGTCCATCTTGCATCACTAGGAATTAAATTTTGGAGATTGGCTGCACTCAGTGGAGAGACCAAGGGAACAGCACAACACTTCTGTGCAGGACAGGGGAAAGTTCAGAGGAGACTGTGACTAGCACAGATCAGGCTGGAGGGGGAAAAAAAGAGCTCCATATTTGGATGAAATCTATCAGATTCTCAAAATGAAGAGTGAACTGTGGAGGGGGTCTGACTTATATCCTGGATTTTGAGTGATTTGTTACTCTGTAGAAGAGGCAAGCCCTTCACTTCCCATTTAAGCCAGGAATGAAAATTCTCCATTTAGGGGATCAAAGTTTAAACAGAACTGTCTGCATGCTTCAAAAGATAAGCATGTTTTCATTAATATTTCTAGCATAAATGAGATCACCAATAAAGAAAATTATAATAAACTAGCTTGCATTAAAGCTACATTGTAATTGTTGCTGTTGCTTTATTAAGCTGCGACATACAACAACTCTAGTATCTGATATATACCCAAAATGACCAATGTTAAGGTAAACTCATTTGTGAGAAAGGTAGGAAAGAGATTGAGTTATCCATAAAATATCCCAAAGGAGTAATTTTGAACTCATTTAAACTCTTTAGACGACTCACTTAAAACTTTCCAGATAGTTAAATTTTCCTTTTAAAATTAAGTGATTTGATTTCCATTAACAAATATGGCCTGAATTCTGAAAAATTATTAGTAGTTCAAAATATCTCATTTTATACATAGCCTGTATTCCCATGTGCTGAAAAGTAGACTCATTTAAATGGGCTTTACCTGGAAATAAAAACAGTCAAAATTAGTAGCCCATTTGAAAATTTAGATTTAAGTTTGATTATGCTTTTAACGAAAGAAATGAATACATTTCATTACAGCTTTTACTGAAAACTGAATTGAATCTTTACTTGGAGGCTATAACGGCATTCTTGTTCCATAAATGTTATCTTGTAATTTTCTTGTATTTGCCTGTCAGGCTGCTACCCATTAAATTAATTATCTAAACTATTTGAGGCAGGACTGCCTATTTTTCCCTATTGTACCTTTGCTGTAGTGGAACTGCAATGTGAGAATAGAGTCCATAGATGTAAACAATAAGCAAAACTCCTAATGATGGCAATGATAAGGGTGATAACATTTTATTTGCTTTTAGCTAGCAACTTATATATGAAGTAAAGAAAAACATAAAATGTAAGCTTGGCCAACTTGGATTATAATTAGACTCTGATGATATGTTTGCTCAAAATAATTAGTCACTGCACAATGTGTCTTATTAGAGCTTTTACTTCTCGTGGAAAACTATTGGAAAAAAAACCAAAAAAACTAAACCAAACAAACATAAAAAAAAAATACAGCTCCAAATCAAATCAGCTAGAAATGTGCTGTGTTTTCAGAGATTTCCAGTCTTTAAAGAGACCTAAAACATAATCCATGCAGAGTCCCTGAACATTAATGGACATTCTATTTTCCAGAGTCATAATATAATATATTCTTTGTTCAATAACTTAGGAGAGAGCAATCAATACATGGACAGTACAGACTCCTAGTCTCATGATTCCCTACGGGGCTTTTGGCCTCTCCTGTAATGGGCTGTGTTGTTTTAGTGGTGCAGTGGCATCATTTAGCTTAACATGACACTTTCTTCCCTCATCTGCCACGAGGATGTTTGCAAGTCAAGAGGAGAAACATTAAATGGAATAAAAACAGAGGAGTTAAGATGAAAGGTATTTCCCAAAGGCACAAGGAGAGGCTTCCAAGAATACAGCAAAGTGAGATTTAGGAGAATGTACAGTCAGCAGCCAGATTAAGGTAGGAAAAGGTATATATAAACCAGGTTCATATTTAACTCATATAAAACTGCCTTTGTTCTTCTCATAAAGGACAAAAATGGTAAAAGGCCCAAGGATTGGCCCACTTCTTTTGTGGGGCTTTCCAATCAGTGAAAACTTATATGAAGAGATTAAGCTCCCTCTCAGTCTCAGTTTATGGTGAGGAGTTTGTTTAAGAGGAGAAGACAGGAAGTGGAGAGGAGGGCTGGCCACAACAAAGTATGTTATGGCTGTTTTCTGCCCTCTAAAGTGACACAGGGAATGAGAAATTTATTTGAGCTGTCCTGAACCTGCTTTCTTCCACAGTAAACCGCAAGGGAAACCCATAACTGCTTCAGGCTGTAATAACATAAGAAAGTCAGTATTGGAAAAGTCATGGGCAGTGCAACCTGTTGGTTTGCTGTTGCTCCATGCCTTATATTATGAGTGAACATATGCAGTAAGACAAGGAAACTTATTCCCTTGAAACCAGTTAATTCCTCTTTACTGTCTGCAGTCAGCACAGAACGTGTTACAGGAAGGGACTGGAGCAATTTATCAACACCAGAAGTTAAAGAACTCTCAACTGGCAGATACTCAAGCACTGAGATGATTTGGTCTGTGCAATTAATTTTTAAATGATAGTTATGAAGGCTGTGGGACTTAGGATCAGTGATTTGCATTTCAATAAACGCCAGTTCAGAAATTCTTCAGTGTTGCTGGAGAGCAACTGATGGCTTAACAAACTTTATTAATTTTCAGTTGAATGTTTATTGTGGTTCCACTTTGAAATAAGATATGGATCAATGCTCTTCTTGGCAATGGTCAAAACTAAAATTGTTGAGTTCAGATAAATATAGAAGTTTGCATATGTGTCCAAAGCCCATCAGACTGGCTGGTCCTGATGTCTCTGGTTTTGTAAACTTAGCAATGGGCATCATCTCAGTGCTGTTTACATACAGATGTCTGGGCATTATGAACTGTGCTCATGTTAGTTATCTTCTGATATGTGTCCATTAAAGATTATTGATGCAAGAGGCTGTCATCTATGCACCAAGCACATATTCAGACTCTCATAATTATTAGGCACCTGCTTTAGCTAGTAAATCAAAAAGCCATAAATGCTACATTTGACCATTTTCTAGATCACACTTTGATTATGTGATATCCTTAATAACTAAGTAAAACTATGTCTCTGGGTATGAGAGGGAATGTCTTTCTCATGGGTTGAAGATGACTTGCCCATTATCCTGTTGTACAGCTTCTTGTTCCTTAATTCCCAGTTTGCTTCAACTCCACAGAAGTTTTAGGCAGACCTCATATTTCTCAATCCTTCAAATCATTTTGAAATAACTATGTGCACCATTAGTTTCTGTTGCACAAAGTTAATTTTACCCTATGCACTAACACTGTTCCTTTGGGATCAAGGGCTTATCCCATAGCTAAAGCTCAAGAATCCCTGTTCCATTTCCTTAGGATCTGCCTCTTTACAGGTGCTATGATCCTGCATTTTTCAGCTCATGTTTATATGCCAGAAACAATTAAGCAAGAATTTGTTTCATACATGATACCAATAAAATCTCTAGCATCACTTAACTGCATTATTATTTCCCCCAGGAAACAATTCAAAAAAATTTTTTTTTTATATATATATATATATATATATATATATATATATATATAAATGAAAACCACAATCTATATATTTACATTATTTATAAGTTCTTGAGGATTATTTCTCTGTACTAAAAATAATCGAGATACTGCTACATGGGAAAATTGGGAAACTTTAATTTTTTTTCTGTAAATCAAATTTCTGTAAAAAAAAAAAGAAGCAGCAACTTCTACTCCAGCACAATTATAAGTTACCTGATGGTGGAGTAAAAAGCCACAATGCTTTTTTCACTTTCTATATTTCTTTCCACCTCTAAAAAAAATTTAAAGGATTTAATTAAATTATTTTGGCAAGTATAAAGGCTACATTTTTAGGAAAATTCAGCTTTTAGCATGATAAACTTTTTTGAAACTCTAGTCCTTATTGCATGAATTAATTCATTTTGAATATGGTATTAAATACAGAGAAAAAAGAAATATGAGAGGGAATAAGTATGAAATTATGTAATCACATATACATACAACTCATGAAAATATGGGTAAGTATATGTATGTATATATAGGTGTATATATATATATATACAAGTCATGCTGAAATTCTGATATACACTTATACATGCATACACATGCTTACACTAAAGCAAAAGGGTTGATTTTTAATTTGAAATAAAGATTTCAATACAATCAAAGTGAAAGTGAATGTAATGATGTTCTTTTTCATTTAGAAAAAATTGTAAACACTTCATCTTTGTTTTGTACTGCAGAGCTTTTTGAGAACTAAAATATGATAGTTTGCTGTTACAAGATGCCTTAGAGGCAGAACATAAACAAACATCCTAATCAGTAAACTGAAAATTAGAGTTCATTATTTTCTCCCCCCCTTAATGATTGCAATTCCACTGGCAGGTATTCAGCTTCATATTCATATTCAGCTCAGTGAAGGCAGTATCAGACCAGTGGACGAGACGGATGACTAGTTTCTCCCAAAATATTGTGCTGAGGGCTGTGTCTTTGAGACAGCAGCTTACTTGACAGGCACTGCCAATTTTTTTCTCATCCTGTGCAGTGGTAATACCTTTTAGGCAAAACACACAGCACCATGAGGCATCACGGTCCATTCCAGCAATATAAAATACACAGGAGTTGTGCTGCAGAAATTCCCATTTGACCCAAAGTTACAAGCAGTGAGGAGAAAGTGGAGAGCAAGACTAGGCAGCTCAGATAAAATAGGAAGAACAGGAAGCCCTGAGGAAAGCAGCATAGGTTTTGCTCTGTCATTTGTCATGGACCATCTGCCTGACCCAGAAGAGCCAGTCCCTTGCGAGACTTTGAATATGGACATCAGAAATGGCTTCAGAAATCTTTCTGCTTTGTGGTTAGGCTTCCAGCATTAACTACTTCAGGCAACAGCAACTGCTCTAGATAATTTCCAAGGAGAGCCTCCCGTGAGACTGGCAAGGAGCCCAGTTTTCTATATGCCCATGTAAACAAATTCCATGAGCCAAAATATAACCCAGAAGAACAAGACAAAGTCAGGGAGTTTGTGCAATCCATGGGCACAGCTGAGCTGGGGGCCACAGCAAACAACTCCAGGCTTTTGGAGAGATATCTGGAACATCTCCATGCTCTGAGAAAATATCTTAGATCACAAGGAAAATACTTTGCACATACACATAAGCTGTTGTGGTGGAACGCTATGGGGGACATGCAGCACAAGTAGCTTATGTTTTCCATTTAGATTGGCATTTCAAATGTGGTTAATTGTCTTACACTATTTACAGACTTTTTCTGTGTATTAAACACTGCTTTCCAGTTTCCACTTGAAGACTAAGTGGAAACTATTTGGAAATACTTCTAGGACTTTACAGTATGTTAGGGCTAGACTTTAAAATCCAGTCTGGGAAGACAAAGCCCTTTCCTGTGCTTCCACATAGGAATAACACAGGAGCATGAGGAAGAGAAGTGCAAGCAGAATATCTCAGTACTGCCTGGACCTGTTACAATCACACCCTTGTGTCCATGGGGGAAAAAAAGATACTGGCAAATAATCTACGACAAATAAAAGACACTGTAGCTGTTTTCAAACCATGTGACTTAGATAATGCACCAATTCTCCTGCCACAGCATTTTTAACAGGATAGAGAAGCAATCTTATTTAAACGGAGTGTTAAATTTTCAGGCTCCTCCTTCTGTATGAGAACTCGCTAGCCTAAAAAGTCCATCCTTTTTTCTAGGGGTGCTGCCATCCTGAACAAATGAGGCAGAAGGAAATAACTGGCTTGATCATGTCAGGCAGTGAGTAATGCTGATGTCAGACACTGGCTCTGAAAGATGCTGAAATTGTAAGTCTCGGTGATTTTGTGGTTTGAAATGCTGAGTAGAGGGATAGTGGATTATGTAGCTGAAGAACTGCTGAAAACGAGTTGTCTTGGTTGTGTCAAAATCTCCCCTATCATGAGCCTGGAAACCTCATCATGAGTCTCAAGAAAGCCATTTCTTTTGCTAATTATTTCCCTCAACTGTGCATTCAATTTAATGTGTCATTTGAGATTCAGATTCTCCACACATACACAAGAGTTGAATAACTGATTGAATATAAACACTGGGCCATTGAGACATGGTCCTCAGGAAAAAAATCATTTTTTGACCGTTTTGTGAAATCATCATGAAAGAAAATGGTGCACCACTGCCAACACGAGACATACCTGAAACTCCACATACCTGAAAGCCTTGGTCAGAGCTGCCCTTCCATCTCAGACAGCCTATACCATTTTCTTCTGCTTCAGTCTCAATAGATTGAGAAAGAGGTACCACATTTAACCTGAAGCTGCCTGTCTCAAATAACCTTGAAGTAATTAAAGTTTGTGTTAACTTTTAACAACAAATCTCATTAACCTTCTGCACTTTTATGTTTTCCATTCTTCTAGTATCTTTCATCTAAAATGGAACAAGCTTGAAGAAAAAGACTGAGGTTGTCCTAACAATTTTTTTTCTGACTAAAAAACCCAAAAAAACCCCAACTAACCAACCAAAGCCCAGATCCTCTGGAAAAAAAAACAGGAATCTAATTTAGTTATCACATGAAATATTCAGGATAATTTTTTTAGTCAAATTATGGCCTTTTTTTTTTATCCAACACAGTTAGTGATGAATATTGATCTGAGTCATCTTGTCCACACATTCCTTTTCCCTTACTTGTCAAGAGCATGATAACGATCTCTTCTCCACAGTTAAAACCTACAGGAATGTCTGCACTGCAGATTTCACTATACTGTAAGGGTCTCTGAATTAGCATATAACAGAAATTAAAGCAGAAACCATGTCTGCACAGTAATCTGCACTTTCCCTGCAGACTGCCTTCACACAGTGTGGCATACTGGCCTTCCAAGCCTGCACAAGACACACAACCTGTTAACTTTGCTCACTTTTCAGCAGGTTCAGTTCATTCTTTGCCTTTTTTTTCCTATGTAGTAAAGAGGAAGATAATGGGATAATCTCCCTAAGGCAACTCTAAATAAACGGATTTTCCATGCAAGATATTTGAATGCAAAATAGCATTTTAGCAGCAGGTGCTGACTGAGGTCTGGGTTAGTGATGTCTGGGTTAAAGAGGAGCTTCCAGAAACAGAGGGGCTTTCTAGAAATAGAAAGTTGCTTCATCCCTAGTTCAGGTCTACACAGCCCTGTTTTAGGCAATGAGTCTCCAGATTTTAGATATAATTTCAGCTTTGCCTGGAGCCAAATATGCAGCAAGTATTGATTGCCATGCCACTAAGTGGAGTGGCAACGTGTGTCTGGATCAAAATTGTTGCTCACACACATAAATTGAATCATGGTCTGGACGTGTTCACCATGTAGGATTGCTCAGATGACTCTTATGGGCAGGTTCCAGGGGCTGACCTTATCACATTCACACTGTTTTTACCCAGATTAGGAGAAGCTGCAAGGGTAAACCCACTGGTACTTGGAGAGGTTCACACTAGATAACAACATGAGTTCCACAGCGGTTCAAGAAAGTTTAACACAATAAAGTAAAAATGTAAAGACAACAAGCTGACAGCGCCTGCTGATTTTGAGCCAGCAGTTACTTTTTTTTCCCCCCAAGATAAACCCTACAACTTGAGGAAACATTTCATTTATGACAGAGCAGTGCAGTGGTAGCAGCAGCCAACTTTCAAAGCAATTATTGCTGTTGAACTGAAGAGGGCTTTAAACATTTCATTCAGATCGATTTATTCAAAAGTGTTTAAGGCTCAGCCAAGTTTACTACTGGTGTGGTCATGGGACACTTTATGGTTTATCATAATGTTTGATCAGTTGCAGAGGGACATGAAACAAGGGGAAATGCAAAGGAGGCGGAAAAAAATCTGTTGGGTGTTTTTTCTGTTGTCGATATTTCCATTTCTGGAGCCATTTTTGTGGTTGACAAGAGATAGAGGAGGTTGGGGGCAGTCTGGGATGTAAGGCAGAATTAACTGTCAAACATCTCCTCTATTCTCCAGTGGAGGGTTAAACTTTATGAAAGATTTTAAATCTTTCTTTTCCTTCTGAATTTTTAGTCTTCCTTTTAATGTTTCTTTTCTTTATTTTTGCTCTTTTTTTTTTAACTTTTTGTCCAGCCATGTCTCCAAAAAAAAGCAATAAGCCTGTCAAAGAAGGAATTAATTAAGCAAATCAATCAGTCAGTTTTATTAAGGAATTACAAAGCCCATGTGCAGCATTAATTATTTAGATAATGGGACATCTCTAAGCCTTTCTTCTCAATTATTGATAAGCTGCTATCTATCATTCTGACTGTTTTAGTACTGATTTAGTTGTGAATGAAGCCAGGTCATTGAGCCATAGCATATGCCAGTTATGAGAGCTGCTAGATGACTAGGGGCAGAAGAGAGAGAAAGATGAGAAGTATCATTTATTTCCATCCACAGTGATCGCACATATTAAATATTTCAGGGCACGTGTCTTCTTCTGAGCTGCAGATGAAAGGGAAACTGTCCTTCTGTGCTGATATCATCTGGGTGATCACCTTTGTTCAATGAGGCAGTACATGCCCATTCTTTCCCACTGCAATATCCATGCAACTTGTTTTGTTGACTTTATGTTAGATTCCTCATTAGTTTCTAGGGCCTGGAAAAATGAGAGGCCTTTCCACTGTCACAAGAAAAAGGTATCTTTTTTGCATCTGCTGATCAAAGCAACTGTTCTCATTTTTCTCTTTTCTAGGAATTTCATGACAACTGCTTTAATAGAGAGGCCTTCTGCAGCCCTAGGCATATTTTTCATGCTCACCTCATTAGATGTAATATACAGGGAAGTGTTCTCCTACCTGCTTTCATAAGTGGAGAGCAAAGGCATTGACCTCATAATGTTGAAATTCAAGCAATCAAACAACAACTTCTTTATCACTGGGGAAAAGGAAATACGTATAAATAGTTACTGATGGGAAAAAGAATTCATAATAAAGGAAACAATGAATCTCAATAAAATTATCTCATAATTGAGAAAACTCACATCCCACTTGAAAACTATGGCAGAAGGCAGAATTTTTTTAGGAAATATGCTGACTATTGTACAGTACACAAAGACAACAAGCTTCATTTATTACTGCCTTCAAATTATGTAGCCATTTCAGAACATTTTCCATTCTTTCTAAACAGTCTGAAAGGCTGCTCAATATAGACTAGCCAGTAAAAAGGGAAGGGTATAGAGGGTGTAGATCTGGCTTACAGGGAGATTGTATCATCTTGGCCTGTAGTATATTTTCAGGCAAATATTGGTCTCTGGCAGATGGACTATGGGTTTAGTACTTTGAGAATGTTCCAAGAGTCCAGAAAAATATTTACATTGTCCAGCTACACTGTCACAGAGGAGGGAGGATGGTTTTTTCCCACTCACCAGCAGCTCCACTCTCTCTCGTGGTGTTTTCAGGTGCTTAGGAATGAGTTGGGGTCAGGTGCTGTTCCGGTACACACTGAGGTGCAGCCTCGGGGCTCCTCTGTGTCTGTCTCCTGAATACCCAGCCCCCTAGCTTGAAAACTGACTGCTCCTATCTTCCCCACATTGACAAGAAAAGAGACATGTTTCACAGCATAAGCATATCTCCAGTTGTGGTCAGAAGGAAATTTATTGAACCAAATAACTGGCTTGGGTAAATTGACTTTGTGCCATCCTGTGAACACACAGCTTTGGAACTGCTGTGATACTACCACAGGATTAGAAATGCTAATGTCCCACTCACAGAGAAAAGTCTGCTCGTTAAACACCATGTGTTCTCACAGTGCTTTTTACCTTTCCACCTGCTAGATCAACATCAAAATTGGAAGCACTTTCGCATTTGCAAGAGGTGAAGCTCAGAGGGGTAGAGTCCCATCCCTTCACAGTTTCCATAAACTTGACATAGAGATGAGCATTCATTCTTACCTAGCTATGCAGATTATTTTTCCTCAGCTCTCAGCTAAAAGCTATGAATAAGACATATTAAAAAAATAATAGTTAAGAGTGAGAACTTTTTCTCACTTTGAAAAGTTCCATTTTGGCACAGAACTTGACCTTGAATATGACGATTTCATCCAAACTTGTACCTTATTTTCAGGTAGAAACCTGAAAGTGTAGTATAATGGCCTAAAGAAATGTTGCTGAAGACAGATATAAATTCAATTTTACTAATAAGAAGCAATTAGGGTTTGGAAAAGAACAGGATGAAATCTGTGAATTGAAAGCCAGGGGGTTAGGGAACAAAGCTTCACAGTTCCTGGCCATTTTTATTTGTTACTCAATTCAAGGAATGTGCCACTTCTTGTAACTGTGTGGGCTTTCTGTCTTCCAGTGTATCTATTACTTGTCCACTGACAGCTGCTTTCTGGCTGTAGCCTTAGGCTCAGCACATACTGCTCTCACTTTGCCTCAGCAATGCTGTCCTGCTTTGACTTTTGCCAAATAGTGTGTCATATATGCTAAAAAATCTCTACTGTTAAGGAAGAAGAAGGGGAAAAAAACAACCCAGAGAGGAACTGTTCATTATGGTAATGCAGAAATAACAATAACTTCAACATACATAGCTGGACACATGTCTGCATAACCCCTGTGTAATATATCTGACACTGACTGCAGCTCACTCAAGAGCCAAGCCCAGCACAGCTCGGAGAGTAACACAACAATATCTTTGGCAGTAACCCAGACATAGTATCATTTCTAAAGAACATATATTGTCACAGGACTGTCACCCTTTAAGGTCCATCTCTATATGATAAAGTGGTTTTTTGTATGTTTCTGCTTTTAAAGAAGGAACAAAAAGAACTATCTCCTCTCTTTTGAGTTATGCCTCTGACAGTTGTGGGGGTCAGAAACATGTTCTTGGTATGGGTCAGAAGACAAACATCACCCACTACAATCCCTTTTTCTTTTTTGTCTCCCTGCCCCCATGAAAATACAGAAATTCTGTGATTTGAGGGGTGGAACTCAGGACAAACCTTGTACTCAAAATTAATAGCTGTATCCATAGTCCAGTCTTTCCATGGCAGACAGATCTTTCTGCCTGGGCTGAAACTGCTTCTGCTATGACTCTACCCCACATTCCAAAAGAACATGATGGGAAATGGGATAAATCATCTCCATCATGGAGGGACCCAACCAACAGTTGGTCCTAAAAGTTGATGATGCTGAATTGCTCCTTTCCCCAGCAGTTCTGATGCAGTGTGAACAGCAGCATAAAGCCTGTACTCAACCAAAACAGAGTCCACAGCGATGTCACCTACACCACATCCCAGAAAGGATATTTCCTGAAGTAGTCAAATTTAAATGGCTGATGTTTTGAATTCTTGTGAGAAAAGTGCTATTAACTGTCTAAAACCAAGAGCTCCAAGCTTTGTCTAATCCCAAAGATTTTAATTCCCATGTCAGAGTGCTATCTAACACTGTGCTGGGGTTTGACTCAGCAGTCAGTCAGATAAGAATAATCTCATCACTTTTCTGCATCGCTCATGGTTTAAGTGTAGTTCTAGGTTAGTGAAATTCCCACCTAGTGCAATGAATCCTGTTCTTCTTTAAATATAGGCTGAATATAGCTTGATTGAGATGCAGAATTTGGTTAACAAGCATAATTCTTCACATTCCTTATTATGATAAAAATTTCCAGTGCTGTAGTCAGTGCAGAAAAAAAGATATTTTCTCCGTTGCGATTCGCGATGCTCTGATTTTCAACAAGAAAAAGAAAATGGTGAATGAATTGAATATTTATAGCTGTATCTCCCAGGTGGATCTACCCTGATTATCTAGGACTGAAACTCTAAGGAAGATCACCGCTTCCCCCAGTTTACTCACTAATCAAAGGGGTCCAAGCAATAACTTCAGTCGTGCAACACCTCAGTCAGTTTTACCTCCATTCCTGTAGGTGATCCTTATGATTTCCATGATCATACACTGTGTTCATGTCTGTGAACTTTGTCTCAAGCTATATCATGTTTATCCAATATTGATAGAAAGCAAAGGCTTGGTTTGGACAAGTTCAAAAGTGCTCAGATGTTCATTATTTTTTCTTTTACTGAAAGACTTAAACACATTAATTACAGAACCATGTTATTGTGTCAGATGCTTTCCAGGCATGGAACACCAAAAAATGGTCCCTGCCCCTGAAACACTGAGCAAGACAAAGGCAAAATCTAAAGAGCCCCTCAGGAATACTGGGAACAACAGAACACTACTGGCTATTTTTGTTGTTATTAATGTATTGACAGGCTTTCTGCAAAAGTGTTACAGCAAGTAAGAGCTTTAAGAAGGAATTTGAAGAAGACTGCGGAGATGTTATGGCTCTTCTTCACAGGAAAAACCAATGAAACCCCATGGGGATAAGTACAGTGGAAAGAACAAAATGATTGAAAATTTCACAAGCTGATCATGCAGGTTAAACACCACGTGCCAGCTGGAGGTCAGAATTAACCTCTTGAGAGCAGTGAGAAATTATGTACAGAAACAATCCTGAGCTATGACTGTCTTTTGCACCTCTTGAAAGCAGGGAAAGAGTGAAGGCACGAAGGGAAAAAAAGAGACAATCTCAGGTTTTACGTCAAAAGAAAAGCTGTCTGCAGCATTCACACCCAGATAAAAGGGATATTATAGAAACTGAGATACAAGGTGTTGAGAGGTGAGGTGAGAGTTTTTCTTTGTGGACAGATGTGAAAAGCCATACTGTGCACATGATCTGAAAAAGGAGTCAGTCAGACATTTGGGGTAGGTACTGAGGGCCTGGGTAGATTTCTGCAGCACCGATATCCCATAAGCCCACTTTGTTGGGCTAGATGGAAATGAGCAGGAAAATGGACACCCAGAATCTGGCCTTGCAGAGCAGGGACTGGGAGGAGGACTCAGCATAAATCCTCACTTCAGATCCAGCCCAGGAAAACCAAGGGGAAAATAACATGGAGCTTTCATTTGTGTTTCAAATTAAAACAGACATAAAGAGTTTTTATTATTCAATTTATCCTCTCTATAGCTGAAACAGTAGATTAAAATCTTCTATACTGCTTGCTAACTTGCCAGTGTTCCAGTCTTCATAACATTGCTGGTTCAATTCTTCATAGAGATTTTTATTTTTCTTTTAAAGTGGTATAAGCATATCCGTAAATCAGAACCATTTTGTTATCTTTAGTTTTTCCTCTGAATTATGTCTTATATGCTTTTTTGTTTGTTTGTTCTGATGTCTTTCCTCTGCCCTGAATTTTACTGATTCTCATTTTATCTATTTATGCAGTATCCTCTTCCAACTGTCTTGTCCAGATGATTCACTAACAACTGGACTAATGGCCATCTCACTCCTTAGCAGCTGAGAGGGTGAGAGAATGAAGGGGTCAGGCCATCAGCTGCTGCAAATTGGTGCTGCACCATTGATTTAATTGAAATGGTGCCAGTTTACTGCAGCCGAGAATCCGAGCCTGAAGCTCTGCTCAGCCCAAGCTCAAGGAAAGCACATCTCCAATCTGTTCACCCACCTGAAGTTTGTTACCTGAAGTATGTTAAAGCTCAAGCTGGCTACCCATTGGCTCTCCAGATGAACACTATCCAATTAAGGGAAAATAAAAAGCAGCAGCATCCAACCATTTGCTTTCTTTCTCATGACCCCCCTCAAAGACAACGGCATCCTCATGCTTTAGATATGCACATTTGGTTTTGGAGGAAAAAACATCAAGTAAATAGTAAGATCTAGGACATTGCCACAGCTCTACTGACTTCGTTTAGCAGTGTGTCTTCTGCACTTCAGTTTGCTGATGGTCACACTGGTTTTGGTTCACAGCCCATACATTTCACATTAGTGCTTTTCCAGACTGGGGTATAAATTTTAGCTGCAAATGTATAGTAACTCCCATAATCCTGCAAGGAGTTTTTACATAAGTATTTAGAGCAAGAGACTTGAATTTCCTCTTTCCCCATTAACTGCTGGAAGGAGCAGAGATTTCAGATTTCTGATCTGAACCATTTGGTCTAGCCCTTCTCTTTCAATTTCTATTCAAGTGCGACCAGTTTGGAAAATATGTGTGTGAAACACAGTGTATTGCTACTGTTTACTGTAGGGAATTATATGACCTGTTTATCTTGCTCTGTGGTGCACATTCGCTTTATTCCCATGGACTGAATGAGTTAAAAAAAACAAAACAAAACAAAAACAAACATAATCTGAAGTCACATTCTATATACCAAATTTCATTATATTCAAGGAAGACTCACCTTTCTGAGAGTTGTCAAGATTGGCCCATGGATAGCAAGATGACAAACACCTGGATTTTGACATCTACATTGATAAAGTAGAGAAAATATTACAAATTACAGGGAAGAAGAAAAGAGAAAACAACCAAAAAAAAAAAACCCAAACCCAAAAACCTGAGGGCCTGCTTCCTTTTTTTTTTTTTTTTCTTTTTTTTTGGCAAAAAACCTGCTACAGAAACAAATGTAGATGAGGGGGGCACTGAGCCATATAGAAGTGAGTAATTATCTACTGTTACAGGCCTTATTATCTCTCCAAATGTTTGCTAAAAATTCTATTGGGCAACCATCTGGACCCTGAGCTTTAACAGTGGATACAGAGTGGATTGTTGCTTTAACTTTTAGATGGGAAAATTTCTTTCTTTAATTCTTTTCTGTCATCCTGTGCTAAATAATTTAGTTGAATGTCTCCTAGATAGTTTTCAGAGTCCTCAGAGTCAGTGCATTCTAGATGATATCATCACATAAAATATTCTTTGAAAGTTTATATATATCGGATTTTTTTACCACTAGAGGATCTGAGGACACTTTGCCATCTGTTGTAAGGGTTTGCTAATGCACCTATTTTCTCTTCTATCCCTAACATTCTCTTTTTAAATTACTAGGCTTAATAATTTGCCTAATTGGTAGCCTCCCCCCACATCTGAAATTATATACGATGCATATTGCTTCAACATCCTCTCTGCATATGAAACCTAGCAGTTCTCCTCTAAGAATTTCCATTGTTACTGTATTGCTGTAGTTTTCAACAGCAAATATAATTTCCTTCATTCAGGCTGTGATAAATAATTCAATAACATATCATCAATAACTATAGACCAGTTGCTTAGCTTGAAACATGTCTCTACTTTGCTGTGAAGGTCATCACTATCAATTATGCACCTATCTTCCATGGAATGTTTCAATTTAGTATTATAATGATAACAATAAATTATCTTTGTTCTTATGAAGGATATTTCATTGACATAGGTTTTCAGCTGTTTTTTTGTTTGGGTTCTTGTTTTTGGTTTGTTTTTGGTTTTTTGTTTGTGGTTTTTTGGGGTTTTTTTACTAATTTCCAGATAGGCACTGCAAGACATCCAGCTTTAACTCTCTTGACCAAAGTCACAATACTGCATGAACAGCAGAACCAGAAATATAATCAGTCACCTGATGTTCTGCAGTTGCCTTTGGATATTTTCAGAGAAACGATGTGATGACCAAGCTGTGAGTGTTCTCCTGTGACACTGAATCCATATTGCCTCCTCCCTACCAAATGATGGCTTTCAACTCTCCCCAGCTCCAAGTTGCACAGGGAACCTGTAATGGGATTGCATCACATTTGAATTTACCTTTTGAAATGCAGCCCTCGGGCAGTCTCTGCATTCCTCTAGCTGAGCAGAGATATGGGTGAAACAAGTTCTTGATTTAGCTGCCAATAAGTGTCTAAAGCACTTCATGACTGACAGTCTGCAGAGGAGCAGCAGGATCCCATAGGAGCTAACAAGGGGATGCTGTTAAATCAGCCTCCCAGCCTAGGGTAGGATTGTTCCAGAAGCAAAGGAAAGAGAAGAACGTGACAAAGTCCTTGCTGTGTCCCTGACTTCCAGCACACTCTTATCCCAGGTGGGGAAAGGTAAGTGTGCCCTGCACAAGGTGCAGGATCCTCCTTCACTTCCATCCCAGCCCCTCAGGCATCTTCTGGCATCTCCCACCTCTCTCCCCCAGTTGAGGGGAAGGAAATTAGACCAGGTACACATGTATGATTTGTCTTCCCTTTAGTCAGAGGTCTATTATAAATGAGAATGGTAATATTCTATATGTGATACCATTTTCCTATTCCTCTCTTGCTGCAGTTTTCCCTACCTATTTTCTTTTTAAATCCGCCTTCTCTTGTTCTGTCTGGTCAGGCTGACTCCTCTGGTGGTATTAATTATTTCTTGAAATTGGTTGCTATTATACTAGATTTTCCTTTGTGGCTTCAATACTTCATAAGCTTGGATTAGTTTAGCTTATCTGAGATCTTTTGCTTAAAATATGTAAATAAAAATAACATTTCAGTAAAAGGTTAATATATCCAAACAGGATTTTGCTTTTTCTAATCATAGTTAGGATCAGATCTTTGGAGTTATGGAATATCTCTCACTAACTTTATTAGAAGTAGGTGGGTATTTGGGAGTTCAGAAACAGTCAGTCTGTAAAATCCTGACCTGAAAACTCCAAAAGAGAAAGTACAGTTCTTAGAAGAGGGAAGAAAAGTGTTCCAAGGGGTGAAATGCAACCATCATTGTGAAATACTTGCAAGACTGGGGGTTGTGGGATAAATTCATCTGGATGATAGATAATCCTGAGTGGGACAAGAAATTCATAACATAACTTCACAGCTTTTAATTCTTCTAGTCTTAGTTGAAACTCTTCCATCAGGAAAACCAGTGGTTTCTGTACTCAAAAGCATCCTCAACAGAGTCTTGGAAGCCACAAGCAGGAACTCAAAGCAGTAATATGCAAGAGGGCTTATTGCTTAACAGTGGCAATGACAATGGGAATGAGTGGGGATGGTCTGTGCTAGAACTCACTGATGGACTCTCAGAGTATGCAAACACATTATTATAAATAGAAGCTGCAGAGAGGAAAGTAGAAAAAGTGCCATTGTGCCAGCTGAAAGGACTCTGCAATACAGAAGATAGAAATTGCAGTTGCAGATCAAAATTATAATGCATTTAACCCCATGCATTTACCACCAGCAATCACCAGGACATTCAGCCTGGGAAGCACAAATATTACTTTAATCTTAAATTCTCTTTTGACCAGAATGAACTCTCACAGACTTTTCCTTCCCTCCAAACAACTCCCCCCATCAGCCCTCTCCTCCTGACCCCATGGTATCACCTGGCAGTGAGTCACACAGATTGATGCAAAGACAGTTGAAAGCAGAAGGGAGTTTCCTCAGTTCTGTTTCAGTGCACATGAGTGTACATTTCTGAGCATACTTAACAGTCCATACACCAGGAATTACAGAGCAACACCAGTGAGCAGCCCAGGGATATATAACCAGACATATGGCTGCATATGTTTGCAGAGAGAGGTGAACCCCAGGCACCCCTAGTGTCAAACAGTTTGCCTTAAAATAAGTGCTATCATTCAAGCCTAGCCTCTCTCCAATCTCATTATTATCTGGTTGGGATTTTGTGATGGCATACTTTTCTATTTCAAGTACCATCTTTCTATTGGGGGGGAAAAATTATTATCACAAGGAGAGCTTTGGAGCCATGATTTATTGCAAACCCATCCACTGATTTGTCTATTTTTTTCCTCTTTCTCCCTCTCTTGTCTCCTGGTATTCAATGTCCCTACAGAAATGCAGATATGGCCTGCCCAAGGCATGAGCATAAAGGACATATAGGCTGAATGAGGGAAGCTCAGCACATTTTTAAATTAAAAAGAACATCTGCAATTTTGCTAGCTGGGATAAAATTACAGAAGCTGTGTATTCTCATGCTTCAGGGCATAAACTGATCAGTACCTAGGGTCAGGTACACCCCAATCTGTCACAATTAGGCACAGACACAGAGTTTTAAACTTTCTCTGGAAACAGCTGTTTTTGGCTGCTGTTGCTGACAAACACAGTGGATTGAGGGGTCCACTAGCTGGATAAGGAACAGGAAGTTCTGATTTTCTGTTGCGTAACAGTTTATACAGAAAAATGTATGTGGCTTGAAAATCCACATGTAAAAAATTTTTACTGTCTTCTTCCTTTTATATTTATGTTAGGAGTCACCTCTCATCTTTTCTCTGATCTAGCAGGATATTTTAATCCGTTTGAAAAGACCTCTCCCTAAAAGCATTTCTGTCACCTCTTTGAAGCAGTTTACCAGGGATCTTTCTGTTCCATTTAGCCAGCTCCTGATTTTTTGTTGTTTGCTTTTAGTCCTAAAATCTGTACCAGAAATATGATTTTCCTTTGTCCCTTTAGATGTTGTGAGCTGCAGACAGAAGGAGAGAAAAGGTGATGTGAGAGTTCACTTTTCCTGCCATTTCTAGACATGAGAGGACAGCCTCTCCAGGTAGCTGTTCTCATAAGTGATGCTGTCTGGACAAAATGATGGCATGTTGAAATTTCATATGAAGCAGAATGATTTCCATATCTGCAGATCCTCTTCAGTGGCATTAGTTATGCTAATAAAGTGGTGCGACTTTTCTGGCAGTGCTTGAGGCGGCTGCCAGGCTGTGACTGAAGACTCTATCTGGGGAAATAACCCAGCAAGTAAAATTCAGATGGCCGACAACCTGCTCGGGTTCCTGCTCTTCATCCAGAGCTGTGCATGAGCTCTATTGTTGAGCGCATAATAAACTGTGCCTAACTCAGACACAACCCCGCTGGCATCTCAGACATTACTTTGCAAAGCTCTTCAGGACACCCCCAGTGTTTGCTTAATTTATGTGCTGATAGGCATTTCTATGACATTCATTGCCAGCGTGCAGAAAAGGCTGGCAAAGTTATTAAGGGAAGCAAGAGGAAAACAAAAGAGAGAGTCAGTTTGCACATTGTGCCAGATGAGCCCACCAGCTGCTGGAGGAAGAGGCATGTGCCACTCTAACAGCAAAAGGAGGCAGGGTGAATGCAAGATGAAGCTGGATGTGAGGCTGCACCCTTTCTTTGCACAGCACTGGGGTCCACAGCCAGGCTGGGTGGGAGGAGAGGAATGAGATGCAGAATTCAAATTCTACCCCCTGTCTCTAAGGAAAGCCCCTGGAAATTTTCAGGGCTCTCAGAACTAGAGGGTGGAGTCCCATCCATACAAGAATGAGCTACATCCCAAGCCTCTATACATTGTGCTTTTTTGGGGCTTAAATTTTCCTGGTCATGTTTTACGGTTTTCCACTTGTTTTGATCCAGAATTTAATATGAAATAGAAAATCTATGTAAGGAACCATCCTCTGTCAGCTCTGGTCTTTGTTCTTCTGAATATTTTATTCATAATATGTGGTGGAAGATTTCTTTGTGACTAGTCTTTCATAAGAAGCCATCACAGAAAGATCAGTCATAGAGTTTGCATTTGTTTAGGGATTGCTATTCTTTCATTCATGATGTCATGACAATTGTTCTGTTCTAGTTTGCAGAAAACTAATTTAACAAATGATGCTTTCACGTGTGCAGGATGAGTTTCTTTCCCCTCGGGTCATTTGAAACTACACAGATGAGAGAGTCTTATCACTTCCTGCTGAGTGCCCTCTTCTCTGGGACAAAAAATCCTGTTAGTTTTTCCTTCTGGCTTTCTGGGCTTTGTGGCTTTGTACCTTGCTCAGGTAAATAAGGAAACAATTTTTATTAAATCACTTTCTTCTCTTCCAGCATGTAACTTTTAGGAAGAAAGTTAACATTTAATTTCTCTAGGCCTGCAAATGCAGTTGTGGGGATTGAAAGTCCCCACAGACCTCTTAATGGACCAGCCTAACAGACTCACCTTTAATGTCCAGATGTTCATGTCACAGAGATGTCAGATAATTACATAATCTGTCCATTCACAAGAGTTTAGTATCTACTAGAGAAGCAGAAGCCCCAAAAATATTCAGGCACCTTATGAATTATAAGCATTTCTAGAGCAATGTTCATGCAGAAACCTTTCTCCAACAGCAAAAAAATGAATCATAGCAACAAAACCCCCCTCAAAGCAAAATTTCCCCTGCCCCTGCCAAAATAACACCAACAGTACAAGATTGTCCAGGTCTTTTCCTTTCCCAGTTGGTGGAATCTACTTGTATCCCCATAGCCTTGTAATAACATATTGGTAGTGCCAGTAGCAGTCTTTCAATTTTGTGTTGAGTTTGCAAGGCCTCAGATACGTCTTTATTCTGTTTGAACTTTTCTTGACCCCCCTGCAGCTTTGTTTTGCTTGGTTTAGCTGAAACTGCAATTTTTCTAATGACCAGATGGCTATGGCTAATTTGTTTTATTTCTGTTTATCTTTTTATGCTACCACCATGGTTTTATAACTCTAATTCAATGTGATATAGAGAAATGCAGCCCTGCTAAGACAAGAGAGGCCTTACGAAGTGGGGACATGGGTTGTAGAGGAGTGGGGTGATAAGAGATGGGACTGGCACTGGAGATTGCATGGCTATAAATAACTCACCTAGGGTCACTTAAAAAAATCAGGACCTAGAGCTGGATGAAACCAGGTTTAGGGGTAAAAGAGGAAATCATGTCTAAGACATGAGGAAGGTACTCTCTCTGGTACATTTGGATGCATTATAGAAATGCAGTCCAACTAAAAAAAGAATCAGGTGTACAGTTGTGCTTAGAAGAATATAAAAATGACCACAAGTGGGTCCTAAATTCAAAAAGAAGAAACCACAATCACCACCATCGTGTTCCTCCTGACAAAAGCTCCAGATGCTGACAACTCTGCATAACCCCTGCCACACACACCACCAGGATGAAACCACTCACCTTCAGACCCAGCAGAGAGGAAGATGTGTGAGCACAACACCAGGGAAAGTGACAGAAACTCAGGTGTGTGTATGGCAGTCTCAAGCACAGAATTATTAGTGCTGAAACTTCTTCTGCATAGAAACATTCTCTCTTTTTCCACACTAATTAGATGAGGCCTGATAATGATTAAGCAACTAAGATTTTATTATCCTAACTATAAACTCTTGGCTTTATATTTAAGACATGTTTACTGTTTGCCCATAAAAATGATTCTGAGAGTAACGCACTTTCACAATCAACATTTGCCATAATCTATCAATGTCTGGAAGATGCACTTCATAACCAGTTTAGGCTGATGAGAGATAATAAAAAGGATGGTCCTAGTCCCCTTTGTCTAGTACTCGTGGTTGGATATTTCTACCTTTTTAGTAGAACTGTGGTTTCTGATAGAGCTGAAAATGCCTCTAGTATAAATGTAATCGCACTCACACAAAGAGTAGTACCATTCACTAATATTTTCACTAACAACAGTTTTAATAACAAGACAGCCGTGGCAGTATCGTATTTCAGGGCTACAAGGTTACAGCTGCCTCAGTTTCCTATGCTAAAATTGTGAGCATTAGCCCCAAAATGCTACTGTTGAAACCTTTTGGATGCAGGCACAGTTAACATGCACACATTTAGAATTGCGTGGCTGCAAAATTAGCTGCAAGCATTATAAATTTTGGTGGCTGAAGAAGGATAAAGACAGGAGGCAAGAGCTGAGGTAGGAATGAGCCTTATAAATCAAGCCTTTTGCCACCCAAAAAGGTGTGCGGCTGCACCACAGACTTGCTGCTTGCTGCTCATTATGTGTAATTCCCTTCTTCCAGGGAGTTCAGTTATCCACTGGGAGAGCAGTGAGATGCAATTTTTCAGTCATCCAATCAGGGAACATATGATTTCAGGGGCACAGCACAGTTTACGGAAGAACAGAGAATGAGCAGCTGAAGTGAATAATTCACAAGCTATCCATAGGCCGCGATTTGTTTGTATAAACTATTTGGTAAATACTTACGCATAACTATCATATTCATAGTATTCAGGAATGGCTTAGGAACAAAGGCCAAACCTCTTGAATAATTTATTCCCCAGGAATTATTCAGAGAGCTCCCGTGTATTCTCTGGAGCCTCTCTCCGTGGCACATTACCAAAAGGCACCGTGCATTAAGTGGAAGTTGGCTGTGCCCCAAGCAGGACGGAGTGCGAGGGTTTGGAGCACAACCTGCAATGTCTGGAGAAAACCTTGCATCCCTCCAAGCTGAGCTGCAGACAACAAGGCACAAATGTGCTGTGTGCCAGTCTCCAATATTTAAAGTACAACCACAGCCTGGTGAAATCTGTGCTGAAGCAATATGTGATGGCGACAGAAGTTTAAAATACAAAAAAAAACCCAAGATAACAAGAAAAAAATCCAAATAACAATCTCCCCAAACAAACAAAATCATAACAAAACCAAAATAAGCAACAAGAACCAGCCAAAAATGTAGAGAAATTTGTAGCAAACACAACTTGAAAAGAAATAAAATTCTCCTGCTCTATATTATGTAGAACAGCTAATTATTTTGTTTTATTCTTTCCCCCTCGTATTATTTTAAAGTTGCCTATTTTCTGAGAGCTGGTTCATTTATTTCTTCTGTTCATATTAATATTTGAGACCTTATCTTCCCCACTTTCTGTGAGGATTCCTGTAAATGGTGAGAGAAATATAGCAATCAAATTTTGAGGTCTCAGGCACTGAAAACGAGATTACTTTGTTGGATTTTGCTCGAACATTGTGAAATGTTGCTCTCATTTTCATAGTTGGGGGGTTCTTACTGCTATAATTTATTTACCAGACCACAGTCAAGGATGTGCATAGAAACACAAAGAGAAATTTTCCTTTTCTTCAAGTTTAATATTATGGCAATAAATTTCTTTCTGTTTCCACTGACCAAAGACAGTTTGGGTAAGTGCCTTCTTGATTGCATCTGCTAGCAGAAGAGGTATTCCCTCTTCATTAGAACAGGGGAAGTTTTATCATTAATTTAAATGTATCGATTTTATTTTTTTGTACAACAGATGCTTAATTTCAGTCAGGCTTTTCAGATTTTGAATGCCCACAAGGAAATGATAATAAAGTTTCCCTTTTGCTGATGGTTTCTTTAGGGAGTATTTCCTTTCTGCCTATTACAATAAAGGGTTATTTTTCTTCCTCACTGATTTTTTTCTGAGTAAAAAGCCATCCTTGGCTACAAGGAAAAAAAATCACAACTGAGAAACATTTCCTCACAATCAGTCTATTGAAATGCACCTTGCACCTTCACAAAAGGGGAGCTTCTGAACCATGATGAATAGGCCTTGATTTTACAGGTCTAAGTGATATTTGAGCCGCAGTCAGTCCTAACTTGCTTGTTTTTCATTGGGGTTGTAACTATCCAGGTTCCCATAAAACAGCCAAACTACAGCCAGAAAAGATTTCCACAAGTGGAGTCACTAGAATATTTAAATTTCAGAGACAAGACGAGGAAATGAGCAGGGAATTTGGGGAAGAGTTCAAGGCCAAATTGCATGGGGCATGGTCTGGTGGAAGATGACCCTGTTCATTTGAACGAGATTTAAGGTCCCTTCTAGAGCCAAACCTGTTCTATAAATCTATGATTTTAAGTCAAACTATACGTTTAATGTGTATTTTGATTTGGTTTAGCTAACCAAAGCATTCACTATTTGTCTTCATTTTGTATACTTTTGGGGATTGGTTGGGAATTTGGGGTTTTGGGATTTTCTTTTTGTATAGTTGTGTATTTTTTTTGCATGTTTCTCTGCTTGTTTGCTTTGCAAAGTTATAATATTTCAGCATAAATTGTTATTTTGTAACAGAACAATGGATTTCAATGCTTTAAGGTAAAAAAATGTGCATTGTTGTGGCTCAGGGAAACTTCTGTCTCTTTCAGGAGAGCCTGAAGCAACTATCTGTTGTTTGCCAAAATCACAAATTAAATTGTTTGCCTGAAATTGTCTTCCTGACTGTTTTAAGCCTGAATTTCTTTGAAAATCCATCTAGTTTAAGGTGTTGACCCTGACTATGCTCAAAGAAAGTAAGGAAATTGTGGAGTTTAAAATAAAAATAAAAGGGAGACACTGATGGCTGGGATGGGAAGTGAAGCACATTGAAGACAGTCCTTGATCAACGAAATGATAAATAGAAGGTAGGTCAGGGAGAAGTGCCCTGGAACCACTAATTTGCAAGAGCCTCCTATATCATTAAGCATCCACTTTTCTGAGCAGGCAAAAATTAAAATTGTGACTAGTTTTAGGGACATAACTCTACATCAGTAAAACTCCATCTTGCTGACCACAGCCATATGCAGCTATTGCTGAACTAAACACTTTGAAAACAGTGAAAGGCTGATTTACCTGTCAGAAAGTGTTAAAACTCTTGGCAGAGTCAAAATTAGAAGTTAAAATGCCCTATTTTACTCTACCTTCTGCAGAAGTGCTGTACCTTTAATTTTCATAATCTCTGCAGCTTTAAATTCAACATTTATTTTTAACACATATATTTTAATGAAACATGAAATATAAAACGAAACTCCAGTCTGCCTCCTATGAGCATGGAGAGAAATCCTAATTACCTGTTTCAAAAGTGTGAAGCTCTTTCTAATTTTCCAGCAGCCAGGTTCCTTAGACAGCACTCAGTATTATAACTATTTATGCCAATTGTGCTATTTCATGCATAAAATTACCGCATTATTGTTGGAATAGATGCTGGAGAGATATCTAAGCAGGGTGTAATCACTTCACTTTCTATCAAATTGTGCTTCTGAAAGGTATCATAAATTTTATTAGAAGGCAAGAGGCTAATGGAAGCCAATCAGCGTTAATGCTGATAAAATTGCTTGTATTTTACATTATAAAACGGGGAGATATTTTTATCATGAGGTTCCCTTTTGTTTTATTAAGAGCGTATCATGGAAACTAGGGTACAATAGTACAACACGGGGTTGTCAGTAACCCTCTCCTGTTTCTCTTCCTGCCTTAGCTTACAAAAAAGTTTGTGTCTCAAGGTGCTTTCAGATCTTTGATGGTGTAAAGGGAGTGCAAAATAGGTTTCACAAACACTCAGGTCTGCTGACTTGCACAACTCTTTGCAATGATGAGGTGCATCTCTGATGAAAATATTTATGTCCCAAATGTTATTTGGTGTTTTTATTGTTCAAGCTAATTGTTTTCTATTAGGCTGCCCATAGGATCTGGAGAGGGATAGTTTTTATGACTCCCCAGCTTATTTTTAAAGCTCCACAGTAGAAGAATTAGAGTGGATTTTGATATGGGAAGGATGAGAATCCAGAAATGGGGATGGAAAAAAGGAGTTTTACCCATCAAGAAGTAATTGAATGCGATTTAAAGAAATTGGTATACTTTGATGGTAAATTAAAAGTTCTTTTTTTTTCCCTACCTGTTAATAAAATTTTGTACTTAACAGAGCCACATTCATGCAGTCATTTCCAAAACATCTGGTCCAAATTAGTTTACATTTTTTTCTTTTTCAACTGCATCAGGTAAGTGTGGTTGTTTCTGACCTACAGTTAGGGAAATGGAGACACCAAAAGGTGATGAGCCAAGATCCCAAAGAGGGAGTTTGTGGTAGTTCTCATAGTGGAAATGAGGTGGTGATTCACAGGTAGCAGCACTTGGTGAACGTGCTGGGTATTTACAAACTATGAGTGGTTTTTCAAGCCCTGGCACTGCAGGGACAGCACCTTTGCAGGCTGTGAAAATCCCAGTTCAAACACCTGCTTTGCCTGACACGAATGCTTATCTTCATCTGTAACATATACGCTGTCCCTGCACATAATGCAAATATTTACACCTCCACTTTTCGGGCCGTTATTTGTAGCATTATTAATGTTATTAGCACTATTTGCACTGCAGCCATGAAGGTCCCTCCAAGACAGGGTGTTTTGTGTCAAACACTCTACAAACACATGTCAAAGGACAGTCATGGCACTGTTGGATTAACAATCTAAATACCTAAGGCAAACAGAGGCTGGGAGAAACCACCCTGGGTACCCTGAGCAGGCAGGTTTTCCTGTGTTTAAGAAGGCAGGTGACAGGTACCTGATCTAGGATCAGTTCACAACTTTGCCACTGATTTTCTGTATAATGCATTACTTAATCACGCCACAATTCCACAGTTTTCCACAGGAGTAATGCCACCAATTTATTCCAAGTCTCCTTCAGGTCTAAAATTGCTGGTGCCTAGACCCAACTCCAGCTAATGAAAAAAGAGTCATTGACAGGATTTGGCCCATTACTGAATTCATATTCCTGCCTCAGGTAGTCATGCATATTCCTGTCAAAGCCCACGTAGTGTAACACTTGGTGTTAATGGAGTCACAGTAAGGATGGATTTGTTCTCATCCAACTACATGTTTTAATTCAAAGACCACATTACTGTTCTAGTGATAGATTAGATAAGAGCAAAACACATTTATTTCTTTTAATCCCAATTATGTTTTAAAATTCTGTTTCTGGTTGGCTGTTATTTATTTGCAGGGCTGTTTTATTATTATTATTTTATTATTACACTGCCTTGGTATAACTTTTTTCCTAATTTAATCCTCCATTTTTAAATACAATTTTCTTCTTCACCCACCAATAGCTGCATGACTGATTTTACTGAATGAAATTTATAACAATGACAGAACAAAAGGGAATTTAGTCTGAATCCAAACTGAAGTCATGTTAACAATATATTCAATTTTATAGCCTCAGTTTCAATGGGGCTCCCAAGTCTTTCTGAAGTCAACAGTCTATTCTCATATCCCAATACCTGACTATACTTTTGTATAACTGGAATTAGTATAACAGTGGTTAGCTTATCTGACTTTGCCCCCTGAAATCATTGACTTTAAAATACCTATCTCAGGCAGACCGCAGTGAAGAATAGAAAATTATTATCACATTTCCAGGAAAAAAAAAAAAAGCAAAAATGTGAAATGAAGTTCAGGCTGGAAGTATTTATCATAGCTAGGTAGGAAGTACTGCTAGAATATAGAGATAATTTCAAACACACTTATCACATTCTTGGGCAGTGCATCTCTTGTGTCAAGACACTACATTTGTGGAATGGATTTTGGCTTTTAATGAGAACCATCAAACCGTCACAGGCTGACAAAGACCACAGGCTGACAAAACTCTGCTTTTCTGCTGTGTGACTAAGACACTTGCTTATACTATCACCGCAGTTATAACCCACTATCTCTCAACTTCTGCTACTTTCCACATGCGTGGTCAGTGTTTCTTCACGTTCTTGACCATGCTGAGCTGCCTAACGTGTCACCACCTCCTTTCTCTCTGCGCCTCTCCATCCTGAAAGGCCCCTTGCAGAAAGCCCCATTGCTGACAATTTAAGTGAAACCGGTTCCATTGTGCCTCAGGGGACACAGTAACTGCAGTGGGATGTCAAGAAGGTATTCTCCCAGGTGAGGTGAGGCTTTACATGGAGCCATTTCTCCTGCTAAGGATGCACCCCTAAGTACACACCGCTGAAATGCTAAGCTGGAGATTGGACACAGGGTTTGCACAGCTTTGCATCTGCCTCTCCTTGTGGAGAGTAGTGCAGTCACTCGTTAAAAAGCACCAAAGGCAAACTGAGACCCCAAGTGTCTTTCATGTGCCAGATCATGCTCCGTTGGTCCAGCAGGAAGAGATTGCTTTTTGAAAGGACAAGGGGTACATCTCTGCTCTTGCATTTCCTACCAGCTGATGATGCCTCTAAAACCTCTTAAAATCATAGAATAACCTGAGTTGGAGAGGACCTACAAGGATCTCTAAATCCGGCTCCTGGCCCTGCAAAGGACATCCCAAGACTCACAACATGTGCTGAAGAGTGTTGCTCAAACCCTTCCTGAACTCTATCAGACCTGGGACTGTGATCACTGCCCTGGGAAGCCTGTTAAGTGCCTGGCCATCGTCCTCCTTTGTTTTTTCATTTGATTAGGGTTTGGTGTTCTTTTTCCTTGTGCATGTTAATAACCAGATCCTTATTTCAAGCATTTCTTTCATTACAGCAAAATCCAATGAAACCCAGACTAAGATGGATAAAACATAAACACCTTCAGCACTTCTGCCTGTATATAGACTGTAACTGAAGGCAGCTGCAGATGAGAAAAGAATTTGCAGTGATGTTCGTTTGCTGTTGGTGATTAAAATACATCTTTTTAACCACCTAGTCTCTGAATCTGCTTCTGTGATTTGGGAACCCCCTGGCACAGAAGTAGCCATAGTGATTCATAATCAGAGCACAGATTACCCCTACACAGATCTAATTTTGGGCTTCATTGATAGCCTAGGAACGTCAAAAGTTACACCTTTCCTTGGAAGTTGCAAGACTTTTGTGTTTCAGGGACAGAAACAAAAGTCAATCTGATGAGGTTTTGTGCTGGTTTAGGGCTCCAGGATTATCCAAATTTCATTCAATCTCCATATGAATAACACCACCCTTATGATAATATCTTTCGAATACAAGCATCAAATAATTATGCTGACAAAGCACTATACTCCAAACTTTCCTCTGACTGATGATGGAAAACATGAATTATCAGACACAAGTATTCTGTATTTCCATCCACATTTTGTTAACATTGGTGTTCTGCAATCTCCCTGAGATGAATCTCAGCAGAAGTACTCAGTTGATTTACAACCTTGTAGTTCATTTGTCGTCATTTATTTTGCCTCGTATAAAACAAGATGTAACTGCACAAATGCTGGAATCCAGAAGTGCTGGATTAAGAGGATTCTGGCTTGTCATTGTCCTTTTACAAGAGAGAAACAAAGGGAGCTTATGCAAGGGAATACAAAAATATTCTGGCTAAGCATATGAAACAGTTTGTAATAATATTCCTTTTTTCTAAGAGGGAAAGATGGTTGGCCACATTTTGTACTTGAATAGTCCATTTTTACCTATGCCTTTTCATTTCAGATCTTCCAGAACAAAATTATTGGCAAACTGAAAATATATATCCAAAAATATAAAGACATTTGATAAGACTCTTAATGCATGCTGGACTATGCAAAAAATTAATTTTTTAATTTTCCTTCTTTCTGTTGTATGTGTATATCAGTCCTCTGTGATGCGTGAGCAATAAATTCACATCACACCCCCAAATTAGCATTATGACTACCCATCAGCCACATGAAATACAGAACTTTCGTAAATTTGGGGAAGTTGGTCAGTTTTAATTAATGTCATCATTCAAGCAATAAATATTGCCTCTGATTTCTCTGCGAACTTACAATCATCTGGTAAAGAGGGCAGATAACAAAAATGCTCAAGTTGCTTTAGTGACAACATGATATATCCAATATGCAAAATCAGAATTCTTCTGTATAATGCCATAGAGACTGACTGAGTAGAATAGATTGATTTTATTTTCTCTTCAAAAAAGTTCAGCTAGATCGGTATATCACATCTAGGGTTACAGGCTTTGCACAAGAGATGACAGCTTTGTGTTGGAGACATCAGGATTCTGGATAAAAAGATCCCAGTTCAGCACTCAGCCAGACTTCCTTAGGCAGACTGCTTGTTTTCAAACTCCCATTTATTACGTAGGGATAATATTTTCTTTTTCCATTCATCTGGCTTGTTTATACTACAAGCTCTTTGCAGTATTATTTATCTCCAATGATGTATAAGTTCAGCCTGTGCAGAACAGACCTATATATTTTAATAAATCAATACAAAGATCTAGGCGAGAAACAGCTTTTTGCCCTAAAGACATTTTCAACATTTTTAACAGGAAAATACAAGCTGTCTTGAACCTTTTTTTTTCTTTTTTTTTTTTTTTTGGTGAGAAAAATATAAACCACAGCATGTGAGAAGCTTACATATATTGAATTCCCACTAACCCTGAAGTCAGCATGTACATGGAAAATGAAAATTCAGGATATTCAGGATCTGGTCTTGAACCAGGTAAAATGAGTACTTGAACCAGAACTGTCAACATTAGAGTGGTATGTGCATTTTTATAACTGTGTTACACATGGTTGGTTCTGTGTTGCCATTGAGAATAGAACTCTTGATCTAACTGGAAAAGGAAAGGAGAAAGAATTGGAGAAAAACCCACTGTGAGCCTTGAAAGCTTTATTTTTGAAACTTTCTATTCCTTCTTACAAAAACTTTCAGCTTCAAGTTTTGCACAGCTATGCATGTTTGGAGAAAAAAAAATTATTAAGCCTGTCAATGTTCTGCTCTTTCTGCCTCCTCTGTTGTCTTTAAATGCCTAATTTTCAAAACATTTTTACTACTTTTCCAAGTTTCTTGTAAAAAATTTGTTGCAGATGTTCTCCTTCATAATATTTATATATACTAAAACTAAAACGCAAAACTCATCCTGCTTTCTATTATTTATGGTGGAAAGTAATGTGGCAATAACTGTCTACTACTGGAAAAAGTATGTTTTTCTCTCACTCACTTGTTTTGTAAAGCTGCCTGATAGTATTTATTTTAAAATCATCACTGCAGAGCAGCATCCTAAAAATACCACATCTCGAAACTAGACTTGTAAACCAATGACAGCAAGTGAATGTAAGCAGGGAATAACATCTCTCTGCTTTAACAATAAGGGAATTTAATAAATATCACATTTAGCATACACATAGCTCCATTTGCTGACTGTATATGCATATATACAAAGAATTTTCCTAGTAATAGACAGATTTCACCAGATCATTTTCCCATATAAATGACAGAGTATTCCATTTTAGACTTAAAATACACATAAATAAGCAGTATGTTTGCTCACACTAAGAGAATATTCATTAAAAAAAATGAAAGAAAGGCATTCTCAGCAAAACTAATCATACCATATATACTTAGTTGTCTCATCTATACCTAAATTTCACTTGAACATTAATATTGTTTTCAGATACACTGTACTACTATTTACCTTTTCTAGCCCAACATTGCGATGAATTTCTGTATTAATTATACTGTCTGGACTATTTGTCAAGGTAAAAACCAATTCAACTAAAATGTTTCTGCATCTGAAAAAATGAGAAAAAAAAAAAAAAACACGGAAAAAAAAAATGTTTTTCTTTTTATTCTTTTTTTTTGTTTTTTCACATTTTTTTAGATCAGTTCCCTGAAATGCCCAGGACTGAGCTCGCTCTCATTACAGAAGGAGAAGCAAATATTTAAGACCACTGAAGAGGAAGCAGAGGACACATTTCCCCTTTAGCACCAGTGCAAAAGAGTGGAGTCACAGGTTACCCTGATCACTTTTTATATTTCTAGAATCAATGAACAAAGGCAGACATTTCAGAAGGCATTTAACTCATCCTAAAATTGAAAACTGACACACATTCCTGTTTTTTTGGCAGCCCACATAGTCTTGTTGTGTAGGGATTGGAGGCCTGGGGTAACACAAATTCCAAACCAGCACTGATGCCTGTCTTAGAGGTGAACCAGGATCCATGAATGGAATCTCCAGATTGCTCAGCTGTGTCTTCACAGCTCTTGAGATGTTCAGAGAAACCTCCATTGATTTCCAGGTGATAGCAGTGCTTTATTTTCTCTTAAACCCCCACAGAACACTCCTCAACTTAAACCAAAATAGGTGCAGAATGGGGCAGACCATTATTCTGGGCTCATGCAGATGTGTCTTGAATGCAGATGTGTTGTGAAAATTCTGTCCAACTCCTTCCTAAGGAAGGGTCCAGGACTTTTGCAAAGCTTTCTGCAGAAGGTAAGTACAATTGTTCTGGGAACTGAACAAGGATGCTATTGAAGGATGCTACCAGTACTGTCACAGGATGTTATTAGGATGTTATTAGGATGTTAACTGGCAGCTCTCATTTAGAAGCATTTGATGTCATAATAGAATTCAGCACGAACACAGAGAACATCTGTACATTCAAAGGCTTTCCTGGAAAACAAAAGGAAATCCTGAAGGGTATAAGGATTTTAACATTAAAGAAAAAAAGTTGCTGCTTTGATCAATACCCTCAGGATTTGCAAAATGGCAGCAAAGTGAGGAACGTGCCAAATAATTTTTGGCTTTGGCTCTAACTTGTAAGTCTGTCAAGGACTTCTCTTGCCAAATGGTGGAAAATGGATTACTGTCATTTTTCAAGGGACTGCACATCATTTTCCATTGATTGGCATGCCAAATCCTTCGCAAAGTAATGAGTCAGGCATGATGCAAATCATCGTTGCACTGTCACTTTGATTGCACAGCCCTCTATCAATGTGATTAAACTGGTGTGGCATCTAAGAGGTAACATACGACTCTGCTTGGCTTCCACAGTGGAAAAGAAAATTTTAGTGCTAGGCAGAGGAAAGAGGAGACAAATGAAATGGTGAGAGACATCAGTCAGTACCTGTTGCCATGTTTGTGAGTAATTTTTTTAGCTGAAATGGTAAAATACTGATCATGGCTCATGAAGAAATGAGATTTACCTGGAAAATTTACCATCACTATCATACATGTTTTCTTGTCTGTCACAGCCATTTTGATGCACTTACCGAAACTGCATCTGGAGATAAGATATAGATTTGCTTCTTAATTAACCTGTTGCTCACAGGACTACAGACACAGATAACATTGCATTTTCAAGTGTCTTGTGCTTCATTTTCACTGCAAAATCATAATGAAACACCCAAATATTGTGAAATGCTGAATACTTGTAAATACCAGGAAACTTTCAGTGTGAAACCATGAAGACCTCATCTTCAAACTATTTTTGATGTCAAAGTATCTCTGATATATACTGAACTTACTTTTTTTGCTTTTGGATTGAAGGATTAATGCATCTTCTAGATGCAACCACATTTGTTTAAGATGTGTATTTATCTTCCCTCTGTGTGCTCTCTCATTTCAGAAGGGTTTAAGAAACTCTGCATTCTTACATGTGCTGGGGAAATTAATATTTTCTTGTTCCTTTTTAGACCAACTATTTTCATTACAGTTTTCAAACCCCTGATCAGATTTGATAAAAGTGACTAATGGGCTCCAAAATTGGGAAAAGTAAGTCTGACAGCTACAGGTACACATCTGAGCACAAGCAGAAATAACTACGGCCATATATTCAGCACTATTTCTAGACAGGCTAGAAAGGGAAATGAAGCCATGCTAGATCAGACTGAAGAGAAAGTAGTACTTTTAATATTTATCTTTACAGCCATGAAAGATATTCTATGATTTTTTATTATTGTGGAGGAGCTAAACAGTAGATTTAGGTGTCTGCCTGTGAGCTGAACCCTTTACAAAACTTTCTGACAGAGCTGAAAAGTAGGTTAGCATTCAGCTCTCACATGTACAGCATCTTTGAGCTATCCCTAAGTGGCCCTCCTGCTACAATGCTTCCTCAGTAAAAAATAAGTAAAATAACTTCTTCATCAATTTGTACTATGGGATTTCTACTATTTTAGGCAATAATTCATTCTGTTTGTGCTAGTTGAGGGGCTCTTTGGTTTGATTTTACTAAATGATGTGGAGATTCATCTTCATGTTGAGATCACTAGAAATCTGAGAACACGGTTCACATCAAGAATTTATTATAAAAATTTTGGAGTATTTCTCCAATAGAATCAAGCCTCCTTCTGAACAGATGAAGGAATTTGTTTAATTTTGCATAATTTTATTTTATTTTATTATTTTATTATTTTATTTTATTTCATTTCATTTCATTTTATTCTTATTCCATTTCATGTTAATTTTTTTTTTCTTCAGCAGAGCCGACAAAGTTAACAAAAAAATCATAAAAAAAGGAAATCTTCAAATTCACAGCATTTAGTTCATCAATGGCGTTCCTGTGAATAATAACTAAAGTTTTTAAACTCAACTTTTTCATTGTTTTCCTTGTCTTCTAAGGCCATCAAATCAGAAAGTGTCATTTGCAACCAGCTTACAAAGAAATAAATCACTAAAAAAAGAGGTAATTAAAAAGGTAATTAAAAAACCTTTCTGAAATACACTCATTTACAAGCAAGTGGTTCACAAGGCACAAGTACACACAAATACTCACAACCCGTGAAAATATTGGATTCTAGATGTAGTCAGAGGTTTCCCTAAAAGTGATTTGAGTTGTTCTTAACCTAATTAAAAACCAAAGGAAAAAAAAAAAAAAAGAAAAAAAAAGAAGAAAATAATCAACTCTCCATGTTGGGTGGATTAAATTTAAAATTAATCAGCCTAATTCAAAAGAATGAATTTTTGAATAGATTGATGTCTATATGGAGATCTGCACCCTGAAGATTTACAGATAGACAAAGACTTGGAAAATCTATTGGGTTTAGATAACTTGCTAAAATTAAATTCCTCATTTTTCCATTACATTCTATCAATATGAAATCCAAATAAATTCATATAGTTTTTAAGTTTACTCTCTAGTTGATTTTCTGAGTAAATTTTAATTGGGATAAATCCTGCCAATAATTTGTTGCCCATGGAGAGAAAAGACTTCTATTTTTGTGTGACTGTTTCACCAGTGCTCACCATCACAGTTGAAGGCAAACCCAGGCTACATTTTTCTTTCTAGCTATAAACTATGTTCATAGCCAGGTGCCTACAACAAAGGCTGTTCAAAGGCAGAGAGGTCTGAGAACAAATGTCATGCAGTGCTTTTTTTTCTGACTGAGCTTTGGTCTTCATCAAGGTCTGACAAATATTGGCATTATATGTCACTAAGAAGTAAAAGAGCATGCTCTGACCTTCAAGAATCCTCACAATATGTACATTATGTTGATGTGCCCTTTGTTTTGTCTCTCTTAGTTTGCTTTGGCGGCTTCAGCAGATTTGGTCTAATGCAGGGTTGTTTTACCAAGTTTTATCTGCCTCTTTTAACCATGAACTGGACAACTGACACCGTCTGACACTGTTTTCCTTACCAGTACTCCCATGGCAATCCAGGCAATCACAGAAGACTGGGTTCAAGAACGTTGTTAACACTCATGAGCACCCTCAGGAGCTTTGCAGGTTTCTTTTGGAGGAAGAATCACCATGTCTGACCATGTTTCCGAAGTTCTTTCTGTCTTTGCATCAATTGTTCTGAGTAGATAATTGGGTTGAACACTTGAAGAAATTCATCCTCCTCACACATCTCTGAAGCAGCTGGCTTAAGTGTTCCTACACCAGTAAAGAAGGCTTCTGCATCCATAGGACTTTGGATACTCTCAGGGTTCTTTTCAGTTTCCAGGCACAAAAAGCCCTGAGTTGCCTTATTTTGTGGTACGTTGGTCTCAGTTTGATATGGGCTTTTGTACTGAGGAAATAAAAAAAATTAGGACAATACCATTTTAAAATGATGTAAAGTACCTATTCTGAAATGTGGTCAAATACAAAATACCACTACCTCATCCTGCAGGAGATGGCTGTATTTTATGACCAGAAGCAGAATAAGCAACCATGTTGCTTATTTATTTATTTAGTGTCATTTGTTTTAATGCAAGCTCTAAATTGCTCAAATCTTTACATTCATTTTGATGTCTGGAATAATTAACTAATCTTAAAAAAACAAGTAAAGTTTTAAAACAAGTGAGTTTGGTCATAGAACCATAGAATGGTTTGGGTTCGAAGGGACCTGAAAGATTACCCAGTTCCAACTCCCAAACTTGATATTAAGTAGTTAGAAGATACATTTCAGTTGAAGGTATCTGGAAATACATACAAATACATATACATATTTTTATACATATGTGTTAGGAAATATCAGAGTCCTTCTTCATAATATTAGCTTGTTATTGAGGTATAGTCATGCACAGTAAAGCTTAATAGTTCATTAAATATTTTTAAATATTTTTAATATTTAAAGAACCATGTTTTCTTGAGGCAATATTTATCAAGTATTGTCACTTGACAGTCTGATCTATCAGGTGTGTCAGGAATAAGCTACAACTCTGTAGCTCTTTTCGGCTTTCACTTTTCATGTTTTTAAAGAAAAAATAACATATGAAAAAAGGTAGTCAGGTGAGTATCTTAGTGTCTTAAAGAATCTCAGTTATAACCAGAACATGCATAGTTAAATGGCTTCAGAAACAGTTAAGAGCATGATTTTTAAAAGGCCTTACCCTCAGTCTTTCTTAGACTCCATTGAACTCAATGATAAGACTGCCTGAGCCTCAGAAAAAAGCTAGCAGGCAAGTACAAAGGTACAGTACCAGGTACTTGCTAGAAGTAGAAAAGTAGAGCAACAATGCATCATTTCCCCCAAAGTGATTTATTTTTCATAGATTCATACATTCTTAATGAAATATTAAAGCAGCTAGTCTGATCTCCTGTGCGTCATAGGCCATCACATTTCATGCCATTACTATTGTGTTAAACCCAAACATTATTCGTAATTTAAATATATTTCAGGCAAGCGTTCAAAAGCAACATGAAGATTTACAGATGCTGTATCCACACGTGCTTACAGTCTCACCCATGAGTTCTTTACTAGTGATTTTGGCGTCCTCAGTTTTTGTAAAATTTTGTTTGCTTTGATGGCATTGTCTTAAGGCCAATATTCATGCACTTTTACTCATTTTAATCATCCTTGGTGCCAGTAGCTGGTTGGAGTGGAATGGAGTCTTGCTGCAGGAAAGATGGCTCACTTAGAGACATGTTCATGCCTGGCTCCATCTTTCTTCCAGAGTGACCACTGACTCCTTCAAGGCTATTTTCTTCCATCTGATCCCTGACTCATCCTATGGAGCAACCTCTCATTTGTGACTTGTTTGCATTGTGTTAGAAGAGGTACAATATTAGGATAGGTGAATCTCATCAGCGGCCTCTCACCTATAAATTCCAATATCAAGGTGTATCAGACATCTTGAGGACAAAACACCATCATTTGTAGTTAATGGGTATTTTCAGAAGCTCCTTTGAGTGGTCTGACAGGGCGATCTGATCCATGTTGTGATAGGATAAAGGGAAACAGTCTCAAAAATGAAAAATAATAGGTTAAGAAAAAGATTAGTTTAGAGTAGATATTAGGAAGAAATTGTTTCCTGTGAGGGTGGGGAGGCCCTGGCACAGGTTGCCCAGAGAATCTGTGGCTGCCACATCTCTGGAAGTGCTCAATGCCAGGCTCAATGGGGGTTGGAGCAACCTGCTCTAGTGGAAAGTGTCCCTTACCATAAAGGGAAATTGAACTGAGATTATCTTTAGGGTTGCTTCCAATCCAAAACCTTCCATCCTTCTATGGATGGAAGGTATTTCCAAGAATACCTCCAATGAAACTCAGCATGTTTATATCTGAATTTATACTTTGCTATAGCTATACCTCTTTAGACCTATTTAACAACAGGTCCTGTTTGTATTTTCTAGTTTGTATGTATTTTCTATAATAACTATAATTATTATTATTAAAAATTATTTTCATATGCAGAATATGTGATACCAAACATTCAGAGGGAAGAGAAATGCATAGTCCCATCTAGACCTACTCCCTCTGGATCAGCCTCTTCTTAAGGGTGATATTCTTATGGAATTTTCTTAAACATGGAGTTGTAACCCTGAAGGTGAGCAGATTATAAAACCCTGCTCTTCCACTTCTGAATAGCTGTTGCTTATGCTTAATTTAGGAAAAGTGTCACCTATTAGGCTGTTAGGTTTGGTTGGTTTTAATAAAATTGGCTGTGGACATTCTAGCTTCTGCTGAATTCAACGACTTTTTGTGAGTACATGATTAAGTCACATAGCCAAGAAAATGGAAGGTTTGCCTAACATCCAGGATCCAAACAAATTTAGGTTCCTAAGGTTCTTGGTCCACCCAAAATTCTAATACCTCTTGGCATGTGCTGTGGAATAATCTCAGGTACCAGTGACAGCTTTAGAGTTTTTACCAGTGAAAACCTTCTTTGGTGTTTTGTACAGGTTACGTATTTTGCCATTTGAATGTAGGTTAAATGTAGTTTCTTAAATGCCACTCTTCTGAGATGATCATTACCATTCAGGTATGAGACCTAGGGGTTATGGTAGAAAGTTTTATGAAAATGTCAGCTCTGTGTTCAGTAGTGGTCAAAAAAAAGGCAAATCTAATGCTAAAAATCATTAGGAAATAATGGAAAATTAAACAGAAAACTGATTTAGACATTTGGAAACAGAGATGGTTCAAGCATATCTGTAGTACTGTGTGTGTTTATATCTTTAATGCCCTCACCATAATAATGGGGAAATCTGGTTAAAAGATTCATAAAATCATAATGTGGTAAAATTATCATGTATTTTCCTGTTATTTTCTACTTTGGAAGAGTGTTGATATAGAGGGGTTGTGACAGAACCCTACATCATCATGAAAGTTTTTTGGTGATGAGAAAAAAGTATTAGTTGTTCATTGACGCTAGGAAAAAAAAAAACAAAACACAAAAACAAAAACAAACAAACAAACAAACCAAATTTAAAAATAAAAAAAAAAACAACCACAAAACAAGTGGAATCAAAGTAAGCTTCCAAGACCAGTAATTCAAAATATGTAGCAGGAGTTCTGCCTTCACTCAATTAGAATAGCAATTGTGAGAAGACCTGTGTAACTCTTTCCAAACAAGTTATGGATGATAAAAGCTTCAACAAGTTCAAATATATGGAAGAAAAAATCTACTGATATCTCCAAAATGCACAGTAACTGTGTCCAGGTAGGGAAGACTCAAGGACAAAAGCTGAATTTGGAAGAGCTGTGGGGCAAAACCTTCTTATTCTTGCTGAAGAACTTGGCTTGATAATAGGATGAAAAACAGAATGCTTATTCTCATTTTCATAATCTTAAATAGAAACCTTGGGGATCTGAGGTCTCAGAAAGATCCTCAGACTTTAAGGATTCAGACTCTTTTCTGCAGTGACTTTTCTGTAAAATTTAGTTTGCTCTTTAGAACGCAATGGCAAAATAACTTAGTGAAAGGCTTCTAGACACAGTGATTCGATGGCATCCATGATTATGTGAGGATCACCAAGAAATTCCATAAACTGGACTTTCTTTCTTGTCATTTCAAAGAACTATATAAAATTTCTCTTGGGACAGATTCCTGGCAGGCATTGTTTTGATAAAGTATTACAATAATGTACCACTGAAGAAGTAGCAATCCTGGATATTACAAAAGAAGTGTCAAAAGAGTAAGCTATTCTTTCAGTGTGTTGAAATGCATCACTAGAGGAACAGATGCCAGAGGAAAAAGGATTGTTAGAGGCCACAGTGCTTTAGAGGTTCAGAGAACACCATGAATGATGTTTATTATTATTTATTTGTTGGGAGTTTTTTTTTATTTATTGTATGGTTACCACAGAGTGGGCTCTGTACAAATCTCTTTTGAAAAAGAGTACTTTATAAGTTATTTTAAAAGAAAGTCTTTACAGTATAAGATTACTAATATACCAGCCAAAACCATTCATCTGGTAACCAAAACAATTTTCAAAATTGAAATTTCAAGTTCAAATTTTAAAAAAATGTATACTTAAAATTATAATTATAATTCCCTTCTTCAGCTTTTGAAAGTTGTAAGAATACTTTACTTTCACCAATTAAAAATCTTTGAAAATGTTTATGCAAATAAAGCAATGTCATATGTAGCTCATGTTACTGGGCAGACTCTTCTGGGGGGATAGATTTTAGCTCTTGGAGTTCTATAAGCTAAGAAAGAGATCTACTCTGCTTTTCAAGTCATTTTCTTAGCCCTAAGAATTGAGAATAATCACTTGAAAACATGTCTGAAGTACACCTGAAGTACTTATTTACAAATAAGAAGGCAAGATTTTCACCAAACTGGAAGATAAATATGAATTGCTGTCCTGGTTCTGAGAGTACTCACCCACCACAGAAAGAAAATACAGGGTCAAATTTGATTTTCTCTTGGAAGAGCTCTCTGTCTAGTACATTATGGAGGCTTCCTGAAGGGTAGAAGGAATTTCCTATTGCAACTCCACCCATGTAAATAATCATTCACATAAAGAGTTGCCCTCCCTGCTGCTGCAATGTCAAAGTTATCAGTCTCATTTTGCATAAAGGAGTACAGATATTTTTAAAAAAAATTTAGAAGACTTGAATGACTGACATTTTTGTCACTTCCCTGCATCTGTGCCTACCCCATACACTGAGGTATATTCTCTCAGTCCAAAATACGGACAGACTTTATTCAAACCCATCAAACAGCCAGATCATTCTGATGGACTAACCCCAGCAGCATTCCTGGATTTTCCCATATTTTCTCTTTCCTTCATGGTGCCACCCAAAGATTATTCTGGACCATGATGCAAAGGGGCTTCATTACACCGGAGCAAGTACCCCATTGTTCCTGGATTCTCTGAAAACAGAGAAAATCTTCAACATGCCTTTGTTTCATAGCCAGCTAACAAGCTGGCACTGCGTCAGAGAGCATGCAGGCACTTTTTCCAGTTGCCTTGTCAAGAAATGTAATATATAATAATACCCTGCTTCCGTCTTGCAGAAAAACCTTTTTGTTAAAGTTGGCATCTCTGTCTCATGGCCTTGAGAGCCTGAAATACAGTGTGCAACTTAATCAGCTAGAACAGTGCTGTGCTTGCTGTACTGAATGCACTCCAAAGGCTTCCATGGTGTAACGAATGGTCAGATGGTGTGTGGACTGACTCACTTCTCCCCATGAACATGGTGTTTTGCCAACATCTGCATTATATTGTGTCAACAATTGCAATATTACAGAGTTGCTGCTCTCTTTTTATCTCCCAAATCCATCCATTTAACTGTTTCTGTGTCAGAATACAACACAGTGCAGCTGTTTCTACCA
Organism: Motacilla alba alba; assembly: GCF_015832195.1. NCBI lineage: Eukaryota > Metazoa > Chordata > Aves > Passeriformes > Motacillidae > Motacilla > Motacilla alba. The sequence continues at coordinate 4,911,710 of NC_052046.1, read as the reverse complement.
GCCTGATGTTATCCAGACATTTTTCTTTTGCAAACCCATCCTCAGTTGTCCCAGAAGGTTAAAATTATAATTCTTCTGTTGATAAGTTCTTTCTGAGGAATTTAAAATTGTCGGCTTCCAAACACTACAGCTTCTTCGGCTACAGCAATGTAACTCACCACCCCAGAACCAGCACACTGTCTTCCAGTGGATTTAAAGACTGGAAATTCCTCATTAGCATGTCCTCCCAGGAGAAAATAGCTGTATTGTCCCAAAGGTACTCATTATTCTCTCTTTTAGTAAGGTAGGGTTTTCCCTCACAGCAAATGGGAAGGGCATGGCAAGACTGTATATACAATTTGAGATTGTAAAGTCCTGCTGCATCTGGGGAGGCCTGGGGATGTTTTTGGAGGGATGCAATTACACAGTGAGGTCATTCTGTGTGTGTGTAAAAAGTATGGTGCAAGTTGCAAGCTGCTGTATCAAACAGATCCACCAGTGTGGTAGAAAGGGGTTATATCAGGTGGCTTGTACCTTGCACTGGAAGAATACTGCCAAATCACAAAATCCCTGCTGTCACATATCATAGAATGAGAAAATGATTCATGTAGGGAGTGGCCTCTAGAAGTTATTTGGGCCAATTACACTCCAATGAGCAGGGACACCTTTTACTATCCCAGGTTGTTCCAAGACCCATCCAGCCTGGTCCTGCACAGCTTCTCTGTGCAACCTGTTCCTGTATCACACCACCCTCACAGCCAAGAATTTCTTCTCAATACATAATTTAAACCTACCCACCTTCAGCTATTCCTCCTTGTCTTATCACCCCAAACCCCTGTGAAAAATCCCTATCCAGATGTCTTGAATCTCCTTTAGGTACTGCAAGGTGCTCTAAGGTTTCCCTGGAGCCTTCTCTTCTCCAGGATGAAAAACCCAGCTCTCTCAGCCTGCTTCCTTGTCAGAAGAGGTTCTTCAGCCCTCTGATAGTTTTTGTGGCCTTCTCTGGGGCTTGTTCTTCCTGTGCTGGAGTCCTCAAATCTGAGTGCAGCACTGCAGGTGTGTGTCAACCACAGCAGAGGAGTGGGGCAGAATACCCCTCCCTGACCCGCTGCTCATCCTGTGGGACCACCCCAGGACACAGCTAGGGCTTTCTGGGCTGCCAGTGCCAAGCTACACTGAAGTTCTCATTCACCAGCACAATCAGTTCCTTCTCCCCAGGACTTCCCTCAACCCATTCTCCAGAGGAGCAATTTATTCCAGTGTAAAAGAAATTGCACTGTCCTGCAGTGCACAAGGCAGGGGGACTGCTGCCATTAAAAGACAGCGACTAGTCCTAGTAACTAGGGCTTGAGAAAGAGACCACACAAAGGCCATTGCAAGCAAAATAAATATGATAAACACAAAACAATTAAAAAAATAATTGCTGTTCTAATTTCTGGGGCTGTAAAACTAAAGGGCAAAGAATTTAAAACACTAAGTATACTTGAGTCAACAGTAATACAAATAATAAAAGAATGGTATGAGGAATCTGTGGCAGAGCTGGCAATTAAACCTGTATTTTCTAAGTCCCAGGGTGAGAATGATTGCCCCAGACTATCTTTCTTTTCATTTTAATATTTCCTCTGAAGGAGCATGTGTTGAAAAGCTTGTGTTTTCATTATTAAATGCAGTTCATATTCATTATCAGGGACTAATTATTATTTTGCTAATAAGAATTAATGTAATTTTCCAAAACCACAACCAGGCATCATTCCTTAACAGCTTTCTTTGTTTCATGGTGGTTTCTCCCTTCCATTTCTATTCTTGTACTCAACATTTTGCTGACAACAGCTCAGATACTTGAAGCTTGATTCACTTATTTATAGACATGACTTCCACTACATTATCTGTCCTCAGACGCCCACCTGGCCATCAGCCACCTACCCAAAAAAATCTTTTGCAAAGTTTTTTGTCATGTTTGTCACATGTCTGGGAGAATGTTTCAGATAGCTCAGGGCTTCTCAAACAGGACTAGGTGCCTATGCTTAACCAAATTCATTTAGTCCAGGGTCTCCCAGGTTAGACTGTAAATTGTTGGGATTCAGTTTGTGGGTTAGAGCAGCTCATTTTAGGTGTTTTTAGTGCAGGAGTCTCTTTATATGCATTTTTTTTCTCCAAAGTCCTCTTAGACTTGAGGATATAGACAGCACAGTCAGCAGGGTCTAGAGATAATACATTCTGCTATCCCATAGCAGAATGTATATTCTGTTATTTTAGTACCTCATTGGGTCTTCATAATGGCAGCCAAAATTTAGTCAACACCCAGACATTGGCATGTCAGACAAGAATTGGATCTCACTAGGCAGCTTAAGCATGTGTATCTGCTGGTGATAGCTTGAAACATCCAAAATATTTAAATATCGCTGGAACACATGGCACAGCTTTTATGGGATATCTGCAGCTGATAGAGGGGCTGTTTGACACAGGACAGGATAACCTGAGACACATCCATTGGCATCAGACACCTAAATGTAGACAACTGAATTGAGATCTTCATTGCCCATTTGTTCATGCTGACCCTAAACATAGTTGAACATGGTTGCATCACCATATAGAATCAACTTCTAGTGCATTGACCTCTAGATGCTCATCTAAATCAGGCAAACCCTTCCAGATTTTGGGTTGTTGAGCCAGTATTGATCTGCAGTCATCTGGTTTCCAACATCTCTGTTTCCCCCGTGGTTTATCATTTCTCTGAATCACTGTAAAGCCTAGTGGAAGTTAGAAATAAGGAAAGGAGAAAAATCACACTGGGTATGGTTTTGCTCTGACCAGAAACTGCTTGAGTTGAAGAACATTGAAGGAAAACAAAGGGGAAGACCCAGAAATATTAAACCATTGTATTAATCTGGACTTTTTTTTAAACATGAACAGAAAGATTTAGCAAATACAGATGCAAATTGGAATCTCAAAAAAAAAGACATTCTATAGGATTTGTATAATTATAATTTTATGTGTTTATGTATAGATTTAACAATCTCCTAATCTGAAACCCAGCTAGTTAATGACCTTCTCCTTGTGCCATCCCTAAAATTCTCTTCAGCTCACTGCAGAATTGTTCAGTGGCATTTAATCCATTAGAAACCATTTCCTTTTCTCTCCTTTTTTTTTTTTTTCTATAAGTCTCTGCTTGCTCCATGCCTGTTCATGGGTTGACTCAAGTACTCTTTATATTCTCCTCCAGACCTGATCATTCTATCAAATACTCTTTTTCCCTTGATACTGCATACAGATACTACATGAAATGCCTGTCCTTCCTATCTCACGTGGTCCACAGCCTGCTTTCAAGACTGGTCTGCTTGCAAGAACTATTCTTTAACTGTCTTTTTTAATGGAGCCAACTTACTGCACCCTAATTTCCTTCTCCCCTTTAGTCCAGGATGGTCACATTCCTTTGCATGTCTACACAAAGCCTTCTTTCATTTTTCTCTTTCTGATATCAAAACTCTAACCCACCTCAAGTTTCTTGATGGATATGTATCTATGCAAGAGAGGCGAGGTAAGAGCAGCATGAACAACCAAACACCCAGAAATGAGAAGCTACACCAAAGCCAATTAGTGATAGTTCATGAAGCTGAGATGTCTGGAAGCAGGTGAGTTCTCCCAAAACTTTGAATGGTTTCAGTCTACAGAGAAGCTTTAAGTATTTTCCCTGTCATTTGAATTTTAATCTATAGGGAGCTAACCTCTTTAGATTAGATGCAAAACATAGTCCTTTCTGAGAAACCAACACACACATACACACACACGCATACACATACACAAAACCCTGAAGAACTGAGCTGAGATCAAAACACTTGCTACTTTGAGATTCCTCTGGTGAACTTGAATCCTAGTCTTGAAGGTGAAATCCATCTTCTGAGTCCACAGAGCCTTCTGTTCCCCTGGAACTTCTTACAATGTCTATAAAGATTTCTGCTCTTAACCTTTCTTGTGTTATAAAAAGCACAGCCACATTCCTCGTAACTATTTGATGTCTTATATAAAACCCTTTTAAAAAAATCCCAAGATAGCATCAAAGGAAAAAGTTGCCCACAGTTGTCTTTAAATGCCATGCTTATTTAATATCGACATGAATATAGAGTCACTGTTCTCTGAGTCTCGGAATCCCAGACAAGCAATGGAGGTGCACAACCTAAAATCTGCCAGTTGTTAAAAAATAACAATAAAAAATTTTGACTCCATGGGGAAAATGTGTCAAGAGTAAAAGGCAGTGAGTGTGAATTTTGGGCAGAATCCAAATACAATTGTAGGAAAGAAGCTGGGTGGTTTTTTTGGATTTTTTTTTCTTTGTTTGTTTGGGTTTTTTTTTTGTTTCCCCAACAGCCTCATTACACTCTTTCTTCAGTTTTGCTACAAAAGTAAAAGTTTTTCCTCAGGAGAAATATGTGTGTGTGCATATGTGTGTGCATATGAGCTATGGTAGACCCAGAAATTTTAGACACAGGCAAAACTGACATGAAGGGAAGAGGGGAGATACAGGACCTGCCTTGTGAAAAAATGAGATATTTCAAATAGTTTACCTTTGAAATATGTCAGCCACTAGTTCCTTGAAATTCTAATTTAATTTTATTTTGTTGTTCCCCGCACACATACAAGCCCACAGGTAATCGTGTGTAGTCAATGTATAATGTGTATGTATATTCTAAGAAATAATTTATTTTGATTTGCTATAGTCAATGTATAATTATGTGATAGGTATGATCTCTGAGATGAATAATTTCTTCCTTTGTGATATGATGACTATGTCATAACACATTAACATCCTACTGACAGCTGCAAAATATAGAGAGAATCAAAAGACCAGACCAGGAGGGCAAGATAACATAACAAGAGAAATTGTAATAGCCATCAGGTACTGTTTTGTCTCACTTCCCATTGACTTCAGTAGTCAGTCTTGGATTGTGAAGAAAGCAAAGGTTTGTTCATGCTTATCTCTATCACAAAGAAACAAAGAAATTTTTATTTTGACACTCCACTGAGGTAAAAATGTATTTATTTCTTCACAAGTACATATTTTTTGATAACAGCGCTAAGCAATCTATTTGCCTGATTTTATATGTGTCTTAAGAAGAAGCTTGAGAGGCTGACTATAAAGAGATTTTGCCACCTTTCTCTCTTTTTGCATGTATGCAACTCCTTTTTGGTAGCAGAAATATCATTCCTGGGTGAGAGGATTAGCACCCAGGAATTTCTGTTTACAGCTATGCCTGGAGGGCTGAATCAGGACTGGAGCTAAATCACATACTCTTCAAATTCGTGAGTCCTCAGAGAACTTGCCATCTAATTAGGAATGATATTTGCATAGCAAATGACCTTAGAACTAAAAAATAATCTTTTTAATTATTTTTTCTTATTTTTCTTATGTAGTGGGGAATGGAATGAAATGCATTGATTAAAAATATGAGAGAAACAAAAGGGAGGGAAGGCTGGGAAATCAGAAAAAAATTAAAAGTAGAGCAATTAGGATATAAACCTTTAGAGACAGGGATATGAGACAGAGGGAGGAAAAAGATAAATAAATCTAGATACCCAGAGAAACAAGATTGTTGAACTAAATGTGAAATCCCCAGAAAATGTCTTCACAATCTAGTTTTTTTTCCTTGTTCACATTGTCTCCATGGACACGTCAGAGAAAACAAATTTGGCTTAAACTCCTCCAGTGTGAGCTGCTGATGTCCTTCACTGGCTGTTAAGTGTCTGCTGCTCTTGCCTTTCCTGTTGCTATTAGATCTAATTTCTTTTGACAAAAGTGGAATTTCTGAGCCCACATCCCTATCAATGGAGAGAGACAGAGGCCTCACTAGAGATCATCCAAAGCTGACACCAGTTTAGGTGCTCAGAAGCACAACTGGACCAGTCTCTCTGCTCTCCACTGGCTCCGGGGTGAAATTATATTTTGTATATACACATGTAAGCCCTCTGTGATACGCTACAGAATTATTTCTGGTTGAGCTCTTGTGTCTAACTCACTGTGGTAGTAAAATTCATCCTCGAGGGTGGATCCAGTACACCCCAGTTCAAACAACGCCACTGTAATTCCATGTTCAGTGTGTATTAAATGGTGCTGTAAGTCCAAGTGTTTTTGTCACCAGCTTTCTCTGTGGATCTTACCTGAAGAAATTAGCCACTTCAATCTCTAAAAAAAAACTTTTTTTCTTTTTTTCTCTTCTGCTTTGCATGACCTCAGCTCCATGATTTTCCATGGTTGTCACTGGCTTGTGTGTGTTAATTGGCAGCATTTTAATCATGGCTAGAATGTCATATAGACCTTTTTTCTTAAAGGCAATGGGCAGTTTGCATACGAGCCCACATGTAATCTTTCAGGAAGCTTCTTTATTGACTAACATTTACCTAGCTCAGAGGTCTGTGTTCAAAAATACTACATCAAATATTCACAGTGTTAATGAGAAAATCCATCTCTCTTGTAGTCAGTGAACTTTCACCCATTCCTAAGAATGGGAATTCATTAAAAGAGCAAAAATGTTTAAATAAGCTTAATTTTACTTGCTAAAATTTTTTCCTTTCTCCTGAGGTGAATTAAAACAGCAAATTAATATCTGTCAAAATTCAAAATTTCTGCAGCAATGTTTATATGGATAAATATAAAATAAAGTAGAATACATGCAGATTTCAAAATAGATAACAGCAGAGTAAAATTCTCAAATTAAATATATTTTCTTTTCACATTGTTTATTGACTCTAGAATCACAAGATCACATGAAAGTTTTACTGTGTTAGATAATGCCAATTTCATGTTCGTATAGTATTTCCTCTACTGGAATTGTTTTTCATAAAATAGAGAGGAATTTGTAGTTTAGTATGGATTTTAAGACCTGTTGCAATCTTCAGTGATGAAAATGTCATGGAAAAAAATTCTACACAAACTTTGGTGGGGTGGGAGGACTTGGTTTTTCTTTGAACTCAAGGAGTTTGAGTTTCATCTTTTCTCTTTTGCACTTTGCTCACCTTGTGCAATGACAACCTTGTGTAAATGACAGCCATTGGATTCCCCAGCTTGTGCTTCTTGACTCTCACAGGCCATAGCTATCAAACTTTCTGGACAGAGGAGTCAAACTTCTTTATAGAAGTCTGTGGATAGGATTACAAACTGGAGACAGTAATATCACTCCCAACTGTAAGAAAAGATCAGCTGATAGCAGTGCACAAAGGTCAAGTCTGGAATATTGTCAGAGTCCTCTTTGATTCCAGGCATTTATTAACCTCTTTAATGCCACAAGAAATGCCCTTTTCTTTCACTGCCTCCCTTTCCTCTGCTCCATACCCTTTCCTCTGCTTCACACCCTTTTCTTTGTCTCACTGAAACATTTTATTTTTCTCCTGGCGTTCCCTTAGTTTTCAGCATTTTCCATTTCTTTCCCCTATCTCACCTTTCATCAGCTGAAGAGATGAGCAGAGAAACAACTACTATTGACATTAACACTGTTGTCAATGCATCCATGAGAGCATCTTTACCTCAGGAAAAATCTGTGTAACCCAGACCAACCCATACACCAACCTCTGATGTCTCCGAATGGGAGCAAGGGCCAATATGACCATATTAGCACATCAGCTGTGCAAATTAACTAGATTGACACTCAGGTTATATCCATCCAGCCAAGCTGATTCAGTCCAGCTGAGCTGCTACTGCCTAATTTTTATCATTTAGTTTATTCAACCTCAGACTTTTTCATATAAGTCTCATCAGAAGCTTACAAGGTCTTGATAGGTTTCTCTCAAACTCAGGTGCTATGGCTGACCCTGTTTCTGAATCAGCACTGTGATTCAAAATACATCCTCTTGATGGTTTATACAGTGATTATCTTCATGCTTTAAGTCTAAATACAGGTTTTCCTATTTTTAGGTGACATCTGGAACCAAACACATGATTTTAAATTAAAGTTTGAAATTTTACAGTGTGAAATCCTTAATTTCTGCAGGAGGATCAACAGTTCTCTTGAAAAAAAGTGGTCAACTCCACCCCAAAAACCTTTATTTCAACTGGAAACAGGTCTTTATTTCTTTACTTTTCTTCTTTCTTTCTTTCTTTCTTTCTTTCTTTCTTTCTTTCTTTCTTTCTTTCTTTCTTTCTTTCTTTCTTTCTTTCTTTCTTTCTTTCTTTCTTTCTTTCTTTCTTTCTTTCTTTCTTTCTTTCTTTCTTTCTTTCTTTCTTTCTTTTTCTTTCTTCTACAGAAGAAAACAGTGCCTATATTTTCTTGACAGTGCTTTAACTGGTGATCAATTAATTTTCTAAAATATATAACAAATTCTATATTATTAGTCAGGCAAAGGTTAGACTTTACTTTTGCTAGTCTAGTTTGTGATTAGGAAAGCCTGGTTCAGGTTTAGAATGGTGTCAATCCTTACTTGTCTTTAGAGGACAGGACTCAACATATAAAGAATGGTTTTCAGAGAAACAGAGCTCAATACTGTTAGTCTTTTTGTGAGAAAATAAATAAATTGTGAATGTTATAATCAGCAGAAGATAAATCCATTTGGAAATAATCTATTCCCCAAGCTGTTACTGTTCATGAATTCTTTTAATAATTGAAATTAATAGTTTTCATGGAAATTTTTCCTCATTCAGCATAGTTTTTTTTTTAATGCTTTTGCATTTTTTTTTGCATGAGCAAATCTCTGCACTTAGAAAATACATGTTTAATGTTGAAGCTGTTTCCATAGGGGAAAAAATGTCTCTCCATATGAGTTCCTGTTACTGGAAACTGGGATCAGAAAGTAGCTTTCATAGGGCAGCTGGATTCAGAAGCTAAATCTTCATGTGCCAGAGTTTCAGCTGTGCCTTGGGTTGTCCTTGATCTCACCTTACTCCTACCTTCCTTCTGTTGCAAACATTCTCACCTTAAGTTGTTGTACACTCACTCACTTGAGCACTCAGGTTATTTGTTAAAGAAGGAGCTGCTTCATTTGAACAGTTTTTCATTTTTCAGGAGGAGAACACTGAATTTCTTTGTTTACCTGATTACTCCTCTATCTGTGATAAAGATTGATTTAGACAATCAATAAGGGCTCTGAGGGAGAGGCGCTGTCATACCAACAGGTTTTTAATACACAGGAACACCCAGTGCTGCAAAGTACCTAAGCACATGCCAAAATGACTTCCATTGACTTTACTCTCACTCTTCGTGTATGTAAAGTTGGGGACATATTTAAGTACTTTGCTGACTCAAGATTGTTCTGAGCTGTAAAATAAGGTGGTTAGCAAAAAGAGCATCACTGCCCTCTGAGCTGCTGAGAGCAAGTCATTAGTGAGTAGGAAGTAAGGCTTAGATCCACAAAATGGAAAGAAAGGAGGGGAAAAAAAAAAAAAACAACTGAGGAATGATAATGGAAAAAACAGCCTTGAAAAGATGTGACAGTCATGACATTCATCCATAAAAATGTAAAGAAATCCAAAAAGCGAAGGTCACTGTTCCATCCTTTCTTCATCAATTGTGCTGAAGTAATGCAGCTCATGGCCTATTGAATGTAAAGATCCCCTGCTGTTCTCAAACGCTCCGTACAGAAATACAATGTGCCATCGACAACTTTTAGGCCCCAGTGGGGTGAGCTAAGGACAGAGTCTTCTTGAGTACCGATCTTTTTCTGATTTCTGGGGTGAAATTAAACCCCTAACAGAGTCACTATGCAATTCCCAAAGGCAGAGGCCATTCCTGCTGAGGCTGAAGCCAAAAATGTATCAGTAACTTATTGAAAGCTTCATCAAGGATTTGGTTTTGATCCCATTTACACTGACCTTGCAAAACTGGAATAACTTCACTGAGGGCAGAGTGATCAATCTGTATGGAGAAGGGAGTACTGGTAACAACACACAACTGCAGTCTTTGTCAGATTTCAGTGGTGCCCTGAAAAAAACAGAAAAATAAAACACCACTGAGCATGAGGTGCCAGCCTTACCAAAAACACATGTAAATTCCCCCTCAGAAGGGGAGGTTTTCCTATTAAAACAGCTACTCAAAAAAAAAAAAAAAAAAAAAAAAAAGGAAAAGAAAAAAAGAAAGAGAAAAGGAAGAAAATTGCCCTGCAAGCTGATAAAAGCCCATCTGCCTGCTTTTGACAAGGCACTGTCATTCTTCACAGCTTCGCGTCCTGTAGACATTTAGAGGGTCATAATTTGCAGTTCAGTTTTCTTTTTTTTTCACTCCTCTCTCGTCTGAGTGAAGCAACGTTTGAGGAGTAGGCTAAGACGGCCTGAACTAATTCATCTTGTGACCTTTTAGTGCCTTCAGAGCAAAGTGATTTAATAGCACTTAATCTGTCAAAAAACTGAAGCTTTGTAAAAACTGTATATTAAGCCAGTTTTTATGGAGCATTAGCTGAAGTCCTTTCAGTTTACAAAATGGGGTGGGTACCTTGTCTCTTCTCTTTCCTTTTTTCTTTTCTCTCCCTCTCTTCCACGAATCCCTGTTATTCAGTAACACCATTTTGTACTTAAGGAAGACAGGGAAATATTCTAGACAGGTAACTTCATGCGTTATGGGGTGCATAGGAAAGGTCTCTTTCCCATCCTTGTGTGATTTATGGCAGAGGGCTCTTGGAGCTGACAGGCCATGGAGCTGACAGCACACTCAGGTTCCACTGGCAATGGAGGGATCTTCTCAGGCTTGGCCATGTGCCACACATGTTAGCCTAGGTTTCAGAAAATAAAAAAGGAATTATTTGAAGACAGAATGCTGAGGATTTTTTTTTTTTTAAATCATTCCTGCTTCTAACACAGTTGTACTTCTGGATTGCTTTCTTTAAATTAACTCCTTTAATCTAATTTCCTTATCAGTAATCCAGGAAATAATAATATTTCCCTTTTTTCCAACTTCTTTGTAACTCTGATCTTAAAGAAATTCCATGAAGAAACTGTCTTCTCATCTTCTTGTACAGGGTTCAATGTATATAAGTATATATTCCAGTACTAAGGAACTTCATCTTTCCATACCACAGTTAAGTAAGAATTAAAATAAAATATCAGTAAGAAAAATGAGCTGGTCAAAGATCTGAGTTTTCAAGCCCAATGTTTTCACATCACTTTCATCCTGAAACAAGAACCCAAAAACCTGAAAGACCAGAATATCTTTGTTAACAAAGAAAATAAGGAGGGATAGATTTTTAAATGTTTTCCCTGTGTCTGAGATGAACTGACTATTCTGAACACTTGCTGAGAGTTACAGCCTGGAAATACCATGTGGAGGATTGTAAGAGGAATGCATTTTCCAAAGTCTGTGAAGGGCTGTTCCGCATGTTCTTTGGATGTCTTCTGCCTCTGAGTTTTCCTACTCCAAATAGGTGGGAAAACAACAGGAGTAACTTTGCAAATCAATCCTACATGGACAGAATTTTTATTTCAGCCAAGTTCGACACCTGAACTTGTGATTCCCAGTTTAACAATGTCTTTCCTTCAAAAGATCTCTAGCTGAATGTAATTTGTCACTTGTTTTAAGAATCTTACAGAGAATTCACTGAAGTTAAAAGTTCCCATTACTGTCACACATTCATGTCCTCCACTCCTCCCATCCTGCTGTTCCTCATAACGTGCCCTCACAGGAAAGGACATGTTTGGAGAATTTGGGGATTTGGGAGTTTGGGAGTTCAGTTTTCTTTTCTCAGAGTAAATTTGCTATAAGCAAAGAGGAGGGTCTTTATGCTTTTTGCTCATGTCCCAGCTCTAGAGGTAATTTCCTCTCACATGTAAAACTGTGTATTTCCCTTACTACTTCCACATGGAAAGTTTAATCAATTGTGTGGTTTCCCCAGCTTGGTCCTTCTCTGTGCATGGTGCTTATTGAGCTGAAGTGCTGGAGATTAGCATCCCACCTGTGGGTTTACACATAGCATTCATCCATGCACTGTCTGGGATAACAGTAAACCCACAAGTAGACACTTAGTGTTCTAATTAATTAAGCCAAGACATACCTAATATCACCAAATCTTGGGTTTATATGGAAACTTCAAAGTTTTTGGACACTTTGTGAGATGAAGGTTCAGAACATATACACAAAATGTGAGTTTACTCCACTGCAGTCCCATATCTTGGACATCTTACTTATTTTGCATCAGTTTTGTAAAAAAAGATAATAAAAGAAACTACAACAACAACAACAAAAACACCAACAAAACAAAACAAACAAACAACAAATCAAACAACAACCAACCAGCCAAACAAAAAGAAACAACAAGAAAACCCAAAACCAAACACCAAAACATGTACTTCAGCCAGGTGCAAGTCTATAAGAATCTTCATTGAAGTTGATTTTGCTGGCAGTGGCAGGTAGAGAATCATTATTAAAGCTGTAATAAAAGGCTAGTTTCAACCATAATGATATACAGGAGCTGTTCTTCATAACAGACTAACAAATTGCCAAACTGTGAAATAATTACTTTTCTAGATGTGAAAACATCAGTTTTCATTAAAAACTAACAAACAAACAAGAGAAAAAAAATAAAGCTACATCTTTGTAACCACTGTTTGGTAAACCTTCCTTCCTGCAACATCTCTCTCCCTCCCCTTGTGTGCATCTCAGATTATTATCATTATTATTACTATTATCTTAATGTAGTGCTTAAATTAATCCTTTGTAAATTTTTTATAAATACACAGAATTAAAAACTTGCACACTCCTCAGAGAATGCAAGTTAGGCAAGATGAAGCACAGATAACTAGAGGGCATGATTTAAGACAGACAGCTCCAACTCTATAAATTTTGCCAGTCAGCATTAGAGTCGCTTAATATTTTATGTAGTATTCCTTGCTTATATGTGACATTTTGAGCTCCTAATAAAGATACAAGTCTGGGATTTTTTCTTCCACTCCCTGCTCTTCTTTTTTGTAGATTTGCAATTATCAAGTAACTGACAGTGGATTTTTTATGTTCTTCTTTCTTCCTTTCTTTCTTTTTTTTTTCTTCTGGTGCAATCTATCATTGTTTATCAATAATTCTGGAAGATTCTGAATGCAACTCTGTAATTATCATTCTAGGCACTTTTTTTTTTGAAAACTGAGTGGAAAATTGGTGTGAAATTTCCTAGAGTGATGGTTTTATACCCTTTGCATCTTCTATGCAGGTTTTTTTCCCTTGTATTTATTGCAAGTAGTTGTGACTAGTAAATCACCAGAATTTGGCTATTCTTAATGCTTTACCATATATCCACTTTGCCAATATAATCAGCAGTTATGCTTGCCTATTAAACCATCAATCAAAGGCAGCTATTCCATACATCAGCCCTTCATCCACACTGCAATGTCCCTGGTTTCTAAAGTCAGCATCCTCTCCCTTCCATCTTCTCCCAGTGCTCATTCCCTTCCAGACCTTCTTATTTTCAGATCACTATGTGCGTCTGGAACTGCCAATTCATTGGTTCAGTCCATGATTTCCCATTGTCCTAGCTCCCACAAATATTTTGGTCAGAAGTTGCTTCCTGCTGAACATGCAATTGAACAAAATGCCTCACAGGATGATGGTGGGGACAAAAACTGACCCACAGGGGCTGTGTCTCACTGTGTATGGAGGTCACTTCTTGGAAGGAAGAATCTGAGTGTAGGTTAATATCAGTCAGCATCAATAGAACCTCATTCATCAGGAGCATTATTAATAACAAAGATATCCTGCATCAACACTGCATTAGTGCACTGCAAGCCATTTTCAGTGATTTCAGTGAAGCCATATTCAGTGATTTGTGTCACAAATTGTAGTGTATTTCTACAGTTTGGGTACTGAACCAAGACATTAGCTTTCTCCAAGGTTCTGCCGCTAATCTGGGGCAGGTCACCTTATCTCCATTTCACTTTGTTTATCTTGTCCATTAGGGCACCGTTTTTTATCAATACAAATGGTATCCCATTATTCTTTGGGACTGCACCCACAAAATGAAGCCCTGACCTCAATTAGGGCATGAATGTGCTACAGTAACTGTAAAATCAGGAAAGCACCTGGGGGTTTATCTAACCAAATTTAGGTGTTCAGGGGACCAACATCTGTGTCTCATCTGCACTCCTACTTTCCCTCCAGCAGCAATGGAAGGAGCACATAATTTGGAAAAGAGGTCCTTGTCATTTTAACAGAGTTATCTGAGATGGCTCGGACAAATTGCACTTTGAGAGTGCCTACTTTTCATCATGGAGAGAGAGATGTAACTACCACGGCAGCTGACCACTGAGAAATGGGGATCCCTGTCACTGAGCCCTGAAGTTACACAAGATGGGACCAGGCTTAGTTTTCTCTCATCATCATTCAAATACTAAGAGTAACTCTTATCATAGTCATGATGACAAAAAGTTCTTATCAAAGTCATGGTGAAATGGGATGAAAGGATACTATTCCAAATGACAGCAAGGTTCAATGTGGCACAAGTCCCGATTTATATTTGGAAATACAAAAAAATACACATCTGAGAGAGAAGATGCAGAAAGAGCCTATTTCATGTTTTGCTAAGCAACAACAATAACAAAAAAAACCTCCCTTTTTTCCCCTATTACTTTTAATTGAAATTGAATAACACAGTGTTCAGAATCTGGGCACAGGCCAAATTATTCTTTTTTTTTTTTTTTTCCTCTCATCCAAGAAGAATTCAAAACAGGAAGCACACTTCATTTTAAGTAAGCAGAGCTGGCAATATTCTTTTCAATAACTGCCTATGTGTGAAAGTTAATAAAGTCATTGGGCCAAACATATGCATGTATAATTCCAATTACACCACAGTCATGTTTAATATAAAACCATCAACTTTGTATTCAGCTTGGGAACCAAGCCTGCTACTTCAGTGTAAGGATGAATTATAGGAATGGTGCACTTTATAGCATTTCTGTACAGTTAGAACATTCTTGCCCTTTCCTTATTACAGCTGAGATTTAATTAAAAATAAATTAAAATAAAAATTAAATTAGAGAATATTTTTCATGTATTAAATAATATTTGAACATCCTCTTCATGTTTGCTCTCAAAATAGGGAATAAGTGCAAGATTATTTTTTTGCCAAATGAATTTACTTGAGGATCATTAAATACTATTCCCAAAAGATGAAAACATCTGTGGTTTTTTTTCTATAACTTTTTGTGAATTAATATTTATAAGGAATTTATTAGCATAAGATTGCTGTGGATGAAATCTTTTCAAATTTTTATTGTTTAACAACCAAGTATTGTGATAATTTGACTTTAAAAAAACCCAAATATTGACATGACATTCCTTTTTCAGTTTATTTAAAGAAGAGTCACCATTTTAAAATATATTTGCCCAAAGTTGGGCATGAGCACTTATATATGGCAAATTAATTTTTTTTTTTAGCAATAATTCCTAAGGTGATGGATCAAAAGTAATTCTTTAATTTATATCATCCCTCTAACTATTGCACCAAACTTGTGTTGAAGGAACACCCAAAGTACAAAAGCAAGTTGCTATTAGGAATAATCACAACATTAATAAGATTATAAATAGAGGAACAATAACAACTGTTTTGAAAGAATGCAATTTCCCTCCACAGAACAGATGAATAAAGCAGTCAGGTGTACATCTTGTAACTTCTCAAATGCAACTTGAAAATGCTACAACGTTGCCTTTAAATTTACATGGCACTGGCTTTTCCAGAACAAGATCAGAATTCATAATTTATTTATATTGTTATTTTTTTTCTTGATTTAGCATTTCTTTTAAAAGGAGGCTTCTTAAAATATTGATTGCTTCTTTTTATTTTTTTTTTCAGAGATCTAATAAAGGTAGACAACAAGGTAGTACTCATACACAGCAGGAACAGAAAGAGTGGGGGGACATGCTTTCAAGGGGGAAAAGGAGGAAAAATTACTTTAAATTGCACATTTTTCCTAGATGTTCTGAATCAGTCATTCCTTCTCATAATCTGAAAAATTATCTGCCTTTTATTATCACTTTATAGCTACACTTCAGCATGCCAGCTTGCATTTAAGGGTCTAAAAGAAAATAAAAATAAATAAATTAGGCTCTACTACATGCATTTAGGAAAGGTAAATGTTACAGCCCCTTTTTCTTGTGAGAAAGAAGTGAGAGTCATGGCCAGATCCAAACTAAGTATTTAGAGGGTTGGAAGTAAGACTGAAATTTCCATAAGGAAAAAGTTACATTAAACACATACTCTCCTTTTATAGTGCTTGTGAAGACTACTGTGAATCAGAAGGGGCATTCAGAAACTCTGTTATCCGTCAGCAAATTTTCTGTTCTTCTGGGAGTTTTAGTTTAGGATCTGAGCCAGGTTTGTAGGCAAAGCTCTTAAGTCAAAAGGAAACAGTGGGACGTTGTTGTGAAGCCCTTTCAGCGTGAATTAGCTGCATTTGAACCTGGCTGCCCAGGAAGGAAATGCCATTCTGGATGCAAATCCTGGATGCCTCCACACTGGCTATGGGAAGGGACAACCTGAAAGTTCAGAATCACAGAACTGCAGAACAATTTCAGTTGGGTGGGACATCTAAGCACCA
This sequence comes from Motacilla alba alba, assembly GCF_015832195.1. Lineage (NCBI taxonomy): Eukaryota > Metazoa > Chordata > Aves > Passeriformes > Motacillidae > Motacilla > Motacilla alba. The sequence continues at coordinate 4,895,242 of NC_052046.1, read as the reverse complement.
TCAAGCTTAGTGCCATGCTCAAACAGCAACACTTCATTCCTCATGCACACGGTGTTCATAGCTTTGTCTGCATGATTTTTAATGTCTTCAAGGATGGAAATTCTCTAAAGCTCCTGGGATTTGGCTCCAGCATTTGGTCACTATCACAGTGAAGAATTTTGTCCTTGTATCTTGTAGCTATTTGCCTGGTACACCTTCTGTCCTTTGTACTCATCCTTTTGCTGCGCAAAGCAAAGGCCTTATTTAAAAATATAAAACTGTATCTTAAAATTGATTCTGTGTGCTGCTTTCTGAAAGTCACACTCAGTCTACAAGAAAATCTGACACTCTTAGTATTAACACCCCCAAGTTAACACCAACCATTTAATTTGGCTTTGTAACAATCAGTTATTTATAGGAAATAATTGCTCAAAGTTCAGTGGAAGCATCATCTGTGCTTTAGTCAAACATATGAAAAAAAAAATCCATAATCACAGATAGACTTTCTGAAGCAGAGTAATTAATTTTATTTAATTGATGGTCCAAGACAATTTGAATACACAAAGTACTTCTTAATTATCCCAGTATCAGTATGACCACATTTGATCAGCGCCTCAATTTTATGTTGCAGCTGAATGATAGCATATCCAGGAGCACAACTTTACAGTGTGATAGGCATTATTGTGTAACCAAAACTGTATTAAGATTACAGACTATTAAAATATTAATAGCATTGTTTCCAACATCTATTTATCCCTGATTTTTTTTAATCCAAATTTTTTAGCATCCTTCACAGCATTTAAGGGATTATAATATCTAGTAAACTCACAGTTATATACCTTTTGACTGTAGGTAATTTTTTAGTTTTAATGATTCATGTTTGACTTATTTACTGAGCGTAGAAAATCTCAGTGTGAAATGGAGGGAAAAGTAGTGACACTCGAGAAGTGTATGGATTGCATTTTCTGATAAAGGGAACATAAATGAGCATCAGTCAGATAAATCATTGTCAGTTTGACAGAACTTCCTGAGTTTGCATTTATTTTCTACAAAGTAGAGCTATTTTGGTTTAGGGATACAAAAGAACGAGTTCAGATGCATATATATTAAAATTCTTTTAGGCTGATCAACATTTCCAAAGTAAGTTTGCTTGCATCTCATTCAGCCTGTCCTCACTGAATACATTTGACATTGGACTGGTGATTACAGTATTTCTGATCATCTGTCATGTTACGCTGAATGCTGCCAGGTTGACTTCGAGCAGAGACTTATCCTCTTGTAATATAAGGAATATAACAGTTCAAAAAGAGAGAATGGAAAGATCAGCTTGAGATACTCTGGTTTTTTAGTAAATTTCTGTATTGATAAGATTGTCCTCTTTTAATGGAAAGCCTTGGGAAAAAAATAAACAAAATTTAAACTCTGAATGACTTTTTTTTTGAAGTCGTACCTTGCGTTGCCTTGCCTTGCATACCTTTCCCCCCAGCTTTCCCTCTCTGTAATTTTACTTTCCCTCCCCACCTCTTTGCTTTCCCTGTTCTTTGGGTGAAGACAAAATGCAGCCCATCCAGATGAACACGTTAAAGGAGTGTAAAAGCAGCTTGTGCAATCCTTTCCCCTGCCTACAACACTGCCAATAACATGCTCCAGTGCTCCATAAGGCTTTCACTTCCCTCTCTGACAGATGCCCAAAAGCAATACACACCCCAGCTTCATCAAACTTGCACTTTAATGGAAAACTTGAGCAGCAATCTCCCACACTTTTATATCTGCACCTTTGCCTCCAACACACTTTGTAACTTCCATTTTGGAAGTTATTCTGCCTTAATGTGGTTAAGAAGGACTCCAACACAAACCACTCACGGCAGAGTAATAACTTACAAAGCATCAGAAGTTCCCTGGTAGCTGCATGTAGATGAGAATCCCAAGACACTCTTCAGCAGACATGAGTTAACTTACACCACTGTCTCAGAGGGTACAAATTAACTGTTATGATGAAGCTGGTACCTAATTTGTCCCCACTCTAGCGCCAGTGCCTGATTGTATCATTCAGTTCCTTCTTTGTGCTACTTATTATCTTCTATACAGGGACATAAGTGGGAATGATGATAAATCATAAAGAAGCATTTCTTTTCTCAATAAGCACGACATTTAGCAGAAGTCTCTGGCCACATCATTTAGCAACACCCATTAACTGCAGAGGGAGAGGGAGAAAACCCTGCATTGCATAGAGATTAGCTGGCAAGTTGTGCACAAGATGTAAAATCTTGTGCAGTGTGAAATTCTCTCCTGTGAAGAAGGTTAGCACAAGGTTCTGTTTGCAGGGGTAAATGTTACTTACACTGAGCAGTGCCAGCAGCAGCAGCAGCAGCAGCAGCAGCCTTAGCTGCCTTGGCAGATAAGCATGCCTTTTCTTTCCTGACAGGAAAGCAGCATTACCATCCCTAAGAGTTTAATATGAGGAGTCAGGTTTTATAAAAATCATGGTGCTGGCATTAAAAAAAAAAAAAAAAAATCAAAACTCTCACGCTTCAAAATAGCATATTCAGGGCACTGCTGATATCTGTTGGTCTTCCCAACAACTTTTAACAAGGATGATGTCTAATGAAGGATTTATAGTTATCACAATGCAGTCTTTCATCTGTTTCACATCCATTTTGTCATCATTCTGCTCCTAAAATGTCTCTCACTCCCAAGATGGCCATGAAGTCAATTCAGCAGCATCTCCTGAGTCCTATGGATATAGGACGACGGGGACTGACAAGCCATAATGCTCTCAGCTGAATTAAAGGGGATTCAGATGAGATCTGGAGAACAAAAGATCTGATAGTTGCTTTAGCTACAATCCTTTAAAAAGAAAATAAAATGGATATTTCATGACAACTTTTCCATGAAGAATTTGCCTTTTGCCTTAAGTCTTAGGCCTGGAAACCCGCATGAGAGAGACAAGATATTTCTCCTGTTTGCCTCTGCTCTTCTCCAGTGATCAGAAAAAAGTTGGAAGCAGCCTGTTGCGCTGTTAGTACACTCTAGTCAAGCAAGGTCAGTACTGCTGTAATGAGTGGCTCTATATTTATTCAGTGTACCTCCCTAGTTCTCTTCCATTAGAAGAAACAAGCTCGGTTTCAACTGAATTCACAGAAGCAAAAGCTATTGCCAAAGGTGGGGTGCCTGTCTGTAAAAATCAAATCCAGCCAGCATGATGTGCCTGTCAGGGAAAGCTTCAGCGAGCCAGTGCAATGTGAATTCTCTGACCAGACCTTCCCACGGCAGATGGGAGAGAAAAGCACATGTGCTTACAGCCAGGATTGTGACTTCCAGTGAAAGCATCCCCAGTGCAACTGGTGCAGCCCTGGACAGGCATTAACCAGTTGGGGCACACAGGTCGCTGGAGTCTTTGGCTGCAGGAGTCCTGACACTGTCTCATGTGAGACTTCTGAATATAATACCAGTTAATTTGGTTTATAATTAATAAGAGACATCATGCAATTCCTTATTTAATTCTACTCACTCTAAGGGTAGACGTAATGCTTTATAGAAGCATTTGCCCAAAGGCTTTGTTTGGACAAGGCAAAATAAGAGCAGACATCCCCAGTTAACTCTTTCTAGTTATTGGCAGAGGCAGTCCTGAGAAGAGAGGAAAGCTCCCATGTACTGAACACAGAGCCTGCCTGGAGGCAGACGTAATCCCACATTCCATTCTGGGCTACTGCACAAGAGGAGAGGAGAAAAGAAATTCAGGCTTCTTTTAGTGGGAAATAGTACGCTGAAGTTTTTACTTGTCATCATGGAAGTGCATCAGTTTCACTATGGATATATGCATGAGAAGTTTTGTTGTGTGTGTTACAAAATGGACTGAAGCAGAAAGCTACAAGAGTAAAATCCTGGATTGTTTTCCCCCAGCACAGTGTGGCACCAGGTGGACTTAAGCACAGATCTGAGTAGAAAGACTTATTAACTTGAGTTCAGTCCCAGACAGCTCATGGACCCAAAGGGTATGTCCGTACTGGTAAATTAAATTTTCCTGGGCTCTGAGGCCAGCTGGCAGAGAGCTGTCTGTTTTTATGGTGGTAAACTCTACCACTTTCCAAACCAGTTGGGAGACTGTAAATTGAAACCCATCCATGCCAGGAAACAGTCCAGTCATTCTGTAATATTATCATGTTTCAGAGCCCAGGCACACTTGAATTTACTACCATAAACACAGCCAATCTGTCTCACCTGGAGCAGTTGCAGTATCCTTATCCTCCATTTCCACACCACTGTTTTTTCCAGTGCTAATGAATGAAAAGCACCTCTGAGTGAGATGCACCCATGACATTAAAAAAAACTTTTTCCCAACCCACACAACTGAATATATCTGGGTTGACTGGGAGTGACTGTGGAAAGAGCTCTCATCCATTGGCAGATAATGGCTGGTACGGTGTCAGATAATGGCTGGCACATCAGCTCCAGAGCAGCAGAGATCCAATTTGGTTATTCTGTCACCATACTCAAAGATTAGAGGGTTACTGACTGCTGTGGCATTATTTCCAGTGCAGCTGTAAATTCCTCCTGCTGCAGCATAATTCTTCAGACAGCCCAGCTCAAGTTGAAATGTTATGGTGTTATGGATGTCCTACTCAGACGTGCCTATTATATTACCTGTCGAGTGCTTAGACTTTAACAGAGCAACTGGAAAACAAGTAAATATCTCTAAAACAGGAGGAAATGTGTGTGTAAGGTGTGCTCTTGTGACACTGCTTCTGGGAATCAGTCCCTTTCTGCATTGCACAGTGCAGATAATGATACTTTGCCTGGGAGAAAATGATCCTTCTATGAAAATGGGTAGGATACATCCTATTTTCATACTTACAAAATGATAAGGATTGTTTATTATCCCTTAACATCCCATGTTAAGATTATTCACTGTACCAAATGAAAGAGGAAATGTTTAACAGAACAAAGCTGGGTTTCAAGATGCAGATTGAATTTCTCCAGTTAAAGACAGGAGACGGGGTAATTTCCAGGAGTTTGTATTAATTTAAAAATTGACTTCTATATATTTGCTTCAGACATAGTTTCAGCTCTCCTAGGCAAGTAACCCAAGCCACAAATTGTTAGCAATACTGTAGTTTTACAAAGCTGAGCTCTCAGAAAATACTGTGAAATTGTCAGTGTTCAAAATCTTTCTAGTTTACATGTATGTATGGTCTTACAGACCTGCAATGACCAAAAAAAAGAAACAAAAACAAAACCAAAACAACTAAACTCTCCTTTCTTTCCCAATTACTCTTTGGAAAATGAACACTAGGCTAGCAAACAAAATCCAGGAAAATTCTTCTGGGTGCCCGGGTGAGAATATTTGTTGTTGTTGTATCTATCCAAAACCAAATCATTCTGGTATTACTACGGCAATTTTTTGTAAAAATATTAAAAAACCGAAAGTCATAATATTTTTTCATGCTACATTAGCCCTTTGTCAATAATTACAGTAATAATTAAAATCCCTGTAATTCAGATAACTGTTGACACAATTCATCTTTTTTTTTTACCAGATTTTCCACAGGGTTTTAGCCTGTCAATTTAAAAATGATCCCGATCTTCAGCCATAGCTAAAATTTCACTTTTACAGAAACCCTGCCCTCCATGAAACACACCAACGAGTGAGAATGCAATAAATGAGACCTAAATAGGAGACATGCACATGCTTCTCCAGAGAGTTAGCTTTAAGATATAATTCTTTCTGTTTTGATCTTTTACAGGGGAGGTTTATCTGTCTCTGTTTTCTTTCTTTACTTGTGGGAATCAAACATGAGCACCACCATGTTTGCTCCCGTGTCCTTTTCTCTCCTCATCACCAAAATATAACCAGAAAAACTGTGTATCATCACATAAAGACCAAAATTCAATTAATCTTCTGGAAGTTCACCAGGGACTTTGTCTTTCTATTATTTTCACTTAAAAGATACTCTAAAATTTCAGAGGCCAATGGAGGCATACTTCCAGGAGGAAAGTTTTCTGCTAACATTAATTATGAGAATTAAGCTGAGATGAACACAACTCATACTTCAAGTGTTTGGCAACCTTTGCAAAAGGAGAATAAACTGCTCAGAAATATGTAACGTGCTGTATAAAGCAAAGGTGAATAGCTAACTACAAATTCTGAGCTACCATGCCCAGTACAGCTGAGATGCTGTGAAAACACCACAAGTTAGCTACATATACATCATCTAGCAGGTGGTAAGAGAGATTAAATTAAAAAAAAAAAAAAAGAAAAAAAGAAAAAACAAAACAAAACAAAACAAAACCAAAAAAAAACCCAACAAAACCAGCAAAATTGGCCAAAAAAAACCCCTGAAACCCAAAATACAAAAAACTCTACCAACCAAATTAAAAAAAAAAACCAAATAAATAAAAAACAAACAAAAACCAGAAAAACACAAACAAAAAAAAATCCAAACCCAGTTGAAGAAACCCAACCTCCAAAACTATAAACCACCCTCACCTTTGAAACTTGCACTTTGATGTTAAAAGGGAATCAGAGCCAAGGCTGTAAAGACTCCCCAGTAATATGGCATGACCAATGACATTTATGGTCAGTCAGAAGCCCTATATTCAGCAATTTTCCTGGTCAACAAGGAACAAATGGAGAAAGCAAATCCATGAAATAAGAAAAGGAAAGGCCATTCTGTGACTTAACATTAGCAGGTAGAAGCTAGAGCCAATACTACTCATGGATAAAACAGAGTCTTAATTAAATTGAAAATACTCTTAAGAGAATGTGTGGAAGCTATATGTTGAAACTGCCACCCTCTCTTACCACTTGAAAAGCACATTTTTGGTATTGAAAGCACGTATACTCTTTCTTCAGCTTCTGCTCTCACCTGGGGAAAGAGGGGGAGGGAAGTGGAATACTAAGTAATATGATGAAAATAGAACCTACACAGATATTTAGTCCTGATAGATATCTGAGTGGAAAGGGAAGCTAAATAGAGGAATGTTTTATAGATGTAAGGAATGTGTTTGCATGCTCTAGAAACCCTACACAGGACAGAACCAGAAACCCTTTTTTTTTTTTTTTTTTTTTTTTTTTTAAAGGTGGAAGAGCCCACAGCTGGAAAGGGATTCAGGTCGGAATCCCAGCAGACACAATGAGTTCATTGCATTTGAGGAAATCTGGACAATTAGACAGTGGAAACCCAAAAGTTTAAGAACAGGTCAGAGGCTAAAAAGATCCACCTGACATCTCCACTTAGACTTGTGTGGACTCATGACCTGGCATCCAACCAGGCCTTTAGCTAAAAGCAGAGCCCTCGCCACTTTATGACAACTCTCTCTTCTTAGTTTTACTTGTTTTTTTTCATTCACTTTTTCCTTCAGTAAATATTTTACTGAGATCCCAGTCCTCAAAGGCCAAATAAATAAAACCTATTTAAAAGCTATGTAAAAAAATAAGTAAAAAGCGAACATAAGAATGGTGATTAGGCACAAGAACTATTTGTATATACTGGGGTAGCCTAAATTTCTTGAGACTTGAGAGGAAATTTTTTTGTTGTTTTTTAACAAAACAGCAAGGTTTATAAGGTGAAGACTCACATTTTTTTGTTCTAGCCATGTTGAGGCTCAAAACTGGATAACAGAAAATTGATGGTTTTGTAACAATATTTAGAACTGGCTTTTTCTTTGTAAGTAGTTTCATTGTGTCATACAGACTTGATAGAAACATATACATTACGTATATATGCGTATGTTAGGACATACACATATCACTTTGGTCATAGCTAACATTCTGGTATGCAACTTGGTATGGAAATTATCCATGAAATAACAGACTGTAAGTGTGGCATGGGAAATATAGTGCGTTTTCTCATTTATTTGCAGACCTCTAGCCCTAGATCAAGTCTGCTGTTTTTCCAGTCAAACACAACTCGATACACCTGTAATGTTCCAGAGAAATCTACCTCTGTTCTCAGAAGTATTCCCAGGTTTTATTTTGAGACTCCTGCAGGGTGGAAAGGGACACTGAGAGCTCAGTGTTTTGGTGGCATTTATGTACTGCAGATATGATCAATGAAGCTCGCAGTCATGTATTTCACTATAAAATACACAATAACTATAATATAAAAAATCCTATATGTACAATACATAGGATCTATAGTCTGAAGTGAAGCAGAATCTTACATTTGGAACAGGGAGTCAATCATAAGAATGAGAATATGGAGTATCATGACAGGTAATAATACTGGGTGGATGTCCCAAATTTTAAAAGACAGAATGAAGGACTGAGATCACACATCTAATTTTGGCCCTAGCTACTGTCCCTGGGCATCAGCCTGGACAGGGACATTTTATTCTCCTCACATCTCCACTAGGAATAGAGAAGGAAAAGAGATATGCACATCTAGATAAAGCCCAGCGGGGCCACAGAAGGCATTTTGAGTCTCCCTGGCATCAGAATGTACAATCCTAAACCATGGGCGAAATTCATAGAAATTTTTAAATCAATTAACATGTTAAGTTCTGAAGAGATATTGTAAACTGTCCAAAGTAATAAAATCAGCAATGCATGGCATTACTTTCCTCTAAGAAGAGCTTGAATAAATAAGACATTTATAAAAATGAGCAGAAAATATGAAATGAATATCCCAAGAACCATGAAAAAATATAAGCTAAAAGAGAAATTTAATTTTCCTCTGGCTTTCTGAGAGAGAATGCAGTTGTGGATTTTATACATAATTTATAAGGGAAATTGGCCAGTTCACTCAGGTATACACCATATCAACTTTTAGGAAAGATGAAGCAAGCTGTCTTCTTTTAATTGAAATCAAATATAGTCACAGAAGAAAATTACTTCTGCCCGTCGAAGAATATGGTGCTGTCACATGGCCAACAGCATTTACAGTGTTCATGGGGCTTTCTTCTACAAAGTAAACTTCTGTCTCAGTTCTTGAGCAGCCACAAAATGGTGTGAGGATTGGCAGCTTCCCCCATCCCCGAGCCAGTGCTCCCTTACCACTCTCAGTACAAACCCTTATTTTTGAAAGTAAGGTAAACCTCTGTCCTGCATACCGTTTGCATCTCTAAGAACATAGGAATTGACATAATAGATCAAACTAGTGATCCATTTAGTTTAGTATCCTTCCTCTGAACAAAGTGTAGGATGCTTCAAAGAAAGTTGTAATAAACCTTTAGTGGGCAGTAACAGAATGACCTGTCACAGGGAAAATTTGGTAGGGACCTCCAAAACTACTGAATGCAATTTCCTGCTGCACAGGCACCACATCCCGAAATGCTCTTCCAAAATATACGAAACTCAGTCTGAGCTTGTTAAATAAGATACAATCTTTCACCTCTCCTGGACGGTTTGTAGTTATTAAGAAACGTGACCACCACTCCCAGTTCTCTTATTGACTCTGCCCCTGTTTTTTTGTCTGTGTTCCTGACATATTTTCTTTAGTGGGCTGCTCAAACTCTCAGTGATTCATTTTCCCAATCTGTGATTAAGCTTCCTTATTTCACTGAAAGAGGTTTCGGATGATTACAGAGATCCTCAATAAAAAAGAGCTTGTGCGGGTCTAAGTGCTTATTTTGACAATTAAAATAAAGACACAAACACAGTAAACTTTAAATTAACCTGCACAGCATAGGGTGACAATACTCTGGTGATGGAAAAACACTGGTCATGCAGGTGTCACTGCTAGTGAAAGGGAAGATTCTGCTTCTCCAAGAGGATTGCCTGGATTTTGACCTGCAGGCTAGCAGTGGCTGCTCTTTGGCCAAATGGGAAGAGCTGTGCTTCTTGTGAGCCCTCCTGGACAGCTTGACAAGCTGGCCAAGCCCTTCTGACTCTGGAACCTGGTGCTCTTGACCTGTATCTGGGTGTTCAAGGATGGTGTGAATGGAGCTCAGAGAAATCTGGTCTAGAGAAAAGTGTCCCTGTCCATGGCAGGGGAATGGAACCAAGTGAGCTTTGAGGTCCCTTCCAAGCCAGGGCATTCTGTGACCCTGTGGTTCTGAGAAGGACAAAGCACACCAGCAATCCCCACTTCTGGGACATGTAGACATGTAGACAGCAGGACACACAAACCCAAGCCTGAAGGGAGCCTGTGGGTGTCACCAGCCAGCCATTCTGAGCACAGGAATTTACCACTGACCTTCCAAGTCTTGCCATGATCTTCTATGGCTCTTCAGGTGCAACCTGAAATGTAAAACAGCAGGTAAATAAACACATGACTAAATCCTGAACTTCACAGCAACCCAGGGGAAAAGATCAGATAACACATTTCTACGCAAGCTAAACAGGAGTTATTCAGTAGTCTTTTTAATCCCTTTATTAAAAGGCTTAGGATTTGGCTGTTCCTTAGCTCAACTAAAATGAGTTTTTACTATTGATGCAGTAAAATCCATGCTGAAGACCCAGTATGTCCTGAAAGAATAAATGGAAGGGCATACAAGGTTCAAGGCAAATATATATTGTTGAATGTTGATAAACAAAATTAACTTATTCCTTGTTCAGGAAACAAACATGTCATGAAGTCCTTTTGTGCATTTGCTCTCTGCAGATGCAATCTGGATGGACACAGCAGCAGCATAACCACAGGTTTGTGTAATGCCAGAAGTCTTTTATTCTATTCCTAGAAACCTTCCCAAAATCAGAGTTGAATCCTATAGTATATTTCCTAATGCTTTTCCAATTTGACTAGAAATATTTCAGTAAAAAGTTGTTCCATTTAAGTGCCTAAATTTTCTCTGCCACTTTGAAATATCCACTAAGGATTCAAACTGTGTGTGTTTTTTTGAGGATGGATATATTTTTATATATATTCATAGGAGGAGGAAAACAGGTATATAGATAAACACAAAGATATCTAAGAGGTTTATCTTTTGAAAAAAAAAATAAATGCAGTTTTGCAGTGTTTGGTGAGTGAGAAAAACAACAGTCCTAGAGTCACACCCTAACATGGAAAATATTGAAGTGTAAATATCTGGGAGACAGCTGAGGAGTGTGGGCAGAAGTGGTGAGAAAATTTTGTAGAAGAAAAATAAGGATTCATGCAGAAAGACTGGGAAATAATTAAAAGGAGCAGGCAAGGATAAATGCTAGCACAGAAGCAGAAAGGAAGATAAGTTCTTTAGCTAAAAGGGGGAAATATATCAGCACAGACAGAAAATAATTTTCAGTCAGTAAGGTAAGAGAGAGAAGCAGCAGAGTTTCAAGATGAGTTTAACGCTTGTAGGGGAATGCAGTTAGAGTTGAAACAGATTCTGTGAGAAAGCTGCTGGCTGGGCAGGGGTTTTGTTGTTTTGAGATAAGAATTAGATTAAGTGGGAGGCATCAGCATCTAGAAACAGCAGACAGATTACAGTAGAAACCAGGAACCATTGCTACCTTTTTCTAACACTTCAGTAACATCTAAAATCAATTATCTATATTAATAGGACTCTTTCCACTGACTTCAGAGTGCTTTTGAGCAGGCCTTGACAGAGGAGTACAGATCTGCAGTGCCATTAAAGAGACCTGACAGAACGATGAGGTTTTCTTACCCTAGTCCTGCTTCTCAGACCTCATTTGTAATCTGATCAATTCCCCTTTCTAAATTCTTTTGTATAAGGATCAATTTCTATTCTTGTTTCTGAGGATGGATAACTCTAACTAGTATTTGTACTACCTCACGAACATCCAGTAAAGAGTAACTCTGGTGAGGCGACGTGGTCCAGAGAACATTGGTCTTTATCAGTTCTGTCATTTGAGGAACAATTTTATTAATGAGATCCAGATGACTCCCTCATAGAATGAAATAATGCTGCACATTATTAGGAGAGCATAGGGAAAAGGGCAAGGAAAGGAGTTCAAAGGAATAACTATTTTTGTTGCTGTTGTTGTTTTGTTTGCTTGTTTTTTTTTAAATAAAAGCTTTGCATAGCTCTCTAAATCATGCAGCTGTAGATCTTAGAGAAAGACTGATATACAATCAGTGAAAGTTTTCCTCCAGAGGATTGCAATTAGATAAAAACTGTTATGTAAAAGTCAGCAAGGCATGGGAGGAATCCATTGACCATTTTTTTAGGTCTAAAAGGGGTTGAAATGGCCCTGTATGCTTACTGGGTCATTTCTCAAGATTATCAAAGATATGTGTTCCACCCCAGACTTCTGTATTTCCATTGCAACATTTCTAAACATTAATTTTAGGCATTGCACTAACCCTTTGATGGCTACAGGAGATAATTCACTGTTGAAAACAACCTTACTGTCAGAAAAATCTTTTCTCACTTGGGTTTAGACGTCAGTGTAGCAAAATGAAGGGTTTCACCCAACACACAAACCACAATGGTGGTTAAGTTCACATCTCCACATTCTTATTTTGCATGTTCTTTAGCTCTCTGACAAACAATAACCAAAAAAAAAAAAAGTGAGAAAAAGGATGAACTTGGGTTATAACAGAAGGACAGCTTAAGAAACACAATGATGGCTCTGGGCTGCTGCAGATTCTGAGAAAATTAAGACAGAAGAAGGGTTAGGGACATAGGAGAAGAGAAAACACTCCCTTTTGGCCAAGACACACAGACACAGAATAGAAGACTCTTTCCAGAATTGCTCCTCTTTCTATCTTTTTCTCTTTTTCTCTTTTTTTTTCTTTTTTCATTTTTCTTTTTTCTCTTCTCTCTTTTCTTTTCTTTTTTTTTCTTTTCTTTTCTTTTCTTTTCTTTTCTTTTCTTTTCTTTTCTTTTCTTTTCTTTTCTTTTCTCTTTTCTCTTTTCTTTTCTTTTCTTTTCTTTTCTTTTCTCTTTTCTTTTCTTTTCTTTTCTTTTCTTTTCTTTTCTTTTCTTTTCTTTTCTTTTCTTTTCTTTTCTTTTCTTTTCTTTTCTTTTCTTTTCTTTTTTTTCTTTTTTCTTTTCTTTTTTCTCCTCTTCTTCATTGGCATTTGTAACACACCAGCATTTCCTAAAATCGTGAATGTGGTGTTTACCCCTTCTTCTAAATCATTAATGAGACTGCCAAATGAGACTGCACCAAATACAAATCCCTTTTATAAACACTTTCCCCTTGGCTTGCTGCATTGTTATTTATTACCAAAGCTTGTTTATATACCTAAGGCACTTTTTTACTCCATCTGACAGAATTGAAATTCAAGTCACTTTGGATTAATTTTGTTCATCAGCTAATTTTATAATTTATTTTTAAAAGTCAAGGCATTCTGGAGGTCTGTGTTTTGGGTTTTTTTCCTTGCTTTCTATTGTTTCTTTTTTCCCTTGAGGTTTTTGTTTGTTTGTTTGTTTGTTTGTTTGTTTTGTCTTTCTTACCTGCTCTTTTCTTCTGCCTGTAAGCCAATAGAGAGCTTACATAGAGCATACATATTATTGATAATGAATATGCTATTCAAATGTACCAAATGATTTTCAGATGCTGTCCCTGACACCATGCATTTACACAGTGAAATTAGTGAGATAATTGTAACAGTTGCCCTTCACTGTGGATGACTGTACTTACCAATTGTGTTATTAAACTAATGCCTTTACAGGTATTTAGGATCCATCTGCTGCTGCCAAACATAAAAATTATTCCAAATAATAAAAACTATAGGAGGAGAGGAATCTGAAAGACAGGACACTGAATAGATAAGTCAGGACTAGACAGATGCTCATGTACTTAAATTATATTGTGCAATGGAATATTTGGCTGCAAAACACTGCATGTCATAAAACATGTTCTATATTTTTGTGTTTGTTTTATGACCTTTTGGGCTGGCTCTTGATACTTGATAGCTTTGGGTTGCTAAGGGTCCCACCAGCATGGGATAGTGGAAGGCAAGTTCTGATGAAAGATTTCACTGTCTTAGCTAACACCTAGGTTATTTCTGAAGAGGATGCCCTCACAACTCTGTTTGGGACTATTTTTTTCTGCTGTAAATCATGGAATAAACTGTGGAGAAGAAGATTAGGCCTAAAATTGAAAATGTGATCCAGAGGTGATCTTCTCTCAGTTTATCTCTCTTCTTTCTTTCTTTTCCTTTACATACACACATATTCAGCCCTTCCTGGTTTTGAATAACACTAGTCCAGATGTAGAAAAGAAATACCTAAAGGACTGCAGTCAAAGATTGCAGCTCTGTTCCTAATGTTGCCTTACAAAACAATAAAAAATAAAATAGAAACAACAAAAAAAAAATCAAACAAACAAGAAAAAGTGTCAAAACAAAAATAAAAGAAAAAAAAACAACCAAAAAAAGTCTTTATTTTTGAGAAAGTAATCCACTAAAGAAAGAATCATAAAATGGTTTGGGCTAAAAGGGTAGATAAGGTTAGATTTCAATGACAGATCATTGAAATCAGATAGTTCCAATTCCCGTGCCATGGAAGGAACACTGCTCATGAGGCCACATTGCTCAAAGCCCTGGATACTAAAATGACTTTCCAAAAGCCCCAAGAGGCAAGCAGCAAAACTCAAAACCCAGCCCAGAAACTTACTGTTTTGTATTTTGGAGGTAGGGCTGCTTCCTCACCCTGTATTTCAGATTTCACCAATGAGGGATGTTTCTGACTGTATGGTGTTCCTTCCCAAACATTTTTCAGCATAGCACGTTATGACTTCCTATACTGGGATTTCCTGGAAAAAAATAAAAACAATCTTCTACACCAACCCACACCCCAAGGTTTTTTTAATAAACTGCTAACAAATCCCTGTAGATCTCTAAATATCTCATTGTCAGAAATGCAATAAATTTCTGCACAAAAATGGTAACACTTTGAATTACTGACTGTCTAGATTCTTCTTATCTACCAGCAAAAATGATAAAATAATCAATATTTTTCATTTTCAAAGAGTCTTAGCAATAAAGAGATAACACTTTGCTGTACTTTTTTTTTTTTTTTTCCTTTTGGCAGGGGAGTGGAAGCTGGTTGGCCTCAAATATTGCCATAATAACAGTTGCCATGAAGAGCAATCTGCCCAGGTGTAAATATCTGTTTACTTCACTGCTCTGTGACTACATCTCACTTCATGTAGAACATGATTGGACTTCACCATGGAAGATGTACTTGAAACTCTTGCTTTCACCACAAAATCCAATTTTAGGGCCTTAAAAGTTTTCAAAAAACTAAATTATTCAAGTGAGGTAGTGACTTTGGCTCTTCTGTCCCTACATCTGTCAAATAATAGCAAAAGTGCATTCTTTTAAGCCTTACATGAGATTTCTGGGAACAATCTCACTCAGTATAATTGAATGTAGGTCAAGGTGGCTAAACATTGGGGAGAGCATTTAGTTGTCTACATAGTCACCCAAAGCAACTTCTAACCTTTATGTCTCTGGGACATTCACCAGTGACAGAAGATCTGCAGGAGATCGATGCCCTTCTGGAGAAGCACCAAGAGCCTGGGGGAAGAAGGGGCTGATGAGCTCAGAATGTCATCAGTCGATGACACTTAGATCAAAGACTTGTATCTTCCAACCATCCGTGGACAGAGGAGCATGTTTGAGTCACAAAAATGGAGGGAGTTTAATCTGCAGCTAAATATCTGCCTGAAACAATCCTTAACAGCATTAGAAAGCGTTTAGCTTGCTAAATATCAAGCTCCACATTATAGAAGTTCACTGAAAGTCTACAGCAAAACTGCTTAATAGAATTTTGGAAACCTGACTCCTTCTCTTGAGCGTTTTCAGCTGCCAGTGTTCAACATGGCAAAACCCCAGACTTCTGTCACTCTAAGAAGCAGCTGGGTATTGGACAGAAGTGTCTTCAATTTATATGTTCTGGTCGTACTCCAAAATCAGTGGTCATCTGAGTTCAACATAAAAGGTGAATGAAGGTTGAAGTAATTGGTCAAGGTTCTTATTCTACCTCAGTATTTAGCAACCACGCATGAATACATGTTTTCACACACTAAGTATGTTTTTGACCTTATTATCATGTGTTTCAAGGTTTTGCCTGGACATCAGTTAATTTTGCTTTAATAAGTGATCTATTTGTCCCTGTTCCCCAACCTACATATCTCACACTGAGCAGGTCAAAAAAACTTGACCAATAAAAATGCTGATGTGATAAAAGAAAAAGGGAGAGAGAGAAAGAAAAGAAAAGAAAAGAAGAGAAGAGAAGAGAAGAGAAGAGAAGAGAAGAGAAGAGAAGAGAAGAGAAGAGAAGAGAAGAGAAGAGAAGAGAGAAGAGATAAGGAAAAGAAAAGAAAAAAGAAAAGAAAAGAAAAGAAAGAAAAGAAAAGAAAAGAAAAGAAAAGAAAAGAAAAGAAAAGAAAAGAAAAGAAAAGAAAAGAAAAGAAAAGAAAAGAAAAGAAAAGAAAAGAAAAGAAAAGAAAAGAAAAGAAAAGAAAAGAAAAGAAAAGAAAAGAAAAGAAAAGAAAAGAAAAGAAAGAAAAGAAAAGGAAAAGAAAAGGAAAAGAAAAGAAAGGAAAAGAAAAGAAAAGAAAAGAAAAGAAAAGAAAAGAAAAGAAAAGAAAAGAAAAGAAAAGAAAAGAAAAGAAAAGAAAAGAAAAGAAAAGAAAAGAAAAGAAAAGAAAAGAAGATCCACCAAAAAAAAAAAAAATAGGCTGTGTCCAAGAAGTCTGTACATTAAAAATCATAGAGAGTGTGAAGATGCTTACTTGATATATTATAGAATGTTAAAGTTCTTTATTCCATAACAAGTAGTGCAGGGATTTCATAATGTGCAGGAATCTGAGGCTAAGTCTTTAACATTCAAGCAACTACTATGATTATCAGGTTATTTCAGGTCATAATCAGTGTTTCTGGTGGATGGGTGGTTGGTTTGGCTTGTTTTGGTTTAAATTCTGATTAACTTTCCCAAACTGATTTCACTCTTATACATAAATGCAACCACAATTTGAGATTATGTCTTCACATTGTTATTTCCTACTGTCCTTTCAACTGGCCCTGACTTTTCTGCTGAAATATAATGGAAATGTACAAAAAAAATTTTTTTTTCATTAATTCCATCTGCAGAGGGATTTTTCCAAGTGCGTTTTGGAAATGTATATCCAATGATTCCATTCAATTCCAGATAAAACAGAACAGTATCTATTGTTATTCTTTTTGCCATCCATCAGTGAGAAAGCTCAGTCACAGATAAGTGTTTACAAGTCACTTCACCTGAGCATCATCTCTGTATACCATTCATGACAGCCAAAAACATGTGCCTCTATGACAGCAGAGATATTTGATGTGGACCATGAAGCTAACCCACCCCTAGGGCTGTATCCTTGGCTATGACAGACCCAGTTTGCAAGCTGAATATCTGTCATTCTTCTGCATTTCTGATTCTCTGTTTTGTGTATCTTTTTGTCCTTGTTTTCCCCTTGGGAAGACAGGACAAAATTCAGTGTCAGTCAATCACTCAGGGATCTCTTGTCCTAACAGAACAATTTTGAGTGTATTCAGTGTCACTTGAAGCTCTGGACATATACTGTTGGTGCTTCAGTAGCTTGTATGCACTGGCCATGTGGAAAAAACATACTTGGGGGACACAGGTTATATCTCTGTGTGGCAGCATAAAAACTACTTTGCTCTTTAGGTTGTTACAGAATTTGTTTGCAGTTAATTGACCAAACCAAAAAACCTCTTCTAATCCCAATGCCTCTTCCAAATTGTTGTTCTTCATGGATTTTTGCTTCAAGTTTAGTCTATGATAAAGCATCCAGGTATGAAATACTGGGCTGAAAATCCAGAAGGGGATTTTTGGCTTGGTACAGCTAGAGTTTGAGGATGGATGCTGAGCATCCAGTAACAATGGCAAAACAATGGCATGCCTTTATTGTTTAGTATTACATAGCAGCTGGCTGAAATATCTAGCTAGTGTTCATCTTCATTCTGACCCACACAAATCCAATTCTGCACAGAGAGAACAGAAATGAAAATTAGATTTCGTGATTCTGATTCTTAAAACAAAAAAAAGGGTCCAAAAAATAAATACATTACTATATTTCATTATACCTTTACAAAATAATGTGGTTATTGAACTGTCATAAGTACAAGTTGACCTCTCTAGTAACTGATATAGATTACTGGAACTTATTGAATTAATCTCTAATTTTCATTGGTACAAGTCTGTTGGGTAAACAGGGTTTATATGATGTAGATGAAGATATTCTGAGGAACATATCAGCTACTTGGACCACTAGAAAGTAGATCAGTTTTGTGATTAGCAAATGACTGATGTTTCATCCAAAATCGCAAGATGATCAGTGAAATATTTTTCCTTAAAAATAAAAAAAAAACATATATAGTTGGACAGTACATATCAGCACTTAAAGGAAGGTGTAGCTAGATTTTACTGGTTCTTGTAGTCAGCAAGAGTCAGGATCCACCTCTGACCTTCTGTCGTTGCTCTGAGCTGACTCAAATGCTTGTAATTCTCACAGTAACAGTGACATCTATTAAAAATGAAGAAATAATGTTTACTGAAATTGTTAGCTCATTTTTCTAATCATCTCTACTGCCTCCTTCTCCTTTTTCTTCTCCTTCTCACTCTTCTTCTTCTTCTTCCTTTTCTTTTTCTTTCTTCTTCCTCTTCTTCTTCTTTCCTGCCACATTTCTTTATTTATAAGGCAAGGAGGATAGTTGACTGCAGAAACCTGGTATAGCCAGGATTTAAGCTAAAAACTTGCTTGGAAACAGTGTGCTAAATAGCTCTATCAAAATGATTCAATGCTCGTACTGAGATACAAACACTTTGCAGTCAAATGTCAAGTCAATCTGAATATGCCCTGGCAAATCTACCAAAGAATAGTCTTATCTGGAGAGCCCTGAGGTTAATGTGATGCTTACACTGGGTTTTAGAGGAGAGTGAGTAACAGCCTGGGATTTGACCTGATTTTAGTCTTTACAACTATGAGAATTTTAAGAGCTTTTAGAAGGCAGAACATTATGAGACTATTGACAAATGTTTCTGATCTGAGAGGGATTTTAAGAAATTATTTAAAAGGAGGATATCTAAAGGCATTGCCTTCTTAACAGATGGACAAAGCTGAAGAGACTTTGCAACACTGCTATCTCAACAACATGTTTATTTGTTTGCATTCATAGAAACCTACAGCAAAAGGATGTGGACTTTCATTTCCCTCACTTTCCCTATGAGTCTGAATGGTGGTTTATAAAAAGAATCATAAGGTGACAGAGTGAACATGTCATATATAACTTTAGAGCTTACCTAAAATCCTTTCAATCTGCCTATGTAGGGAGCTACACCAATCTGAAAACCTGCATATCTATTTTAATGATATATATTCTGAGCAGAAAAGCCATATGCCACCTTTTTGTCCTGTGCGATGAAACCTAATGAGGAGAAATTCAAGCTATTGGAGAAGATTAGAAAGGGGTAAAAATTCTCAGATGTTCTGGATGAAAATTTGTAAAGTTAGCTGCAAATATCATTGCTTAGCCCCTAACCGTTATTTTTAATCTCTCATTGACAAGGAAAAGCTTTCTGGGAGTTGGGACTTGTTATCTCCATTTTATGGGCTGCTGCTCTTGGAATAACAGTGCTGACAGAGTGCTGGTGGTGAGTCAGTTGGGAAGGAGAAATGGACAACAGAGCCACTCAGCACGTGGAGTTTGAGGACAAGAGAGAAAAAAGCTATTAATGTTTCTGGTAAAGAATAGCAATTCTTTCATCAGTGGAAGGAGTCCTTGTGAAATAAAAAGTCACATAAATAATTTCTTCCCTTATTTACTTGTTCATTTTGATGTTGGTCTATTTCAGAGTGATGTGAGCTTACCTTTATTTAAAACCACTTAGATGAGAAATGAGAAGTTTTGAGACACATTTCCAGGGAAGGTTTGGAGGCATGCTCTGTTTTCTTTAAAATATATTAACATGCTTGCTATGAATACTGATATCCGAATATCTCAGTTTTGATATCATTACCCATGACATCTACCCCTGGTAGCTCCTCTCCTGCTACCTGCTCCACCCTCCCCCACTTCAGAAAAAGGAAAGCAGTCCAGATAAAAAAAAAGGACAATGAAGATTATCTGTCTTTTAGTTGCATCATACCTCAGCTGTCATATTGAGGGCATTTAGAGATACAGGAACACAGAGTGGGGATGAGACCTCCCACTCACACTTCCATCTAGTGAGGACCAAAATATTTGACTATTTATAATACACTTATTAGTAATAATATTAGTAATACACTTTACTGGAGACTGACCTGTTAAAACCAGCAGAGCCCTCCAAATTGGATGTAACACAATTTTGTGCAAATCACGTGCAATATAAAAGTCATTCATGTTTCATTCCTTCAGTTTATGTGGTGCTTAAATGACAACCCTTGCACTAGCAATACTTTATATGCCACTCATTTCCCTGATTTTTGGAATAAAGCCTACTTTCTGCTATCTACTCATTGACATTAATGGCAAAACTTCCGCCAGTCTTAAAAAGCTAGAATTGTTAGAAGATGAAGGAAGTTAAAAGCCAATTCTGTGTGGAGAGCTCCAGTGCTGCAGCTGCACATAAAGTTTCAGTTTACTGTCCTCATTGACTTCTTTCACAGAAGCGGGGTATATGTTTATTTATTTGTTTCATTGGAAACAAGCTAATTAGAACAGCTCATCTGTGTAAAGAACAAGCAGAAGTTTTGTTGGGAAGTACGCATGTGAGGTGAGCATTAAATTCCTATACTTTACCTCACAATAAAAATTTAATGCTTGAAGTCCACTGGGATTTTAGTTTTAAGTTGTATTAACTACCCCATGGTAAGTATTTGCAAAGCAAAAACAGAAAATGGGATGGGAGGGTGATATTATACTCATGCACAGAAGTAAAAGGGCTGCTAGTTCATAGAATTGTCAACATTTTTGACACAGATAATTCTGAAAACATCCACCAGTTTGATATCCATCTGGATCTAATGAGATTCGACACAGTAGACCCCCTTGAACTTCCATCCCCAGAATGTTTTCACCTTGCCTTTTGGATGTGCTCACAAGGGAGATGTGTTGGTCCTTTCATGTCAGACCTTAATTGGAGCATACATTCCCTTCCTCACTGTATCTGTTTCACTAGGGACTTTCATCAGACGGAGTAAAGGGCTTTTTCTCTCTCAGCCCCCTTTAATACAGAGCATTCAGCTTCTTCTACAAAGTGTCTTCATTTTTTCCCCCCTGTTTTTGAGGTCTCCTACTCATTCTACTATTGAAATGTTGTCTTTGTGCCGTCTGTCCTCTGTATTAGCTTCTTCTTGTGCATGGATCTGTCTATGGAGTCTGCATTGGAGGGGATAGTGAGGGCTCAGGCTAACTTTGCATTTCATTCTGGCTTTCTACATTTATGAATGTATTTTCCACCAGCATTGTATTATGTGGGAGATTTTCACCTTTCATCTTTTAGCCTGTTCTCCACATCTATTCAGGAACCTTCATCTCTGTTGCCCACATTTTTTGGACCCAGAGATACACTTTTTTTATTACCCCAAATCTCTCTACTTCAGTCCCACTTGCCTTATCACTTTTGCTTTGTGAGTCCTTTTCAGTGAGTACTCCTTCTTTTCCCTGTACCCTTTGTTCCCATACTTTCTTTTTTCTCTTGTTAAATGCCACACAAAGATTTCTTTCAGTAGACAGAATGGTCCCTATCGGTCTGATAATTGTGTTGGCTGTACTCATATAAATGTTATTAGGAACCAGAAGATTTGACCTTGCTAGGTGTTTCTCAGTCACTGCTGTGGCTCAGACTTTGGATCTCAGCTGAGCAAATCATGTAAACATCTGCTGTTTTCTGCAAGACTGCTATTCTAACTGATTTGATTCAATTCGATTTGATCCAGTTCGATTCTATGTAGAGCACTGCAATTCCCACTGTACCTCAGTATTCAATGCCTTCCAACACCACAGAGACAAACAAATGTCTACCTCTTAAGGGTGATCCTGCTTCTCAGATTCACTGTTGTCATTAGAAGCTGCACTTTCTTTTTTGTCAAATCCTGTGCTGAATTATGATCTCTACTCTTTGGCTTCTATGAAACTGTATCAGCCTGCAAACTGTAGGCAAAAAAAAAAAAAATGTGTGCATGTAATAGGCTAATTTTATCCACTGCTTTCTTACAAACTGTTTAAGAATTTAGTTTTATGAAACCAAAATAATATTATGATGACAACATTGGAGATAAATCTATCATCTTCGAAACAAAAGGTTTTACTAATCCATATTTCTTCATTACTCCTATTGCAATAAATTATTTTGAACTTAACTATGTCATTTCAAAGCATTATATAAAGCACATGATCATGTTGAGAGTGCATCCTGAATTTCAGCTGTGAGGTTTTTTTAATATGACTCTTAGGTGACTGCTTCTAAAACTGCAGCAAACAATTTTACAATGATTGACTTCTGAATGCAGCCTTTAATAGGACTGAGGCAGTGAGAGTCAATTTGATTTTACTGGGCTTTACTGCACCTGTTAGGAAAATGGCTTTCAAATTCACAGAAAGAATGAATTTCATAAAATCCAGAGGAAATTTATTTTAGATGTATAATTTAACATACATTTGACATGATTCAAATAGTTACTTGTAGAAAAGCAGAAAAGGCTCAATTCTAAAATAGTGTTCAGCATTTATCGCAGAAGAAAGACAGCCAAAATAGAGGCCACCACTCTTGAGACTCTGAGATAGCTAGATAGATCTGACTATTCATTTAGATTGCATTACTGATCAAAGCATACCTTCCAAACTGGGTGTAAAAAAACCGCTCCCGCTACAAGAAGGTGCACTCTGATAATAAAATTTAATAATTACTTTTCTAAAGTGTCTTTCTCACCCAATTAACAGGCCATTACTGTCAAACACTCAGAACTTAACAGGTTATGTACCACAGTGTAGTGCACTGGGTAAGAAAATGAGTGCAAGGACTTTTCTGTTTCAGCCTGATTTTGTAAGATCAGTGGTGCCCTGTTCCTTTACTACCTTTACTACTGTGGCACTTGTTCTAGGATTCCTAAAATCCAGATGCAGGATGAGATGAGTCAAGCCTCCAATCCAAATTGAGGTGTTCGGAGAGATTTGGGGTTGTATGCAGAGGCAGCCTGGTAGAACAGCCCAGATAATTCTTTCTGGAAAGGTTGTGCACGTAGGAGAGGATAGGTATGACAACTCTACTTTGAATGCTTAGTGAGACAGACTTTTAGAGACTCTTCCAACTAAGAGCATACATCTTGACTAGTCAGAATCATAAGATGGATTGGGTTGGAAGGAATCTTACAGATCACCAAGTTCCACCTCCTGCCATGGGCAGGGACACCTTCCACTATCCCAAGTTGCTCCAAGCCCCATCCAACCTGGCCTTGGACATTTCCAGGGATCCAGGCGCAACCACAGCTTCTCTGGGAAACCTGTGCCAGGGTCTCCCCACCCTCTCAAGAGAAAATGTCTTCCTAATAGCTTATCTAAATCTATCCTTTTTTAGCTTGCAGCCTTTAGTCAGGACTTGCTTTAGCCATCTCTTTTCAGTGGGAGCAGCTGGACTCAGTGTTCTGAAAATTTAACCTCTGAGATAACAGCCAAACATTTCTATAATCTGGGCAACACTCAATTTGACACAATTATTCATGCAACTATTATGAGCAATAAACAAACCCAAAATCTCCAACATTATTGACATTTCAACATTAAAAATTATTTTAAGTTCTGCAAGAAAATATGCATCTGTGAAAGGTAGAAGTTGAAGAAGCAGAGCTTTTGAACAAGCAGCAGGGACTCCTCTGCTTTGGAGAGAGGAAAATGGGTAACCTGGAAGAAGTCCCAGTGAAAATTCATATTGTGCTAAGTATGACTTCCTAGAATAAAATAAAAAAAAGAAAATCACAAAGAAATTCACATACATGCACAATCCAGCTTAGACCATCACTGGAAATACACTGTAAGAGGAATTTTTTTTGTGTAGCTCAGTTAGTTTCTCACTTGTTTGAAAAGAAGATGCCTGTTTGCTTTTCTCAAAAAAAAAAAAAAAAACAAAAACAAAAACAAAAAAAACCCCCACAAACCCTGCCTTTGTTTCAGCACCTTCTGCCTAAGCACTTCAGCATATTGCATTATACACACTGTGAAATTCGGGGGTGTAAATCTTCTCTCTGTGTAGAGTCCTTGTTTTTTGTTTATAAAAAATAGAGTGTAAGGGGACATAAAACGTAAGTGAATCAAGCCCTCAGCTAGCATTTAATTGATAAGAACTAAAGCTAATATTAGATAACAAATAAATGGTCTGTTGCACAGGCATTTAATTAAACACCAAATTAATGCAGTAATGACCTACTGGAACTAACAGCCAGAAATGCTTTACTGCAGGCAAGCATCTGGAATGTTTCACCTTTTTTTTTTTTTTTTCTCCCTCTTCCCTCCTGTACAAATACATTGAAAAGACACACATTCATTTTTAATACTCAGTCTGGAGGGCTTCTGCTTTGTCCTTTACCCTGTCTGAAACCCTAACATCAGTGGACACCAGACAATCTTTGCCAGTGCTTCTTTCCTGATAGGCATAGCAAACAAATGGCAAGTTGGTGCTCTTTTCTCTTCCCCCTGCACAACGCCCTTCTGTGTCATTATCTGGTTGAAACTCAGCCCTGTACACCTTGGGTGATTACACACTGCCCAAAAGATTAATTGCAGACAGCACTTTGGATAATGGTCTCAGGTATGAAGCCTACCATGCCGTGGAGAAGGCACAGGAATCAATACATTTCTTTATCTGTACAAGTCCATGTCTATAAAAGTGCTTTCAATCATACCCCAGAATATCTGAGAGGTGTGGTAGATTAACTCTGCTCAAACACACTCGAGATTTTTGTCCAAGGCAAAATATGCAAGGGTCTTTAAGGAGACCTCAGTCATGTTTTGTTGTCCTCTACCATGCCATATGAAGTTGTACGACAGAGTAAACTTTTGGGGCTGTTAGCTGGAGTGTGCATATATATATTATATAAAAATACATGTACATAAAGCTTCTGACTCTGCTGGCTCTGAGCACTGAATGGAGACAGGTATCCACAGTCTCCCTGATTGTCCCTGCAGTCACTGGAGAGAGATATTCACCTCCCTTCAGTTGCTGGTGGAATTGTTGGGTGAGCTCCACCTCTCCTGGCAGTGCTTTTCCCTCCCCATGGGACTGGCAAGGGCCCTGCGTCCCTGTCTCAGCTAATTACCAATATTTATAAGAGATGTGTCACAAGACATCCACGTGTCTTTCCATAAAAAACAATTGGTTCTATGATTATCAAAGTGGATTTGCACTCTAGATATCCAGCTTCTAGGTCAGTCCGTTCCCAGTTTCAAGCCTTTCTAGTTTCTCCTCTTAACAAAAGAGAGATCCCTATGCAGAAGAGTTACATTCCTCTGTCCCATTGCAATACCATTTGGGCTCAAACACTCCTGTAAAAGCGCAAGGTAAGACCTGAAGCAAAGACAGCTTCTTTTTTTATCTCACTAATTATATTCTAAATGACAGAGGAAGTGAGGGGTCAAAAATTTTTTTCCCCACCCTTCACACAGGACTTGATGTTAGTTGGAGCCATAGATTATTCTAAGGTCCTGAAGCAAAATCCAGTGTCTCACAGCAGAACAGGAGATGTGAATCATATCTACCTAAACACATTACTCAATAGAGTGCATTTCCCAGTCAGAAGGGATTTTCTATCTCCAGGTTCTGCCTCTTTATTTACCCGTGGACATCACAGGCTTGGATAGAAACAGAATCAATCTTACATTCAGCATCTCTGGTGTGCTCATCTTCAGATTTTTAATTCATCAGAATACACTGAATAAAGTGTTCATATAATGCTTATTGCAGTGTGCTCCCACCTCTGAAAAATAAAATGTTTTGGAGCAGGATTTTAGATATCTGTTCTACAAATCTACATTATACCAAGTGACACAGATTTGTTGTATTATCAGTAGAATATTAGTCAAAACAGCCAATGACGTCTAGAATACCATTAATTTCATCTTAAAATGCACACTTGTATTAGTAAGACAGAATAATGCCCTAGACTCCATTCTCTATACTGATCAGATCTTCACTGCCCATGGCCTAGATTGGAAACTTGAAATAAAGTGAATTTATCACAAAGTTGGTACTAGCATAATAGTTATCATGGTAATAACAATAATCATAGTAATAATAATAATCATAACAACTGAAAAAAAAAAAGAGAGGAGATTTGTAATGGTCCTGATGATTCAGTAGGTGCCTGAATGCTGAATGAATCTTACAGCTTGTGCCTGGGCATTGAGTGTCACTAGAGTCACTGTTTTTTGGATGAGGGATAAATCTGAGACCTTTCCTTGCCATTACAGACTCTTATCATTTTATAAGAAATAAGGGTTGACCTCAGGGTCTTTGCCACCAGACAAAGGGGAATTATAATCTAGTTACTTAAATTTCTCTTTCAGCTTCCAGTACAGAACTTTTTGTATCCTCCACAGTTAGGAACTAACACTGTCCATTGAAAAAGCAGTTCTTGTGTGCTGTATAGGAAGGAGCAACTTTTGAAGACTTTGATGGTAAATGCATACACAAACATATCCATGGAAATCTATTATTATTCACACAATCTTCAGGCAAATTCCATTCCCGTTTATAGTCACTGGCTCTTACTGTGATCACTTTGATGCTTGGCTTGAGAGCATTTATACTGATATAAGTAATGCAAAAACTCCTGAATGAGGAGCAAATTCTCTTTTCTTTTCTCAGGCGATAGATAAAGTGCTAGCTACACTTGCTCTAAACAGAAGTACAGGTAACACCTCCCACCAGAGCACAGAACAGTACTAATTAGTTCATTAAGCATCCCAGCATCCCTGTGGGGTAGGCATGTATTTTATTATCCCCAAGTTAGCAGGCAGGTAGAGTTGACTACCTCAAAGACATACTTATGGTAAATGAAGGAACTCTAACGCCTACTCCTTTGTTCTGCTGGGTAAACAGGCAATAGTTCAAGGCAGCTTTAATTCCATGTCCCATTATCTTTGTTGTTTTCTGTGTGTCACGTGGCAACGCAACAGTAATGTACGAAGTCACTGTCTTCAGTGATGAAAATAGGGATTGTCAAAATCAGATTGCTTCCTGTTTACAATAAATGCAGAATTATTGAATATTTGGGACTTCTATTACCAGTCCTCTTTGTCCCCCATGATCACAGACATTTTCCTGTAAGGTTTGAAGGGAAGCATGGTGTGACTTTGAGAACAAACCCGAGCCTTTCCAATGCAGCCTGCACTGTACACATGTGTACACAGTATATGAGCTGGTGCTACTAGGGATAAGGCATCTGGAATATCAAGTTCAGATGGCTCAGAACCAGATTGAGCTCATAAAATGAACATTACCACAGCCACAAAACTAACCGAGGTAATCATGTACTATTTAGACAAGCAGCAGCATTGCCCTTTGTGAAGGGCTTTAGAATGTGCAAGTCAAGTGTATGGTTGCATAAAGATTGGGGATATTACACCCAGAGAAATCCTCAGAAGACAACAGCATCATTAACTATTTACGTTGTGACTCTACCCATTACTGCATTTGAAAAACAGTTTAATTTCAAGGAGGAAAAACAAAAATAAAAAATAAACCACACAAAGACACAAAGACACAAAAAGGGAAAGAGGGAAAGAAGAAAGCTGTGTGTCAACAAAGGCAGCTCAGAAGTGAAAAGCAGGCAAGATGTCAAGCACCTCAAGGAGAGAGATGGGAAATAAAAGGTTTTGCTGTTTTCCCTGTTCACTTACTTTCATTTGGGATAAATCATGACTATTTGCCAAATTTAGAATTCATTACAACATGGTATTAATTTGAAAATATTCACAGACAAACAAAGAGACTCTACTCTCTTCCCCTTCCTTCACAGTGAATTGAATAGTCACTTTCAGCAATGACAACAGTCATTTTTACCCATATATGAGCAGTATATGAGCAGTATCTATCACACCCAAAATATCCAAGTAATTGTTTGATTTAGTGTTTGTGGTATATAAAATTAGCCCAAGGGATAATTTGGTCTTTGTGTGACTCAGCTGCTACTTCCTTGACCAGACAAGGTTCATAATGTAACAATTGTTTGAAAAGGCAGAGGGTATAGAAAGCTGATGTGATTTTCCCAGCCATTTAAAGAGGCTCAGGAATATCTATCACACAACTGACAATAGCTAATGTATGAAACACAAAATACCTGCACAATTTCAGCCATTTAATTGAAGGTCAGAAAACTCCTGAGGAAAAACAGACTTCTGCTGGGATGCTCAGATCTTGATGCAGATCTGCCATGCAAATCCAGAGCTCTAGGATGAGAGGAAACAGACTCAAGTTCTACCAAGGAGGTTTACACTGGATATCAGGAAAAATGTTTTCACTGGAAGAATTGTCCAGCCCTGGCACAGGCTGCCCAGGGTGGGGTCACCATCTCTGGAGGGATTTAAAAGATTTAAAAGGCTGTGATGCTTGGGGACAGGGGTTAGTGGTGGCCTTGGCAGTGTTGGGTTAATGGATGGGCTTGATGATCTTAGAGGTCTCCTCCAACCCAAACTATTCTATGATTCTGATAGGAACATATGGAGCTGAGGAGCAAGCTTCTCAAGAGCTATAGGGTACTTCAAACAGATATACTGAAAACATGAAGCTCTGACAACAAAACACTTTGCCAATCATCCAAGTATCATCTCCTTATAGATGGAGTTTCTATAGGGAATAATGTTTTTTATTGTGGGAGAGGGACAATTCCCATTGCCTTTGGTAGATCACAAAAATTTTCACAGCTGCCAAATTATATAGCATAATACTTCAGTCCTGTCCCATGGGGATAATATGCAAACCTCTCCTTGCCCATATTTTAAGGGTAAAGGTATGAATAAAAATGTAAGCTGTTATGTCAGTCTGCTTTTAAATATATGATATACACACAAGAAAAGGAATTAAGGCAACACACTTCTTTAATTCTGACCATTTTAGTATGTCATTAATTATTTTCCACTGCATTTTTCATTTCCAAAAGGAGACTGCCTGCTTAGAGAGCACTTATTAAGTGCTTTCTTTTTAATTTGTAAAGGAAAAAGAGTCTCATATGTTTATTACATATTATTCAACTTTTATTTTGAAGACAGATTCATTTATTTCTTCCCAAGCTTTTCAGCAATTCTCAACAATATACCATCTGTCTGCTTTGTAGGCATGAATATATTTAAATTCACAACACGATTGAAAACGTACTCTGTAGGTGGGGGTATTGAGGAACAAAGCACTAAGGTGAAAAATGCCATCTAATTTTGAGGGTGTGGGGTGTTTTTTTTTGTGAAAATCACATGCCCCGGCCTTTTCTCTAAGTCCTTTAAGGATGGCCACAATCATTTCTGAGAGCTTCCTATGCAGCTCCACCTCAGCTGCTGCAAGAAGGAGGGAGATCCAGGAGGGGTGAATAAACCAGCACAGGTACTGGGGGCCAAAGACAAGCTGAAATATGGCTCTGGAGTTACAGGAAAGGGTCAGATGAGGATCCTGACTGGGGCTGGTCTGGGAGATTAAAGCCTCTGAGTATCTGCATGGCTCAAAAACAAGTTGTAACCATTCTTCCCATCTCTTTTCAAACACCCCTTTAAGCAGTGAATTTCAGCCTGCTTCTTTTGTCTGTGTTCCTTGTCACATGTAAAGTCTGCTTGTCCCAGGCAGCTGTCTCAGAGTCCCATACTCAAAGCCAGATTTCACGCCCAGCTGCAACATCTTCTTTGTGCTCATGATATCCTCCGGGATGGATTTATGTTCCAATAGATTAAAATAGATTAAAATTTTCTGTCACACCAAAGCCCATGTAAATTGTTTTCTTCCTACCCATGCAGACCAGCTGACTCTTCATGTCAACAAAAGCTTTTGCTTTCCTTTTGACCTTCTTTTTTTTTAGAATATTTTGTGTCAGAAGAGACCAGGAGGATTCATCAAAGTCCTGGCTATGCACAGGACAGTCACAGCAAACCCACCCTGTGCCTGAGACCATTGTCCAAACACTCTTTGGACTCTGTCAGGCTTGGTGCTGTGACCAGTGCCCCGGGGAGCCTCTTCCAGCACCCAACCACCCTATGAGGGAAGAACCTTTTCCTAATATCCAACCTAAACTTCCCCTGACAGAAATTCATGCATTTTCCATGAATGTTTAAGCACTCTGGGTGAAGATGACTTTTCTTTTTTTTTTTTTTTTTCTGCAACTACTAAATTCTAAGATATCTTCACTGAACAAATAATTTCAATTTGTAAGAACCTACAGTCAGTCACAGGGAGACTCCATAATAGCAATATGCATACACATGCACAGATATAGACCCTCTATGAACAGCTACAAAGTATAGAAAATTTAAATTTGATCATAAAAGTTGTCAAAATTATTATTAAAAACACATGGGAGCTTTTTTTATCCACTCTGAGAATATTTTACCAGTCATCCCCACTGTATCTAGTATAAGTTCCAAAGTTAATGTAAAAGATAAACAAAATACAAAATATGCATACCTTACATGATGTATGGCAACTCCAGTTATATTTAGACCAGCAAATTTCCTTAATCTGGATTTAAATATTAGCAGACTAAAACTTTAGAAGATTATGTTCAGGATTTTCAGGCATTCGTGCATAAATTTAGACATTTAAATCAGTATTTAAATTGCTAAAATATGTCTGGTTTAGGAGTTCCCAGCACACCATTTCCCCCATCTTTTCTGCAGAATTTTGGATATAATGGTGTTCATTTTATTTCTGTTTAATAATAAAATTCTAAAAAAATACAGTTTTATATAGTCCAAAATTATTTACGAAGTTGAGAAAAATTTAAGGAAGAAGTTCAGTCCAAATAGGGAGCAGAAAATAAAGTACTAAAACCTAAACTATTTTTTACAAAATCTTTTTTTTTCTTTTTAAATGGTTTTTGAACTTCTCTACTCACTCTCTCTTAAGTCAAAGAGGAAAGACATTAAATATAACTAATGTTTTACCATAACTGATGCTCTCATACATCATATGGTTGGGAAGAATAGTTGACCCTTCTCATGGCTTTTTTTTCCCTTTCTTTTTTTTTCTTTCTATGTTTTTTAATGAAATAACAAAAAATAATTTGTCTGCTCACTATTTATTTTTTTTTTTAACCCAGAAACTGAACTTTTCCTTACTTTCATAATTCTTATTCAATTAATCTGAAAATCAGATGCTGTTTTAAAAAGACATATTCAGAATCATGCTAGCATTTTAAATTATGCTGTTTAATATTTTTATGTTCAGGAAAGCATGTGGCAGTGATAATTACCTGAATTTGATGATCTGCACAGCTAACAACACTAAATTATTCTGTGTCAGTGGTATAAACAGTGCCCCCACAGTACCCCATGAAATGTCCCATTGCAGTAATATCAAGCTGTCATGATTTCATAAAATGCAGATGAAGATTAGTTTCACTGTCATTCTTTGTGTACTAATCAGGGAAATCTATAGAATGAATATAAAATTAAAAAAAAAAAAAAAGAAAGAAAAAAAAGTGCTCTGCAGAACAGAGAAAACAGTGTTTTAGACTGTGGGGCAGGCTGTTCCCAGAATTCATCTTAGAACAGGTGAATTTTTAGAGCAAGTATTTTAATTTAAAAAGCAAAATGAAGACAAAGTGACACAACATTTCAAAAGGCACCCGCTCCTTGTTGGGTATTTTTTTCCCCTAAATTGATGCCTTGAGCTTGCTTCCATGATATGATGCTGCAGTGTCTTTTCTCCTGCTTGACTAGACAGATAGGCCATGTCTCATCTGCTGCAGCTCCTGTTATATGGTATTTATTTTGCTGTCACTACACATGATCTGGTTTAATCTTTGTGGACAGCACTGAATTCTATTAATCCACCTCTCCAGACATGGAGAGGTGCTGATTCACCTGAATGCCTGTACTCCAAATGTACAGAAACCAACCCATTAAGCTGTTCATGGAAAAGCTGAAGAAAAGCCATATCAGAATTTTCTTAAAAATAATCCAAATGTTTCAGGAGGAAAACATTGCAGGGACTTATCCAAAGCCTGTTGGATTGACTGCCACTGTACTGAAGTTAACACAGCAATAGATAAAAGCACAATTTCTGTACATTCCTTAGACAGGAATTCCAGTGCAACAACATTTTGAACAAAGTAAATTTTATCATCCTTACATATTTGCTCTCATTTTTTGGGAGATGTTTTTCTTCCTAGCTGATGTGGAGCAGAAAGTCATAACTTTGGATAATTCAGGAATAGAGCCAAAATGCCACAACTTGATTATGAATGAAATGCCATCTGGATTCCACATTCAGGCTGATTGACAAAAGTCACTAGAACACTCTGTGCCTCCATATTTATTTTTAAAGCTGGCCAAATGATAATAAAAATGACCTTCCAATAAGGTCTTTTTTTTCCCCATGTAATATTTCTAAACCTCTGTTAGATCCTAGGACAAATAATGCCATACTTTCTCTCATAATATAACTTAATGTGTTTCTTTTTCAGATTGGACCAAGGGCTTTAATTGAACCTTACCTTTTTCCCACACAGATCGTTTTTCTCTGACAATTTCTCACAAACTCTTTTTACAAAGCATGGCTATATTAACATGTAAATATAATTCCCTTTGATTATCTAAGATAAAAGTCCTTATCTTTATTCTACTTGTTAGATCTTTCATATTATTCCTAGGGTCTCACTTCAGCTTGAAGAACTTCATATATCCCACTGAACCTTTCAAAGGCACCACCGTATTTTTTTTGTAGGGGCACTTTTCTTTTTACTATGCCTATGCTTGATAGCCTCTCCTTAAGATTCCCTTTTAGTGTGTGCTAGAAGACGTTCTTGAACTTGTCCACAGATATTTCTAATTTTTATCATCTTCATCAGTCAGTTTAAAGAAGCATAAAATGTCATCTGCCTCATCTGTCACCATGTGTGTATTAATGTATTTATCTGATTTGCTTCCTCTTGCTCATCTAGGCTTGATGCAATTCTGAATCTTTCAGATCTCCTAATTTATTTCAGTCACTCTTCGGGCTTACTGAAGTTGAATTTCTCAGGTGAACTAGTCTGAAGTGATGTCATGCTTTAGCAGTTCTATAAGCAATTATCATCTTAATAGCCTGTAAGCCCTGTTTTGTATACTCTCTTTTGGTCTGCAGCCAAGCAAAGAAATCTGTTTACTCCCAAAACTCTTCACTTTCTTCATGGAAGCAGGAAAAGAAGAAAAAAAAAAAAAAAAAACAAACAAAAAACAACAAACAACAAAAAAAAACCCAAAAAACCAAAAAAATCTGTCAAAAGAATAAGAAAGCTATGTCCACTGGACAGATTGGCATTGACCTTTGTCTTTGATTGTGACCAGTTGTAACTTATCTATTTATCTATTTCGTTCCAGATAACCTGAATATTGTATCCACATTACATAGTCAAGACACAACCTCTTTGTCTCAAAGTCTAGAGCAAGCTGAGATCAACCTTGCATGAAGCTAGAGAAAAACTTTGACAAACTTCCTTAAAACTTTGACATTTTCTCTGGGGTCAAAGAAACCGATTTAACAAGGGAATATTTCACCTCACTTAAACTCAGAATACTGAGTTGGTCCCATCTCCATGCCGTGGTCCCATCCCTGAAACTGTTCAAGGGCAGGTTGGATGGAGCTGGAACAACCTGTTCTAGTGAAAGGTGCTCCTGTCCACAGCAGGGGGTTTGGAACTGGGTGGTTTCTAAGTTCCCTTCTAACCCAAAGCATCCTAGGATGATTCTAAGCTTTAACTTCCACTGAGACAATTTATTCTAGTTTGCAGATATGAATCCATTCACTTCCAGAGGATGACTCTGTCTCCATACAGAAGTATACAGTGGCCAGCTCTGAGTAAGAAAGAATAGGAATTAGGTAATTAAATATATGTATTAATTATATTAATTAATTATATTATATCAATTATAACATTAAATATGTTTCTACATCTGAAGATATAGAAAGATATGAAAAATATAACAGATATGAAAGATACAGAGAGATATGAAACTCCTATAGATTCTTTTTATGGGGATAAGCAACATGTCTCATATGTAGTTTGCAATGTTCTTTTCATCTTAAACTAGAAATCTGTGTTTTCTCACCTAGGCTGCACTGTAATCTTTGCCAGATTAATTTACTGATTTACTAGGACCATTTTATGCATAAAGAATTAAATTTAAGTGAGATAGATCTTCTTACTGAATGAGGCAACAAAAAAACAAACAAACAAAAAAAATCATTAGAACTATAAGCCTGGATTTTTTACATAAAGCACATGGAAAATTAAGGTGGGATGGATGAGATCTCCATCATTAACAACTCTGAGAAGTTTTGATTTTCAGCAGCAATTAACACTAAAAAATTCTTGAAAGGAGCTCTAGACACTGTGACTTGGGACATTTCCCAAGTCACCCTATAATTTGTTGTCTCTTCCTTTCCTAGTCAAATTTGGAATCTTTCCCCCAAAATATAATGTTTTCAGCAAGATAGAGATTTCTCCCTTCCTCACACCTTGCACACAGAGAAAAGCACAGATGTGAGCTTCAGTGCAATTATCAAGGATTCTAAATTATAAAAACATTTATTAACTTCCCCTTTTCCACTGCTTTTGCTAACTTCTACTATAGTGGAATCCTTAGGAAAATTTGACAAATCTGAGAAATAAAGAGTTTTATTTAAATTTACTGAAGATATTTTTTGCTGGCAATGGAATTTATAACTTCCCTGCCATGGTAATTATGTCCCCTTTCTGCTGTTTTTTTAATACTACATTGGTGCATCAGCTGAAGCTGACCTGAGAGTTTCCATGGTACAAACAGCCCCTTGTGTGAAACAGTGAGCTTTATTTATAGTGACAGGATGCTCTTTGTGGTTTTTTCTATTTCTGTGTTACGCACACAGATTTATTTACAAGTGGAAATACAGCAGTGACTACCCTTTGCTGCCGACAGCAGATGAGCTCTGCACTTTATTTAACTGACTTTGTGTCAGCTTCAATTTCTTGCCTGCTTGGAGTGCAGGTTCTGTTGGTCCTTCCAAGGTATCCTTTGATCTTGCTCTGTGTTTGGTTTCCTGCTTCACCCCTTGGGCCTGTGGTTTGCTGCAGGACTCCTTCCCCCACCTCCTTCTTTTCTGTCTCCAAAGAACACAAGCACACTTTCACATGTATTATTTTACAGATTCCTGTGATCATAGATGAAGGGGAAATCAGCTCTTCCATTACAATGTGCATCACTGTACCTCTGCTTTGCCGTCATATCAGTAGTAAAGAACAACTCATTTTTTACAGTTTTGACACAATATAGATCAAGACTTGACTTTTCTTTATAAAAGGAGAAGAGGTCTAATTTTTTGTTGTATCACTTAATTCCTGAACGCTGGGCAAAGCTGAATGAGGGTCAAGGGGACTAATTTCACATTGGTTTATATCTGGAATAAGGGATGGATTTCCCTGCTACAAAATGACATAATACTGTACAGCTGTTCTCTTTCCTAACTCATGAGAAAGAATTGTCCTGTTTCTCTAGTGTCCGATCAACTTCTGCTACATTCCTTTTCTTGGTGCAGATTAAACAAGATTGGCCTAGAAATATTTTGTAGTTTGCAATGGCCATGGAAACTCCTTAATCAAGGAACGCTCTCTGGTTCTTTCTTCCAATTATTCTGGTGCACTATGTAGAGTGCCAAGGTGATGTAAAATTATTAAAGTAGAGTTCAGATGCAGGCTCTGGTAATAGAAGTTCTTAATAGAAGAAAACAGTAAAAAAGTTGGCGATAAAGTATGAGAAAATTATTCTTTTAAGTTTGGTACCAGGAAAAAAAAAACTCTAGACTTCTCAGTCACAAAGCACTTTCCTCATATTGCAGAAAGAACCCAGGAATACAAAATCACAAGCTACTCTAACCTTACAACACACGCTTTTAGACATGCTTAGGTGACAATTTCCAGCAAGATGAAGTTTAAAAAATTCTAACATTCAAAGTAATTCTTCTCAGAGCTCCTCCACAGTTGATTAATAAGAAAATAAAGTATACAGTTAATGTAATACATACGTTTTTACATGCATGTTTGTAAGCACGTAATCTAAGTAAGAAAAAAAACAGATATTCTCTTTACAACAGAGAGATGAGAGGACTGCACTTTTAGTTCTGTAAGCAGGATCATATCTAACAATGTAGATGAATGGCCCAAAAAGGCCATCCTCTCTACAAATATTACCTTGGGTCCTTCCATACACAGCATAGCTGTCTATGACCTGTGTGCAGAGCCTGCACCATGGTTTTACTGCCAGCCAAGTCCGTGTTTGAATGAAGCACGAACAAAAGAGGGCCATAGATACTGGAACAAATAACTCAATGTAAAACCACTATTTATTCTTTAAAACTAAAAGTAGAGAAGAAGTGATTTTGTTTTGTCTTGCAGTGTTAGAGCACTGGTCTACCTGAAATAAAAAAATTTTTTAGGTCTAGTCTGCAGTGTGTATATATGTGTGTCATAAACCACTATGTCAACTTAATAGACATCCTAAAAATCTTCCTCTCATATTTTCATTATTTATTTACAGAACATGCATTCTTTTAATTTTTTTTTATTATTTTTAAAAATTAGATTAGGAGAGAAGTTGGCAATAGAAGGCAAGACTAAACTGAGCCACTCAAGTGGTTCCTCGTACAGCTTGGGGTATATTCCAGCCATACCTCGACAATACCTTCTCTTTTCTTTGAATTCCCCATAAAAGAAAACACATGTAGAGAGATGGAAATATGCTGCAGAATGATTCATCCAGATTCTTGACCTGCATGATCAGAGCACCAGGTCTGCTGAGAACATCACTGAGCTCAGCAGTTGTTGGAAGCAACTTGGGTTATAGAAATTTGGGGCTTCTCAGACACTCTGAATTAAATAACTGTGATGGAAGCAGTCACTTAGTGATGCCTCAGCAGCTAGGAAAAATCATATTTGGAGAAGACAGTCAGATGATGAAGCAGATAATAGAAATTACATCTATGTATCACAGAAATTAAGAAAAGAAATGCTGAGGATGAATGGTATGGAAAGAAAAAGATCATATTATTTTTCTGTTTGAAGTCACTGACCAAATTCAGGCTGACTTTAAGTTTCATCATCCCTAAACTTAGCAATTTTTCAGTCCATGTAGAAATGAAATCCAGTAATGGCATATAATACCTTTTCTTTCTCAGGTTTTAATTGATTTTTTTAAGGTACATGTCAAAGTAGGACGCAACAGCCAGTTCATATATTACGGCAACAATATGGGGAAGTTGTATTCATATTTAACCAAAATTTAATCAACTGTAATAAAAGTGAACTATATAAGTGAAGATAAAGTAGAATATCATGTCTGTATTCCAAGCATGTTCTATACTTTCAGGAAGTCCGCATCCAGTCTTTCTACATATCTGTGCTTAATTATCTAATTGCAAGTTTCTTTTTGAAAGGGCAAAAACAGGAAAATCTTCCAAAGCCTAAAACAAGTCTTTAAACAGCTTAAGATGACCGTCTAGTAGGGTAGGGTGAGTTACCTGTACATGATTCACCCAGAGCACCTGGAATTATGGAAACTCCTCAGTGGCTTTGAACGACCATGACTGAGTACAGTCAGTGGGTTTTGTCTTGTCAGAGGTTTTGATATAGGTCACAAAACACAGCTGGGAATTGAAGGAAACCCATGTATCATCAGGATGTTTGTGCTATGTTTTGCTACCTGTTAAATCCACAGTCACACTCTGAACTGCAGTGTAGCCATCTTCCCTATACTCAACGTGGAACTGATATTGCCTTTGCACTCTCAGGCCAAATGTGTCCTCTGCTACTTTGCCATATCCCAGATACATCCTTCATTCCTGCTTATTCAAGTGCTTCCCACTCAAGCCATGTCATTACCAAAGATATTTATTTCTAACTTTCACGTCTATTTTACTTAACATAACCCCAGAAAATTGATTCTCCAGAGAAAAAAATATTTTCTACTTATTGATACTCAGAGTGACCAATTTCTTACAAAATCCTTTGTCACTACCTCAGTAGCTCTATTAACCTAAAAATAATATAAACAAGAGGAGTTCATTTTATGTTCAGAGCCCTCCATTCCCAAGAGCTCTATGCACAGCACAAAACTCTGCCTTCCTTTCAGGTATTTTTAGTCTAAGAACTTGGGCAAAAAAAATTTGATCTTTATAAATAAAACAACTACTTCCACGAAGGTTGTATTCACATGATTTTTGGTCTCTGCAGTCTTTCATTATACTTCTTACAAAGTCACATCGCATTTTTCAGACTCTTATCCAGATATCTCACTATTTTTTCTCTGTATTTGAAGTATTGGCAACAGTTTATGTTATTTTCTTACTGCCAAAACTTGAATTTTTGTCCTCTAATTATCTTTAACATAATAAATGTTAGTGTGTTTTTCTAACTTTAGGTCAGAGTACTCTAGGACTCTTGTCTCACTTTTTAGACTTTGATTTGTACAGTAATCTGATCTTCCATTGGAGGTTCGTTGAACTGTCTGAAATTATTCCAACTACTTATGATTTTTTTTTCCTCAAATCTATTCCAAGGGATCCAAAGTTTCTCTCCAAAGTCTTCAGTGAAACCAAGCTCTTTCAAAAGTTAAATTTTTTCCAAGATCAAAAAAGTCTTCAAATTTCTTTAGTTCTTTATCAGAAGAATTACATTTTTTCATTTATGTGTAGAATAATCAATTAAATTTCCAGCGCTAGCTGCTATTCTTTGTCATCTAAAAACCCCCATTTTCTAGTTTTTTTGATTTCTAGGTGCAGTTATCAGTCTGTAACTCCATTCTGTAAAATGGAAGATTTTTTTCTTTGGCAATTGATATAGAACAATCAACAGTAGTAACTCTGAAGAAAATAATGTAAATTATGAAATATAACAGGTGAGATAATGTGTCTGCCTGTTAGCCTTGGGACAGTCTTGGGAGAGGCAGGAACTTCTATACATAAGCGTCTGCCAACCCATCAAACCCTCCCGCTTAACCAGAATGTTCAGCAAATGTAAATTTAGAATTTCAGTCCTTGAAGGGTAAGACACCTTTTTACACATAAATATTTTGGCCTTAAAACTGCAAAGTATTAACAGAATCATGCACTCATACATTTATGCAAAAGACTATGAGACAACAACGTCGTTTGAAAGATATATAAAGTCACTGTTCTCTATTTTTTGTCATTATATCCAGTGATCAAATACAGTGTTCAAGAGAACTTTAAGATAATTAGACTGAGTCCAAGGAACAGCCACAAGAAGGATTAGAGAGCTAGAAAACACAGTCTATAAAGAAAAAAAACCAGAATATCTGGAGTTGTTAGACTTAAAATAGAGAGAAGTTTAAGAGGAACATGGTAACCAGTCTCCGAGTACAAGAAAAGCTGTTGCAAAGAGTAAAGGCCATCTTTGTTCGCCATATAAATGCACCAGAAAAAAATAGGCTTAAGTTTCAGTTTGATTAAATTTCTGAATAGAGTGCTGTTGATTAAGTTGTGGACCCTACACCATTCTTGGTCCATTCTTGGACCAGCCATCTGTGACTTTTCATAGACTTCATAGACTGTCTCCTTTGAAAAATCCTGCACCTTAAGGTAGTCTCTGGCTTCCCATTCTAGTGCTTCAGGGTGATTTATGTCTACACTAAGCAAAGACATCTCTCTCTCCGCAGTAAACACCATGCCCATGCTATCTGGAGGTCTTCTCTGGGCCCTATCTGCTCTCCTATATAGCTCTAAGATAATCTGTGTTTGCATTTTTCTGGTTTATTTCACATTTAATGTATCTAAAGTGCTGCTACAGTTCCTTATAGCTGTGTCTTTTTACAGTGTGTAATGGAGAACATGTGTTATGCTCCCTAGAGAGCAGCAGGAAAACGTATGGCACTGTGTGAGAGTAACAAGGAGAACAGTACATGACAGAAAGATCAAACCAGCACAACCTGGACTTCATTGCCAAGAGACCTGGTCTCAGAATGCTGCTCCTCCCGGGTTACCACTTGGTTTCATCTCTGAAGGAATGAACTGTGGTGCTCCAGCACATAACCAGTAAACAACTGTATTATGAGGCAGATGATGCTCTGTAGGAGAGGATTGGCTCCAAAGTGCTCTACTAGGAGGTTTGGATGAGTTTTTTTCCTGTGGTGGAGCTGGCCTTTATTGACTGCTGTGGACTGCTTAAAGGCCACTCAAACATACACAGAGATCAACAGAGATCACACAGGTTCCACAAGGTCCCTACCAAGACAATTCTTTGTTCAGTGAGGTTGATTGTGTGTTATTTACCTAACTTGATGCTTTGATCCCACTTAACAAGGATAGGCAGGTAATGGAGGCTGGCCTTCAATTCTGCCTTGTATGGCTTTTGTACATGGCTAATATATGCCCAGAAACTACAGAAAACTTATTCTGATTCCTAACAAAACGATTTTTCAATCCACGAGAGTGCAAGATCTCGTACATTAACTTTAGTGAAGGGTGAGAGAGTAAGAGCTGTTTGGATTCCATTGCATTTCATTTAGGTGGATTTCAAGACTGCCACACACAAACAGTGCAGAGGGAGTGTGTACCTTACAGCATCACCACTGTGGGTCCCTCTGCTGCCTTCTACACCGGCTGTGCAGAAAATTCAGTGACGAATGAAGCCAGGAAAGTTTGTCTGACAGCTTCACGTAGTCTCACTGCATGTGAATGGGTGCCTGATTTTTTCTGCTCTAAGGCTGATTGAAATCATTCCCTTTTCTCAAAATGATTCAGTCACTTCACAGCAGTTTAAGCAGGCACTTCCCAGCGTTTCCACTGGACTCACCATGTGGCAGTGGCTTGGTTGTTGCAATGTGCAGCACTCCATGAAGGCTTGCTTTTATCTCCTTACACCAACATTGATTTGCAACAAACTTTTTCCCCATTGCCCTTAGAAAAGGTGAAGCCAGCAGCATCCCACGCTGGATCCAACTGCTCTTGCTCAGGATGTGAGAGCATTGCTTTGTAATGATCATAATAAACAGAGAATCCCCCGCTAACATTTCCAACGCACCATGCAGCTTGGCATTTTCAATATATATTTAAAACAACAAACCAAGACGAGCAAGTGCCTTTCCCAGAAATTGCCAATGTATGCTCTGAGATCTCTTGCATTTTGCATTGTGTCAGTCTGTGTCAGAGGCTTCAGGAAAGGTAATACAGAAGATGAATGGAAGTCTATCATCTCAGTGCCAAGATGAAAAAGTGACAGCTCATAATGAAAAGAAAAATAGTTTCCATTTTGGGCCTCTGTAAGTAAGAAAGTGACAGAGCCATGGGAACTGTGAGGCTGAAAAATGGTCCCTTTGACAGACATGCCTGTAAGTGAAAGTGCATGGGATATAATACTAGCCATAATATAGGGAATAATGATTATTTTAGGGATCACATGATTTTGAATAAATCCTTGACTACTCCTTGGAAAATGAAACTGAAAGAAAACTGGGGAAAAACTGTAGTTCCATTTGCAGAATAAATAACCTAAAGATGTTTTTAGGTTTCTATATCTGTGATTAAAGCCTGTGAAAAGACTTTGGATATATGCAGGATGCAACCAAAATGAGAGTCAAGAGCTTCCTGTAAACCTGAAATGGGCTGGATTGCTCATTTTTTTTGAAAAGAGAAAAAAAACAAATGTTGTAAAAGAAGCCTTAGGTTGATGAGAGTGAAGATTCTGGTTGTAAAATCCTTAATAAAAGTTCTTATTAATAAAACCTCAAATGAAATTTGCTTTCAAGTGAGGTGAAATAAGAAATATTACCTATTTATGGAATTGCCAACTAAAACATCTTGGGGGGCAAGTCATACCATGTAACTTAAGGCTTAGATTAAAAGTGCTGCAAAAGACTTTGTGACATTCTTATTTTCTGTTTAAATGGGTGTTTAAAGTCAGTTTAAAAATGACTGGAGACTGTTAAGTCCCTGTAAATCAACATAAGGCTTTGTGTAGGTTTCCGTGTATCTGGTTTAGAACTGACTCTGATTAAACCAGTGTGACATCACCTGATTGCCAAGGCCTTGGGGCAATATTCACCCCTGTGCAGAGGGCCAGCAATATCGAGCTTAAAAGGGAATTACATGGTGCATGAATTCCACCCTAAAGCATATTTAAAATAGTTTTCCCTGCATGGCTTCTTTCTTCACCAGCTTTCCTCGAGAGGAAAGGTTAATAAGAATAATACTTTCTCCTTCCACATGAGTGTCTCTTTCAGGATCTCAGTGAATTCTGAAGTTCTTAAAAAAGCATTTATAGATTTTATAAGATATTGCATGCTATTATTTTTGCAAGCTCTTTCAAAAATTAAAATTCTAATAATAAAATGGAAAAGGGGTA
This sequence comes from Motacilla alba alba, assembly GCF_015832195.1. Lineage (NCBI taxonomy): Eukaryota > Metazoa > Chordata > Aves > Passeriformes > Motacillidae > Motacilla > Motacilla alba. The sequence continues at coordinate 4,852,887 of NC_052046.1, read as the reverse complement.
GATAAAATAGATGCTTAGGTTTTCTCTTTGGGTTTGGGGTTTTTTTTCCAGACAAGGAAACTGAGGACCCAGATGGACCTCTTCGAGGAATACTTTGTGCTCATTTAGTGCCTTGTCTTCACGTAAAAATAAGAATCATCTTTCAGTAGTTAAAATCAATGAGAAAAATCTATTAACTTGAAGTGGAATAAAATTATGGTCTAGGGAAACAGCTGAAAGTCACACAATGCACAGTGTGAAGATCCTTTACTGTGTGAAGACTTGAAGCTAGCTCTTTGCCATCACCACAATTTTCTTTCTAGCTTTAAGAGATTTTTAACTTAGCTAAACAGGGAAGGAATGTGGATCTTATGGTCTAGCATTGAAAGAATTTAAACTTTAAGCATGAAAAGAAATTTTAGGCTACTTAAAGAGACTATAACTAGGACAAATGGGATGAATTTAAGGAAAGAAAAGGCTGACAGTTAGGGAAAAAAGCCTTTCCAGTGAGGACTATTAGACTGCAGGATAGTCTCCCAAGGGAAGTGGTGAAAGCTCAGTTTCTTGAGTCATTTAAAACTGGACTAGACAAAGCACTCTGGAATATACTCCAGGGAGCAATCCTCTCTTGGCAAAGGGATGCACAAAATAACCCAATAGATCTCTCTCATCTTCCCTTCCTGTGATTCTCCTATTTCATAAAGCTTTGTGATTGAATGGATAGCAAAAAACTTTAACCCCTTTTTCAGAAAGAGAAAGCATGTTTGACAAGATATTGTGAGAGGAAAATCCTCTAGCAGAGAAGTGAAAAAGCTGCATTTTTCATAGCAAGTTATCAGCTTTTCTCTGTTTAGGGTGAAGAATTGTAAAGGATGGTCCAGAACTGCCTACTGGATGGCTGCCATTTTCAGTACAAGTCAATGTTTGTTTCTTGGCTTCCCTAAAAACTCCAGTGGTATAGATATCACTCAGTGCTGTAGGTTTTTCAGATGATTCTGTGTTTGTTTTGTTTTTTTTCTTTTCCCCCAAAAAAACATGCAACTAAATACCTAATAACTAAATGTTTGTCCTTTCAAAACAGGATTTACTGGCTACTTTCACTAAGTTGGGCATTGATTATACCATACCCCCGCCCAGACTCACATTGAGAAGGAGCTACCATCCCTACCCTTGCACAACCCAGGCCCTGAATCAACGTTAGGAACTATTGGGAATGAGGAGATATTACACTCCACTATTCCCCTTCTCCCTCGAGCAGGTGGGGAAGCAATGGCCTTGGCTTCTGCCTTGCAAGACATCAGCCAAGGGCACAGAGCAGGTGCAGGTGATTCTGTAATCTGCTGCTGCTAAAACCATAAATTTCCTGCATCTCCTGCACCAAGGAGAAAAGTGGGTGGCTCTGCAGGGAGAGAGAGAAAGGGAAGTCAGGATCTGAAAAAAAGTTCCAGAGATGGTCAGACTTCTGTGGCACTATTCAAAGAGCTTGAAGAAATGATTTTGTGTAAGAGTTAAGGAGGCATTCATTGACATGTATATGTTTTTTGAAAAATCCCAGGTGTTGCTGCTCCTCTGGACCCCACTGTGAAAAGTTTGATACAAAGACCAGCTCATCCCACAAAACTTGGAAAAGGCAGCAGTAGAAATGGTTAGGAGTTGATCACCAAGATGGTACAAAATTAAACGAATTAATTGTACCATAAGGTATTACTACTTTTTATTTACTCTGAAACTTCTCTGGAGCCTCTAGTCTGAGTTTTTCCCTGAATAAGAAATGAGCCCATACACTGATTTTCCATACATGCACTTTCAGATGACAAGAAGATTAAAACCTGTTTTTTTGGCTCAGACCAAGGATCCATCGGGCTCAGCATCAGAAGACAGAGGTTCGTGGGATGGGATAATGGGGTGATGTGGGATAGCTGGAGATGCCCAGGAAAACATAAAGAAATACAGGAAATACAGTGACAGTTTCTCAGGGTACCTCCTTCACCTCCTGCAGTTTCCTGTTAAATCTGCAGATAGAATCATAGAATATCTGAAGCTGGAAAAGACCCATAAGCATCATCAAGGCCAACTCCCTGTTCTTCACAGGACTACCTAAAACTAATTCCTATGGCTAGAGCTTCAACCAGATGCTCCTTAAATTCTGGCAGACATTTGCAACACTTATTGGAAAAACAAAAGTTTTCCAATAACTTTTTGAAACCTTGAACAAATTTAAGATCCATAATGCCCCATAATAAATATTTCTAAAAATTAAATGTTTATATAATCAGCTCTTTTTGAAGCTGCTTGTGGCCAACTTCATTTGATTCTTTCCCACTCTTTGAAGAAAGAATGCATGGCATTCTTTGCATGGCAAAGTATGTGATGACAGATACAGTAACTGCCTCAAATTACATTATTTCTTATTTATGAACAAAAAAGTAAAGTTTGCAATCGTAAAAATGGTATTTTGGGAAGAGTATTCTTTTGTGGCACCCACAAGTAAAATAAGAAAAACAAGTCCCAGTTCTACCCACATTTGCAGATTTACCTGTCACAAAAGCATGTGACTGAGGAAAGAGTCATTTTAGTTACTCAGGTGCCAGTGGAGAGCACCAAAGTGCTGAGAAAACACTCATGGCTTAGACCTTATCTTCCTTGGGATGACAGTGAGGCATGAAATTAAAAATTTCTTGATCTGAACTTGAAAAGTATACAAATTTGGAGTTAGTACTTTTTACTTAAGAAGAAGATAGACTAAAGGATAACTCTGTTTCTTTTTTAATCTGAGTGGACCTTGATGAGTGTGGATGATGTTTGAACTGCTTGCGCCTTTTCATTCCTTTCCAGTCAATGGGACAGGAGGGGTCTTCAGCAGCTCAGACAAACCTCTACACTGGAAAATTTTTGATTGAAATTGCCATTGGAAAGGAAATATTTTCTCAAGAGGAATGTCCATTCCAAAAGAATTTTGAATGTCCTCTCTTGGATAAGGTTGTACTGGCATTCTTTTTTAATTTTAATTTAAAAATATTAAACGATAGTCTTCTTTGTCTCTGTTCAGCCTCACTGCTTGAAAAACATGCACAGTAGCTAGTTCTCTGTTGATCCTTGCTGTTCTGACAAAACACAGCAAATCTGCTGCACTCTGTTTGTAAGGATTAGAGAAATGTTGCCCAGAACTGGAGTTGGTAATTTACCAGGAACCTGAGCTTCACGTTGGATTTGCGCAGAGCACGCATCTGTTACAGAAACCTAGCCCTCTTTTTGTCTTCAAAGCACTCTGCAAACACTGAACCATGCTGAAAACTCCTTTGGAAAAAGAAACATGGGGCAACGTCACTGACTTTGATGTGTTATAGCTGCTTTGGTTTTGGGTATGATTTCCACGTCTGAAGAAAAACCACCGTTACAGCTCTTTTTTTTTTTTTTTCCAAAAGTAATCCAAAGTATTGAAAGTATTGGTAAAATTACATAAGGAAAAGTACATTTAAAGCCAGATTAGAATAACTCAAAAAGTTGTGCCTCACCACCAAGGACTACTAAAATTCAGTTTTCCATCCTTGACACAGAGACATGGCTGAAGTCATCTCAGGTAGATATCTCCAAGACTGACAGGATCTTTCAGTTCTGGGACTTCTGCACCTGTCTCTTCAAATTTCCTTTTATTCTTTGTAAATCGTCTAAAAGATTGGCCCCATCCTGCAGTTTTGGCAACCAAAAGCCATTTCCCAGGATCTGAGTTTGCCATGTTTCTGCTGATGACCTATGAGCAGCACACTAGACATCTCCAGCCTGCCTTTTCTGGAAGAAAATCACTGTTCCTAAACTTTGCATTAGAAAATATATTCCATGCCACTTGTGGCAGCTGCAGTTCGTATGGATGATTGGTTAGAATGGATAAAAACAGATTTCCCAAACCAACTGTATTCAATGCAACATATTTTTCATATGTTTAATGGAACAGAAATTTTTATTTTAAGAGGCATTTATGAGCACTGCTAGCTCTCTGCCTAGGGAGTGAAGACTTGGTAGGGGGGAAAACTAGCAGGTGTAAGAATAAAATTAGTTTTATCACAAAATTGGAAAGGAACTGAGATTTTCTCTCCCTACTTCTCTTAGCCACTGATGAAATACAGTCTTTAGTCACAAAAAGATCCTCCTGAGCTCTCTGTTTAACCCTTTTCTGGGGAGCTCAGGCTAATGTACTTCACTCCAGTGCTGGCACGAGCAACTCAACAGTGCTGGCATCACAGCCTTTGATTTGAGCCAATACCATTAAAAAGAACAATTCTTCATTATCAGTCCTGGAAACTTCCTCCAGCAATCCGTGCTTCAGAGAGTCAGGAAGCATTTTGTACTTCTATGGTAAGTCCTTGCAGCCCCTCAGTACAGGAGATGAAACAATCCTGTCCTCTGTCCTCATATTCTGGCTCCCAGGTTAATTTTAGGGAGGATTCAACACTTTTCCCAAACACCTCATTTTTCCTTTCATTAACTGAAAGAATATGAACCTCTGATAGAAAAAGAAAAAACCCTCTGAAAATGGCATTTCTGTCCCTTGATTCCTATTATTATTTTTATTTTGTGGAACAATGGAAGGCAGCAGAGCCCCCATGTTTTTCTAGATCTGCATCTTGAACACTTGAAATGTGTTCACACTCACCTGTTAATGTCACCTTGCAGTCAGAGGGGATGTATTCAGAGAGCATGAGCACTGATCTTTCTTCTGAGTATACAGTTAGGGGTCTGTTTGTCCATGTTGAAATGAGATTGAGCTACTGATTTAAATGAAAGAATTAATTTCAACTTGACTTAGAGCCTTGTAACTATGGCCAGTGTGATACGCAGTCTTACTGGAACAATTTTTGCCCAAAACATCAACCAAGGGATCTTATTATGCAGACTGTCTTAGAATTGTACTATAATTTCTGGGTTTTGTGAGTTTGAAACAGTGGTAAAAGCTCATTCTCTTGGTAATGCCGACAAAATGATTCCTTTTTGGTGAAACTTTGTCAGGACAATTTTAATTCTAAATTTTCAGTTTTCCAAACAGAGGGATAGGGTGAGAAAGAGATTACTTGTGATTCATTCCTCTTTAAGGCTGAAGTTCAGGTTGGAATAAAAAGAAAAAAAAAAATTGCTTCCTAACATCAATTAGTTTCACATGCTAAAAAATACACAACTCCATATAGAAAATAGGAGAAACAATTTCTAACCAAATTGGAGAATAAACACATCAAGAGTGGGAAAAATGATGCCTCCCAGCAAGAGGAGTAGGAAGGAGGAAGATGAGTAAAACCCCTGAAAATGAGAGTAGATAGAAATTGAGAGTCGTATGAGATGGATAAATAAACAGCAAGGTTACAAGTTCACAAACCCACCCTGCAGGCACTATTAGGACTTTAATTTGCTTCAATCAGCAGCGTACGTGGTGTGTGTTTACTTCAAGGGGAACGGAGTCGATTTTCTGCTTCTGACTTAATATGCTACCAACATATCATGATGCCTGGCCAAATTCACCAAAGCATGTCTTTGCTGCTCTTCGCTGGATTGTGCTCAGAGACACTTGTGGTACCTGTTAAAACACTTTAATGAATCTGATACTCATGAACGGTGCTGAAATGACAGCCTTGGAAATTGAAGTCTTCTATCAAACTACAGAACTCGCACAGTATGGATGAAAATACTGCCAGGTTCTGCCATGCTGTCCTCTCAACGTGTCTCAAATTTAACCTGGAAAAATTATTTCTGGTGGTAGCAGCACTTCAGCCTCAACGCCTGGTCATTTCTTCCTACTTCAGATATAGTTGCCAGCAAGTGTATGGATTATCTTGGAGATTTTATGCTGCAGACAGAAGCTGGACAAGACATTTTCAACAGAATTATTTCTTATCAGAAAAAAACCAGTTGCATTTGAATCAGAGTGTTCTGGGAAAGTATTAAAATTACAACATTCTCAAAAGGCAGGTGCTGAAACAAAATGGGTTTTTTTAATAGATTTAATTATTTCTTTAGAATTAAATAATGCCTTAATTATATTATAATTATCCACATAATATGTCTTATATCATGTACCAAATTTTGCTATTCTTGAAGTGAAGCATTTTATCTTCTTATATTCTTAAATTTAAGAATTTCAGTGCTTCTAAAATGAGTGATATATTAATTTCGATGTCAAGGTCAATTTCAAAATGGGAAAATTTATTTTGACTGAAAAATAAAAATAGTCCAAAATATCTTCATTAATGTTTGGAGTTTTTGACATTTTCTCTTTGTTTCCTCATCTTTAATCTTTTGTGGAAAGGGAAGAGAGCAGTCCTGTTTCTATGTACTCTGTGTCAGGCAATAGTGATGTGGGAAACTGGAGAGAAAGGAGACTTAGGGGCAAATTTAAATTTTGATAATGTTATGCCATTCAAGAATATTTTGGAAATATTGGAGCCCCATGTCAAAGTAGAATGACAATAGTCTCAGTATTGTAAATTAGTTTTCTATTATTTATCAACTTTACCTCTCTCCCAAATGCTCAAATCTGAACTGGGTCTAGTGATAGGAGGGGCAGGAAGGGTTGTGATCTCTCACTGCAGGGAAGAGACTTAGATTTCTGCTTTCCAATGGAGATTATAGCAGGAGAGGAGGAGAGGGTGGAGGACAGATCCCCCTGGTGCTGTCACAGAGGTGAGGGTTGGAAAGGAGGCTCTGCTGAAAACCACACAGAATTAGCAATGAGGAAGTTAAGAGAACTCGGAAAATACCATCATGCTGATTGTGCAGCTCTGCCCATGAAAAAAAAATATGATGTCAGCTTAAATGATAGGTTGAAAAAGAAACAGAAGAAATAATCCCTTAAGGAGGTGTCTGAGAGTTGATACAGCAGACCTTTACACAGAAAAACAATGTTCACGGTGTGTACCAGCTGATAGCTATTCTCTCTTCTGACCTTTATCTTCAGGTATGTGGACAGATCTGAAAACTCACTCATGGGTTTTCCATTTGAGACTTATCTTTCTCTTCTACTTATCACACGCCTTCTACTTATCACAAAGCAATACTTGGCCATTACCTTCACCACAGATAAAAGTATTATTGCGTTCTCGGTATCCTCACTCTCACTCTACTTGATTTCTTCAAGTAGATTGATTTCTTCAAATGACGTGCTTCACAGTGTTTTGGGTTTTTTTGGGTTTTTTTTGTAGTTAGTGAAACCTCGTGGATCTGCCAGCCTTTTTTTCATCTGACTGGTTTCTGAAATAACCTCTTCCGTGGGATGCTGCTTTCAAAATAGGCATAATTCTTGACTTGTGGGTTTCAGAAGAGAAATAATCAGTGAGCAATTACTTCAAAACCAAAACTGGCATAAATTTCACTATGGGCATGACTGAATCATTTTAGCTATAATTATCCTATTTGCTCCATTTTGCTTCTAGTCTTCTACTGCCCAGTTATTGTGGGAACCCTTGTCCAAGTAGTGCCTGCAAGCTGAAAACAGACTAACCAAGAAGGCCAGCCCTGGAACTATGTTTATTACACAGCATTTTTAACGCAGATGTTCAAAAATAATTTCTTACCTTTCCCCCTCCTGAGAAACAGGTTTTGAAATGTTTTTCCTTTATGAGAGATACCGACATGGCTGCCAGCACGATAATGTTGTGGGACCCAATACCATCTGGAAGACTAGATGCCATGGTCAATTCCTGGCTAATCTTGTCAGGTCAACTGTGAAAAACTGACAATCTGCCATCAGGAGCATACCCAGATTTGTTTTTCCACACTTTCAGGTTTTTATGGCTCAGGATTGAGAAGCCTTCTTCATTACTTCATTAGGTGCAAAGGCATCCCAGAAGCAAGGTCACAGGCCCTGTACAGCTTTTATCTCCTGGATAGATCCTGTCATATGGGACTGTACAGAACCAAACCACCAATAGGCCTAGAATTTTATTGGGTTCATTGATTTTTCTTAAATTTTAAGAATTAATGTAAAGCTAGTGTCACAAGGTCATTCATTAACAAATTCCTGCATTTAACTCTGGGGCTGAAGAATGGTAGGACAGGACAGGAGAGGATAGGACAAGATAAGATAGGATAGAATTTCTCCAGTTCTCCAAAAATGTTTTCAGATATGCCTCTTATCAGATAGCTGTACCAAAGGGACTGAGGGATGGTGACTGTGCAGTTACAGAATTCATGTGCCAGGTCAGTTCAAGCACCTTTGACACAGCAGCTGAACTGTTCTCAGGACTGATGAGACCACCTCCACAGACACATGGAGTCACCTGGAAATGCTCAAAAGGTGTGTGAATGTGGCAACTGGGATCATGGGGTACTGGTGGGCTTGACATTACTGGGTTAAAGGTTGAATTTGATGATCCTAGAGGTCTTTTCCGACCCAAAAATTGTATGATTCTATGAGTCTAGGACCCTGACTATTTGGCCTTGTTGTTACCCAAAGGTCCAAGCCATGTTCAAAGACAGTTGTACACCAAACAAACTGAAAAAAAGTTTAACTCTTATACCTACTATGTGGGCTACCCAGAGCAGATCAGGGGTCCTGTCTCAGACCTGATCTGATTTGCCAAAACTCCTGCCTCAGACTGTTTTTCTCACAGTTAAACCCTCTGCTACAGCTCCTAAGCAAGCACAGTGGTTCTGAGGCTTGGCTTCCTATGCCTCATCTGACTACTGCCTCAGTGCAAGACTTCTGCAGACCCTCCTTTGGGCTCATCACAGAGCACCATGCAGCTAAGCTGTATTTTAGGAACTACTCCCCCTCCTAAATGATGCTCAGGTCACTGTCAATGAGCTCCCTACTTTGGACAGGGAGTGACATCCCTCCTCCCTTAAGAACTGGGAGTCATTCTCTGCCTGAGGTGGGAGACATGGCAATTTGTAGTCTGGGGTCCTCCAAGGAATAGCTTTTGGGGTCTAGCTCTGCAAGACTGCACAATATTCTTTTTCTCTATTTTGAAGCTATTTGTAGACTCTCACTCCAATGATCTATAATTGGAGTTGTGCTAGACCTAAATTAAATTCAAAACTAACTAGTAAACAGGTTGTTTTGCACAGGTATTTCATGCATGCAAATATCTATAATTATGCAGTAGTGTGCGAAATTCATACATATTTAAATATATGGCAATAGAGATCATGTTAATCCTTTCAAAACCCAGGCTATCTAAGAAACGGCTGAGTTAACATCACCTTGTTGTTCAGGAGCAACCAGATTATTTTTCTGCATTGCTATGTTTCTTAACTTGCCATGGTTGTTTCTTTTTTCCCTTTGTCTGTTGCTTGTGGCTGATGAAACCCATGCAGATCTGAAAAGCTGCAGAACCGCATTGTCTGCATATTCCTTTTGCTGCTTCTCATCTGAAAACAGTACCTCCTGGCACCTGGAAAACCATCACAGATGCAGAACAGGTGATCTTTACAGAATGCTATTCAAAGTGAACAGTCTGCCAGGCCCATAGACAACAAAACACACTGCTGACTCCAGCTGGAGCGAGCGATTACTTTGATAACAAATTAAAACAGCCTCAGAAATTGGAAATGAAGGAGCTGTGCAAGGATGAATAAACTCCTCAGATGGCCCCAATTTTGTGCAAGTCTATCCAACACATGTGCTATAAATTGGTGCTCTTCATTAATAGCTACTGTTTAGACACTAACATCTTTCAAAAGGACGAATCAGGATCTGTCTCCTTTCACAGTGCTAACTTCCATCCTGATTGAGGAGACTATTTTCTCTTAACATGTTCAGAGCACTTCCTTGGGATCTTAAAAATTCTTTATGTGTCATTTTGCTTCTTGCATATGCAGACAATTGTAATGCTCAATTTAAAAATGTTCATATATTTTCTATCTATGGGATTTTTACAGCACTGGATAATTCCTGGATGATTACTGTTTTTAATAACCACATAATTACTGTATTAATCAGAACTGTCCTATTGGCTTTTGTGTGACACAGAAGGGCAAAAGCAAGATAGAGATAAAGATACTCTGTATTTAAAAGAGCCCTGAAACATTTTCTTGAGTTCACTTTGCAATATGGCACACAAAGAGGTCAAAACACAGGAACAGCCTTAGCAGATATCAGGAGTCCATGGAGCCCAGTGCCCTTCAACAACAGTCAATTTGCAATAAGTGAAAACAGGTATGATATGTGAAGCTATTTCCAATGACAGCTAGCAAGACAGAGTGCTAACATGGAAGTATCCAGGACTCCAGGTATGTGCAGTGGATCTTATGAAGAGGCATATAAACATGGACGAGACCTATCTTTCCTCAGTAATTAATGTTCTAAAAAATGCTCAATTATTTTTGAAATCAGAAATAAAAAATAAGAACAGAAAATTGCTATAGATTCTGCAGCAAGCAAATGAGTTGCACAGGGCAAAAAACAAAAACAAACAACAAACAAAAACCAAACCAAACCAACAAACAAACAAAAACACACACACAAAAAAAAAAAACAAACCACAGAGCAAAAGGGCAAATTTTCCAAAATACGAAAATATGATGTGGACTAATTTGGTGCTCTAAGGTGAAAACTTTCCTGAAGGTGGGTGCACTTCTTGTTTGGTGCACTTCATTCAAAATTTCTGAGATGGATACATGTGTCTACATGGCAAAATGCTTTGATATTTCACAGAATCATAGAATGGCCTGGGTTGGAGAGGACTTTAAAGATCATCTCTCTCCAAGTCCCTGACACTGGAAAGAACACCCTCCACTGGACCAGGCTGGTTAGGTCCCCATCCAACCTGGCCTTGGACACCTCCAGGGACTGTGTAGCCACAGCTTCTCCAGACAGCCTGTCCAGGGCCTCACCAGCCTCACAGACAATAATTTTATCCTCATATCTGATTCAAATCTATCCTCTTTAAATTTAAAACCATGCCTCCTTATCCTAACACTGTTTGCATGTGTAAGAAGTCATTTTCCCTCTTTTTTATCATCTGTCTCTAAGGAAGGGACCAGTGAGGTCCCCCTGGAACTTTCCCTTCTCCAGTGTGGGCAGGCCCTGCTCTCTCAGCCTGTGTTTGCACCACATTCATGTCAAACTGGAGGGGCAGGGAGGAGAGAGGGGTGCTGAGCTGAGTTTGTGTGTCCATCCCCAGGGAACAGAAAGGGCAGAAGCAGATCATACTGAAGCCATGAGGACTCACTGCAGATCAGCTGTGTTTGAAAAGAAGCTTGAAATTATCAAATGCAGCCCCCTAAAGCACTGTCAGTTGTGACTAAAAACATTAAGGAGTCCTCTTTACTCATAGGAAATGAAAAGCAACCAGAGTGTTTAATTCTAAGTCATTACCTTTACCAGTCACTTGTAAAGATTAAATTTGTCAAAGACAAATTTCCTTTCTGTTTTTGATATCTGCTTGAGCCTTTTATATTTCTTCTTAGGACACTTGGCAATGCCTTTCCCAGCTGCTCAGTTTTCCTTTACTGCAAGCACACATAAGCAGGCAAGATGCTCAGTGTTCACTATTTGAACCCCACACCCAAGGGGCATCCTTTAATGGATGTGAACCCTGAAAGGAAGGTTACTTTCATTAGTGGGATTAGGAAAATATCCTCTGGTTTGGTTTGATCATCTCCTAGTTGGGTCTGACTGCATGAATCTGAAATGGAAACAGCACCTCTTTTTTTTTTCTTTTTTTTTTTCCCGAAGTGACTTTGATGGACAGATCCTTTTTATAATGTACAAATAATCTTTGTGACCCTGATAAGCAGGTCTGATGATACTCAGCTGAGTAATGTACCAGAACTGAAATTTCCATCTACTTGATGTTTTGCATAGGGCTTTTGATGAAGTCACTGTCACCTGCTATTAACTTAATATCAAGTCTTAATAGGGTCCTTTTCTTTCTATCTTCACGCTGTTGGGGTCCGAATTAATTACTAAAGGGGAAAAAAAAATCTTCACATAAATCCTTAAGCTTCACAGAAAGGAAAAAGTTTCCAGTGCTAGTTGAGATCTAAAGGCTTATTAGGAATGTCTGTCTCAAGCAGACATCAGTGCTGCCCCTCCCTTTTCACATACCTTTCAGAGAGACACTTGAAAATATGCTTAGCTTTAGGCTGGTGCATAGTTAAGTGCAAAAGGATATCTGATGTATTTGAAGTTAAGCACATGCTTAACCAATTTGCTCAATCAGAGAGATACCTTGGCAAGAGAAAACATCTTCTTAATGTTTCTTTATGTTGTGTCTCCATCCACAGCCTGCCTGAATGCTCTCATCTTTGCTTTACCTCACAAACAGGAACTGGCAGCTTTGGAGAGATTATCAGGGAGATTGACTTAGAACTGAAGGGCACATGATAATGGAATCAGATTTACCTGCAGATGCTAAAATCTTTATCCTTGGAGACTCTGCATGGGCAAAAGGTATTAAAAAATGAAAACACTCACTCCTTTTTAAAAGAAGCATAGCTCTAATGGTATATATATCTCAAATACATATATCATAAATATATATCAAATTATAGAATATTAACAACAGTAGATATATTGATTTTAGATGAGTTACTTCACTCTGGTGGGTCTTATTTTGTGAAGAGCTGCATTTCTGCTAGGGTCATGCAATTAAAATTCTCATTAATGGCAATAGGAAGAGGAAATAATTTTATTTTTTTCATGGAAAAAGCATACTTAAAATATAAATTTGCATTGCAAAAATATTTTACTATTGTTCCTTCCATTTCCCTCAATGCTCGAATGACCAGGGATTTAAAGGCAGCTATAAATAGCTGAAGTGTTCTCTAAGCCTCTCTTTTTTTTGTGCATTTCCAGGTATGTTGTATATCTAAAGAGGAAATGAGTGACAGCCCAGTCTGCAGCCTGTTTTGTAGAAATATATGGCATGTTTCTATTATGAGGTATTTACTGCTTCTCAATTCTGAGCTCGCTTTGGGGGTATGTTTGAATTACATACTACTTTGCTGTAGAGAGGGATAATTTCACTGAAACTAGTGGAGGCAGGCTTGCTGGCAAACAGACTGAACTTGATAATTTTCCCTCTTATCCTGGTGATACTATTCATTTGGCATTTTGCAGATGGGGAAATAGAGACATCGCTATGCAGAGGGGCTTTGTCAAAATCTTTCTCATCTCTCTTTCAACACCCCTTACATTATGGCAAAATAGGAAATTACATGTTTAGAGCACTCTGCCTGTTCTTTGACAAGCAATAGTCTCTCCAGCAAACTCTACAGAGTCTAAGACCAGTAAACACATCACTTCCCATAGAGAGAAACACCCTGGCTCCTGCAACAGTGTCTTCAAATCAGGTTTAAACCTTTCATGCCATGACGGGGGCTACTGGATGTTACCCAAGTGTAAATAAAAGGTATTGAGAATTATTTTCCATTAGAAACATAGCTCCTCAGGAAAATGGGGTTTGCTATATGGAGCAGATGACACCCACATTTATTTACTTTTTTCAGGTGATGTCTATTGGGGCATATTCTCTGCTTCACTACAGAAGTTTAATTCCCTCTCAAATAAGCTGCCAAATGCTGAAAAATACCCCCACAACAGAAAGAGGCAAGCTGCTTTGAATGCAGCCTTGTTGTCTCAGAGCAAGGCTTTCATTCCCACCCCCAGGATCTGCTCAGAAGGTGAGGGGTGCTGAGCAGAGGGTAAAACACAGCTCTGCATCAGGGAGAGTGCTGGACAGTGCCCTCTGTACCCAGCTCTGAGGGCACAGAGACTGCCAGCATGCTGCTGGCACACATTTAGCTCAGGACAAGCCAGAAATCTTTGCTGGTTTGGATATGCAAAGAGTTCCTGGTTTTTCAGGTGCACTCACAGAAAATTGTCTTTTCAGTTTTCCTGGGTTGTTGCAATGTCAGCTTGAGCCTGGTCCCATCCAGCTGCATCAGTCAAACTGAGCTCCACAACATGACATAACCTGACACAGCTGACACAGCCAGGTGTTACAAGCCAGTGGACACCATGGTTCACAAACTATTCAAATTACTTTCAGATTCATATCCTACCTCTCTGCTCAAATCCTTCCCAGCTGTCTCCTTTCTCAGCTCCATATGAATCAGGGTTGGAGGAAAGAGAAGAGGGAGGAGATGGGGGAGGAAAGAGAAGGCAGGAGAGAAAACATCCTGCCTGGCAAAAATAAGAAAAAAAACCAAACTGAATTCTTGCAAACTCTATTGCCTGAAAAATAACTCTTTGAGGGAGGCTCACCACAGCCTTGGAGACTCTTTTAGGCTTTTTAGGGGAGGGTTGTAAATATATGAGCTATAAATGTACATCCTCTAGGTTAAACATTCATGCCTTGGAATACTGTATAAAAAATAGTAATAATGATAATGATAATAACAATATTAATAATAATAATAATAGTAGTAGTAGTAAAAAAATCTGATCTCATGTTTATAGGATGTCATAAAATTGAAGACTTGGAGCAATTCCACAATCAAAATAATCAAGCCTAGCAGCACCAGAGAAAGAGGCAGGCAGCCAGGACATCCACCCATGCCTAGGCACATGCAGTGGGTGTAGAAAGTTGTGTCCCAGTGAAACCTGTGAGACAATCCATAGGAATTACTGCTTGACAGCAGTGGCCTGGGGTGGTGCTGGCCCATATCGAGGCAGGCCACCTCCATTTTGCAGAACAGAAAAGATGGGTTGCAGAGTTGAAGTGACTTGATGAAGGTCATACAACAAGTCTGTGGCAGAGTCAGAAATTCAGGCATGAATTTCATTATCCAGATAGCCATCAATCACCTTGGGGGAAGGGAGAGGTTCAAATGCAAAAAGAATGGCTGGATACCCAACTTCCAGCGAAGGTCAGTGAGAGCTGAATGCCTCATGTCTCCCATTACCACAGAAATCTCCCCCTCAGAATATAAGTGCTAAAAAAGGCCACCTCCCTCCTGAATATAAATCTCTGTGATTCTCTTTTCCTCTTAATTATAATGGTCTGAATCAGGAGGAATAGGTTGGCAGTCAATGAATTTACACCTCCTTAGTCAAAGAGCAGAATTCACCCTACAACCTTCATGTCTTTGCTTTAATGTTTTGTCAAAAGCAAATAAAAATATGGGTGAAACCAGCACCCTAGGCCATTAAGCAGAATTTCTGACTGGTCTTTAATGCAGCATGTGTAAGAGAGCCCACAGTCCTCCCTCAGGTTTGTGATCCTTTTATCTACTACAGACGATCTCTGTGGGATGCATCTCTCTGTTCCAATTTATCTGTGAGCAGAGAGGAAGGGAGAAAGAGGGAGACACTGAGAAAAAGAGAAAGAGTGAGAAAGAAAGAAGGAATGAAAGAATGAAAGAAAGAAGTGGAAAAGGAAAGAAGAAAGTAAAGAAGGCGAGAAGGAGAGAAAGAAAGGAAGAAAGAAAGAAAGGTGAAAATAGAGAAATAATTAAAGAGAGAAAAGGAAGAATAAATAAGAAATTAAAATTTAAAAGTGAAACCCCAAATGTTAGTTTCTCTGAATTTGTATATGTATCGCCTTAAGAAATACAAAGAAGCAAAACCAGCTCCCAGAAATCCCTCAACACCAACATTGTCCGTGGAGCAGCCGAGCCAGCCGAGTACAGCAAGCAGTGTACAGGTGTCTGGTGCTGCTTTTATTCATTGTATAATAGGTGCCTACTGGAATGGGAGAAAGGGCATGAGAAGCTGTCCTTGTCTTTGCAGAGCATGAATAGCATTTATCTCAGTGCAGTGGGCATCGCCAAGTTGGGTTTTTGTCAACCTGTCAATTCTTTTTTTTTTTTCTTTTTTTTTTCCTTTTTTTTTTTTTTTTTAACAGAAAGCAGAGTTCAGTAAATAAAGATAAATGATTGTGCTCCTTGTCTGCAGACCCTGGAGCTAAACTGAACAGGCCTCTTATGGTTTGGACCTGCTTCATTGACTGTTCAGACAGCCCAGTAATACGACAGATGTACCCAGCCGTTCCCTCTTCCCCGCTGTCCATTAGATTATGTTCATTTTGTCTGAGATGCCATTATAAGTCTCAAGGTCAAATAAGTCACAGAGAAGAAAGAGGAGGACTAATTTTTTTTCCCTGCCGCCCTCCCTGCATAAGGACTCACTCTCAACTTGCAAAGCAGATCACCTTTTAAGGTGCACATACAGCTCAGCACAATTTATTGAAATAAAATGCAGGTGTAACATTCACCCAGAGGCACGACAGCAGAGGAGACTTCTCAAGAGTGATTTGGACAGCTTTGCTAAATTTCTAATTAATTATTTTTAGGTAAAATATATTAAGGGAAAGCTCCCAAAAAGAGGAAAAGAGGAAGAAAAAAAAACCCAGAACAAATATACAGGGAAGCAGACTGCAAGGTCTGAAGGCTTTTCAAGGCACACTGGTCAAGTTATCACACTCTGAGCAGAGTAGTTGAAATGTGGAGATGGGAAGAGAGGAAGAAACAGCAGCAGTGATGCAAGAGTACTAAAGATTCCTAAAACCCCAAACCTGTTAAAAAGGTGGGAATTAATTTTTTTTCTTGGATACAGCAGGGTGTGTGTCATCCCAATGGTGTCTTGGGTAGTGACCAGAGATCTGCATTGTGTCTGTAACAACAAAGCTAAACAACAATAAAACGAGGACTGAATTTCTCTTCCTTATGGAAATATTTATATTCTTTAAAGAAAATTAAAGAATGGCTACTGAGGAACACCAAATAGGACTGTTTATTCAGTTAGCATGATTTTTTTTCCCCAGAGCTTGATTTTCAACAAGTGGGAAGAAGTTCACTTCTTTCTTTGACTTTTGACTGTGCTGATACAGAAATCTTAAGTAATGAAATTTAGGGTTAGGAAAGTTTGTTTTGCTTTTTAAAAATAATTTGTATTTTCCTTTTTTGTTCACTTTCACTGTGAGCAAATAGTTACATTTAGCAAGAAACAAGATAAATACTGTTTAGGGGAAAACATTCAAGAATGTTATATATATTCTGGTATATTCTGGTAATCAGAATACCCATCACAAACAGACAAATAAATGAACTAAAATCCACAAAAAGAAGCCCCACCAAAAAACTATGACAATTTAAAATTCTACAGCTCTTTTATGATCTCAAAATTGACTTATCCACTTTATCTGGGAAGAAGAAAAGCAGTGTTATTCAGATTTAGCTGATCAGCCATCAAGGAATAGAGAGATTAAAGGACATAGCAAACCTGAAGCTGGTTGATTCCAGCAGAACCTGGAACTAATTCTGCTTCTCCTGTGTGTCACATTTAAATCCTTCTGTTGGACAGACTCCCTCTTCAGACTGAGGAGAGGGCAGACATGAGGCAAGCAAGCTGGATTCAGGACAGTTCTGAGTAACTTCATTTTAAAAATGAAAATAATAGATGTTCAAAAGTATGTTCAGGAATTAATTTATAAGGGGAAGTTCTAATGCCCAGGGCATGTTAGGGGAACCCAACCCAACCCAAAATCCCTTAGTATCCAACAGCTCAAAACACCTGACTCTCCAAGCCTGGCCCTTTAGGGAGTGAGAGTAAGAACCAGGCAAATACAAAGAGTACAGAGGTTTTCAGAAGAGAAGCATAAATTCCTATATTCAGATCAAATTTGAGTAAATTTTAAAGTCTACCATGGCTCAGTTTTACTTAAAACAAAAATAAAAAAAATTAAAAAAATTTAAAAATTCAATCACTGAACCAGAAACATTCCTAGAGAAAGAATCCATGCTTGTGGCACGTAAACCTGCTCGTTCCTGCCTGAGCTTCCCCAGGCTGCCGAGTGCATCAGGGCAGAGCGTGCAGGGAGGCTCAGCCCACCCTGCCCCTGCTCCAAGTTTGCCAGACATAAACCAGCTCTTGCCCAAAGCCCCATAACAGCACTCCTCTGTAGTTTGAGCTAATAAGTCTTCCTTTGTTAGGACTGTACAAGCAAAGAAGCCTGAGGGAAGCAGGAGGAAATGCTGAGCCACTGAGACGCTCCCCGAGGCCAGCCTCGCGTTCCAAAAATGAGAAAGGCAAAAGGAACTGCTCTGCCCTTTCACAGGTTACCACAGCCATAACCCCATCATCTGGTCGAGGCATTGCTCTTCCCCCTTTCAACTCCCCATGGGAAGTCTTAACACTCATTTCTTTGCAAGTCTATTTTGGTCTTTGCAGTTACATGCTATGGTGATGAGAGTAGATTATTCCTTAGGGGAGTGAGGAAGGACCGCTTTGTAGACACTTTCCTCACCCTCTGCATGCAAGATTAAACACAAGTTGATATGAAGTATGCAGGGTTAGAAAGAATAGAGCCATAAGATTTTTAAAATATGAATCCACTCAAGTGAAACATAGACTAAAGTCTTGCAAATGCATTTTTGAGTGTGCTGCATTACTTCCCCATCGAGAGTTCTCCACATGATCCCTTGAGATATGCGGTCCTCTGAAGCCTGTAAAATTATTCTAATCAGCATTTGCTTAGCACTTCAGAAGTCCTGGCAAACACAAGCTAATTAATTCTCACAGTTCCCCCAGAGAAGGAAGATCTCATTTTGTTGATGGTAGCACAGAGGCAAGGATAGTATAAGTGACATGCCCAAGGCCATATTTTGGGCTGGTGTCTGGCACAAAATCAGAAGTTTGGGACTAGCTGCCAAATCAGACCAATCCAAACCCTTCTATGACTCAAGAACATCAGATGTAAACCAAGGTATCTGATAAAGCCAAATGACTTTACCTTGTGCTTAGCATTAAGTGAGTCTGACAGCATTTCTGCCTGCAGTTATTCAAAGATGCTTCTTTTCACCAAATGCACTGGGAAGTTGTGCACAAATTGGAGGAATTCAAAATGTAGAGATGTTTTGGCTGGGAGAACTACATCCATTACCTTTGCTGCAGGGAGAATAATGTGAAATGGAGATGGGAGGAAAATAGTGGGAAAGGCAGGTTACTCTTTTCATCAGATTCTGCTTTTTATACTTGTGAAAATATTTTGGGTTGGCTTTATATTTTCCTCTTGTTATGTGACATAAACTTCTGGTGCAGGAAGCACAATTTATGGAAAAAAATAAAGAGTCATCATTCAACCTTGGGATGGATGGGGATCTGAGCAGCTTGGAGTGGCTGAAGATGTCCCTCCTCACTGCAAGGGAGTTGAAGTAGATGGACATTAAAGATGCCTTCTAGCACAAACCATTCCCTGATTCTGCAATCCTGTGAAATCAGGAGATGTCCAGAATGTGTGATGGAGGATTGGAGCTATGAGAACTCATGATGGGTTGTATAAGGCACACCATATTATACCTACATCAGGATCATAAATTCCTAATTTTTAGAAATATTCAGAAATATTAGAAAAGTAAATACAAAATGAAACTCCCATCAAGGTGATATAAAGTAAGGGCCATTTGCAACTGTTGGTTTATAATTATTTATTTTGAAAACTCTGAAGCAGACTGTTTAAAGTTTTTCATAGAAATGGATTTCCTGACCTATTCCAGCCCTTCCCCCCCCCCCCCCCATTTTTCAAATTTTTTTCACAGTTTTGACTAAACAGCTATTGAGGGATGCCCTTTGTGAGTAGACAGTTGAGCAAAGATTATCCTCAGTGTAATATGTGTTAATAATTCCTTGTTCTGGTGGCTCAATGTGACAAGTGATTCCTAGAGGAATCTCTAAGAATTGCATAAAAGAGAGGATGAGAGTTGTTAACCAGGACCTGAAATTCCAATAGAGGGAAAAACACATCCCTTTTGAGAAAAGGAAGGGGAGGGGAAAAGAGAAAAGAGAAAAGGGGAAGGGGAAAGGGAAAGGGAAAGGGAAAGGGAAAGGGAAAGGGAAAGGGAAAGGGAAAGGGAAAGGGAAAGGGAGGAAATATTCTATCGATGCCTGCATTTAAATCTGGGCTCAAAGCAAGAATTCTGAAAAACATATGTTATAAATATCTGGGGAAAAAAAAATCCCTGAGTATTTCTATTTGTTGTTTCAAAGCTTCTATTCACTGAAACGTTTCTTTTTTAAAAATCTTTATCCAACACAAAAAGAGTGAGCAATATAATTTTTACACAATAGTGTTATTTTTATTGTCTCCTGTTTTTCAAAGAAACAAGTCAATAAAGTCAGCCCTTTTCTTTCAACAGTTATCAGTCAAATTCTTTTTAAGGGGTCAGGGTCAGAGACAGACCCATTATGTCTTTAAACTTCCATTATAGGAATTGTTGTGATACCACTGGCTTCAATCTGCAGAAAACCCTGCAAACTTTGACTTACTTTGTTAGCACCTTTTCGCAGCTAGAAAAGCCCTGCAATAAAACTAGATTGGAAAGAGAAGGAATATGAAAAGAAACGTAAGTGCCTGAAATGAAAATTATTTTCCCAAGGCAGGTTATATTAAAGATCGAACCAAAAAGTTTTCTAAGTTTTTTGGAACTTCATGCTGTTTCCACTGGATGGCATTTCAGTATTTTGTTCTTTATCTGCATTTTTATTTCTATTTTTTCTTTTTGTATCTTTTCTCCTTTTTTTTTTTTTTTTGTTTTTTCTTTCTTCTCCTCCTTTTTTTTCCTTTCCTTTTTCTTGGTTTTTTTTTTTAATTTCTTTTTTCTTTTTTTCCCTGGCTACACTGGAGAAATTGCAAAATTGCATTCTTACACTCTTGTTTCATACTACAACAGCAGTCAGACCATGCTGGAAAGTCCTGCCATGTGGTGGGTGCTGTCCTGTAATGGCTGTGGTTGGAACATGGAGACAGGGAATAGTGTAATGGATGAAACTGGAATATCTTGAGCACATGTGAGAACATGAGAGGAACTGGAAGCATTGCACTCATCCCCATGAATTTCCACTTCAAAATGATAAGTGAGTACTATCCCAGGGTCTAAGAAGTTAGGATTTTTTTGTCTCTAATATTATCCCTACTATCTATCCCTATCTTTTCCTACTTATAATGCTAAAGGATTCCTCTGCCTCTTGTGATATTATTTCACCTTTGTGATGTCAGAGCTAATTACAACTGGCATACAGGAGAAGCTGGATTTTGTAGGGGTGATGTTCTGCTGCAAGTGACTGCCAGGAGAAAAGTCCAGCCAAACCAGGGAAATGAACTAAACAATTTTTTCCTAGAACAGGGCTGAACAGCATTTGATGGAAGCAAAACTTCAGCAAACTCATATTAGAAACTGAAAAATGATCTATGTCTCAATCTTTTGAGCAAAAAATTAACATCAATGAATGCTTGATGCATAATAACTACCCAGTGTTTTCTTCATTATGCCAGTAGTTTATGAATCCAAAGAGCTGCACTTACATCATGTAATTTGTTTTCCTGAGATGACTCGAAGAAGAAAAATGTCAAGTAATTATATACTTGTTACTCTCAAGAATTTTCATTTCAGGCTCAAGATGAAGACTAATACAAGAATTTGGGAAATAGTCTATAATTTCTGTTCACTTATTTGATGTAGTTTACCTTTATTGCTATGGGGTTTTAATTGATAATTCAATAGAATATTTATATTCTGTCTTGAGGTTGCTGCACTAATTCTATTAATTCCTGGAGTGGCTACATGACATTCTGTTAGAATCATTATTTTCTTTTTAATAGAACATAGCAACAGACAGCAAGTGATTCAGCATACGGTAGATTGTTCCATTTATTGAAAATCAAGATACTGTATTTGCTCTATTACAATAATGAAGTTGATGATTTCCAATCTGTTTAATAAACTCTTTCTGCATTTGAATATTTATATTAAATCAACCAGCTGGTGAGATCACATCAGTGTTTTTACCCAGAAATATATAACAATTATTAACACTGAACATATTATTTGCTTTTTTTGTCTCAGACAGAATGGCAGGATTTTTATGCCCATCCCATGCAAAGCAAAAACTTAGAGCTCAGCCTTAGTTTTTCAATTTTAAAGTTCCAACTACGGATATTTACAAAACTGCATAGAAACATCCCTTGGGGAAACTGAGGCATAAGGTAATCATAGAGCAAATGTCAGAATGGGCTTCATTCCTCTCTAACCTCCCATACCATGCCACATTTGCCCTTAATCACTTGAATGATTGCTCTCAGTCATGCAGCAATAGGAACAGTTTAACCGGGGATGGTGTGATGTGGTGTCATCAAGCCCACTCGCCCTTGACACGGTGCTGTTGGTCATTATCAAGCTTTATATCCAGTCTCCCCCAGCAGCAGGGGGCTTGGAATCAGATGATCTTTAAGGTCTCTTCCAACCCAAATCACTCTGTGATTTTGTGATTTATGCAGGCAGGTTGTCAGTAACTTGCAAGAGGCTATTGGTCATAAAATGTGGCAGAACTTCTGGTTCTTCACTTCCTCACACTATTGGTGCTCCAGTCCTTCCATGCACTTTGTCCTGGTGCTGATTCAGCTTGGCATAACCTCCTGTGCCATGGGTTTAAGGATGGAAATGTTCCCACACTGAAATCTGGGAATTAACAATCTGAATTAACAATCTCCATTTTGCACAGCAGAGTTAGCATCAGGGGATTAGGGGGTTTTTTTAGCCTATCACTGAAAAAAGCATATTATCTTAACAGTTAAATAGCTTGGGAAACCAGAAGATGGATATCAAGAATTTTTTAATTTCTGGAATTTTTTTACTCCAGATGAATGCAGTCAGTGAAAACACATGTCAAAGAGGCAAAATTTTGTTGGTAGATGTAATTCATTGGGTATGTGGTGGTTTCCACCACTGAAAGACAGGACACATGGGTATGCAAGAAGCAGATACAATTTATTTCACACAAATTTGCTAAACAAAAGAGCTACAAGGAGAGTAATGATGAGTTTTCAGCAAGACATCAAGAGGACTGGAAGTAGCAGAAAAATCTTATTAGGTATAGATCCATAGAGAGAAATAGCAGAGCAGTGTTTTGGTCCTATTTCTGTACCCTTTCCAAAGGAGCCTACGGACATACAGAGGGGTGGAATTGGCAGAGCTCTAAAGAAACTTAATAGGGTTATAGAAATTACTCAAAAAACCCTACAGGATGTTTTAGAGAGTTATTTCTTCTCCACATATTTCTTTGAACCATCTCAATAGAAGTATATTTCATTGTATGTTTGCTTTTACAAGGTGGTTTAAAAAATTATATGAGAAAGTTTGTAATTTTCTGTGAAGCCCTATAGGATTTTTCCATAAGGGAAATATCTCTGTGTATCTAATACATGAAGGATATTACACAGCACAAGAATTCCTAATGAAAAATTTAACTCTTGGTACTTCCTTAAGCACTAATGAGAGAAACACTTCTTAGGAAAATGTGCAAAGCATCCAGCAAAGTGCTACCCCGGATAATACTGTGACACAGGGAAAGAAACAAAACAAAACAAAGGAAACAGTCTGTGAATATTTAAGAGTTGATCTTATGTCTTATCTCTGTATTGACATTTTCAAGCTAAAAAACATTTGACTAAAGGAAAATGGCTAGCTCTCAGCAGCAACAGCAGCATTCTGCCAATTTCCTAGCCTAGAGGCAGCATGCAGAAAGAAGTAAGAGCAAATGATGTATACTTTGATGTAAGGTGTAACCTGGGGGGAGTGCCAGCCAAAATGGGGGGAGAGAGATATGAAAAATTAAAATGAAACAGCAGAATAGGTCACTGACTGTAGGATGAAGTTTAATCTCTCAGTGCCATTAGTTTTAAGAATGGAAGGACAACGGGGAGAGGGCAGCAGAAAAACACGTGGCTCATTGTTCTGTTGGTTTAAAATTGTTTGCTTTAGATGGCTTCAAGCAATTAAGGAAAAATGCAGCCTCTAACTAGAAGAGAGATTGTTAAAGAAAGTTTAGCAGGGGAAAAGAAAAGAAAAAGACAAAGTTCATTGTCCAAATTAGACGAGAAGTGTTCTCCTGGTGAAAACCACCCAAGAAAACCTGGAGGGAAAAGAGGCAGCAGGCATAATCACAGTTACAGCTCAGAGAGTCAGACTGAAGATCAATCTGGGAAAAAAAATACACATTGATTTATAGCTTCACAGACGAAGGCAAATGATGGGTTGTGTAAATCACATCAGGCACAAATTTACCATTATTGCTATGCAAAACTAGGAAACAACACTGTCAGGATGCTGAGGCTGCTAATGGCAACCCTAATCCTATGAAGACTCAGTAATGTGCTGATGTAAATAAATCTACTGTCTTCAAAAAAGCCTCACAGGTTTAAAGTTAGGCACATGCTGAAGTATTTGGAAGATGATAGTCCAAAAAACCAAGTTATGTTCTCTTTTCCTAACCAGCAAACTAACAATCTCCATTTTGCATAGCAGAGTTAGCATCTGGGGATTGGGGTTTTTTTTAGCCTATTACTGAAAAGAAGCATATTATCATAACAGTTAAATAGCTTGGGAAACCAGAAGATGGATACCAAGAATTTCTTAAACGTGTCACTCATGTAGAACAGATTCCTGTTATGGTACACCCGAGAGTCCATCTTAGAGGCTTGGCACCAGATTCTTCCTCACACAGGAGGTGTAAGACCTGCAAGGGAATAATGCAGAGTATGCAATCCAAAGAGGGCAGGAGTGTGCTATAGACCCTGGGCAGCTGCACTCTAGCACAGCTGGGGGACCGCATTTCAACCTCTTGGCAGAGCCTGAAAGGATGCTTTACAAAGATGTTGTCTTTCCCCCACTCGCTGATGTCTTGAGGAGGAGGAGGGAGGCTGGTCTAGTTTTGCTTTGGAAGCCAAAAGGAACTACTGGATGCAGGGATATGCTCACCTAAACAGGATGGAGTGGCAGCCAGCAGCTACTGTGGAACAAGGGCTCATGGGAGGAGTTGAGACAGGGTTCTGTGGGTTTCAGTGTATCTTGACATGACTTCTTGCAAGCTGTGGAGCATAAAAGTTTTCATTCAATGTGCAGGTGAGCTATCTTTCTCCATAATATAACCTAAAGAAACTTTAGAATGAAAATAAAGAACCACTATCATCTCCTATTACCATTACTCTGCTAAACCAGGTCTGCTGATGTCTTCTCACTGCTGAGCAGGAGCCGGACCCAAAGGAATGGTGACAAGTTGAGCATGGGGAGGTATAGGTTGGATCTTAGGTAAAGTTCTTCATCCTGAGGGCGGCTGGGCCCTGAAGAGGCTCCCCAGGGCAGTGGTCATAGCAGCAGCCTGACAGAGGCATTTGGACAATGCCTTCAGACACATGGTGGGATTGTTTGGATTGTTGTGTTCAGAGCCAGGAGCTGGATTTCAATCATCCTTGTGGGTCCCTTCTAACTCAGGATATTCTGTCATTCTGTGATCCCATGCTCAGCTCTAGCATTTTATGAAGAAAGGAACGTCACTGGCTAAAAGAAATGCTTGAATTATCTCGTCTGCAGTGTTAAAGTGGTCCTGGAGCATCACAAAATTTGGGGGGGGAGGGGGTTGATGTACAAGAGGGAGGGTGTTAATGACACACCGGCTGACAGTAACTGGATGAAAGGGCAAAAGATCTTTTCCACTTGGTCCTGACCTAATTCAGAACTGATTTATTGCATACAATTAGTTTGCATTCAGTCTCTGTCTCTGAGCCATGAGGCCAGACAATGATCTTTGCTTCCTGCACACAAAATGGAAGAAGCCCTTCTTTGAAGGACCACTCAAGCTCTCCCAGTGTGGTGGGAATTTTTAGGGTTGCAAAGATGAAGGTAAAGGAGATAGCAAACTGCTTCCTGTGTTATCCACAAAGTTTCACTGTGCAAAGTTTTAATTGCCTTTCATAGCAAATTCCTCAGGTAGAATTACACTCAGCTTGCACACTTAAGAAAGGAACTCACTCTTGCATTGTAGCCTCAGCTGTTATGAGGGATGCTTTGTCTGAGCTGCCAAAAAAATAATGGTGCTTACCTGTGCAGTATTTCTCTCAGTGTATGAACATCAATATTATCCTTTGCCTGCCTGAAAGATTTCAAAGTCCTTTCTAAATTTACTCTCCAAGATGTCCTTGTGGTGCTCTGTGATTACCAGCAATCAAAGTGAGATAGTGCATGGTTTGTGCCATAGCAGCTTTTCTTGGAACGTGGACCACAAGATCAAGGATCTCCACTGTTACTGCCCTCATCATCACTTGTGCTGCTGTTCCATCTGTAGGATGGGGTCAGGCATCACAGTCTGGCTGCAGTCAGTGGTGCAAACCCAGAACAGAACTGAGCACAGGTGCCTGCTGCCGCAGACAACTTACAGCACACCTCTTAGCTCTATCTAAATCCTTAGGCTTAACTGGCTGTAAGAGGAGAAATAACAGATGGAGGCTGCAAACAGATGGAGAAGCACAAACTAGCACTGAGACAATCATGCTAATTGTAATGGGCAAAATGCACAGCACACTGGGTGCATTGCCATGGCCATTACCCTGCGTCATCAGCAGGGGAACAAAGGCATGGGAAAACAGCCTGTGCAGGGCTGCAAGGTGTAGCAGGCTCAGGATGCTTCATTTCAGAGGCTTTAGACGTCTAATAACATCAGCAATATCAGGGGTCCCTATAAAACCAGTGGAAAGAGACAGGCAACTCCAGAGAGGGATGGATTTTTAAATAAAAACATTTAAATAACAGTGCATTTCAGGGGTATTTCTCTAGTCTGTCTGTGGCACTAAGTAGTCAGACAGGCAAGGAGACAATTCTTCCTGTCTTGATGCATATTTTAAGGGCTAATTTTTAGTAAAACAAAACAAATCAAGAGGAAAAAAATTAAGAGAAACAGCTGCCAGCACCTGATCCTTTCTCTTCACAACTCTGCAAACAGGCACCTGAAAAAGCTGCTGAGGCAATTTGGAGTACATCTTTCAAAACACAGAGAATAAAGGTAAGGAAAGAAATGTCACTCCCTCAGACATTCCATGGGTAAAAGGAATTGTGGTACACATACATGCACATGCACACACACACACATTTATATCTTTCCAATTAAGAAGGAAAAATATAGAATCTGCTGGGTTGAACAGGAGCACTAGTGAATTATCTAGTCCATCCTTTTGCCTGGGGCAAGACTGATTTAATTATCTCTAACACTTCTCTGATGGATGAGTGTCAAACCTTCCCTTGACTATCTCCAATGAAGGTGATCTGACTACCTCCCTTGGGTAACTTGCTTCATTGCCTTAAATGTACTAATAGTTATGAAGTTTTCCATAACAGTCAACCTAAATATGCAGTGCTTCATTTAGAACCTATCACTCCTTCTTTTTTTTCTTTTTTTACTTTTTTTTTTTTTTTTTTTTTTGTTCCCACTGACTAATGAGGATAATTGGTTCCTCTCCTCTTTCAGGGACATGCCTTTATGTATTTATGGACATTCATCATGACTCCCTTTAGTCTTTTCCTCTCCAGACAGGACGTGCCTGGTTGTCTGAAACTTCAGTGGTAAGAAGCCCGAGGCAGAAAGATGAATGTGTTACAAAAGGCAGAAATATGGGCATTTTTAAAAGGTAACGAGGAAGACTGGGCATTTTGCACTGCCAGAGATTCAACAACTTTCACAAATACGAGGAATGTGAAGCTAAAACAGGAAATGTAACCGGTAAAACTAAAATGAGCTACAAATGGAAAACATCATTCACCTGCAATGGGACACCAGGTGAAGGAAACTGCCAGGGGACGGCACAAACAAGGGTTCTACCACAGCCCATAACCAGGTGGATAGAGACAAGGCTCTGTTCCTCAGCCTCAAAAGCATTAAACAAAAGTGAATTCCCAAAGGAATGTTCCTAACATGAGTAAATCTTCCATAGCTGAGACTAGCTGCTTTGCGGCCCTTCCACCTGTTAGAATTTACTCTGTCCTCCCCTCATCTCTGATTTAATTTAGACAAGCAGACAATAAGTTCTTCACAAAGAGGTATTTAAAAGGTTAAAAGGGGAGAGGGACACCAATAAAGCCTTCTTTGTATTTTATTCTGTCATGAGGGTTAGCTGCCCCCCAGCCTATTCAGTCTGAAATGGCATCAACACTCCACAGAGACCAATTCATTCTCCTGTTCCTGAAGTGCAAACAATTCATAGAATAAAACAGCACCAGAAAGAGAGAGGAAAATCTCTGTAGGGATGCCAAGAGCCTTGCTACATGCAGTGAAATCGCCAGACTTCAAAACAGGAAGGAAGGGGGGTTAACTCAGGCCTTGATGGATGGTTTAGGCACTGAACCATTCAGGACATGGAACTCTCTGGGAGCTAGTTAGAGGGTCTCTATGTCTACATCACAGAGCTTGCCAGATACCTTATTGTGACAGTTTTTTATTTGTTTTGTTGGTTTGGGTTTTTTTCACAAGATAACTATGGTAAATTTAGATAAATTGAGAGTAAGACTCAGATTTTCAGAAGGTCTTTTTCTGATTTCACAAAGTTTTGGGCAATCAGTGGTACTCAGGCTTCCAAACACTTGAGAAGCTGAGCTCTAGCCACAAAAGCTCTTGGAAAATCTTTCTACTGTAACTTGAATTATTTCCACTTTCTCAGACTCTCCTTTTAGCAAGCTACCACTCCCACATCATCACCAGCTGAAAGAAAAATATATTTACACTTCCAACATCCTCGTATGAAACTCTACAACTTAACTGACACTACCAGCAAAGACTGGGATGAAACTTTTCAAACCATGGAAGGTGAAGCATATCAGCTGGCATGGGACTGCATGTGTCCTCTGATACCTGTGCAATAATGGTGCTTCCTCCTATCTTTGTTTTTTTCATGTTCCTGAAAGCCAGACTGAAGGATATACTTCTAAAACAGACCTCATAACCAGTGATCTTATGCAGGACAAGGAACTTTTTTGGCCAGGGATGTATGGCTTCCTCTCACAAAACTGAGCTCTAAAACTCTGGCAAGATCCTTTCCTTAGGTCCATATCTCTTCTCAAAAATCTGTGGTTCTGCTGACATGGGAGTAATTCAGATGTAGATCACAGGAATCCTAAGTGTCTCTGTGAATATATTTTCAGTTGCCATAAATAGGACATCACAGAGATAACCACAGAAGCAAAATGTTCCTAATCCTCATCAGTATCCCAGTTTCTGTACTTTCCTGGCCATGAAACCAGCAATTGACCCCAACCATACTTTCACTTCCACAAGTAAAACTGCTATTTTGAATAGGGTCTGGAGCAAGTTAAGAAAATAAATCCTCTACCTTATCAGAAGCTATAAATGGCTGCTGGGAAGTCTTGAGAGATTACCTGCTGGCTGGATATCACAGCTCCATACTGAAGAAGCAGCACTTGACTGTTGACATTTGTTATTAATGTTGAAGAGCAAAATGCCTGTGATATTTTTATTTGGTATTTGTGTATCCCTAATGCCTCGTCTGCTTCATCCTGGGCTCTGTCATGCTCTCACTGACGTCAATAAGAATCTTGCCAATAGACAGGAGGCTCCCCATTGGCTATTTCTCCAAACACTCTATGAATCTACTCTTATTTCTCAAGGCTTATCTGATTATGATCGGGAAAATCATTTTCTTGGGTTGGCACTTGCAATGCCCTGTCTTTATTGAGCATGAGTCATGAACAAAATGTTGGTTTGGGTCTTGCTGTGCCTTATAATGAAGGACATTCAGCAGTGTTAATATCTTCTTTTCTAAGTCTTTTTTATATATAAATTCAAGTACATGGAAATTCTTTTGACAGAACAGGCAGATCCAGTCTCTAGGGTGTTTCCTTGCTAGATCCTTTACCTAGGTGTCTTCCCACTCCTCCCCTGGAGAGAGAGGGAGGATGTGTCATTAAGAGAAGTCACACAGATTTTTTATTAAAAACACTTTCACTGCTCTGATGTTTGAAAGCTTGAACAAGAACATCAGCTAAAACATATGACTTGAATGAGTCAATACTAAGAAAAAAAAATAAGGCTTGAAAATGGGAAGGAAGCTTTGAGACTCCAAAGACTTGTGAAATGGAATTTTCCTTCTATAAAAGTGAGTTAAATGATGGGAAAGGGTGACAGACAAGTAGTTCTGCAGGCAGATGTTCCCCTGCTAGTCCCCAACCATGAGTAGAAGGGGGAGAAGTTGCACATTTTTTCATGAGACTGCTTGACCTGAGAGCTTTCACTTTGTTCAGAAATTTCAGTACCTGATAAGCAGTTTACCTTCAGATGTGAGCCCCGTTTTGGCTTCTTCCAGAGACTGTCCACAAGCATTTCAGTGAGTACAAAATGGTAGCAGCTTGGAGAAAGCAGAGACCATCTTCAGCCCATAAAGACCACCAACCTTTTGGTAGAAAATTCCTTGAAAACCACTCACATGTGTTCACTTGTGGAAGATTTACTTCACTAATTGATGAGCATCCTCTTTCGGAGGGGAAAAAAAAAAGTGTTGTGGGATGCAGAACATCATGACACAGGAAGGAGATAAACTCTCTGATCATTAAACCATGAGTCTGAACTCCAAATTATGCAGTTTTAGTTCTTAGATTAATAACTGAGATTCCTCCTGTGTTCTTGTGTCTTTGTTTCTCTCCCTCACTGGTCATCATCTGAACAATGAGAATTGTAGTTCCTCTGACAGCTTGTGAACTGAGGCTGTAAGAAAATCATAAGTCACTGTCAATAAAATGTACTGTGATGAGCGTTTTATCTTAGACTCATCATACCTGGATTTTTCTGGCATCTTCTTGCACTTTCTTCATCCAACATTCTGGTATTTCATTGGCTCAACAAATAAACCAGCTTTCATTCACCCATGTGGTTTGCACAGATTTTCCAGATGCCTCCTAAAAGCCAATGAGTTGAGGTTTGGGGATATTTGCATAAGCTCAGGACAGCAGTGTTCATTCTCAGATCAGCCCAAAGCTCCCTAAACCTGCAAAAGCCTCAGTTCATGATTGTTGATTCATGGAATACAAAGAGTACTTTTAATTAAATGTTTGGAGTGCCTCACAAATGAGTTGGACTTCAGAACTTTCCTTTTTCCTTCTAGAAATCTTGAAATAAACTGAGAGCCAAAAATATCAGCTCAACCTAATCCTAATTTTCAGCAAATATTAATGCTACACCTGGACATCTTTAAATGGTAGAGAAGTTTTATTTTGATGCCAGCCCAACACCAGGTCTACCTTCACAGTCATTTTGGACCATCAGCATCTCTGTCATTCTTGCAGCTGTTGGAAAGCTCTTTGATCTCTACAGCAATTCTGAGTTTTTCATTTTCTTACTTGCTCAGATGCTTTCCCATAATCTCTTTTCCAGATATGTCAACCAACAAGACAACCAACACAAAGTTTTTTTGCCCTCCAAATCTATTTTAGTCTCTCTCAAGATTACTTATATTTGTATATTAATTTAACACATCTGGGGGATTTCTGATGCATGGATACAACAGCATATTTTTCTTTTTTTTTTCCCTACTATCCAGCTTGCCCTTGTTTTTCCCCTTTGATGTGTAATAATGAGGTGGCACAGGGGAAATGTCTTTAATCAATTGCAGAAACTTATAGCACTATCAGGATTGCATGTATCTCAAAACACTTTATCACTGTCTCTTTCCAGCGTTCATAATTCTGATGTATCTGGTGTACCAGTGTCATGTCATTCTATTACATTAAACAATCTAACATAACAACTGAACACAGTGAAATGATGAAATGCTGGCCTGCTTCAGAAAATATAAAAAGATAATACACTTGTTTTCATCTGGGAAAGCTGCTATTAGTTTATTCTCTGGTTTCACATGATTAGAGGGAGAGCTAGATAAGCAGGTAGACAGACAGACATAAGCACACTGCTTGGGGAAATGCAGCTCAGGTTCCTCCTCTTAGGCTGTCCATTTGGATGCATGAATATAAGCAGAAAGATATCTTGCCTTTTGTTATTAACAAGATGTGAGATCAGAAAAAATTTACTTCATGTCTCTGTTTCCAGGTTTATTTGTATATTAATATGCCTCACACTTTCTCCAGAAACAGTAGCTCTTTAAAACCTCCAAGCCCACCTTACGCCTTTATTCGTACTGCATCTCACCTTACTTTAGGTATGTTCCCAATGAAAGTGATTTTACTGCAGTCTAAAGTCTGACCATAACTCACTGAGCCATCTTGAGTTAGTCTTGATTCAGCTGGCTGTGTAGCTCTGCATGTCAGACCTCAGCTGCACAACTGTCACAGTATTTATTTCCCCCCTTTTTCCTTCTCTGGCAAAGTTTGTAGCCCGCACCAAACCTCAAACTAGCACAGCTACATGGCTTCTGTAGCTGGTAGCCACTTCCAAGCTTGCCCAGAGCCACACAGCTGCCAGCCACACCTCTCTCTGCAGAGGACACATGTAAAAATAGGTTGGGGTAATTCAACAAAAATTACACTTCATATAATTTAACATAAACTTTGAATATGGGCAGATTCTAAGTACAGATTTATTTGCAGATAAGAATTTACGTAGCTGGCAAGAGTGAATCCAGAAAATTCCAGGGATGCCATCAGACAGGGAAGAGGGCTGTGTTAAATATAAAAAAGTTATGTCAAAAGTTTATGTGTACTGTGTGTATTTATTGCCCTTGACAGCAACTGGCTGCAGTATAGGTTTTTTCTGGACCAAGAATCATTACTGACAGCCTGGGGAAAAAAACAACAGTAGAGAAAAAATTTATCTATGTAAAAAATTTTATCCCTCTAATTTTTCACTTTCCTAATTCTTAAACAAATCAGCTCTGTGTGTTGAGTTAAAAATCTCATTGAACACATTATTTTCACACCCTTTTCCTGTTTCCTGCCATCCTGCAGCCACATTAACTCAACAGCAATCTAGTCATTTCCCTGTTATCCTGTATTTCATCAGTGTGAACTTGGTACCTGGTACACTTTGTTGTCATTGCTCTGGAAAAAGCACCTGCAAGTACTAAGAGGATAAATGGAGATATTCTGAGAAGGGGGAAGAAGTCTTTGCAGTATTCAAAGGGGGCCCAAAGAGGATCTCTCAGTTAGGAACTGATTGATAGAAAAAGGGCTAATGGGCAAAAATGGAAAGACAGGCAAATTAGGTTACCTATTAGGAACAAATTTTTCATGGTGGATGTGGTGGGGCTCTGGAACAGGCTGCCCAGGGAGGCTGTGGATACCCCAGCCCTGGTGGTGTTCAGAGCCAGGTTGGATAAGGCCCTGAGCAAGCTGATCTTGTGGAAGGTGTTTCTTCTCTTGGCAGATGTGTCTGCAACCAAGATGACCTTTAAGGTCAATTCCAGCCCTTAACTGGATATGATTTTGTGACTCTGTGGCTTCCCTTCTTCCTAGGATGTTCCTAGGATCTTAGAGACATTTCTTAAGCCTTTCCAATAAAGAATAATTTATAATTAATAATTATCCCTTGCAAAGTTGGTAATCAAAACCGGTCTAGGGTTAACAGCAGTTTGTGAAATCATAACTATGTATGTATGTATCTCTGGGTTGGAAGATACAGGGATCACAGTTATTGATGCTCTTTGGTTGTCAATGCCTTTCTTTACCATGAACTCCATGGTGGGATAAATAAGGTCAGGCAGACCAAGTGTCATGGGCTCGAAGTGTGAGTGACTAATGAAAGAATAGAGTTATTGATTCACACTGGGCAGAAGTAATTTTTGTGTTAAAACCTTGGCATCCCCATTCCCTGAAAAGCCAGTTGTGCTGTGTCTTCCAAGAGAGTCTGACATGCTGCTGAGAGCATGCCAAATGCCAGTCACTCAGAAGACTGTATCTTTCAAAAAAAATATTAAATGATTTTATGGATTTAATAATACATACATAAAAATATATATACCACATAACAGATTTGCTGCATTAGCAGCAGCAGCAGCTGATTTCTAGCAATCTTATCACTGGGTCATCTTTCATGTATATGTACATATAATACCAATTACACTCCATAACACTCGAAATAGAACCAGTAAATGTATGGGTAATTCATCAATGAAACAACACAGATTTTTCTAGTGATGCTTGACCCTATATTTTTCTTTCCTCCTTCTGCTTCTATTGTGTTCATTCATCATGTTATAGATCCATTCAAATCATAAACTCTTGAGGGTAAGATTTGTGTCCTTAATTTGTTTCTGAAAAATCTTGGTTACTATTATATACATAATAAAGGACATCACTTTTCCCCAAAACCATGTAACACTCAATACAACCAAAACCAAGGTCACTCACCTGACTGAAACAGAGTCATTGAAGCACAGTGGCCAAGCTAAGATGAGTAAACTGGCAAGCAGACTTAGAGACTCCAGCATGGGCATGAATAACACAGAACCAAAGCTCTGTAAGTGATGTAGTATTTTAATCACTTGTGCTCAGACATTAAAAAACTCTGCAATATAATTCACCAGTAAATGTCTAAGACCTATAAAAATTTCAAAGAGCTTAAGCCCCACTGATTTCAGTGACTAGGAAGACAGAATATCTTGTGGATGGAGATCTACAACTGAAGGCTACAAACTTGTTACTCTAAATATTCTGAAAGAGTGGGTATTTGGTGTAACAGTCTGGCACACTTCAGTGGAGAAGTTTCAGGTTTATTTTGATTTAATACCTTTGTGAGTGAGAGCAGAATGATTATTGTTCATTTTGACCAGTGACAGACCAAACAGGGAAGAAAAGGTGTCTGTGAGAAGCTTTAGTACTTTCATACACAAAATTCCCTGGTGCAATTCCAGCAGCTCATCACCCGAGGACTGCTCACCCTGAAATCTTGCAGAGGAAGGAAGGCTGCTGGCAAAGGATGAAAGGATGAGGCTCAAGAAAGAAGATGACAGGGAGGAACTTTCCCTTTGCTTTTCTAAGGCCCTCACATCTCTTTCTTAACCTCCTGTTAAGGACTACGTCTCCTCCCACATGGAGAAATTCTGCTCAGCAGTCTGGTTAGCCATTTTTAAATCAACTGTCTCTTATGAAACTAATAATCAATTTCCACAAAATCTTTCCCCTTGTAACTGTGATAAAATGAGACGGCAATGAGACATGGGTATGGGATAAATCTTCAAAGCTTTGATATGAAGCACTGCAGAAAGAGGTTTTGCCTCCCCCATGGCCTACTCACACCTACCTTAAGCAGCTGGAACAAGGGGGGAAAATAGGGACAGAAGAATGAAGAAAGTGACTGAGGTTTACTTCCAAAAGAAAATAAACAACACTATAATTAGAAGGTGATCAGGGTTGGTTTGGTTTTTTTTTTTTTGTTTTGGGGAGTTTTTGTTTGGGTTTTTTTTGTTGCTGTTTTTTGGTTGGTTGCTTTGGGGTTTTTTTTGTGGGTTTTTTTTGTTTGTTTGTTTGTTAATTGTTTGTGGTTTGTTTTGGTATAGTTTGGTTTGGTTTGGTTTGATTTTTTGGCAGTTTTTATCAGGCTTATATCCAACAGGATTGGCAACATGAGTGAAGTGGTATCACATATCTGGTTAATTGTTCTTGCCATATATATGTTGTCATACTGTTCACTGAGTCTCCACACAGGTTAAATTAACAAACAAACAAAGAGATAAACGTTGAAGCAAAATTAATAGAGAAAGCATGAGCTGAAAATAGACTGTGTAAAGGCAGTTATATTTTCTTTATGGTCTCAAAATTTATTGACACCTTTAGTCTAATAAGCCTGACTTTGCCATCCCATAAAAAGAAAAAAGAAGAGGATAGTAAAGACAGACAGCTGTACCAGCAGGAAAGACAGTAAGACATTATCTACATCTTGATGTAAAAGTTAGCAAAACCACAACAGTATATATACACCCAAATACTCCAGGATGGAAAAAAATTATTGGCTTTGTCTACAACAAACCCAGAAAAGATATCCATCAGCTTTACAGAATGGTCACAACGACAATGAAAGGATCTTGTTTCCCAGCAGTCTTTTTGGGATGACTTTGTGTTCACTTTTTTTTTTTTGCCATTAGCTGCCACCCAATATGACGAGCCAGTTATGACCCCTTCACTCAGCTAAGGGAACACCTAGATGAGTTGGTAATGAACAATATAAGGTGGTGGCTCTCCCCCTCTTCTCTCTCTTTCTCTCCGACTAATTTTCAGGATTTCTTGCCTGACCTTGTTGGATGAATTTTATAACTCCACTGTGGAAGGTTACAAGACATCAGGGCTTTTAATTCCAAGCGCAGCGTTTCCTCACCCCACCAAAGTTAGCTGGCAGTTCCAAGAAATAAATGACTTTTGCTGGGCTCTTAAATAATATGATTTGCATGCTTGAAATGAGATCACCAAAGTAATTGTAGAATATTGCTTGCCATTACAGTCATTAAAACCAGGCAGATGTAGGATCATTCTCATGGAAAACTTTCCTGCTGGGTTTTCATGGAGATAAGTGCACAAAATCCACTTCTGAAAAGATGTTGAATAGAATGAATTTGCCATTCACTGACTGTCTGATGATGATTTGCTTGTTAATTGGGAGTTTAGGCTTTAGAGAAACCTTAACAAATGTGATTGCTAAATTCTGGAGGTTGCCTCCCTCTTTGCAAGCCGTGTTTACAGCTATAAATTCTTCTTTCATTGTATGGCATTTTAGTAGAGATTTGTCAGCGGGGAAATACAACATTACTCATTTTTATAGAGGGGTTTCCAAAGGTATTTTCAACTTCATTGTATGGCAAGAATGTGTTAATTAAATTCATAAAGGTGTTTAACTCTGTGCTTACTTTTAAGCACAAGCTTAAATTTTAATGTCTTAGTGATTTCAGCAAGTGATTAAATGTGAGCAGTGTTTTCCCATCCAAAATTATCCTTAAAAACTGTGTTGCAAGTAGCTAATTATTTACATTGGTGGGGGAAGATTCAGGAAAACAGAGGCAAACATCACTAACCAAACTTAGCCACAGAATATTTAACCAAAAGCCTGCTCAGTGTTACATCTATGAACCAATTGCCTGGAACAGAATCCCAGAATGGTTTGGATTGGAATGGACCTTAAAGACTATCAGTTGCAACTCCCTGCCATGGGCAGGGACACTTTCCAATAGCCCAGCTTGCTCCCAGCCCCATCCAGCCTGGCCTTGGACCTTCCAGGGTGGATGAGGCAGATATAGTTTCTCTGGGCAATGTGTGTCAGGGCCTCAGCCCCCTCACAGTGAAAAAAATTCTGCCTAGTATCTCCTTACCAGATAAAACACAAGTTTGAGTGAAGGAAAAAAAAAAAAAAGAAAAGGTTATTTTAATGGAATTATAATTAGAGTGAATTGCATTGGAATAACTCAGCTGGTCAAAGCCGGGAAACTGGTACTTACTTACCTGAAGACCACCTTTACAAAGAGCCTTTTCTCCAAACCAGGAGGATATGGAGGCATGGGCTGGCTCTGACATTGCTTTGCTTCATCTGAAAACTGCTGCAGCTCTTGCAGTGTGCATTGAGACAGTGTGGTTGCCTCCTCACCCCTCACACCAGCCTCTGGGTGCAGCAACAGGCTCGTGAGTGCCTCCCAGCTCCCTCACTGGATTTCAAAAACCTATTTTTAGCTCTGGAAAAGGGATAGAAGGTTTGGAAGATATGCCCATAAGGTACCCTCATGTGCCAGCAGAGCAGAGATTGATGAAAGCAAAAAAAGGTCAGTCAAAAGTAGAGGGTTAGCAGAGGCAAAACTGCTGGATATCTTGGCAAATTCATCTCTTCATCCCTTTGGCTTTGTAAAGGAGGAAACTAATTTCTGAGCTACAGCACCATGTGTTCCAGAGTACAGCCTCCACTGCAGAGTCCCTCCCCAGCAGTGGCTGCGGGACTAGCTCAGTGCCTGGATTTCCTCTGGGATTCCTGGGCACAGTGAATAGTTCTGCCTAACAGCGAAAACTTTCCTGGTTTTGAGATGGAGAAACTGAGTCTCAGGGTGCTGAAACAGCTCACCCAAGGTCAGTAAAAAAAGACAGAAGCAGAACCCAGGAGTCCTGCTTGCCCCTTCCCTGTGCTGTAACCACTAAATCCCCCAATCAATAACGAATCTGTTACAGCAGTCTTATATTATACCTAATGTCAGGGGGAGGGAAAAAAAAATAAGAAGAAGGAAAGAGAAGAAGTTGTAATAAAAGCACATAGGATAGAGATACACATTTCTCTTTAGAGCAATAAATCTTTCCAAAAGGAAGTTGGTTAAAATTCTTTACGTTAAAAAAATGAGGTCTACGGGGACTCCAAATTTCAGTTCGATTTTTAGCTGAGGCATTTTTTTTCTTTATCAAACACTTGGTGCTGTAATGTGATAAGGGCCCCATGCAGACCATAAAACTAATTTATCATCTGTAAGGTGTACAAAGAAAATGGTAACTGCCTGCTTGTCTGCTTGACATATGAGGTCATTTTTGCCGCTAGCTTTCTAATACTGAGCAATTTTATCAGCTATTTATATACATTAATTGTAGGCACCCATATGTTCACCGTTGTATTTAATAATGCATTGCATTGAATATGCATTCCTTAAGTTTTAGCATGCCGTGTGCATCTTTTATTTAACTGTTTGGTTTGCCTATTAAAGCCCATTATTCAGCTCTGCTGTGCAACCCTTCCTCTCTCAACGGGGCTTATATTTCTTTAAATCTTGCTCACCATGTTGAAAGTCAGTGGTGTGAACAAGGCCACCTCTCTCATCCCGAAGGAATAGCAGCAAAACAAGCAAAATTGGGGCCATGGTCCACTTAATAATACTAAACAAAAAGGATTATTCAATGAGTCTCTTTCCTCTAGGGACAGCAACGCACTCATGGGTTGTGGTGTGCACGCAGACATGCCTCTCTATCAATATGGGAAGGGAATTAAACAAAGGCCTGATCTTCATGCCAGCTCCTGTTGATGGAAATGACAGAAGGAGCTTGGATAAGTGTGTAAAACTCCACAAACATCTGCAGTGCCCTCCTCTGAAAGATGGCTGTGGGAGGAGGAAGACTTTACCCTGTGCCATGAGCTCCTGCTTGTGTCTAGAGCTACATCATGTACTATACACACTAACTCTGGAGTGTTCTAATCCCTGCTGACAACTATCCTTACAAGCAAGTGTTCTCAAGGGAGAAAATTCCAGGTATTTGTAGAGAGCAGCTCTGGGAGAGACTGTTTCTCCAGAAAGGCCCCATTCTCCAGAGCAGCTGCTCAGTTTTCACTTCCAAGTTCCTACAGAACTCTGGCATTCTTTTGTGTCAAATCTATAGGAGCAGTAAATACCACAGACCTTTTCCAACTCAGTGAAGGTGGATGGAGCACCTGGAAAGGAATGTCTGTCCATTCCTTCACATCATACCTTGGAAAATAGGAGCTACACATGTGTATGAGGAAAAAAACATTATGTTGGAAAAAACCCTTGAAAAATCAAGTGCCTTCCTGTAAAAACCTCAAACCTGCTTCAGAGATTCAAAAATTCCCAGCAGCTGGTCTTATCAAAATGGTGCTCTGAGTATCACATCCTAAACTGGGTAGAAAAAGTCTCCTTTGCTGCCTTTTCAGGACAGGATGAGAAGCCCTCGAGCATGTATCCTGTGGACCATGCTGCCATCAGATAAAAGGAACTGTTGCTGGCCTCAGAGATGTACTCTGATGCTTTCTAAAGATCTGAATTTTAATCTCTTGCTTGTATTTCCAAGGAGCAAAGGAATACTGTATATTGACAAACACTAGTTTTCAGGCAGAAACACATTCGTTATGACATTCAAAAACATGTCAAGAGAAACATTTAGGGGGAAAAACGTTTCATCTCTATGATTTATACTTTGTTGTCTTTCTTCAAATCCTCTTAAACCTGAAAATCCAAAGTTGCTCTTTAAAAACTTCACAAATTACATCTCAATAGAAAATGAATTTCCCAAAGGCTAAACTTCCAGGTTTTGTTTTTGAAAAGAAGATTCTCTAGCAATTTTGGCTGTCTTTGTAAGAGGTTTTTATTGTCTTCCACCAGGAAATGAAAAGCCTAAGTGGAGTTCGTGGGCAACAGGTCTGAAACAACAGAGATGCTTTTTGACAGCTGAGTACGTCGGTGATCCTTCCCAGAGACCACAGTAAGAGCTGGTGAGTGCCTCAGAGCTGCACTAGCCTTCAGCCTCGTATGTCAAATTCCAGCAAGCCTCTGGCTTAGGTCTGTGTGTGATTAAATGATGAAGAGGAACACTCTCCTCTAGGCATTCTGTTTAGTGTGCTAAAGGGCTTTTCATCTAAATATTTTTTTGTTTGTTTGCTTGTTTCATTTAGTGTCTGTGAAAGGTGCTGACAGATAGCCTCTGCCTTCCTGCAGAAAGTCTGGAAAAAGCTTCCAGCCTGTACTGGCCCATTCACGTTTCTTGGCATGACATACAGATATCCCCTCTATGGAGGAAGATACTTTCTGGACACTGTGCTAGCACAACATTCATCCTTAGGCAATTACACTGAGTCGTTATTTAGCACATTTCATACTGAGATCTTGCAACATGTTTAGAACAAACCCTGTGATCCACTTAGAAAACAGAGATAGGAAGGGAAATATGATCAGTTCACCACAGCTAGGCAGAAGCATTCAGTTAAGACATTGTTTAACCCTTTCTGAGTTTTAACCCCTCATCAAATTTGCACTGGTTCTAGCAAGGATTTAACTTAAATTTCCCTTCTCTCTATTATCTTTTGCTGAAATTAACCTTTACCCACACCCATGAAGCAAGGCATGTGAGTTGGGGTTTATTCAGTGTTCTCACAGAGCTCATAGGACCTTGCTGAGGTCCCCTCACCTCTCACCTTTTCTCCCTCACTCCTGGGCATGCATGCACCCCACTTCACTCCTCTGCCCCTAAATCCTCAATCCATAGGGCTGGAATTGAGGAGGAAAGCAGTCCTGGCTCTCCTTAATAAAGACTGAACTGAAACTTTTGCCACAACCCTGCTATGTCCTAAAAAGCAATCTACAAGATGAGCATAATAAATAACTGTTAAGAGGATTCTGCAGTGTTTTTAGGTAGGGAGTAATGAGAAGTCAGCATTGGGTGTTTTTAAGCATGATGAATCTTTAACAACATCTAGGTTAAAAATTGTTAGGATGAAGAAGAAAAAAGAACTGTTTGTCTCTCCCAAGCTGCCAACACCAATAACAACAACCAGGCTAAACAGAAATGTTCAGGAGATGGTGCATTTCAACACAATCCCCTAAAAGAAAGAAGTACCCTCACAGTTTAGTCTTGCAGTTCATTTACACGAGACCTTGCAATTTCCTGGTTCCCCCAAAAACATCCTCTAAATGTAAAACCAATAATTTTTATTCATTTTTTTTCCTTTTTGTCCTCCTTCTCCTGACTCCTGTCACATACCATTTTCTAGATGTCATGTACATATTACCAACTAGCAGCTACCTAATTGTATTGATGCTTTGACCTCTGTCCCTAAATGATCAATTATAGGGCCTGAAGGGACAGGGGACAAGATTAGAGTGAAGGGCAAGGCCCAAAAAGCCCCTCTCTCCCCTCTAAGGTAGAAGGGCAGCTTCTTCAGCTCTTTCATTAGTTCTTGTTGTTGCTCCAGCCCCATTACCTCTCCCCACCCTCAGCAGTAAGGTCGTCTGCAGAAGTATTGATCATGCCTTAAATCCTGCTTCACCTACAGAACTGGACTGGTGAGCCAACTGTGATGAATTCTTGATGTTTTAAATCAAATTTATAGGATCTGTCTGCACCCTTCAGCTTGGCCCTGCCTCTGACTGCTGTGACACTATGGTCAGGGATATTGCTAGGGATTTAACACTTTGGCCATACTAGACACCTTCTGTTGCAAAAGGTGAGGATTTGATTGGTGTCAATCATTTCCCATCCTGTCACATGGAGTTTTCAGCCAGCAAACATTTTAAAGACTGTCTTAATGAACTGGCGCTGATCCTGTTGTCACCTGTCACTTCCAGCTCCCTGGCAGCTCACTGCCACTCTGGTCCCCTTCTTTTGTGGCTTTTCTTGGCTTCTCCTTCCCCTGTTTCAATCCCAACATAAACCACAGCCTTCCCCACTTTCCAATCCCCTCCTGAGACATCCCCTTTCTTAAATCTCCAGCCATGTGTTGATAAATGAGGAGGTAACTCCAACATTTTGGAGCAGCATGGGCCCTCCCCCAGGCAATTTCTTTGTACATAGGCTGCTCTTTTCCGTGAAATTCCCTGGCATTTTGGTGGAAGTGTCCCAGAAAAAAAAGGCAATTATTTCAGTCTTTCCAAGATAAGATTAATATGGAGAAAGAAGGACATCCAAATAGCTTTCTAATGCCTTGGTTCAGCATTAACTATCACCTTGGATGATCAGTGACTGAAAAAGTGATTTCCCAAGGTAAAACTTACCACGAAGATGATCTCAACAAAAGTTAAGCTAACAGAAATGTCTCTGAAAACAACAGTTCTCTGTAAACAGCAACCAAAATACTGCTACAAGAATGGGCTCCATCCATCCCAAATGGGACATGAGATTTTTATAAAGTGGGGCAAATCTCCAGGCCTTCCTTCAGTAGCTACAGCAAACTAATGTACATACAAAGGGATACGTGAAGAAGCTATAGCAGTTACAGCTTGCATTTGTATATAAAGAAGGTACAAACAAGGTTGGAAAATTAAACAGAGACTGGAAATCTATTTCTTCCTTGAGAAGAAATCCAAAGCATAGCTGTTCTGAGGCAGACTCCAAATCCAACTTAAATGTCAGCTTTTGCAATACCTGCTCTGAAAAGCACCACTTGTTTTTTCTGGGTGTATTTGTCATCTCTGCTGGTTTTTCCCAGCACATATTTAATTTCTGTCAGGGTCACTGATGGCCATTGCTCAGGGTGGGTGGACTGCGATGCCTGTGGTGAGGAGGGAGGCGTGAGCCATCTTTGGAGCTGTAGGAATAACCAGAAGCAGTGTTCAGCTGACTGGTAGCACGTCCTCTTCTCCCTGTACCTCACACTTGACTTTTAAAGGTATTAGAAGAGATTCTCATCTGATGCAAATTAAACCAGCAGGTTTACATGAGTGGAGGATCTGGGAAGTCCAGCTATGACTTCCTTTACACTGATAGGAATCAGGGACTACTCCACCACTGAGAGCTTCGTGGTAAAATGACAAAACAGGGCCAAGAAGCACCCCAACCACCTTCTGTCCTTCCCTGTGGCAAGGCAATGCATGAATTATATTTCACTTCTTCACCTGATTGTCATCTGGCAAGCAGGTGCAGAAGCAGCAGCACTGATCAACTCCTGGTACATTTATGTCTCAGTGTTTCATTTTCAGCATTTCAGGGAAAAATGAAATGTATCAATGTGCATAAACTCCCATTAATGGGATGTACTTCTTCAATTTACACTCAGGCCTTGGAAGTGTAAATATTTTTCTACTCCCTGTTTAGAGTTTCCTATGATTTGCTCAGCTGTGTAAATTGCTGGCTTCTCCATGCACAAAGTTGTGCACGCTATTTTTAAAGTCAGCTTTTTATGACAATGTGGTATTTAGAAGAGGGATTTGGGAGGCAGGACTCCTGGAGCCCAGACTCATCCTCATTCACAGCAATTTTACAGTCACACAACTCCATCCGTTCCAGGTAAACCAATCTGTGTTTCCAAGGTAAGGAAAAACAAGTCCTGCTGGGTCCAGGTGTGTGATGGTGGCTGAAGTTTTTTGCTTGACTGTGCCTCAGTTTCCTGTATTGTAAAAAAGGATTAAGAGGCCAAGTGCTCATGGGTGTGACAAGGTGATTTCCATAGGCATGCTTCAGCATTCCTGGAAAAGTTATTTCCCAATACAAAAGCACTTTTGAAGGCAGTAAGGTAATGAGCTGTTCTTGTGCCACACTGACTCTTTTGCTGATATACAGGTTTTGGCTGGAGCAAAAAAAAAATGAAAGAAAAGAAGAAAACAAAAGATGAGTAGTGAAACATCCTTTATCTCCCTTCTTCATGCTGGTATTCGAGTGTCAGAAGCCATTGGTTTAATGAAGGTGTCTACAGGCCAGCCTCTGTGTTTCTAGAGAGCAGACATATCCCAGACCAGGAATTGCTTTTGCACCTGGCCTTTAAACAGCAAAACACCAGACACTGTCTACTGCCTGTAGGGCAAAAGTCTGCTCCTACTGAAGCCAGTGGCCAAGCTCCCTTTTGCTACAAGAGTACCTAGAAACAACAGAAAGAAAATAAAAGGGAGCATTTCTGTGTCACACATGAGAGCCAGTACAGATGCTGGCTGAGATTTTCTCGGTCTAAAAAGCCATATGAACACACTATTTCCAGACTTAATATGGTCACTGCACAGACCTTGGGGTACACCAGACTGTGTCACACTTGGAGGTTCACTCACTGAGGAATAGGGACTGACTCATGGGCTTGGGGATAGAAAAAAATTATGTTGCCAAATTTTAGAAAAGACACACGGATAGAAGAGCACACACATGTGCACAGATCTGCAGGTACATGCAGGCATGAAGACAAAGAGATCTGTGCCCTCCCACTGCTCACGGGGGCTGCCACAGCACAGTGCGCCTCAGCCGTGAGGCCAGAAGGGAGGGTGAAGAACAGATGTGTTTGTTCTCCTTAATGCAGCCCCATTAGGTGAGAACAGAACCAAATCCCCCATCTCATCTGGCTTAAAACACCTCATCTGCCTTGAAGTATCTGGGAGAGGATTTGCTGCCACAGAGGAGCTGGTGGCAGAAGAGCACTGCCCTGCTCTGACAAATGAGAGGTGCCTGCCCAGCACAGGGGGCTGGCCAGGAGTGGCAAGGAGACAGAGGACTGAAGTTGGGAGAGGTGGTAGATAAATAAGGTACTCCCGGTGGAATCCATTACTGGCTGATTAGGAGAGCTATTCGGGTTATCAATATCCAGATAAAGCACAGGCTGCAAGGGGTAACTCAACCATGAAGGTGGCCTGCTGCTGCCTCGTCTCCAGTGCTGAGAGGACCTGGCTCAGATGGCTGTCCCTGGGAGCACCCCTTGCTGTGCTCCATCCCACACAAGGATGAAGGTCCCTCTGCAAGT
Source organism: Motacilla alba alba (assembly GCF_015832195.1). NCBI lineage: Eukaryota > Metazoa > Chordata > Aves > Passeriformes > Motacillidae > Motacilla > Motacilla alba. The sequence continues at coordinate 4,808,087 of NC_052046.1, read as the reverse complement.
GAGGTCCCTGGACCCTCGAAAGGAAGGGACTGGCGGGGTGGGGGGAGCATGGCAGGCTGCCAGTGGAGTAGAGTGAGGCAGGATGAGGACACAGCTTGTCCTGTGCCCCACCATCAGCTGGGGGAACTCTGAAGGAACACAGCATGAAAGACCACAGTCCAGTGTGCTCTCACAAGAGCCAGGAGTTGTGCCAATTAAAAGAATTCAGGTCTGATTTTCAAAGAAAAGAAAAATTTAAAATCCTGCTTGGTCTTTTTTTTTTTCTGATTAAAAACCACTGACCTGTCTGGAGCAGTTGATTTAAGGACACAGGAAACAAAATTGGAAGCAGGATTACTTTACCTCAGCTGGCTTTAAATAACAGTGCAGCAGCCACCCCACCAGCACAGCCCTGCCTAGCAGTGCCTGCTCATGTTGCTCCCTGTCACAAGCTTTGGGAAGACGGGGTGTAGCCCTGAAGCACCAAAGTCATCAAAAGCTGGGGGGGGGGGGGGGGGGGGGGTGTCAGATGGTCACTGTGGAGGTTTGCTTAGATGGCTGTCTGGGGGGTCAGCTTGCCCTTCCAACAGGCACTGCTGCCCTACAGCACAGCTGATGGGGAGAGAACCCTCTTTTACACAAGAATGTGGAGCTGATGGGTCCAAGAAACAGGTGACACACTCTGCAGTGTCTCACTTTGGACATAGCTGGTGAAGAAACCCAGATCTAGCTGGTGGTGTCACCCCTGCTTGTTATGGGAGTTCACTCCCCTCACCAGGGAGGACTGAGACCCCATTCCACTGGCTGATGTCCTAAGACTGCAGCACCTGTAGTCCTGTCTATGGGTTTTGCTTTATTTTGGCACTTTCAGGGTCCTTGTGCCTGCTGGATGTGGTTTCTCTCAGCTCTCCTTCCCTGCACTCTGCATCGCCTGCTCACCTCTCTGTGCCTCACTGCTCCCATCCCTGCCCGGCTCACGGCTCACTGCACTGTCCAGCTAAGACAGGCAGGGTTGGATGTTTCCATCTGCCTGATTAAGCTTCTCTTTTCCCCCAACTCCATCTCTCAGGCTCCAGTTTTAATGCCCTGAAACAAGTGGAGTAGTCTCAGGCTCTGTCTCCCCACAGCAGCCGATCCCCGATCAAGCCAGTCTTTGGGAGTGATTTTGCCCCTCCGTGCTGCTCCCATGGCACAAGATGAATCCAGCAGCAGCTGCTGGGATGCTTCCTGCCTGCCTCCCAGGCTGGGAGCATGACAGCAAGAGCAGCAGCATTTTAGAGAGTCAAGCAAAAACACAAAGAGCAGAGGCTCTGTGCAACAAAGACTGCGACACAGAGAAGGAAAGTTCGATACGTCTTTATTTTGGGGCTCTACAGCTCCGCATTCCCACCAGTCCTTCCTCCTCACTGAAGCCTTTTCCACACCCTCTGTGCTCTCTGTTTATGTTCACCTGCTACCCAATTAACTCCCCGTTTAGCTGTGCACCTGCAGTGGCTTTATCCTCAGACAACTGCACTGGAGCCATTAACCCTCTAGATTGCATTCAGCTCTGAAAAATACCCATCTGAGCGGCTGGAGCATTCATCTGTGAATAGGAAATATGCTACAGTAGTTCATTGCTGGTAAATACGTGACGGGGGGAAGAGAGATTATGCTTTATTATCAATTGACTTGTGTCGCCAATGGGCTTTCTGTCATAATTGACTAATGCCACCCAGAGTGATATGTACTTCTGCTGATAGCTGCATTACAAGTTAACACTCCAGCACAGTATATGTTTTCATTCAATCTCTATAGGAGAAACTCATATATGGCAGCTGGCAATGCCCCGAGGGAGGAAATCAGCTGTCTTGGGACCGAGTGGAAGGCACTCAACTACAAACGACAGGAGACGAGGGAAGAATTGGGAAAGTCAACGCAAAATTAGTCAGAGGAGATTTGGCATGTTGCAGCATCTCCTGCCTGATGCATTGAACTTTTTGGAAGCAGCCAAAGAGCTGGAGACACCCTGAAGCTGCAGAGATGCTGCCATTGGGGTCTGGTCATTGTTTTCTGTTTTGAAGGAAGAAGAGGAGGAGAAGGAGGTAAGGAGTGGAACTGTAACAATCTGTTAGCTGAAAAGCTGCTGCAGAGGGGCAGCAGAACAGGGGATAAAGGGCCAGTGTTGGCAGTGCAGCAGCAGATCTGGAGAGAGGGAGAAACTTTAGAGTGGCTGGGGGGGGCTGAGGAGGGGAGAGGAGGCTGGAGATAGCATCAGCTCAGAACAAAACCTGCTGATTGCAACCTGCTTCTCAGAGAAGGGAAAATTAACCTTCCATATCTCTCATAACAGAGAAATCTAAGTACTCTGAACCAGTGGCATGTTTGTTTACCTTCTCCCAACACGAGATTTTGCCTCAAGAGAGCCTCACAGCCTTGTCCTGTTGTCACCCTCTCCAGGCTGCAGTAGCAGGGACCTCACTACCTCAGTCTGCTGCAATGCCCATCATACAGAAGAGAGAAAAACAAGAAAATCTATATTATCACTGGGCAAGGCATTGGTTTGTGCCTCAGTTTCCCTCAGCACCTGCTGGAAAGCATTCAGAAGGCTGCTTAGGTACTATTGAAAGCTACAGAGTCTCAAGTGGAAAGTTCTGCAGAAACAATTGCTATTTTGGACTGGGAATGTAGCCTGGGCAGAAGAGGAAAAGTGTTTAAAATGCCTTATAGTGGCCTGTTGAAAAGCAGCAAACTCCATATCAATTTTGATGCTTTGCTTCCCCACCATTTCCTGGCCAGAAGAGGGACAAAGCTTGAAGACAGCCTCTTTGCACACGCCAGGTTTATGTATGACAGCCTGGATGGAAGTTAGAGCAACCTGGTCTAGTGAACAGCATCCCTGTTCATGGCAGGGGGGTGAAACAAGATGATAAAATGTTCTTTAAAGTCCTTCCCAGCTCAATCCATTCTCTGATTCTGTGTTCCATGAGCCTGTTTCTGTGTTCCTCATTTTGTAATCTCTAACTTTAGGACACTCAGCTCCCTGGCTGTGGCTCTGGCCTCCCTCAGGCAGATGTACATGTCAGGGTGTTGTGCCGGGGTGTTCCTCCCCATCCCACCCCATGGCCTTCCCTCACTGAGTCCAGCCCTTCACCCAGACACAAACCCTTCCTCTCCAAGGAGCTCTGCTGCCCACCCCTGCTGCAAAACTCTCTGGAAAAACTTCTCAGCACCAGCCCCTCTCTCTCCCCTGACCACATCCACCCACAAAGACACACACACACACACACACACGGTCTTATCTCTTCCATTGCATGCACAGAGGGAATGTTTGCTTAAAAAAAATCAGGCCAGCTCCACAGCAGATGGAGGACTGATACAAAACCGTGCCGGTCAAGTGATCCTCCCCCCTCCCCTTACTCTCTCCCATTCCTCCCCAATAACTGAGCAACAAAGAGGGGGAGAGGGAGGAGAGAAATGGCCCATTTTCCAGCTTGTGAGACGATTAGCACTGAAGAGGAAAAAAAAAAAAAAAAAAAAAGTATTTGCTGCACCAAAATATGCCTGGAGGTTGTGCAGGCACCAGCTGCCATCTAGTGGAATGCTGGTCTGGTTTGTCACCATCAGACACTGCCTCATTTACCTCCGCAGCAGGAGGTGAGGGAAGTGTGTTCTCCTAAATGTGTTAACTTAGCAGTGTTATACACTAGAAACAAATTAATATATAATTCTTCTGTGTCTTAAGGTCATTACTGCTGAGGCATAAATTAATAGAGCTATTCCAGTTAATTCATTTTGGCATTTGCTTCTGCATGTCTGAGCACATATGTGAGTGGGGCCTTCGTCTCGTTTCCGCTGGTGGAAATGATGAAGTTCTGAAAGAAGCTTTGCCATATTAATGTCATTTTTAACCTAAAAAGGGAGACGTGGGTTCTGCTGCTTTTTTCCCCTCCTGTGCTCCTGCGAGGCAGGCTGGAAGCAGAGAGTTACTTTTTGGACAAATCTGAGATGAAACCGAAGGACACAGTATTTTTCCTCACAGATGTGTGTGTCCTACGTATAAGCAGGGCATTAGAGCACTCTTCTGAGAATAGCAAAGAAGGCTGTAATGCACATTATCCGATCACAGATGCATTAAGCTGTCCTACAGAAATATAGGTGTTTTCCTTTCAGATTGGAGAGAGAACAGACATAATCAGTAGAGAATGAGACAGCAGCTTTAGCATCCTTTTCCATCTCTTTCATTTCCCTTATTTTCTTCTTGGGGACACATCCTGTGGGGCACCATGTACCCCAGACACTCTGCTTGCTGAAGCTTCATCCTCTTCTCTCAGAACGAGAACAGGGAGTTTGGCTCCTTGTAGAGCTGAGCCATTACCCAGGGATCCCTTTTCTTCCTATGCCAACACTGGACTATTTCAGCCAAACAATGAAAATATGATGAGGGAAGAAGGCTTATTTTGGTTAAGGGTAGAATTTCTCACAAGTCTCATAGGAAAAGAAAATGGGTCTGGCACTGGCTCCACCAGCATGTAGCTCTTTCACACAAACACAGCATACAGCATCAAGCCCTTGCATTTTTCAGGCAGAGAGGAAACTTGATTCCATCTACCAGAAGCCTCAAAACCAAACCATCTTCTTGTTTTCTTCTTTCTTTTATTTCTTAAATTAAAAAAAACCAACAAAAACAAGCCCTTCCCCCTCAAAAATGCTTCACAAAGTAGGGGACAAAAAAATCTCATAGATGCTCAAATAAAGCTATTTCCCAGACTCTTGCACAAATTTTTGCAAAGGAAAAAAGTCTTTGTAGTAAAAATGTCATTGAAAAGTCTGCCTGAAAGGTCCTTTCACCAACCAAAATGTCTCCTGGATCAAGAGAAAGGACGAAAATTATGCTGAATAGTTTCAGGCAGGATTTTTGTGCCTTCTTGAGTCCAAAGGACTGTCACTAATGCATTTATGTATTTTCCTCTCTGTGTTTTGGTGATCAGGAGATTTCAGCACCGAAGTTCTATGCAAGAGGTGGTTTGCAGCAGCGTACTTGCTGCAAAACCACCATGAACTTTATCACTGTCTGTACTGCTAGCTTTGTACAGGTATGAATTATTTGGGCAGAGATAAACCATGCATGCAGAAGGCAGCAATTTAAAGTGTCCCAGGTGCAGCAGATACTGCTGAAAATCACAAGGGTAGGGGACTGTACTGATCCTCCTCCTGTCCACCTAATAATGATGGAAACCAAACTAGGTCCCATGGATTGAAGCCGGGATCCCGAAGAGAGGCCTGAGCCAGCCAGTTGTGCCTTTTTCACCACCACCCCTTTCCTGTCCTGCAGAGAACACCAGCTGCCCTCTCCTTTGCAGAAACCTAAAACACCCCAAAAGCTTTTTCCACCCTGGCACACTCCTCTGCATGAGGACACACAGCCACACTGGGACAGAACACTGCCTCACCACCTCTTTTTACATCCCTTGGGTATCTGCTCTGGTGTTTCTGCAAGCAATTTGGGGTAAATCCCCAAATTCAGTCAGTTCTTCCAAGGTAAATTCTGAAAGAATCAACAAGAACACTGAATTCATAACACTGTCATGAGGAAGAGTTGTGCTTTTCTCTGTAAAATTGCAGTGAAGGTAGAGAGGGTCTGCTGAAATCAAGGGAGAAGAGTGCTGTTTGCTACAATAGCATGCTTCTGTTTATGTAAATGAGTTCTTGCTCTGCTTATACAGAGGTGCATACATATATATGAGTGTGTGTTTGCATGTGTGTGCTTTATTTCTATTGTGATTGAGCCTGTGGGCTCAGTGCTGCTAATAAGAGGTTTGTGTTTTGCTGGGTTATTTTTGTTTTCTTGTCTCCTTCATTTCACTAGTAAATTCCTGCAGCAGCCTGGGGTCAAACTACTGCAAAGGAAAAGCAGAGTACCATTCAGATTTGTGGTGTTGTTCTGGTCCTGACCCAGAGGGAAACCCTTCCAGCATGGGTTTGGCTGAGGACAGGGGAGCGCCGTGGCTGCTGGGCTTCGCAAATCCTTGGGAAGGCAGCTCTAGCCACATAAAAACCCACTGAAATCAAAGCCTAGATCTTCATTCTTCAGCTGCAATCCCTTAATCTTCCACTCTCCATGGGGCAATTACTGTTGGGGATTAAGACTAGAACCTGAAGGATGGAGGAAGTGAAATGAGTATGTTAAAATAAGGTTCTCAGAGTAAAAGGAAAAGGAAGAGAACAAAAGACAGTGCTACATGTCTCCATGGCACACTGTCATTTAAAGGGCCAAATGTCTTCATTTTCTCTTTCTCATGTGAGAAGAAGACAGGAACCCAATCCTGCCTTCTCCCTTCTTTAATAAAAAATATGTTTTATCTCTGTGGAAGGATGTGTTTCTTCCTGTCAAGAAGTGTCAGCAGCTAATCTGAACCTTTCAATAAAACAATGCCATTAAATAATTTAACCTAGAAAGAAACATTGATGGCTGTGAAATAATTTATGGATTTCAGATGTGTCAAACTGTAAAGCACTGAAAGGAAGAAATGTGAGAAATGGATCAGTGTGAGATTCCTCAGCAGAAAGGAGTTTGTGAGATTCCCCCACTAAACAAAGGGAAAAAAAGGTGAGGATGAAGAGCCACTAATACTGTACCACATGAAAAAGTACATAAAAGTAACATGTATAAAGACATAAGATATACTTTCTATAGAAAATTCTAAGACAGTAAAAAAAGTGTGAAGGAAATTACTTAAGACAAAGGCATAGAGTGTTACCTTCCTGATGACTGCATACAGTTGCTATTCCTCTTAATGCACATTAAATAAACACATCACAGGGAAAGCAGAGTTCACTAGAACAGTGTGTTTCAGCAGCGAGTTAAAGGTGACATTGCAAAAGAAAGTGACAGATGATAAAAAAACAGTTATTGCATACATTTAAAAAAAATAAAAAGAGAGAGGAGGAGGAGTGTATCTAAATAGAGCTGGGTATTCTATAGTCTGTTAACCTTATTAAGTAAACATGTTATTTAAACCCCCTTGGAAATATGGGAGTAGAAGGAAAACAACAGACTGAATGTATCTAAACACACGGATCTGATACTCCAGGGCATTTCCTTTGCTCTCTCTCTCTCTCTCTCTCTCTTTTTTTTTTCCTTTCCCTTTTGCTATTTATTTTATTTTATTTTCATTTTCATTTGGCAACTTCTGCATTCAAAGCCCAGAGCTTGGAATTTCATACCTATTTAACACCTGGTTAAGCAACACTTAACCATTGGCACCAGCTGACTGCATCCCCATTAAGCAGAATTACTCTCATCATAGACATTGGAAATGGAAAAGACCTACCCGGTCATGTAGACCATTATACCACAACCAATGCAGGATTGTTCCATTTAGTGGGAAAAGAAGAAGGATGGGCTTGTCAGGGGATGATGACTCAGAAGAGTTTGGTTCTCTTCCCAGCTTGATCTTAGGCTTCCAGAGCGACCTCCAGAAAGCCACTTAACCTTGTTGCGCCTCAGTTCCCCATCTTAGCAGCAGCTTCCTTTCTTCCATCTCCACATTTGTCTCACAGGTTCTTCAAGGCAACATTTATTTGTGTTTACGTGTGTTTGTTGTTGTTAATAGAAAGGCTCCCTGATTTCAGATAGAGAGGGGAAAACACAGCTGGGGCATCCATAATAGCCTCTGCTCCCTTTAAGGCTGTACCTCTGAGTAATAATGTGGATTTTATTCCTTTCCTGAACAAAACGAGTAAAAAGAATGCAAGAAGATAGAGACAGATCAAAGATGACCTTTCTTTTGAATTATGATCTCATTCTTTCTTAAAACTGATTTAACAATAGGAATTATAAGCTTGAAATCCTATCTGATTTCTCCACACAAGAGCCCTTTTCTCTCAAGGTCTCCCTGCTTTTATGCTCAAGCCTTTTTGGGGCCACCATGAGGTAAAATCCAGGACTGGAAAATGTATCTGCAGCATCTGTCAGCTAAAGAAATCTCTGCAGAAGTCAGACAGTCAGAAGACTTACTACAGTCCCTGAGTTTATGTTAAATAATTCATATGCTAACACTTTCCACTGGTAGCAGTCACGGGGAAATCCCAAGCTGAATTTAACAAACAAAACAGAAGTTTCCACTCACCCCTGCTCCCTTCAAATGGCCTATGCCCAGAATTGCTCACCAGCAGCACCAAGCTTGCTGGGATTTGGCCGTGCCCCCACCAGCACCAACTTCTGCCCACGTCATGGAAGAGCCCGAGCTGGTGAGCTAGTAATGCCTCAGCATCACTGTGCCCCATAGCAAGTTAATGGGAATATTTGTCCAAAAGAAATATTTGCTTCCCTGAAGTCAGCTGGTGTTTCACACGGATGTGCAAAGCCCCATCACTTCTGTCCCAGCCTTGGCAGCTGTGAGGCCATGAGCTGGGCTGTCCTCAGCTGGGATCCCGTCGTGCTACATCTGAAGATTGTCTTTCAGTCACTCTTGTGGGCTGTGCCACAAGGTGATATGACATCAGAGAGGCCTCTGGGTCCTTTTCCTTGATGTGGGAGTGAGCTGAGACTTCTGAGAAAGCCGACAAAGGCACTGCTGGCTTTGTCTTTTGCGAGGAGGAGACTTTTATATTTACTTCATACGGATGCACACAGTCACTCTAGAAACAGTACTCTTTTTTGGTTGTTTTCTACATGATGGGATTGTTCTGCATGCCGACTGACTGTGGAATGTCTAGACTAGTCTGTAGGTAAAAAGAAAGAAGTTATTTTAAGAATAACTCTCACTCCTTTTGTAGGTTTTTTGGGTTTTTTTTCTCTTCTGTACAGTACAACCAAGTCTTATCCATCAGTTATTGTTTGACAGAGGTAAAGGCAACATTTTAAATGTTCATTAAATTTAAAAGGATACTGTTGTTAACACTGCAAGGACATAAAAGAAAATATTTAAGGTAATATATATGTTTATATAAATAATGGTAAATCTAATAGCTGATTATTAACTTCCATGGCCGTATATCAAGCTCAGAAAGAGATCATAAACTAATGTGGGAACTTTGAGAATAGGATAAGATTAACCTACCAAATTCTTTGCCTGCTAATTTAATTTGTCAAGCTGAAGAAACTAGAAACAAAATAGTGCCTTTCACACTGCAGTGTCCTTTATTGACTTCCTTTTTTATTTTTTTTTCAACTTTTCCACTTCTTTTGACTAAGTTAGAGCCTTACAGCCTTTTTCCCCAACTGGCATAAAATGATATCAGACCCACTGCATGCAATGATATATGCCTCTGCCTTCAGTCAAGAGAAAGTACATCACTATTTTATTGGATGCAGGTCTCAAGAGCTCATGAACTCAACAAACACCCCTATAAATTACTGGAAAGCCACACCAAAGTGTAACAACAATAAACTAGAAATGGCATAAGTGGCTTTACTCAGCCAGACCTTCAAACACTACTCTGTAAGAGATTCCCATGCTGCTTCCTCACTCATTGCAGCTATTACTACCTTCTGTACAACCAGATCTGTTTGGTCACATACAACAAACTGCTCATGCCTGTCCTGCTCATTAAACAGCCTGAGAAGAGTAATTTAAAAAATAATAGTGTCTAGAAAATAAATTTTCTGTATTGCAAATTTTTTCTTAATTACAGATTTTTCTAGTATGCTGAGGAAATATGCTAAACTATTTGCTTTGCAATCTGAAATCCCACACAGGAGTTGGGTGAAGAGGTGGTGAAGATGAGATTCAGAGCCCATGAGGTGAAGTTTACCTTGCTAATGACTTCACTCCAAAGGTGAACATGCAGTTCATTACTAATGTCCACCCCTTTCTGGATTTCTTTGGCAAGATTGTCGGTGTACACATTAATTTAATGCTGATCCTGCTGTTCAAAGCATTTGTAGTGTAAGCACATGTCCAATAGCCAGTAGAAATTCAACTGAGTGCATTAACTCATGTCACGCCTTCTACCAAGCAGCCATTATCTGATGTTGATTTCCAGTCACTGCAGACTGGAGGCAAATTTAGACCAACTATCTCAACCAGAGTACTATTCATCAGGACGTATGATAGTGACCACATTGCCAAAACTGCACTTTTAGGGGTTTCCAGTGTGCTCACTTCATGCACCAAACTGAAAGTTGGAGCCTTCTCCATCTCCTCCCTGACACGCTTTTGAGCAGCAAGACTGTTGTCACTGAATTATCTGGAAACCATCCCTTTTAAATGGCTTCTCACACCTGGCTTCCCCTGAAAGCTTTGATACTTATTGCTTAGAAATATTGGGTTTCTAAAGCTAATTGTTGCTAAAGCTTATATCCGCAGAGTCTCTGGGAAGGAATTTACAGCTTGTTTGGTTTGGACTTCCACGTCTTCCCTTATTAGATTATTCTACAGTCTTTCCACTGAGAAGTTATTTTGATGTTTATCTTCTCTCTCTTAATTTCAACCCATTATCCTAGTTATTTCCCCCTGGGGTAATTTTGTTCCTCCCTGGGTGTTTGTGCTGTTCAGATGTTTGCAATGGGCTCCCTCTCCCCCTCAGATGTTGCTCAGCCCTGCTGTGCATATTGAGGGTTGTTCTTGTAAAACTTTCCTTGTAAATCAACCCCTCCAGCTCTCTAATCATTTTTGCTGCACTTCTCTGAACTCCCTCCAGTTTGTCTTCATCTTGCTGGTAATAACTTTGCCTATGTGTCATTTGGCATTTTCTCCTTATCACATTCCAGCAGAGCATCAAACCTTTTGGCCTGTTGCTGCGTGCTGTTGTCAGGTAGACTGGACTTGAATGATTGACGTAATCCCTTAATTTGCTGGAGGGGCAGTTTCAGATTTTTGTAAACCGGTAAATTGGTGATTCGAGCCAAATATGATTCTGGGGAGGTGGGGGGGGGGGGGGGGGGGGGGGGGGTTATTCACTCATCTTGTCTAAACAAAACTGGAGCTGATTTTGTGGATTTAAATCCAGGGAGCTCCTGGGTGCTTTTTCCTGCCGTTTCTGATGTTGGAATAAAGCATCAGTGCTAATTTGATGGTTTTCCAAACAAAATTCAAAATTCAGAGGATCAAATCCTCCTTGTTGCTGGGTCTGGGAAGCTTTGTTTTTGTCACTGATGGCAGAAGGTGAGAGGGACACAGTTCCAGGCAAGAGGAAGCAGCCACTGCACAATCCCAGGTCTCCCGTCCTGTTCCCAGCCATTCCCTGAGGTACAGTTCCAGAGGGAAGGAATTGTGCTTCCCAGTAGATAGGCTCCTGCTCTTTCTCTGTCTAAGACTAACAGGCCTCTGTTTGCTTCAGCCTCCCATCCTAAACTGAGTTTTACACTCTTCCATGACTGTGCTCTGAGTTTTTCAAGGCTGCCTTGCTTTATTCATGGAAAACCATTCCACTCCTGGGCAGATCTTGGCCCATGGGGTCAGGGAGCTGGAGGGGTTTGCATCCTAAAAACCTCATGTTGTTTCAAGGAGAATGTTTTAATGTGTGCAGTTTATTCAGATGTCCAGTATCTTGAATATCCCTTCCATGTTGAGAGTTTGCAGTCTCCTTACTACGGTTTTAAAAAGACTGAATTCCCTGAGCAAAAGGTTCCTATGACAAAAGATTGCCTACCTTTCCCATGATTACATTCCCAAAGGTGAATGCCAATGTGTCAACAGAAGGAAATATTTCTCCTGCTTTCTTCAATAATTTATTGGCATTCACAGCTTTCCCCTTCATGATGACTGCTCCTGCAGCTCTAAGAATATCAGCTCCACTGAGAGATTGAAATTTACTTGTCACAGCTCTCCCAGGCAGTTACGAATGGTGTGGTGCAGGCAGGCTCCTGATTAAAAAAAAAATAGACCGGATGGGGAGCAAGAACACAGCCACCCCACCCCAAAAACTTTAAAGACCAACCTAAATGCAGACGAGCCATTTTTCAGACAGACATTTTTACCTAAAAAAAAAAAAAGGTGCTCAGAATCCATTCTTGTATCCAACTGCCTTCCAACACAAAGATGTAGGTAGGGACTCATCATCTCCGTGACATCTGGATGGGATAAATTGCTCATTTCGTGCCTCAACCCATTTATCTGGTTGGCTTTTGAATGAAGAAATGTCCCAGTAGGGCTGAGTTTCTCAGAGTCAGTGACTCCCAGTAGGTTGCGCTCAGTTTTGTGACCCAGATCCCAAATTAGCAATCATGAAAGATAGATTAAACCATTTATTCAAATGAATAATTAATTACTGGAAGATGCTTGGATGAAGTTTTGGAAATTCTCTCATAAGTGCTTCCTTCAGGTAAATAACCAGTATTTCAAATTACCTTTTCCCTTTTTTTTTTGCAATATCCCATCACAACATGGGTTCAGAAGGCTGATACTAATTCCAGCTCTGTGCCAGGAGCAGCACATCCTGCCTTCCTTGGGCACAGCCTGTCCCCATTAGCAGGTGATCTCACAGCTGGACAGACAGAAGCAAGAGTGGAGGAGCCCAGATCAACCCATGTCCACCTGCACTGTCCAGCCCAGAGCTGCAATTCAGGAGATGCAGCAAGTTATTGCAGGTTGCAGCCAGCACTCACTGCACACAAATGTTCCTGTGGCACATCAGAAATTAAATCGATCAGCTCTGAGTTAACATCACAGCAGCTCAATTGTCTTTATCAGTTTGGCTTGTGTAATTTTGTCTATACATGTTTTTCTCCAGAAAAGGATGGGTTTTTTAGTTAAGAAAGCATTTGCAGAACTTTTTTTTGTTATACTGAAAGACTGTGATTTGAGGGCAATTTCAGGGCAGAAAGGAGGTTGTTTATTTGTTCTGTTTTTTCTTTTTTTTACTTTAGAGGTTTTTTTCTGTCTTGTTGTATGAAGGCAAGAAGAAAATAGTTTCTTAAAGAGGTCTGTACTTAGCTTAAGCAGATGAAATTTGGAATTGATCGAAAAGTACTCATTTAGCTATACACCAAGTTCTCCAAAAATTCAATTACAAATAGTTTTGGAAAATCTTTTTTTGATGAAATATAAAAGAAAATTATATCAGTTTAATATTTTCTTTCATAAAAGAAAATATTTCTCTCTTGTCACTAGCTGGCAATCCATATCACTTTCATATCTCCTCCCCCCTTCTGTCTCCTCTGTGCTTCCTACTCTCCTCATCACCCACTTCAGTTCCAGGCTCTACCTGTCAAAGTGCTGAAAACTTTAAATTAGCTTTACATGGAAAACAGATGTCCTTCTTGCAAGCATGCAACAGTTCTTTTTCTGCTGTTAATTGAGTCTAGCCCCTCTCCCACGCTGAAAAAAAAAATATTTTTTCAGAGAACCATAGTTTAAAAATAAAACAAAACAGAAGTTTTGGTCAATAAAAGATGTTTGTGACAATAAATAGAAATTTGTTTTAAAAACATTTACTTTAAAATGCTGTTATAAAATGACACGAATGTCCATGTAAAAAGTTACTTTGAAGGAATAAAAATGCCTCCTGTTCTGAAAATTTGAGGGTAGATTGCCTGCACTTTATTAAAAAGATGGATCTCATTTGTAACTCATCAACATATCATTTAACTGACTTCAGATGTTCGGACAAATATCCAGCATTTTGGTCTGATCAGCTCTACGTACAACATTTAAGGCTGAAACACCTTTCTTAGAGAGCTTTTTGACTCAGGATGCCATGGGGAATGAGGGACCTGCCATGCCCAGCTCACCCTTAATTGAATGGCAAAAGCTGAAGAGGGACAGGTTGTCCTTCCTTGTAGAAGGACAACCCTTCCTTGCTGCCACAACACCACTGCCATGGCCAGTGACTGCTTGTACAGGGTGTTTCAGAATTCATGGGTCTTAATGCCAGATTCCCATTTTCTGTATCTCAGAGCAACCAGCCACAGATGGGAGCTGCCACAGCCCCTTCTGCAGAGCCATAGGGAGGGAGACCCAAAAATGAGATCCACCCTGATTCTTTGGAAGTGCTGAGCTCCTTTGGAGAACTGTGCGCACTCCAGAAGACCTGACCATACCTTGATTTTTGACAGCAAAGAGATTTCCCGGGATATTTCTTGCCTGAGAAGCCACTTTGCAACCCAGACAGAGACCAGGAGCTCTTTCTCAGCACTGTTTGGTCCCAGGATATAAATCCTTATGCTTGGAGACTTTAGCTAGCCTCTAATTAATGAAGCTGAGGAAGAAACTTCCCTGCAGGCCAGTTATTCCATATCTGCCTTCTGCAGGGTTTCTTGTGTTTGCCTCTAAAACAGCTACCAGAGCCACTCCAGGGGAAACTCCAGGCAGTGGCTCAGACCCCTTATCTCTTCTTAATATGAAACTCTGGATCCCACAGTCCTGACCAGAGAAAACCCCAATAATTTGCATTATAATATCCACCTCCCACCTGCTCCAGAGATAAAAAACCATCAACTAATTTTCTTTTCTTTTGTTTTCTGTCTTTTCCCCTCATCTTTTTTTTTTCTTTTTCATGGGAAAAAAAACCAAAAACAAAACAGGCACATTAAATTGGACATGCTCAAGTAAACCAGTTTGTAATGATATGTCAGACTTCCAGTAGCAAGAGTAGGTAATTTGGCTCCATTCTGTATTTAGATTTTGAATTTTCCTCTGTCACAGAAAGGATTTTTCATCAGAGACTTTGGATGCACAATAGCTGCGGGCATTTAATCTGCAGAGGCGCTCCTGAGGATACACACTGAAGCATCTACTGTCTTTGGTTTGCATCCAGAGAGAGAAGACAGAGGTGAATTTGGAAGGGATCCAAAAAAAGAAAAGAAAAGAAAGTGGTGTTCCTAATTTTACACATTTCTGTAGCTGGAATGTGTCTCGCAGGCAGCAGGATGCCATTAATATCTCCACGGCCTAGGGAGGTCCCTTGGCATTTAACCTCAGCTATTCCACTTACTCCATAAACACAGGACTTAAATTTCCAAAATGTCTAGTTGTAAATGAATTCTTCAAAGCGGTACAGGGTAAGGAAATGTTTCAATAAATATGTAACATCCACCTCGTTCATCTGTTTTATTATCTGGATACAGAGAAACATCTTATAGCATTTGAGCCCCTATTTCCATGGTACAAAAATGAGAATGACCCTCTCATCCCCTGTCTTCTTTTCTTAGAAACCTGCAACTGAAGATATAGTCCCCAACAGCAAAGAAAGCATTTCCATGACCCAATCATCACAGAATCCCAGAATGGTTTGGATTGGAAGTGGCCTAAAAAAACATATAATTTCAGCCTCCTGCCATTGACCAGTTTTTCCAGAGCCCCATCCAACCTGGACTTGAACACTTCTGGGGATGGGGCAGCTACAGCTTCTCTGTGTAACCTGTGCCAGAGCCTCACTACCCCAGCAGTCAAGAATTTATTCCTGATACCTAATCTAACCCTACTTTCAGTTTGAAGCCAATCCTCTTTGTCCTGTCACTCCCTGCCCTTGTCTAAAATCCCTCTCCAGCTCTCTTGTAACCACTCCAGGCACTGGTTCTCCCTGAAGCCTTCTCTTCTCCTGACTGAATAAGCCCTGCTCTCTCAGCCTTTTTGTATAGCAGAGGAGCTCCAGCCCTTGGAGCATCCTCATGGCCTTCTCTGGACCCACTCCAGCAGGTCCATGTCCTTCCTGTGCTGAGGAGCACAGAGGTGGATGCAGCACTCCAGGTGGGATTCACGGGAGTGAAATAGAAGGGTAAACAGACTCAAGATGACAGAAATTGGAAAAGCTTCAATTTCAGGCTGTTTCATGAATGATGTAAGTCAAATTTAAGGGTCACAAGCTCCAGGATTCCCTTAAGCTTTACATTAACTGTAGAGAGTTTATCAAAAATCTTCTGGTGTTTGGAGAGCAGTGTGACAAGGGGGATGTTATTCTCAACCCATTTTTTGTAGATGAGAGACTTAAATCAACCAGATATGGTTGGACTTAACGATTCCCCAATCTTGGACGTTTGCAGGGTCAGGCTGGAGGGAACTCAGAGCAACCTGGTCTAGTGGAAGTGGGGTTAGGAGGGGGGTTAGGACTAGATGATTGATAAGGTCCCTTCCAGCCCAACCCAAACCATTTAATGAGTCACCATTTAGTGATTCCATGATATATGAAACACGTTAGACTCAATGATCTTACAGGTCTTTTCCAATCTTAACAGACTTATGATTCTCAAACGGCATTATCCAACTCATGCAGCCTTTGGCTCCCAAAGAGCCTTTTCTGCAGGCATTATTCCTCTTACAGCAAAGGTCGCATGTCTGAACCCTGGCACTGCAGTGCAAACCAGCCTTGAGAGGGATTAAGCTGAGATGCTGGGGTGTGAGCTAGAGAGGTTCAAGTGAGGCTGAACATCCCCTTGTGGTTCTGGGTATCAGGGAGAGACAACCTGTAGCTGAGAGGAGGGGGCAAGGGCTTAAATCACAGCACAGCACATGTCAAGAGCGCCTCTGCCAAAGCAAGCAAGCTGTTTAAGCAGCTTGCCCAAGGCCACAGAGAAAAGCTGTGTCAACAATGAAGCCAAACTAGATCCCATCCCAGAGCTGCACCCACAAAGCTCCACCTCTGGAGGCAAACCCAAGCTCTGGAGTGCTGGTCTTCACTGCTCATAGTGGTACAAATCATGCAAGGCAAAGGTGGTGGCATGATTTGTGCAGGGTCTTATAGAGAAGAGCACACTGATTCCAGAGCTCGTGTTTCAGAATATTTCCCTGTTCCTCTTCAAGCCTTGTAATGAGGCTGTCTTTACTTCTGCATTTTGTAACCGCTCACTTTTCTCTTGAAACTTATTTCTCTCCAACAGTGGTGGCCCCAAAATTACTGCTAATTTCCTGCAAAGAATTTGTTCTTTGAAACATACTGTATGGCACTTTTCATTTTCCTCTTTTTTCTACTTTTTTTTTCGCCCTTCTATCTGAGACTGGCACTGAGTCTGCTGAGAACATGTAAGTATAGCTGCTTTTGAATGCTGCAAGGTAAATGCTGAAAATGACATCTTAAATGGAATCATTAAAACAGATGTAAGTATTACCTGAATGCTTCTGAAGTCTCCTATGCACAGCAATAGTGTCTTTATTTTCTCTCCTGATGCATGCACCTTTTTAAGGGCAGCTGACAACCTATTATTTTTTTTTCCTTCCCCCCATTTTCAAGCCTGAGCTTATTGATTACATTCATACTTTAAAGCTGTAACCTGTTAGCTAGGAAATGTCTGAAAATCTGACCAAAACAGAGGCATGGTTCAAGGGTGGTTGCGATAGTTACCTACTCTTCTTAGACTACTAAGCAGAAGGAAATGCATATCATAATGTTAAGCACTGGCTTATGGGAAATAAAACAATGTGCTCCTCATTATGATTAGACAAAGCACACAGATTTGGTGGCTGCCACGGACTCCTCCAGCTGTAAAATTCGATTTAAGGTGGGATTCATCTCACTTTGCTACCCACTGTGGAATTGGTCACTGCTACTTTATATCTGCCTTAAAGCAAGGGAGAAAGAGTCCTTTCCATAAACTGGAAAGGTCCACTTTCCTTTTCTTCAGGGTGGGATGAGTCTTCAGAAGGCCCTTCTGGCCTCTAAGGAGAGGAGAGGGAACTTTTGGAGGAAGCTCATATGACCACCCTGCACTAGGTGCCAATCCCTCCAACAGCAAAGTCTAGGCTACATCAATCACACAGGCTGGATTCTGGGCTGTTGCAAGCCCAGGAAGCTGGCACCCCTGCCAGCTGAGCTAATCTACTCTGAGCATTGCACTGCCCACTGGCACTGCAGTTCTGCTGAACAACAGCTGCCCGGGGTGTTCTGCGGCGCTCAGCTGCTCTGCGCTGGAGCAGCACCAAAACACACACTCAGGAAGCTCAGGCAAGATAATAGATTGACTATTTGGCTTTGGAGATGCTCTGATCTCCCCTCAAGTCTGAGCCCATGCCTTTGCATCGGCCAGATGGAGCTCCTCTGATGAGCTCTTGGTCTACCCCTCTGCTCACACTTGTGAGGCACAGCAGAAAGCTGAAGGAGCAGGATAGCTTCTTTTCCCAGTGGTGCAGAAATCCCCAGAGAGACACACAGTCTCCTGTCTGCATCTGGAAGAGGTAATGCAATTTCATGGTGTTTAATCCAAACAGAGCAACTGAACACCAGTCTGGAAAGTCCACCACAGTGTTAGTACAGCATCGAGCCTCAGCCCTGATGCCATTTAGCACATTAGCCCTGTCTGACATGCACTAACCTCAAACCAGGGTACATGTGGCATGAACACGTGGAATGAAGCATGTATCTGTTTAATGGCATCCACTGTGAAAGACTAGGACAAACCAATCCACCAAAACAAAGACAAACCAGTCTACCAAACAAACACAAGTAACAAATTAAGCATCCAGATTCACAAACTCAAAGGAACGGTGGATAGCAACATCAATACCAGCAACCCCTAGCTCTCTGATCTCTAAGCAATGGACCACTGAAGGCCTCCCTAAAGACATTCATGATGGTGAGACAGGACTTTGTTAAGTAGAGGGAAACGAGATTGCCATGTCTTATGGTGCAAAGCATGTGAGATATTTGGCTTTGGGACTTCTGGTACTGTGTAATATTTGACTTCCAGTGTTTGAAGATGCCTCATAGCTCTCTGGGTAAGTTGTGAACTGGCCCTGGCCCTCAGCTTTGGGATAACAAATCCTTTTTTCCAAGTATTTCTGAGAAGCCCTGAGCAAGTTCTTTGTAGTGGTCAGGCAGATATTTTATAACTGCTGTTCTTTTTTTGGGACTTGCTAGACTCATGCTCAGCTCCCTGGCTTTCCAGAAAGCCATTGCTGTCACTGCACAAATCGGGTAAGATATGTGTTTAGATGTTTTGCTAATGGGTGCCAGATCATGAAACTATAATCTAAGAGACCTAATTTTTTGACATTCAGACAGCCGGAAACCTGAGATTACAGCAATGTAAAATTTTCATTTTTGTCATTCTTGGAAAGGATTTTGTTTTCTTGCTTGCTTGTTGTTTTCCAACAAAGGAAAAAACAAGGAGTAGCTTCAAAAGAAAGATGAAATTCTGTCAATTATGAATTACGTGGAGTTCCATGCAGGCAAATATTTGACACTTTTGATGCACTGTATAAACACTGGATCTGCACCTAAGGAACTAGTCTTACTGAGAGGTTACATCTATATTTACTGAAACCAGCAGGTCCTAGGAAGCAGACTTGCCTTGATTCTGGCCCTGCACATTTATATTGTCCTAGCAGAGTCAGATACTGGTATATATAGATATCTGATTCATAACCTATTCTGTGCCTCACTGAAGGCATTGGTTTAGGACCTGGGTGGCCTTGATTTTATTATTAGTGCTTCCACTGACCTGCTGCTCAGCAGTAGGTAAATGAGGTCATCACTTTGTGACTCTGTTCCCTTTTGCAAAATGTAGATAAAAACTCTTTTAATCCTGCTGATGAAAGGTGGTATGATGAATAGCATTCTTACCAGCCTTCCCTTCCTTATAGTAGGGGTCTTTGTGAATCCGTTCTATTAACAGCTCCAAGAACCATAGAAATCCCTATATAAATTAAACACAAAACCTTGGCAGTGCCATGAAACTGCAATTAGGAAATGAAAAAGCTATAGTTTTCAGAGGAACAATAGACTTGCCCACATTGCATATCGTGCATAGATTTAAGTATGCATTTAATAGTCTGACTGGTAATAAAAATACTATATAGATACAATATTTTTGAATTATTATTGCTACGCTGGAAGATCCACACTGTTTCTGTACCCTGGCTCTTGTGTGTTTAAATTTTTAACTTCATTGCTACACTCTCAGACTTGTTTGCATTCAATTTCTTTGGGCTTTCTAAATGAGATATGTACGTGATGCTCTGTGTTAAAACTAAATCGATTCTTAATAGTCATGTGGTGTTAATATTAAGCCAATTAAGCTCAAATTAACACACACATTTATTTAAGCAAGACCCTGATCTTGTAAACAACTTAAGCATGTATTTTGATCTCTGGCTTAGGAAAGTTCCTAAGTACAGCAGCAATACAAACCCTGTCAAACATAGCTCAGCTGGACAAGTTAATTACTGAGGCAAAGTTGTGGCACCACAGAGAAACTATATGAATAAACGCTGTCTGAGCTTAAAATAATTTTTTTTAAAAAATTAAAAAGGAGAGTTAAAACTTCCAAAAATTTCTTTGATAGATTCAGAAAATTAGGTGTTCATATCTATGAATAGCTTTGGGTGTTTTTTTCTGAGATCTAGTAGGAAAAGGCACACTAGAAGTGATTCAGTTCTTTGTGAAGTGGACATTACCAGTGGATCAGATGACACCTCTGGTTTTCATTGCTCAAATCCCCACCGACTCCAGTGGGAGCTCAGACACAGAGCTCACATGCAAACTGTTACACGTAGACACAAATGTGCATAGGCTCATTTAGATATGCAAAATGGGAGCTGAGCCATGCCTGTCATTAGAGGAGGATTGTATGGAAATTCCATTTGAGGAACATAAAATGTTTCCACTCCTGTAAATCTTAAATAGCAGCTGTACAGGTGAATAAACTGCCTGTTCCAAAAATCCCACATGTGTTTATGGGTTCAATTGAATCTTGCCTCAGCAGGTTTATTTTAGTGTGACTAGCATTTCTAGATGATAAGAACTTATGCATCCTTCTCTTATCGTGTCTCCAAATTATCTTCTCCCTCTTTGGCCAGATGCTGCTGAAACTTTCAACATTGAGGTAGAGACTATTTACTTTCTCCATTAAAGTTTTAGACTCAGACATGTAATCATGTTACATTGGCTTAACAAAATTCTACTCATCTGCCAGAGTGACTGCTCACATGTTAACAGCTGCCTATCCACACACATGCTCACAGCCTTTTCTAGACATGAGATTATGTGAGATGGCTTGAAAGTGTACAACATTGCCCTTGGAGGGGTTACTGGAGTCCACTACCTCTTTAGATCCCTTGAATACAATAATTTTTCTTATCCAAAATGATGGCCGTGGAAGGCTTGTATGATCTGTGTCTGTGCACCAACAGCAGGGTACACAAAGACAAATCTGAGGGGTGAAGGAAGATGAAGTCGAGGCGCAGGTTAGCTCAGGGTCTGCAGAGGCAGAGTTTGTCTCTGCAGTGACTCTTTGCACAGCAACACACAGCTGCAGACAGGTACAGGCAGGGCGGCAAGGTCTCCAGCTGTGTTTTTTGTCTTTGCTAGCTGTGGAAGCCTTCAGGGAAGTAATAAGGCCATATACTGGTCCAAATGTTTGTGGTCAAGAACTCGTGCCCTCAAAAAGAAGCAGTGCATAGCCCTGTTTTATGACCACCAGAATGAATGGCGTAATTCATCCAAATTCATTCCCAAAGTAGTTCTGCTGCAGCCTGCTGAGAACTACTCTGGATGCATTTAGCCCATAATCTTCCTCCATCAAGATATGACTATACCCTCCAGTGGGCAATAAAGTGCTTTGGGGCATCTAATTGAAAGTGTGACAGTTTTACACTGTTGGGAAGCAGCAGTTGTGGGTGGCATGTGCTCCACTGGCATCTGAGGGTAAATACAGCAGGATATGTGGCAGTCTACAACTGGGAGCTACATTATGCATGTGCTGGGAACAGCAAGCCAGTGCCACAATGCAATTATAGCTTTAAACCGTGCCCAGTGTGTCTGTTCGGCAGCAGTAGACAGACAGCTCCAAATCATTATTTTTTTTCTGCTTACTTAGCTTCTGGTGATTAGGTTCCTGTTTTGCAATTGTGGTGACTAAACCAATTAATGTGCAATTTAAAGAAGGAACTCATAAATACTGTACAAAGGTAGTATTGACATAACTAAACTTTATTTAAAAAAAAAAAAGAAAGAAGGGGGAAGGGGGGAGGGGGGGCTGTGGGAAGAGAGGAGGCTAAATTTCCAAACTGAGCAATCCATTTTGGAAGACTCTGCTACATGCAGTAACTTCTGCAGTATGAATAAATATGCATAATCAAAAAGGGAGCACAGCTCGCTTCTCTCTATTGCTCATTTGATATACCTCTTCATGTCATATCCACTTTCACATAAACAACACAATAATAAAACATCTGCATTGCTAAATAACACTACTGTGTTCTAATTCCTCTGGAATGACATGAATAAGAACATCCTACTCCTGTTTATTAGAATTTATTGATGACATGAGTGTGTAAAAGCAGCAGAAGGCATAATTAATCCTGGTACAGCCCCAAGTTACATGTCCAAACTTGACAAGTTTCACTCTTGACTTGCATTACTTTCCCTTGATGCCTGGTAACACCAAGGGCTTTGACAAGGTACAGATGTCCTGCTACAGGAGTGGCAGGAAGGCAGTTTGCTCCTTGGTTCCAGCTTCTGCAGATGCAAAGGATGGGTTATGGCTCAGAGAGGAATGATGGGGGAATACAGAGCACTTGGTAAAAGAGAAAATAGGAAAATAAGCATCCCTTTGCTCGAGACAGAAAACAGCCCGCTAATGAAGCTTACAGATGATGTTCAATTGGAAGGACTAGTGAGCCACGTCAGGGAAGAGCAATAATATTGGCAGATTTAGAGAAATTAGAAATAAGAGAAGAAAATAACAAAATTAGATCAATCTTTAGAAAGACAATTTGAAACACAAAGGCAGCTGGAAGGAAAAGCTGAAAGCAAGCTGTAACATTGAAATAAGTCTAGAGGGAATAATGGATGTGAAAATAAACACTGTTTGCAATGTGATGTGGCTATGAAAACAATGGCATGCGTAGAAATCTAGCCACTAGCTCAGTTCACCTTTTCTATCCCCAGGGAACTGATGGAGCCATCATCCTTGGAAGTATTCAAAAAACAAGTAGATATGTTACTTCATGGTGTGTTTTAGTGGGCATGGTGGTATTTGGCCAAAGGTTGGATTTGATTATCTTAGAGGTCTTTTCCATCCTTAATGATTCTATGATTCTAAACCCTTTCTCAAGGCACAGAATCTGTGAATATCTGACAGCTCTGTGCCAGACAGTTTGTGTTTTGAGGGACATCTTTAGGAGCTAAAGCCTGTGATTTGGGATCCCTGTGACTTGTTTCATGACTTTTGAGGCACTGGCAGGAAACCAGACCTCTAAGAGTACATCCCTTGTGCCCTCAATCAAACAATCTGCTTCTAAAAGGCTCATATTCTCTCATTTTCTCTCTCTGTATAGTTTTTTACACCTTGGTTCCCACAATGCCCATGGGGACAGAGCTGGAGGAACAGGCATGACTGAATGAACAAAACACCATTGCATGCCCACTCCCAGAGTGATGAAGAATGTTCACTGGAGAAGAGAGGAACAATTCATTTCTTTATCGGGTGGCCTTGAACCCAGAACTCTGAGAAAAGAACCTCACCTACTACAGGCAAATGTTCTAGAAGGGAAACTTGACAATTCACCTTCTTTGCTTTTTGTACAAATTGCATCAAATTCTGGACATTGTCATACCATAAAGCAAACAGCCATCAGCCAGCTTGGGCATTTTCCTTTCACCCTTCCTCTGTCCTATTCTCAAAAATATTCCTTCTTCCATCCATACTTGGAACGACCAAACCAAAGCTACTCCTACGGAGCACTTTCCTCCTTGAGGCACCTGGAAACTGCTTCCAGGAGGCACGAATATGTTAACTCCTAAGCTGTTCTGCTATCAAGATGACTCTGTTGCTGCAATGCTGTGGACTTCACTCAGAACCTTTTGAAGATGCTGCAAGGTTGAACATTGTGGTGCTGAGCCACAGTTCGGTAAAAGTTGTAAAAGCTTTCTATTTCTGCGATCTCCTGACTCAAAAACTTTGCCATGACTAAGACAGCAATTGTTGCACAAAAATAATGTCAGGAAGAAGTATTTATTTGTATCTTCTTTATGTATATGTACAAGTCAGGAGGACAGGCACAACTGATACTATAGGTTTGCACTTGGGCAATGACTGTCGAAAAGACTTTGGAGAACTCGAGGCAATTCAGAGAAAAGTAGAGAGCTGGAAGAGTTGAATTATGAGTGAAAATATTAAAATACACAGCTTATAAAAATTTTGGGTTTAGAAGGGAAAAATCCCACAAGTATATCCCCAGGAGATTTGTCCAGGCACCTATTTTTCCTTTTCTTTTCTTTTTTTTTTTAATGTGTGTACATTCTTTTCCCTCACTTTCTAAAAAGAAGTGCAGTGAACAACTTTGATCACCTTCAATCAAAAGTGCATTTATTTCAAAAGCTTGTGTGATGATTAATATCTGCCTGCCCACAAGCCACTTTATTCAGATGGGATTCATATGGGAGATTTCATAAATTTAACAAGGGTGCTTCTCAGAATCTTCCTGTCTCTTATGAAACATTATTTTAATATTTTCGTTTCCAGGGAACTCATCTGCTAAAACTGCAGCACCTATCTTTCCTGCCCTAGACAAAATATTAGCAAGATTTTCAAGCACACAATTAGAAATGTGAGGATATAGTCCTGATAGATATACACACTTCTGATATATATGTTTATATGGGTATACATGTACGCCTTAGCAGTTGCCAAGCTCCAGTGACAGCAGAAATGTCTCGTCAGAGATCATCCCTCTTCCCCAGGCACTCTGGCCCAGAGGGTGTGAGGTGCTGCCAGTGGAAGCAAAAAAACAAAAAGGATGACAGTTTATGGCAGCAGCTCTCTGGTCACAGAGAGCAACAGACAACTTTCCCAGGCATAGAAAATGCTGTGAGAAAGATCAGAGAAAAGAATGATAAACAATTCTTATCCTAACTTGCTGCACCTTGTGTTGTGAACATGTGGAATGTGTTATGGAGATATGTTTACCAAAAGGGTGGCTTCTTAATTAGCCAATGGTGATGGTGTTTTAATTAAAGGACCAATCAGGTTGACCTGCAGCAAATTAGAGTGTAAAAAGCAATAGGTTTCTTAAAAAAGGAATTAGCCTTCTGTAAATACAAGGAGTCTATGTCACTTATTACCCGGTCCTGACCCGTTGCAACGACAACTGCTCACCCAGCATGCAGGTATCACTGCGGTTAATCAGGTCCATGACCTGTACCAAAACTGCTCCACAAAGAAAAAAAATGGTTCACTGCCACAGGAGATCCCTTCTGAAGGAAACAGAATTCCCAACGTGCACAAGAGGCCTATTCCTTAGGGAGCTGCTGCCTCCCTTTGGCCTGGTTAATGATGTAAAGAGAAAGCCCCGCTTTGGTAGGGTCCTCAGGTCAGTATTTACTGTGTTTCCAGGTGGGCAGCAATGAAGCTACAACAAGAAGACCAATGGCAATCAGAAGAGACTTGAGGGGGCTTGGGATGGCAAGTTAAGGGATCAAGAACATGAGTAGTATATTCAAGATCAATACCTGGCTACAAGCCTGGTGTCACCAGAAAAACTTGGGGTCAGTTAACACAGAACCAGGCCTGCTGGTGACACACAGGTTATGCCTGTCTCAAAATGGAAAAGGATTATTGCACAGGGGTGATAAGGGTTCATTGGGAGAGCTTTAAACTAGATGTAAAGAAAAGGTGGTGGCATAGCCCTGTATATTATGGAATGTTTTGGTTGTCTAGAGCTTAATGATGGTGATGACAGGAGTGCGTGTCTGTGGGCAGGAATCTGGGGGAAGGCTAACAAAGCAGATCTCCTGGTGGGAGCTTGTTACAAACCATCCAACCAGGATGAAGACAGATGAAATATTCAATAAGCAGCTTGGAGGAGTCCCAGTCACTACATTACAGCACAGCACAAAAGAGAGGAATACTCTAGGAAGTGCCAGGGGTGTGTGGGGGAGACCTTCCTGGCATCCTGACAACCAGGGGAGGACCCTCACAGGAGCTACTGATGGTGAAGAGAGAAGGACTGATGGGAGATGTGGCAGGTGAAGGCTGTCCTGAGCTGATGGGAGATGTGGCAGGTGAAAGCTGTCCTGGGCTGATGGGAGATGTGGCAGGTGAAGGCTGTCCTGGGCTTGGGGACCATGAAATGAGAGTTTTCCGTTCTCAGAGAAGTAAAGAGAGAGGTCAGCAGAGCTGCCCCTTGGACCTCTGGAGAACTGAGTTTGGCCAGTTTAGGAACCTTGTCAAGAGAGTTTTTTGGGAGACAGTCCTGGTGGGCAAAGGTGGAAGGCTGGGTAATCTTCAGGAAGAAAATCCTAAAGGAGGGGAGCAGGCCACTCCAATGTGCCAAAAGATAGGCAGGGAAGGAGATTGGCTCCACAGAGCTTTGGCTGGAGCTCTGGAGAAAAACAGGAGAGTTTAGGACCATTGGAAGAAGAGACAGGCAACTCAGGAGGACAGCAAGGATGATGTTAGGTTGTGTAGAGAGAAAATTAGAATGGCCAAAGCCCAGAATTTAATCTGTCTTCTACTGTAAAAGACAACAAAAATGGTTTTATAGACACATCAGCAAGAAAAGGAGGGCTAAGAAGAATTTCCTTATTTTATTGGACATTGTCCCTCCCTGCATGGGAGGGTCGGACCTTCTGCCCCACAACAGCCACTTCAGAGACATGATAAGGTGCAAAAGGACCTGCAAAGGGACCAGTTAGAGCTACACACCTGAAGACAGCCCTGACAGAGTAATAAATCACATAATGGTTTGGGATGGAAGGGACCTTCAAAATAATCCCATTCCAAACCCTGTGCCATGCACATGAAAAAAAGGATGACATTACTGGTCAAAAGTATAGTAACAAGTGTCTTTGCTTGCAAAGTTTCCCAGGGCAGCAGCACAACAGGATGGACCAGGAGTATGTAGACCCTTAGAAACAGAGTTTCAGTGCAGCTTCTAGTACTGTCGTCAGGAAACTCTTTTCCTGGCAAATTCACTAGGGAAACCCTTAATTTTTCTAAATTCTGTAGTTTGCCATGTTGTGGCAAAAAAAAACCCCACTAGTGTTCTCTATCATTGCAGTATCTGCATTTTGACCAGACAGTCTGTAAACCCTTTAGGGTTTCTGCTGGTTTAACCAGAAGCAGAAATGTTTGGTGCTTTCAAACAACCTGTGCCCCTGGAATCTATCAGAAAGTGTTTCAGATTCCACACTTCCTGGACTATCCCTAAAGTTCATAACAATTTGGGCATTTTTGGGGTTGCAAAATACTCACATTAAGCTTTCTTAGCCCCTTTTAGGTGCACATGTTTTCTGAAATCAAAGAGGGCTAGGTGGATTTATATGTTTTTTCACAATTGGTTTCAAGTTCTATTTCACTCATTTGTATGATTTTCAATAAAGAGATATTGGTAGGTGTGAATTAAGTTCCTAGCCCTTCAATAGACTTTTGCAGCAAAATGAGGCATGATCCAGGAAAAAGATGAACAAATCATAAGACAGTTTCTCTAGAATCTAGGTCTTTGTCACTGATGCAAGAGTATTTTTCCAACAGTTCAGTATCCAAGAACCTGCAAGCACCTCTGTATTTTCTCAGCAAAGTACCATACAACCTTGAAAGAAGACACTTGGGACTCACCACCCAAGAGTCACAGATACTAAGCAACACCTCAAGTCTTGTCCTTTCTGACCTGTGATATTTGCACTGCACCCATACAGCAGATGAGTCTCAACAGCAAATCCCAGCTTTGGAAAGTAAAAGAGATGGACAGAGACAACCATAGCACTGTGGAGCAGTGATCCTTTCAAAGTGTTTTTTCCAAGTCAGAGAAGACCCAAATCTTCACTTACCTCTTCTTTAAATTTTTTTTTCTGCTTATCAAGTCATTTACTGTGAAATCAGTCCATTGAGAGTAGAGCTGAGATTTGCCCAATAAAGATCTTCAATTCCTTTTCTGGATTTGTTCAGATAAAGATCTCTTGGCATGCCTCACTACAAAAGAAATTTTACTGCTTCCGTCCCATTCGTTGTCTAACTCATTTAAAATAGGAGCTTTCATGGAAAAGGAATGATTTTTATTTTGTGTTTGATATGAAGCCTCGAAAAACTCATCTTTGCTTGAGTCTCCGGCTCTGGACTTTCATGACACTAAAAAATAATAAGAAATAGAAAGGCAAATGTCTTTTTAAGACAAAATTTCCTGCTCCTCTTCATTTTGAAATCCATAGATCTCACTTTGCATAGCATTTTCATAAACAGAGAAAACTCTCTATAGCAAAGAAATAAAATTAAGATACAGTAGTGCCCCTCAGAACACCCATCATACTTTCAAAATAGACCATTCACTTACTGCAAAGGTTATTTCAAGCTAAGAATCCATTTATTTGAATGTATTTCCATTTTAATCAATATCCTTTAGAAATGGTCTCTTTCTTAGTCATGTAAGGTGAATTGATATAATTTTAAGGACATGTATTTCTTTTCTAAATGTTCTTATAAGGCAAGGACATATGTGAGATTGGATTTTCACCTCTGGTAGATTTGAGTCAACAGCATTTTCTTTACCTTAGTGCAACAAGAAGATGAGTGCCAGAGGTAAGACTTTCAGAAGAGGAAACATGAGCACCTGAACACTGTGGTGACAATCCCTGGTTTCTAATCCCAAAAGATCTCTTAGCAGTGCTGCAAAATCTTCCTTTCCCCCTAGAAGCCTGAGACACCTTTCTCCAAAAACAACTGAAAGACTTCCATTAAGTTCAACAGACTTTCAATCATGGTCTTATCCAATATGAGTGCTTTCTTTTAATGTGTGAATAGAAGGTAATTACCTTTCATTACCTCAAACGTAGCAGAAGATGGGCATGTAGTTTTTTCTGCTTGGGCTTGTACATTTTTCTAACATTTGCAAAATGCTGACTTATGCACACAGTTACACTCAAAACACAATTACTCATATATAAATCTGCATTTGTGTTTAAATGTCACTGGTAACAAGAACGCTTCTGGTAACAAATTTGTTTATCAAATATACATCAGAAAATGGCACATTAAATAAGAAAATGTTCAATAAAAGATATGCTCAGCATTTTTACAGACAGTCTGGGCCTCATCCAACAAACCCTGATGTAAAAAGAAACGCCACACGCAATCATTAATGTCTAAGGATCCGGATTAAACCCATAAAGGAAAATTCTCAAATTTTTGCTTTCTTTACACTTTTCAAGTGTAGCTTTTCACTCCAGGACCTGACTGTATGCCTGTATGTACTGAGCTCATGGATTGAAGGCAGGAGGACTCGTGTGCATTTCAAGGGAATAAGAAGAGTCTTCTGCTCAAAAAGTGATAGCACTGCTGATTTTTATTTTTTTCCCCCTGAGAGGCCTCTGAAATTTACTGCTGTGTTTAGATTTCAGCAGGATATTAGTTTGATGGCAAGGAATGCTCAAGGATGACAAGGATAATGAAATATATGAAATTACTCTTATTAAAGAACAGCAAAGAAGACCGGGGCTCAGCCTGAGGAAAAAGAAAAAAGAGGCAATACATGCTACTGGTCTTAAAACCAGGGAGGATGACCTGGCAAAGGTAAGCAGAGAAAGATTTCATTTTCCTTTCTAAGGCTAAAATTGTGAAGTAGCAGGTGAGACTACCAGATGGCAGGCAGAAAGTAAATAATAGCAGGGGAGGGTAAACCAGCCTTGGAGATGGTTCTGTCTGTTCCCTGAGTGAAAAAGGAATCCAAAGTCTGAGTGCAGTTACTAAAGAAGGGTAATAACATTTGAGAAGCACTGGGACCTCCATATGGAACCATCCACACAAGACCTATAGAACAGCAGTACCTCTCTGAAGTGGCAGTGAAGGGTGGAGGAAGATCCTGGAGCATTTCCAGTGGTGCTGGAATTGGGCCCAAAGCTCTGTATTTTGATTGCTTTGTGCTATAGTTCCTCTGGGTCTAGTGGAAAATCCAGGTGTGAATTCTTTTGCCTTTGCACTCTTTCCCAGTGATTTGGGTGGCAAATCACTGTCCTTAAAGTTTATCGAGGTATCCATGAAGCCATTCTTTAATATTGGTAAGAAAAATAGGAAACAACAGGTGGGTGCAGGGAATTTGGCAGCATGCAAAATCAGCACGACAGGGAGATGATTTTACCTCTGTTTATAGCACTGGTGAGATTGATATCAGAACACATTTGAAAAGATACTGAAAAATTGTTAAGGATGCAGTGAAGAGCCAGCAAAAAAACATTAGAGAGTTTCGAGAAATGCCTTGCAGTGAGAGATTTAAGCAGCTCATTCTGTCTAGCATATCAAAGATGTATTTTAGTGTAACCTGAAAGTCAAAACTGAATGACTCAAAATGGTAAAGTCAAAAAGCACAGCTTTTTTAGGAGGCCTAACCCTCTGTCTTGATGTGACTGCATCTTAACACAATTACAATGATTTATTTGTAGTCTGGGACAAAGTTACATAGCCCTTTTCCAAATTTGAAGAGGAATACATATATATTTATACATATGTGATGCTTAAAGAATTACAAAAATGCAGTATTAGGTTTAAAGGAATCATTATTATTTTATAAAATGCTCAATTTAATGAGTTGTTGGGGTTGTTGTTTAACCCTGGCCAACAACTAAGCACCACACAGCTGCTTACTTCTTTCCCTATGTCCCCAGTGGGATGTGGAGGAGAATCAGAAAAAGCTAAGACTCAGGGATTGAGATAAGAACAGTCTAACGCTTGGCATAAAGCAAAATATAATAAATAACAATAGCAACAACACTAATAATAAAAATAACAATAATAGCAATAAAAAAGTAGAAAGAAAAAAGAAAAGTGGGAAGAGAGGGAGGGGAATAAAACCCAAAAGAAATAAGTGATGCAGAAGATAATCCTCACCACTCGCTGACCAACACCCAGATCAGCCCCAAGCAGTGACCAGCCCCTCCTGGCCCACTTCCCCCAGTTTATATACTGAACATTAGTTCTGTGATATGGAATATCCTGTTGGCCAGCTCTACTGGCCATGCTGACCCTTGGCTTCATGTGTACCTGTTCATGGGCAGAGCATTGGACCCTGAAAAGTCCTTGACTGGGTGAGCACTGCCGAGCAGCAGCTAAAACATCAGTGTTTAATCAACGTTATTCTCAGACTAGATCCAAAACACAGCACTGTACCAGGAACTGAGAGGAAATGATCTCTATCCCAGTCAAATCTAGAATAAGGGGATTTAACATAAATTCAAAGACAATTTCTGTTTCTTCACAGAGAGAAAAAGTAAACAAAATCACGTATTTTTAAAGGGACATAGTAAATTATTTTTCCTACAATCTTGTAGACAGATAATGTAGAGAATTTGGTTTCCAAGACCACAGGAACTGCCAGAGCTTTCCTCTCTTACCTGTATCTCTCCTCATGAAATTCACAAGGATAACAATTCAAAAATTTCTTGAAAAGCTCTATCAGTGTTATTTAAAGGGATTGAAGAGATTGAAAAGTTTTAATGTAACAGTAAGGAAAACATGGATAATTGTCTTCCTCCATTGCTCTCCGAACCTTGTTCCTCTACAGCACCCCTGCAGTAGTTTGGTGCCTCTCTGGGTCCTCATCATCATCTATTCATTGTTCATTAATCAGCTGCATCTCCACAGGTAGGGACCAGCAGCAAAAGTGGTGCCCTGGTATGAATAGCTCTCACAAGATGTGAATGAATCCTGCTCTCCTCACCGTGAGACAGTGCTGGTGGCAGAGGGAGCCTCCAGCCGCTTTGCCACCATGAACCCACACTGCAGCTTTTCTCTTTTTTGTAGAAAACGAAATGAAAACTAAGCTCACTGACCCTGTTCAAATGGCCTGATGCAAACCAGGCTCTGGCCTGGAGAAGCAGTACAGCCATGATGGCACACAATCTTTCCCAATCCATGAGCTCCTACCAGATGATGGAGCTCAGTTCCATGTGAAACACCATCTGCCCAGCTTATTGAAACGAGCTCGCGCCTTCTTGCACCTGGATTCCTAAATATATTTGCTTATTTGGAAGTGTGTTGTATTTAAATGCAAGCTTCAAATAACAGATGCATAAAGTAGCTGGTGTATAAATAGGAAGGTGGTTTGCACACAAATATAGCAGGACTATTAAAGGTGATCATTAGTTACTAATATAAGCAGTTATTTGAACATTAGCATACTGTTATTCACAGCAGAATTCATGATGCATTTAATAAGTAAGTAATAGCTTCCTTAATAAACTTAGGAGCATAAAATTCCCTGTTCTGTAGACTGTCAAAGATGGACAATGACATTAGTGATATTACAATCTGAAATTTTCAAAAAGTTATCCATATTTAGATTTTAAAGAAAACATACATTAGGGTGTTTTTGATTGATTTTAAATAGATTTACTACTCATATTAAAAACTGTTGAGATTAAATAGACAGAAAATAAAATCAAAATAATGGAAGAAAGTGTTAAAACTCTAAAGAAATGTTAAATATGTCCTCCCAAAGAGCAAAAGTAACTAATTCCTTATTACATGTGCCTTAAATGATTATATATTCATAAACTGACCATTCAGAAAGGACTATCCCATCAAGCTGGCAAACCAATCAACTATGACAGAAATACGTATTTAAATTCTCCCTTACCCAAAACCATGCGTGCTGCTCAACTAGTGAAACTGGGCAAGGGGAGACTTTAAACATTTCTGATTGTAGCCAACCGCAAAGCCAACTTCCATCTTTCCAATATCATGATGTCTTCCTGCTCAATACTTTCTTATCTTTGATTTTGTCAACATGTACAAAAAAAGAGCAAGGAAATGAGGTGGCTTGACAAAGCAGCAAGAAAAAATACTTTCTCAGCTGATGTTCCTTCCAGGACAAGATCAAGGCCAGTTTTGCTGGGCAGTCTCTATGGGATTCATATAATTGTGAATTAACTAGGGTCAGACTCACCAGTTAGACGCTTCCAGGGATACAGCAGTGGGAGCACTAAATTAAACATGGATCACTAAGGCCATGCGAGATGCTGAAATAAGCCCAGGTCAAACTGCAGGCTCTCCAGGGGAGACAAATCTTTCTAGAGGTAATTTGGAGGCACATAAACACATGGTATATTCCACCATAGCCATAGCCCAAGCCACCGGTTTCATGGGCATTAAGAAATGTCAGCAAAATTAATTTGAAACTTAAAAAACTCTCCTTTGTGATTGTAAATATTGCAATTTAATTTATCTTCAGTGTTTTCAATTAGATTCCAAATGATTTCAAGTATGGCAGCTAAAAAGAAAACAAGCTCGTTTGGGTTAATGCTGACAAATTATGAAATTTAATTGTGATTTAAGATTCCTAATGTTCATTGATTAGCTCATTCAAAACATTCCTTGAATAACCTCTTTTAAATTACAGAGTTTAAGTAGTTTTCTTTAGTTTTCTAAGGCTGCACTTAGGTTACTCACCTCCATTAATTTCTATTGGTTTTTGGTTTTCTTTACCTACTCTTTTATAAGAGTCTTGCTCATCTATAAATCACCTTGGTTACATAAAATCCACTGAAACCACACCAAACTGGAGGGCAAAATTCACTGATGGCAGCAGAGGAAAGAACACCCATAGAGGTTCACACAGCGTCAAGCCTCCTGGAAGAGCTGGGAAGGAGGATCACCAAAGAGGCCAGAAAAGCTTGATTGTGCAGGAAAGTGAATGCTAGTAAAGCATACAGTTGGAGGTCAATGGTGACTTCTGAGTGCTCCTTATCTTCAGAAATAAATGGTTTTATTTGGTTCTATTAAAATACCAAACAAGACAGCCCTAAAAAAAAAAAAAAAAACAAACAAGAAAAAAATCTTCCCCAGCATAAATACTCAAAGAGAAACCCTTGCAAAGTGGAAATTTGGTTAGTTGTTTTTTCACTGTGTTTTTGTTTGTTTTTTGAAGTTTTTTGGTGGGATTTTTTTTGTTTTGGGTTTTTTGGAGGGGGTTTCTGTGGGTGGGGTTTTTTTGTGGGTTTTTTGGGGGTGTTGGCTTTGGTTTTTGTCTTGGTTCTGGTTTTGTTTGTTTGTTTGTTTTTTATTTAGCTTTTCATTCTTTTTCCTTAAATAAAAATTCAGTTCTCATCATGAATTCCAGACATGCATTAATTGTCCTGCATTCCTCCCTTGCAGCTTTCTCAAGACCTGTCAAAGGATGCCATATATGTAACACAGGGGAAATCATGCTTGAACAGCCTTTGTAGGAACACGTTTGGGCCCCACCTTTTGTTAGTTTAAACTTTCTGCTCTACAAACCCTGAAGACAAGATTACTTGGCACTCCACAGCTCTTTCCTACTGCATTGCTAAAATGAAATGTTTCAATATTCTTGCAATGAAACATTCTGACATTATCAAAATGCAAAGAGAAGATTGAAATGATTCATTTGGACTTACTCCCATAAAAAAATGTCACTGAAACAGCACATTTTCACAACAAGTTTTGATTTGGGCAAAGCTGCATATACTATTTATTTTTGCCTTGGAAAATGGTTTCATTAAAAACAAATGACCAGCTTTAATTACAACTCACTGAGCTTTTGCTCCAAAAGTCAAAGCTATTAAAAGAGCACTCAGTCTGTATGTAGGGAAACAGATTGTGTCTTACAAGTGGCTATGAAAAACATCTTACTCCCCTTCAAAAGGGCTGGTATTTGATGTCCCCGGGACTGCAAACCAAATTTGTGTTTTGCCTTTAAGTGGCATCCACAATTTGTAAGAAAAAAATTCATGAATTTAATAAACAATTCAAAGGCAAAAGGTGAAGGGCGCATCCCAACCCTTTGAAGAAAATTACCATTGACTTTTGAGTTTAGTTCTGGAAATGGAAAGCAGGAACTACAAAGCTGTGTCTGCACGCCACTGGAGCCTGAGCGGAGATCTGAGACAGGCCCAATTGAGCCATCTTCCAAACCAGAGTCAATACGGCCACGCCAGAGCAGCCCTCTGTCCAAACTGATTAGGCTGCTGAAAAGCTGGATTTTGTGACTTTGTCCATGCTATTAAATTAAATGTGCCTTAGCCCACAGCATGACACTGAGGCCAGCTGGCATGCAACAGCTCACGTCAGTATTGAACCCTCCATCGCCGTGCAGTGGGTGGGTGCATCCTGACTGCCCCTTGGGAGGGACCTCTGGCCCAAAAAAAACACCTAAACAAAGTTCAGACATAGTTTGTGGGAGCGTCTGCTTGCCTGAGACAAAAATGTGCCAGCAATTTATCTTTGCAATTTATCCATAAAGCTGTGTTGCCCAGTACTGCTTCATTTAGTAACAGAAACGTGGCAAATTAATCTGCCTGTGTGACTGACTTGTGCATTTTAATGAGTGAATATCCCAGCCTTTCCAGGGCTGTGAGACACAAGACCTCATTGCTGCAGCCTGAGAGACACCTGTCTAGTGCCCATCTGAGGCCTCACCTTGTTACAGGGCTCCAACACTAGACCTTGCTCACAACCATCCTGCTGCAGCTCCAGGGGCAAATGCTGACACACATCTCTGACTCACCCCCAGCTGTGAAGAGTTTATATTGTTCTTGAAATAGGTTTTCACTACATCACAGGCCAGTTAATTTGTGTTTGGCCCTTCAGAGAACTTCCTTTCCCTGCCAAGATGTGATGGTTTTCTTGGTTGACGAGGGCCATGAGTCAAAGTCATAGAATCTTTAAAGGTGGAGAAGTCCTCTAAGAGCATGGATTCCAACCACTAACTGCCATATTCACTGCTAAACCGTGTCCCTAAGCACTACAAATACACATTTTTTCAACACTACTATGAATGGCGGTTTCACCACTTTCCTGGGCTGCCTGTTCCATTAAGAAATTTTTCCTAACATCTAATTTAAACCTCCCATGGAACAACTTGATGCCATTTCCTCTTCTTTGTTAACTGGGGAAAAAGACCAACCTCCCCCTCCCTTCCCTTCCCCTTTCCCCCCCAACTCGTTTCAGGAAATTGTAGAGATATGGTGAACCCAAATCTGGAACAGGATTCTCAAGGAAAAATAGGATCCACTTTACCCTCCCTCCATAATGCTGCCTGTTGCTGTCAGGGTAAAACCGACTTAAAACTAAGTTTTGGCACAACCCCTGTCTGTGAGGCAGCGACAGGGAGGATGTTAGGCTTAACTGGTCTCTGCTGCTCTCATGCTCTCTCTCCTCCCCTGTCCCCCTCCCAGCGTGGCAGGTGCAGCCAGGAGAGCAAACACCAGTCACCTCACACGCTCCAGGAATGCACACTTGTAAATCAGTAATATTGTGTCACCGAGCAGAGGTTTGAATAAGGCCCTAATTGTAGCATTTCCATGGAAGAACCACCAAATGAGTAGCTGGGATGTCAAATAAAGAGAAGGTGATGAACATCAGGAAGTGTTTCTGGAGAGGTGGGTTGAGGAGAACGGCTGGGTGGGTGAAAGGGAAAGGGCTGGGAAAGTGGTTGATAAAAGGAAACTTTGTATGACACTAAGGAAAATTCTGTGAGAAATTAAAGCCCACACAAGAACAAAGATGAGTAAAGAGCTCCAGACACTCAGCAGTGCTTCAGCTGGGTGTCTGGAGTTTTTGACAGAAGACATGATTCATCAGCTCCCACACACACCTTTTTTTAAATATGCATGCTCATTTCAACAAATCTGAAATTTCCAGGAAAAGCAAGAGCACACCACATCCACGCAGCCCTGAACAGCCTGGCGTGGGCACACTGATGCCATGACAAGGATGCCAACCAAGCATGGCACAACACCGTGCCATCTTCTGCCCAAGGGGTGGGCAAGAAGGAACATCTTCATCTTCTTCTGTCCCTCCCCATGCTTCCCTTGGGAAAGGTCTGGTTTCCCTCTTGTCTGGATTGGGCGATTCATGTCTTGCATATATATGACAAAAAAGATTTTAAAAACATATATCTATCTCCTGTGGGACAGCTAAGATGCGAGGTTTGGTGGGTAGATCAGCATGCCTAGAGATCTTGAAGGCCTTTGAATAACTATCCAGGGGGTGCTGAGAGACTGACACATGCTGCAAAGTAGTCTTCTGCTATCCACGGTTTGTTTTTACCAAAAAAAAAAAAAAAAAGAAAAAAAAAAAGAAAACAAACCAACAAACCGCAAACCACATAAAATGTTTCAGAGCTCATAACCAGAGGGGAAGAAATTGTCACACAAAAACCTGATATGAAAAACATGTGGGATCGGATGTAGTAACACCTGCCTGAATCTTCAACAGTCTCATACATCAGCTTCAGCAGGTGAGAACTGGCACATCCATGAAGACATACAGCTCAAAAAGCTAGTAACATCAGAAATATGTGTTAAAGTTTTCCTCTTTCAGAATATTTGACCAAAATTGATATGAGCACTGAACCCTCTCCTCCCTGTCATACCACTCAAAGTGTCACGATCCCTTAGAAAAAACCAGTTTCTTTGTGTCCCTCATAATCCAGACATAGGACTAGTAATTTAAATAAAACAAACAAACAAATCTTCTTATACTTAATAAGTAAATATAATTAAATGCTCAGGAACTTTTATACTGCCTTATTCATGTTTGTATAAATAATGTAATAAAATCCACTATCAAAAATAACTGAAGCTTCTCCAGAGTTTTCATCTTCCTGAATCTCGTGCTGCAAAATTTAGGGATCTTTGACTGAGAATTTATGTCTGACTTGCCACTGAGTACCATCACCTCTGCTGGTGAGAACAGCCTGAGTTATCACTCTGGCTATGAACTGGACTAGATGACCTCATAGGTCTTTTCCATCCCTGCTTCCTGAAATTCTATTAAAGGCCGCTGTCAAAATCCCACCTCAATGTACACTGCCAGGAGCAGAGGGAGCATTTCAGTTTGCAGTCAAAGCAAAAAACTGGAATATGTAAAATTAAACTTCTATTTTTTCTCCTATCACAGCTGATAGGGGTATGGATATAGATTAGCAAGAGAAAATGCAATATTCCTCAAAATGCTCAAAATAACTTGGTGACTTAGACCCATTTTCCAAAGAAAATGAGATATATAGAGAAAAGTCAGAGTTTGTTTTTTTTCTTTCCATTGCCAACCTGGTTTACACCAAGAAACTGATAGCTGGATTATTATGTGGGACAAATACTTTCTTTCAATAAGAAAAAGAGATAAATTAGAAGAGATAATTTGTTTAAGCATCTGTGCTGTAAACT
The DNA here is from genome assembly GCF_015832195.1 of Motacilla alba alba. Taxonomy (NCBI): domain Eukaryota; kingdom Metazoa; phylum Chordata; class Aves; order Passeriformes; family Motacillidae; genus Motacilla; species Motacilla alba. The sequence continues at coordinate 4,770,137 of NC_052046.1, read as the reverse complement.
CAATGTCTTCACTGCGTACAAACTGCATTGAGTGTGGCTGAGAGTTTAAAAGCTATGGAAGGAAGGAAGAATACTCCCTGTGCTTTTGTAATCAGAACTTACACTACTTTAAAAAATTGGGCAGGTGTACCCTCATGCGTTATGGACATAGGGTGATTTATATCTGGAAACCTCCAATAAGGCAACAGCCAATGTACGTTCATATTTCTGGGGGTTTTGCCAGTCAAAGCTATACAAGAGTTAAACATTGCTGTGTATCATTTTTAGTTGTCTTGAGAAATGTACAGGGAAAAATACCAAAATATAGGACAATGTGTTGCAAAAATAAACACTTGAAAAAGAACTAAATGCAACTGAAAAGCAAAATGTATATGATTACCATTTCAAACAGGGAAGGAATGACCCATTGGATCCTCCTGAGAATGCTCCCCCATGCAAAGGTATTCACATTCATATATATCAGCATTTGTAAGATCCAGCACAACATTGGGGTCATTTTGTTTAAAATATACTGTGCACTCAGCAGGATACATCTGCTTTATATTAGTCTTGTGGAAATGCTATAAAGGGCTTTGGGGGGCTTTTCATTTTTTTTCTGTTTTTACTTGGTGGATAATTGGGATAAAACTAAACTTGTGTAAAAAAGAAAGCAACTCATAGTAGAAATACCTTAGGATTCTGAGACGCCACAAAGGAAACAGAAGTCTGAAAATTAATTAGGTAGTTTTAAGGACATATTTACTAAAGTATCTCATGCTATTTCAATATTCTCTTTATCATTTTATTGCAGTATGCTGTTTTTGTTTCTATTCTGGTAACATGAAAATTTATTTTTTGATACTTATTACAACCGCAGCTCAGGTTCCAGATCAACTGATCGCCTTTTGGGACTGAGTCAAGTCTGTTCACCTTGTACTGTCATTAAAACACATGCAAAGCTAGGAACTAGTTTAAACTGATCTGATTTGTGGCATCTTTCCTGCAATTTGTCATTCTCCTTGCACAGATGCAAATGACAAAGGGAGAGAGAATCAGGCCCTCTGTGCTGACAAAGGGCTCTTATCTTCACAATGTTTTGCTAGCTGATCATACTGTTTCCTTGTCCTTTCATTTAAGGGTCATCAAGATAAAAGTATTTGTTTGGATTCTTTTTTTCTCTTTCTTGCTCCCAAGCCTTGTTATACATAATGTTCCTGCTAAGGTCATACTGTTGTTCCCTAAATATGCTTCTGCAAAGCTTCATGGGCTGCTTTGCTTTTATAATTTTGCTTAATAAAGAAATAATGTTAGGTCTTCTAATAGAAAATACAATGAGTAGGATAGGGGTCCTAAACACCATTCTCTCTTAACTTCTCCTTCACAGTCTTTCAAACCAACATAATTTGGGGGGATTTCCCCATCTTCTCTGCCCTGTCCTCAGGTCCCCAGCCCCAGGTCTGCTTTGAGAGGGGGCAGAAAGGATTTATCTAAACAGGGTCTTGCAGCCTCAGCATCAGCAACTCATACAATCTGAGATCAGGAGTTGCTACAGTCATCTGTTTACTTTCTTTTTCAACTTAAATAAAACAAGAGGGGGAAAATGTTCAAATGAGATAGCTCCTGCTTATGTGAGCGATTCATGGGGAATAAAAATAAAAATCTATTTATCTTCAACCACTTGCAATGAATTATGAATACAGAGGTGTTGAAAATTTGCATGGAGCACGTTCACACAGCTCATTCTTGCTTAATCCTTTTGCTTGAGCTTTTTTATTATTTCTTATTATCATGAATTCAACCACAGAAGGCAATTTCAGCATATGAACTATTTAGAGAGGAGACTGATTATGTTATTATAGAGAAAACTGGTTTTTATCAATTGATTTGGCAAATTCAGGCTCAGACGCTCTCCAGTTCCCTGGTCTCCCATCTTGATTACTGTGACATCCTGCTCAACTTACTTTGATTCATATTTCTGTGGTATCAGCCATTCAAAGCACAGGCAGCAAAGCACAGAAATGAGCAACCATTAGTTTACTAGCAACATTTTGGTTTCTGGTCCTTGCTTCTTTTTATTTCTTGTCTACCACAACTTTTCCAAGGGCTCAGTTTCAGCTTCTTTAAAACTGCTTCTGTTTGTACCCAGGATAACATTGATGCTGAGGAAAAGCTGGGTTCAATAGAATGAAGTGCAAAGTATAACGCTCCTTCTGAGGGCAGAAATTATTTCAGGAGTGTCTCAAGCTAAGAAGGTTGGCAAAAAGGTATTACTGAGGTTCCAAAGCTTCTTTGTGGAGAAACTGAAGGTTGCATCTTTGCATGTTTAGAGAGGAGTAGGCTGGGAGTGACCTCTCTCTTTGATCACCCCTGGGTCCCGGGATTCATGACCTGAAACTTCGCTGGATGCTGTTGCCTTTGACTGCAGTGATGGCATACACACGTAACACAAGGACACAGAAGAGAGAAGAGTTTAAAAATTAACCCCAAAAGTGACAACAACAAAACTGCCAAAAACACTACATATGAAAAAATAAGGGGAAAAAAGTGGAAGCAGAAGAAATACAGAGGGAGAGTGGCTTGGAAGGTAGAGGGGAACAACAAAAGGCAGTGATGGTGGGACATGTCACTGGAATGAGGCCAAGAGCAGAGATGAGGATGTGAAAAAAGCCAGCAAGATGGCAATCTATAAACAGAAGAATTAGGTGCAAGAGCTATGAAAAGGTACCCTTTGATCTACAATGAGAGTCATCCACATCAGTAAAGTGGAAGCAGAGGAGGACTAAGTAGATGAGGAGAGCAAGACAGATCGAAAGAATTGAGACCAGAAAAATCACGTGTTAGTCTAGCTCAGGCCAGGAGGTCACTAATGGCTTTGGCCAAGTGGCTTTCAGCAGAGGGGAGGAGTTGTGAGCCAGCACAGAGGTGTTCAAAAGGGAAAGCAGGAGGAGCAGAACTTAAGGCAAAATGAGGCATGCACTGGCATTTTGGAGAACAGGGAGGGAGGGGCAGGAAGGTGGTGGGGGAGCAGGGCTTAAGAGGCAAATGGGAGGTGCAGGGCATCCGGGCAGCCCTGAGTTAGTCTGGTGCAGAGTCATCCTGAGGCATTGCTACTTTAGAACAGCTTTCTGTTTGTTTGTTTCTTTTCACATCCCCAAGACCCACTCTCACCTGGAAAAAAAAAAAAAAAAACAAAAAAAAAACACCCCCCCCAAAAAAACCACCAAAAAAACAAAATAGTCAAACAAACAGAAAAAAAAAGAAATTATGACTGGCAAAGCAGGAAAATTAATGGCATCGAGCACAGCAAAGCACTGTCACGGCCCACAGCTCCATCCTGTAATAAGTGAGTGGCCCAGATGGCAAAAGGGTTAGGGCATTCCCTGCTGACACAGACAGGCTCCTGAGAGGGAACCCTCATTTACGGCATGCTGGAATGGAAGAGGGGGTGAAGGAAACGAGGTGGAAGATAACCGAGAAGTAAATTGATTTACATTTAAATGCTATGTTTTTATTACTATTTTTTCCCCACTCCATGTGAGATGTCATCCTTTAAATTAGACAAACCAGGGTAAACTGTTTTTTATAGTGTGAAAAAAAATGATTGACATTCTGAGGTAATACTTTTTAAATTCCTCCAATTAAACAAAGCGAATTTAATTTTAAGTTTAATTAAAAGGAAATTTAATTAGAAAGAAGATTAAATTTTAATTAAATTTCTCCAAAATCCTTATCCTTGCCTTTACTGCTAATATTTCTCTCGGAACCAAATCCCTTTTTAATATTCTTAAATTCTATTCTAGTAAACTTCCCCTTTATATTAAAATTATATCTGCCTGGATGTTCCCGCTACCATGGAAAAAAAAAATCATTGCCCCTTTTAAAATACTTGAAGAGTACACCTGAGACACAGAGTAACTCAAGAGCGACCAGTGGAACATTTGGATATGCTTTGAGTGTGACACCACTAAATTAACCCTCCTCCTACTGAATGCTCTGCAGGCAGGGAAGCATCTGTGTTTCACCAGACAGTCCTTTCCTGCATGCAGCTCTCTGCTGCTCAGCATACCCATGATGTCTGAACTGCTCAGCATTTTCTGTGCTCTGCTTGTGCATCCAGTTTTCTTCTCATCTGCTGAGAGTTTTTTGAGTGGGTTTTATGCTTGTTTGTTTGCTTTGTTATGTTATATCTGGGGGTTTTTCATAGAATGATTTGGTTTGGAAGGAACCTTAATGATCATCCAGTTCACACCCCCTCTGCCATAGGCAGGGACACCTTCCACTGTCCCAGGTTGCTCCAAGTCCCACTCAACCTGACCTCGGACACTTCCAGGGATGGGGAAGCCACAGCTTCTCTGGGCAACCTGTGCCAGGGCCTCACCACCTTCACAGGCAAGAATTTTGTCCTAATATCCCATCTCTACCTGCCCTCTTTCAGTTTGAAGCTGTTCCACTGTGTCCTATCACTGAGGACACATGTCAGAACTCCCTCTCCAGGTGTCTGGAGCCTTCTTTGGCACTGGAAAAGGCTCTGAGGTCTCCCTGGAGTCTTCTCTTCTCTGCTCCAGGCTGAACAGCTGCAGGTCTCTCATCTGCTCTCTCCCATTTGCTCTAGTCTGCTGGAGAGGTTTGCCTCAGTCACAGCATCCGTGATGGACTGAGTCGATACTGTCTTTTGCCTACCTCACATTCCTGTGATATCAACTCCAGTCTCCACAGCAGACAAAACTGTCTGGTGCCATAATGCTTCTGTAAAGGCTTGCAAAGCTCTGCTTGAAGGAGGCAGCTAAACCACCTTCCACCAGACTGTCCCCCTGAATTTCTTATGAGGCATCTCCTGTGCACAACACCACTGCTATGCAACAGCAGGGACTGGACACCACCCAGCAGATGCAGACTGGAGGTAGCCATAGCAGGACAATGCTTGTCCTGAGCCATGTCCTCTCACTTTCAATTTTGTTCTTTTCCAGCAAAGGCAACCATGTCCCATTGCAACAACGAGGTGAAAAGGTGAGCTGGATGTGCTGGGAAGTGGACAGGCAGGATGGCACTTAGCGTGACTTTCCAGAGCATCCCTGTCAATCATCTCCTGATACCTAAGTCAAGTAAGCTGTCACAGCCTCTGTCCACCCCATGACCCCATAGCCCAGCAGTCTGGTGGCTCCAGCACAGGGTCACAGTGCAGCAAAGCTGCTGTGAAACTGCGTCAGCCTGAGGTCTGTGCTGGGGCCAAAGGGTGGGAGGATGAGGAGGATGCCAGACAGCATTGGCCCTTGAGCCATGTTCAGGGTTTCTGTCCCCAGGACCTTCCACACTCATTATGAGTATGTGACCCATTGTCCCTGAGAATAACCCACGTTTATTTTAGTATGTTGCCATGGTGACCACTTGTTTTGCCAATGGATACTGACTTGCAAAGCATTGTTATTCGTGTAGTTACTCTTATGTGTAAAAACTCACCTGCTGGACTCAAATGCTGTCTGCCTGCCCCAGCATTCCTTTTTAACAGAAGTCAGGACCAAGCCCTTCAGAAATACCATAACAGGCCATTTACAAGATCCTGACTATAGATGAGGCTTTGTCTACACACCTGTCAACTAGAAAAGTCACACTCTCACTTTAAAAATATACTGCAAATGCCTATGTCCATGAAACCAAATTTTTCCTTTTTTTTTTTTGTTGTTGTTGTTGTTGTTGTTGTTGTTGTTGTTGTTGTTGCTGTTGTTGTTGTTGTTTTTTGGGCAACAGCCTGCATGAGATGCCGAGTGGTGCTGCAGAATATTCATCAAACTTTTGAAGGACCAGTCACAGAAAACATTTGGCAGGATTCATAGAACTCCATTTACTTTTCAAGGGAATCCAAATAAAATGCAACTTCTCTGCTGAAATTAGAGCAGTTATACATTGGAAGGGCATCCAAATAAGATGCAACATCCCTACTGATATTAAAGAGGATTTCTCAGGGCAAGGGCAGTCCCAACTCCCTCATTTGCATCAGAGCTATCACTGTCCCACTTACCACACTCTGCATCTTAGAAATACTCTAACCTGCCTACTTTGTCGACTTCTCTTCTAGTAGTCAACATTTCTGAGGTCAGTCAGGTTGTTCCTGAACAGCAGTCTTGGAGTTTTTGGGGGTTATTTTTTTATTGAATAATGTTTCTATGTTCCCTTACTCTAAAGTCATCTATTTTGTCTGTGAGGGCATTGTGCTCACCTTTTGATCTTCATGCTCTCTGTGTCTCTCTCCCACACACTGCAAAAGTCAGCAGGAGCTGATCTTTCTCCTCACCAGCTGTCCAACCTGGCTGGGGTTTCTGAACAGAGGAATTATTGCCTTGTTGGGCTTTTCTTTTTGTCTTCCCCATCTCTCTTAAAAATAAATATGGACCAAATGACAAAAATTCATACACTACCAGTCTGTGCTGCAGGCAGTTACACAGTTACAGTGATTGGAAAACACATGGAACGGGGATTGATTAAAATATGGTGGGCCAATCGCATTATGCATCTTATTTCTTTCACAGATGTAGTCCTAAAAGTATTCTAGGACAGGCTTGAGAACATCGTGATAATCTTTTATTTATAGTGATTAAATCGTTAACATGATGAAAATTTATATTCTTGTTTCTGTGTGCCACTGCTCATTTCCAAAATCTGTCTTTTGGGCGGGAGATATTTTTATTACTAGCTTCACTTACAGTAAGATCAACACAGATGAGGTCTAATAGGCAATGCTAAGATATAAATAGGAATGGAAACGGGCAAAGAAAATAACATTACCACATTTTTTAAGTGAGAAACTGAGGTATAGAGAAATCAGCTGTGAGTACCAACTACCTGAAAGTGCTCTCTCCAGTTAAGGGGTTCCACAAATTTCATCTGGAAAATATGCTGCAAAACAGTGAATTCAACCTTGATTTTCAGAGTCCTAGCTTGTTACCACAAGAAAAAATAATCCATCTCTCTTAAATGCAAAACAAAATTAAGAGATAAGACAGGACATTTTTACTGCCAATGGAAATACTTGTATAAATATATCATATAGATTATTAAATATGAAGCTGTCTAGATATGTTGGATAAAATCATGACACCATGATTCACAAATGCAGCAGTAGAAGATAGCAGATGTTTATGCTATTCACCCTATTGGATGTTCTTTCTGAGAACATTGTCTGGGCCCCATTTTTGCCCAGTGGGTTTTGTGACACTGAGCTGGAAACTCTTCGCATGTTGGCTCTGTGTCATGGTAAGCTGTGTCTCATGACGGCTTGCTGTTTGAGAAGGTAAGACTTTGAAACAAATCACAATAACCAGACATGAGACTGAAAATAAAAGCCCAAGAGCATAGTACTGTCTCCATTTAGTGGAGCTGGACTTTTTCAGGTGATATACCCAACCTGTAGATCAGAATTTGTCTGCAGAGGAGAAGGGATACAGGCAGTGCTGGACTGCATAAAGTCAGTGGTCAATCTGATTCAGTATGTCACCTGGCAGGTACTAAGGAGGCATCAGAAGAAGGTTCAAGACATTTCTCTCATGAGAGAACTTTCCTGCTTTCCCACAGAAGGTTAAGGTCTCCTCAGTCCTGGATGTATAAGGATTTATTTCCTTTCTCTTGCTCCTGTTGAAAGAAAACTGTTCTTTACCGTTTAGAGTATTCTGCAGACTATCTGGTGAGTAAGGAGCTTTCATCACATAGACACAAAAATAGAGAGAGTTTTATGGGGTGTGTTTCATTCCCGTTGGGTGCCCACCAGCCATGACTACTGCCCTTTGGGCCACACAATCAACCTCCTCACTCATGAAGATAAATGTCGTATCAGCCCTGCAGTAAGCCATCATCTATTCTTGAGAAACAAAGAGAGTATATAGCATGACCTTCCTTGAAATATTGGATCTATTTACACGGGTTTGCGTGGACCACATTACTTATGAGTCACCAAGGGGAAACTGAGCTCCTTGTAGATAAAGCGATCAGTGCAAACCACTGTAAATAAATCTGAAATTTCTATGAAGGTCGCACTGTGTCTGATTTATACTTCAGCACCCGATGAAATAATGTTGACCAGGTAAGTGGTTTTCAATTATTTTTTTTTTATTCACATAAGAAAAGGAAAAAAAGGAAAAAAAAAAAAAAAAAAAAAGACAAACCCCTTTTTGTAGGATAAGGGACTGCTCTATTTTAAAGTGCATCTGGTTAGAGAGATGACACATGCCCAGGAAGTAAGTTATTGTCTGGTAAAGGCTAAATGTTCCTGGGCCTGATTCTGCCACCCTAACTAACCAGGCTTACTTGAATGGGGATACAGGGCAGAGAAACCCAGCAGTTGCCACAGATGATCCTTAGACAGTCTGAAGCTCCATTTTCCTGATTAATCTGTACCTTTGTTTTTATTATAACCCCAGTACAGGTCAAGCCTGAGTGAAACTTTTGTATCACTAAAGTAGGAGCTATCATAAGCACAAGTGTTTAGTCTTGCAAGGTAAGGAATTCTCCAGTGGCCATGTTATCAGAGTGGAAGTAAGGAATGTTGCCTCTATCATTAATCTGCTTTGCGACCAGTTTCACTTTCCCTTCCAGCTTTCTTCTGCTCTGTCTGTTAAAGCAGGTGAGCCCTTGGTATCAGAAGAGTCTAACTGATGCAATTAGGAGCAATAATATGAAGACTCCATTTTAGGTTCAGGGATATTGATAGGTTTTTTATTTGTTGCCCGTAATGTCACTGGAAGGTGAAAATGGTATCTAGTAAGTGAACTTGATCTCCTTGTATGTCCTTCTGAGCCCCAAAATGAACATTTTAGTGTTCTAAAGAGGGTGAAAGAAAAAGTATTTTAGAGCACCTGTGCTTAGCATGGGAGGAAAAATATTTTGAGAAGTACATCAAGGTTGAATTTGCTGCGACTGTTACTCAATCTCACAGAAATAAGTTTGACTTAACACAGTAGAAAGTCAAGATTCAGGAAGACTGAGGGTCTTCAGAGACACTAAGCAGCCTTGGTGATCACAGCAGATGAACTTCAAATCTGGAAAGGACAATGATGGTCTATGGAAAAAGAGAAAAGTTGGAGTTACTTCATGACTCTTCCACAATCCCAGGGAAACGTGTCTTCGTTAAAATTTCCTGGAAAATATACTCAGCACTCAAACTTCAGCTCAGTTTTTAAAGTTCTTAATAAAATTATCTGAGTTAGGAGCTGATCTGAAGAACAGCCTTCCAGGGAGTTTGACTACAATAAGGTTTTTATAAACCAGACTGAGATTTTAAAAATAAATTGGTTAATTTAAATCTGACTGGGACCAGCCTTTTGCCAGCCTCAGCAGTTCTGCCACACCTCAGGACCTTTTATCAAATCTTTGCCTCAGCAAATTTAAACGCTAGTTTAACTGCTGTTGTTAGTTAAATGACAGTTAATTACATCCTTGTAGCTCAGATTATTCGTTTTAGCATATGAGTAGCTTACATATTGGACAGGATGTATCTGAAATGTCTCTGGAAAAGCTGAGTCAGAGCAGCAGCTTTCTCTCACTGTGAAACCACCTTTGTGCCCCACCAAGGGCAAACCTGAGCACCCGTCAGCCCTCCAGTGCCATCCTCAGGTACAGGAGGTGTCAGCTGGGCTGGTCAGTGCCTTCTCAGGGAAGGATTGAGAAGAGCCCCACGGCACGCTGAACTGCAAAAGCACCGGAACAAGTTCCCTGAGGATGGATGTCACATCCCTTGGAACGCTCAAGGTTAGGTTGGATGGAGCTCTGAGCACCTGGTCTAGATGAAGATGTCCTTGATCATTGCAGAGTGTTGGACTAGATGACCTCTAAAGGTCCCTTCTGACCCAAACCATGCTGTGATTCTATAGGATTGGAGACTAAAAAAATTGCTAAAGTAGAATGCTCACATTAAATGGGTGGGGGTTTTCTTTGCTGCTATTATTAACACCATTACGATTGTGTCAGTTCTTCTCACAAGTACCAGACAGGAAGAAACCCCAAGTTGTCCCAATCCCTGTGTAAATTCCAATCCACATCTTAGAAACTGCCACTTAAACTTTATACTTAAATTACATTGAGTGATTGCTATTTAATTTGAGAGTAATGGTTTAAAGTAATTGCACTGCAAAACCATCTATGCAAAATATTAATTCATATTCTTATTTATTTCATGTGTCAGTTGGTTTTGCTGCCTTCCCTTCATCCAGTTTCATCAATAGTCTGGCGACCCTCAAAGACCATTTGAGAAGTGGTACAGCCTTGGCAAGGGCTAAATCCTAGCAGAAGACTCTCTGAAACTCACTGTAAAGCTCTCCCATTCTGTTGCTCCACAGACCCTGCTTCACCATCTGCCTCGCGAATTAGATTTTTTTGTTGCTGTATTTCACAGATTTAAAAATATGGTTATTATGATCCATAAACCAGCTTTCACAGAGATTATTAATTAAGTCCCAAATATTGTACTGACGTGCTTTGTGAAATATGTCTCCAACGTCAGAGCACTGCTGCTGTTATGACCCATCTGCATAATATTATCTCAGAGTGCTTAAAGGCCCCAAGTTTTGTGTTTGCTGCAGGGGATGGGGAGTTTTGTTTTGTTATCCCTTGTAGCAGTTCAAGAAGTAAAGCCTGGAGCCTTAAAGTCAGGTGGGTGAGATAAATTGAAACGGATCTTATTGCTCCCAAACACTCTCCTGGAAACAATGGCATCTTGACATTTTATCAGTCACTCATGCGGTCATTCTCAGCGGTATCAGCCAGAGCTTGAAGGATAGAGCCGTAAAGAAAGGATTGTCAGCCATAAACATTCCTCAAAACCATGAAAGCCACAAATGAAAGCTTAAGTAATGGAGGACGGAATACCCTTGATATTTCAACAATTACCTGCAACAACAGGCTTTGTTCAGAGCCCAGGCCATTTTTTTAAAAGCCTTTAGTTGTCATGGCCAGAATAGGATAGGGAGGGGGGAAGGAAAAAAAAAAAAAAAAGAAAAAAAAAGGAAAAAAAAAAGAAAAAAAAAAATGGAAAAAATAAAAAGAAAGAATAAGAAGGCTAAAAAGAGAAGGATTAAAAGCTCTACTGTGAAAAGATAAACTTGAGTGGCTGCATATTTGAGGAAGTTTATGGAAATTTTTCATTTTTTAAAAATTCAAGAGTTATTGCCAGGTATTAGAATTATTAGGCTGGTAGTAAGATACTTCTTTTTTTTTCTTTTTTCTCTGAGTGATCATTAGAAAAACTTTCATGCTGCTGAGCTGTTACTTGTCTGGTCATTTGTGATGTCAAATTACAGAAGAAAAAAATTACACTTGCAAGCATATGGCAATTTGAAGGAGCTTCAGTAACAGGCAGAAGCGAGCAAGTGGAAAAACAAAAGTGAATTCAACTTCATTAAATTTCAGGAAAATACCATATTTATGGGCAGGATTAAAAAAAAAAAAACAGTTTTAAATATTCTTTGTGTCACTATTTTAGCAACTTAGAGCTCATAGAAACAAAGCAAAATGTAGTGTTTGGTATCTAAGTCAATCCAAACTCTGGAGGCAGCAAACATGAAAGGTTAAATGCTCTAGAAATTGCATTTGTAGAGTTTCTCAACTTAGGAGATTAATAGTTACTCAAAGCAATGGATAAATATTAGTAAAGGACCATTAGCAGGGAAAAACACATCAGTGAATCAGAGCTCTCCAGCTTATCAGATCAATTTTAAACAGGTTTATCTTTTCCAGCACCTTAATGAGGAACAAATTGGTTTTTTACCTCTTTTTGTTTCCTGAGATTTTGTTGATTTTTTTGTTGTTTGGTATATCCAACCATTAATACAACTGGGTCAGTGGCATTAGAGTGCTAATTCCCTCTCCTTGCAAGTTCCTGAACACCATAATTTTACAAAAGTTTCCTTTCATTACTCTGCTCATGGTCACCAAAAATTTAAGAACAAATGGGTTACTATTGTTTCATGTTTCCTACAAAGGAAGAAGAGATCAAGTAACAAAATGTAAACAAACCCAGACATGAGAGACTAGCTATTTTTGCTTTATATATATATATATATATATATACATATATATACATAGACAATAGGAACAGCTGAGCTGAAAACTTGTACACTAGCATGACTAAGCCTGTGGCCAGTAAAAAAAGAATCATACCCAGTGCTTACAAGCAAATATTGAACCAGGCAATTGAATAGGAAAGCTCTGTTTTAACTTTTAGATCTCCATGAGCTTTTAGAAAACAAACAAAAAAAACCCAAAAAAACCAAAATAAGAAAAAAAAACCCCAAAAAAACCAAAAAAAAAAAAAAAACAAGCCAGCCAAACAAAAACCACAAAAACAAATTTTAGAAAAGCAGCGTGATGGAGAGTGATATTTAAAATATAATCCTTGCTAAAGCAACAGAATTCATTCATTATACTTTATTAATGGCAGAGCAGAGAGTATAGCAGGCACTCTCTGTTTAACTGCTCACTTGCTCATGTAGAAACCTGAGTTCATTCAAAATGCTCCAGGACATGCCTGTGGCCCGTCACTGTCATTCCAAAAAAAATGCAGGTCCCCATAAATCCTAGACCATTTCTGACATGGTGATGTGGATCTCTTAAACACCCATGATTGTCTCAGATGATTCAAAATACCCAGGGGAAAGAAAGTGGAATTAACTTGGAGAGCTAAACCATCTAAGACACACAGACATCTGCCTCTGGGACAAGCATCTCGTTGACTATTGACTTCTGTGGGCTTCAAATGACATTTGGCACCTAAGTGCTTCTGTGGAGCTGACTACAGGATCTTTTTCCCTGGGGTACCTCTGTCTGGAGTTCATAACATTGCTCTGCAATCTGAGGGCTGGGTTTTGCTCCTGACCAGCTGAGTAAATCTTGATGATCCAATACCCACCTCTGCTTTCATTTGGCATTGTATGAGTTTGGTGTATTTAAACTGCTGCCTGCAAGGCTGAATTTCTCTATGCCACTGTAAACGGAGTCCAGTCTCTTTTGGACACTGTCAAAGGCTGAGATAACAGATTCATTTCCACAGCCTTTGAATATAGTTTGTCATTTTGGAAGGGTGCTGGAAGCTGTTTATGTCCTGAGGGTTCTGTGAGATGGAAAGTAGTTACCTTGTGGACCTGTAAAATCTCATGGAGAAACTTGCCCTCAGCTCCACTTGAGACACTTGTATGTCTCCTGGAGGAGTAAAATCATGCAAGTCACTTCTACCCATGGACTTCAGAGACCAGGGACAGCTGCTCATTCTCCTCCTTGGCCATATAAACCTGTCAGGATCCTGCAAAAGTCTTAGTTTACATAAAGCATAACTTTTCGCCAAAAAATCCTAACATGTTTTCATATCAGCAGTTTATTTTATACATAATTTTGACATAGAAGGTCTAACAAGATAGTTCAGAAATCTGTTTATACCAATTTCAGCTGACAAAAAGATGAAGCTGCCCTTGTACATTTTTTCTTATAATCGGCATTGTCTGAGTTCTGCAAAGAATGATGTTAGGAAGTTTAGAAGTTTTCTAAACTGGATTTCTTTCAGATTCATATATTCATCCCATTTTCATGACAAAAAACATTCTTTTTGTGTGGAAACTTCATGTTTTTATAAGGATAAAAACAGAACTACCATGAGGTTAAATGTTGCAGTAGAGGTCTGAGCAAGTTGAAATACAAAGCAGCACTTCTACTTCCTCCAATGAAATATGCATTTCATCTTCCATGAAGACTTGTTTCTTGCTAGTCTCTGTCAGCAGGAGCCATCAACATAACAGTGTTTTGCTGACCTGTGAAAGAGCTTCTGGTAACCACTACTCAAGAGCTCCATTAGAATGGAATCATTTAAGCTGATTCTGTAACAATGCGAAACTTTTGTAAAATGAGGTTAGGAGGTTGATGCATTTTATATAACCAAATGCAACCATTTTGGGCCTGAACTTGTGAGCTGCTGAATAGTCTCAGCTTCCATTAACGTCACAGACATGCTCAGCATTTTATGAGATCAATATCAATGAAATCTAAAATCTTAAGATAATGTTTTAGTTACAGTAATAGCAGTGAAAGTGCATAGGAATTTGAAGGCATTTCCAAAATAAAAGAAACAAAACCTACAGCATGTTCACTTGTTACTGATGACAGTTTCTAGTTAAATCTTTGTTTTGTTTTGCGTTGCCCTGCCTTACCTTCCTTCTGCTTTAATCTGGACTACCTCCTAGAATACATAGTAAAGCTAACCTAATTCATGACTTAATATATTTTTTGCCACTGTTCCTCAACCAATCACCAAGTACATTAATTTATTAATAATTACTTGGACAGTTTTAGTTTTTAATGAGTACAACATAACACAGTCAGCCCATTAAATGTAAATGAAAGGGCCAGTAAACAGTGTAGATGAATCAGATCAGAAGTCTAGCCTGAAAAGAATCAAATCCAGTTCTCTGGGGTTTTTCTCAGGAAAGTTTATAATTTAGTCACAGATATAAATGCACTAAACCCTGTTGCAAACCTTGTTGAGTTCAGTTGCCTCGAACTGGAGACAAGTTCCACAGCCATATTCCTCTAACAGATACAAATTTTATCATGTTCTCCAGGTTAAATATATTAATTTCTAGTTTATCCTTATAAAAAAGATTGTGGGGATACTGTTAATGCTTATGGCATCTGAACCCATAAAAGTTTTAAGCTTTTTCTGGAAGATGTTCAAGATTGTTCATTCCCATTGACTGCAGCAGGCCCGAACAGAGTCCTCCAGGAAGATCAGAGCTAGGATACTTCCAAAAATTTCATCAGTGCAAGCAGAAAAAGCACTGCTAGGAAGCAGGTAAAATTATAGTTTGTGGGAAGTTATAAACCATTTCCCAAAAATATCCTTTCATCTTGAAACTTCTAATACTTGAACAGAGAGATCCCTCCTCTTTCTCAGGCTATTTATCATTTTTAGAGGCTATAAATTATACACACCGAGCACCAATTTTATACACCAACAACCATAACAATGCAGTTGCAAAACAGAACACTCTGAAGGGTATGTTCCCCTTTCAAAAAGGATAAGGAAGAATAATAATGCAATGCCTAGGTCTGCAGTAACGCTTTCTGTTCAAGGATCTCAAACTGTTATAAGGGAGCCATTAACCTCATTAAACACCTGTGAGACAGGAATCTAGCCATTATCTTCACTGCTTTCCATGAAGAGGAAGAGTGGGGAGGGTATCCTAACATTTGTGCACCTTAAGGGTAAGTTTTGCAAATGTTTTCCACTTTTGCTATGACTGGTTCAACTCCATCAGTTTTAAGCAAATTCAGGAGCAATATATTGATTGTTCCGAGCCAAGACAGATTACATGATATATAACATGCTGACAACAATGCTGGATAGATCAGGCTCCTAACACCAACTGACTGACTGTTGTTAGTATTGACATTAAGTTAATTCATTGGGAGGAAAAGTTGTACTACAGAAATCAAAAGTGCACATCACCACCTTTTCTCAAGCCAGGGATTAACTGATGGAATTTGGGATCTCCCATCACCTGGAAAGGAGCATGTTTGTCTCTCAGGAGAGCTTGCCACAGATTGGAAGTGGGGAGTCACCTCCCTGCCAAGGGGGACATCCTGAGTGAGGAGGGCTGAGTGGCATAACCAGGGCTGGCAGGATGCTGCACCTCTTTTCCTCCTGGATAGCTCTTAGCAATCACCATTTAGCTGAGTTCTGGATCACAGATCAGAGCTAACCTCCCCCTAGTCACTGAAGAGTGAGTGTGAAAGATCAGGCTTACACTCTTGTCTATCTGGAGAAGCCTAGAGCTGAGCTTGGCAGCCTGAGCTTTTATTACGTTCAGCAGCAATTCAGCAGCTTACGGAGCACTATTCCACCCACCCAAAAGACAGTACTGCAGTCTGAATGTAGAGCTGAATCCCACCCTGTTTTACATTGCTGCTGTCAGGCATCCTATTTTTCAGATACTGAGATGCCAGAGCTGGCCGTCTCAGTCTTTACCCTTTACAGTGTTTATAGTCTGTGTGACATTTTGACTCCTGCTTTTGCTTTATTAACAGTATTTTTTACAAAGTTTCCTGGAGAAACATGGCCAGAGAGGCTCAACTGCTTACCTGGGGTCATCAGCACAGAAACAGAATCCATATAATCTGTATCTTCTGCCCTCAGATCACCAGGCATCAACTCCACACATGGAAGAGCAGTTTTCCACCAACAGTTAGCTTATTTTCCGGATAGTCTCCTCTGAAATGCCTCCATGGCTGCCACCAGAGTCACATTATCTCAATTTGAAAATCACTCAGCTCCATTCTGACACAGCCACTGGCACAGGAAGGTCCTGCTATGTTGCTTATCTTCCAGCTTTGCTGCCTTTTCGCTTTTTAATATTACATCTAAATTCTTAGGAGATTACAGATGTTATACATTCACACAGAAATACATAAAATAATAAGACATTTCTTGGATAACTGAACAATTAAGAAATTTCAGATAGTACTCAGGAAGAAATTTCCAATTTTTGCTCTGCTTCTTAACCATTATGAAGGTCAGTCTTTGCTCACCCTTGCTACCAAGTATATTTCATGAAAAATGCCGAAATTGCCGCTTACACAAAATGTCTTTTACTTTACTTTTTTCACCAGCTTTTAGTTCACCAGCCTTTTTTCACCAGCTTTCAGTGAGGATATTTAGGGAATCTGAGGTTGACATCAGTTCCCCAAACTCCAGCACAGCCATTGTGGTAAGAGCTGAACATGCCATGAGTCAGAGCATCCCTGAAGTGTGGAACAGTCAGGTGAGACAGAAAAGTAAAGAAATGAGTAAGGAAATGTCCACAGAAGCACCTGGCCAAAGTTATAGGAGAGGTCAAGGGGAGAATGAAACATGGATCACAAAGCTCTTGTCTTCTACCAAGTGCTCTTCCCACAAGGTGAAAAGGACTTGTTAATTTAGCCTTTCTATTTCAGTACCTGTCATCCCATGAGACGGTCCTACCTGTTTTCCTGACTCATTAAATCGTTTTAAAATTCTTGAGGTTTCATCTGGGCTCTCAGAAGTCAGAATGAGATGTAACACAAAATGAGTCATGAGAAGGAAAACCCAATTGCTTTACCCTTTCTGCAATGATGTTCACAGGAAACAGGTGTCACCTGATGATTTTCTGGGAAAGACTAAATCATAGTTTTGCACTGTGCTTTTAGACAAAAATCCTTCTCTCCTTCCCACCCTCCAAGTGCATATAAAACTCAGAAGTGTGTAGTCTTTGCTCTTTGTAAATATGCCTACCTGGAATATGAATTCAAGTTTGAGCATGTGCTTTGCTTGATCTGGAACTCACTTTGCCAAGAGGATGCAAACAAGAACATATAAGTGCTGACAGTTCTCCAATGCCATTTTCACAAATCCTCCTCCAGAGACAGATAAATAATGAAAAGACTGAATGGGAAACAACACTAAAGCATCTCAGCCTACAGAACCACAGGATATGCACCAGACACACATGGATGAATGCTGAAATGCTGAGAACATTTAGTAACACAGATAGGACTTTGGGAATCCTCATGCTTGTCTAGGCTAACTGAAGCATAAATCTGGAGTAAATGGAGCAACAGTGATGCAAACTGTCATAACAGATTGAGAAACAGACTCAGAGTTCCTACTATCTACTTACATGATAGGAAAAATCTTCATCATCTCTATATCAAGGCAAATTTCTTGATATTCCTCTTTTGAATGCCTACTCTGCTATTATAGCAGTGCTAAAATGCAAAATATTCATCTTACATTTTCCACAGCTGACTCCCATTCTGTTAATTCAGTTATGCAAGGCTTGACCCAAATGATCCCTCTCTTGTTTGTTTGTGGTTTTTTATTACTTTGCTGATATTGGTAGGCAGTCTTTATGTCCAAGGCTGTCAGTGAACTGAGTTTGATCAGGCAAATCTTTACTCCCAAGACTGTGCTGCTGAATTAGAACGGTGGCGTATACTCTCCATTAAGTGCATTAAGCAAAACAGCATAACAGCATGCAGCATTTTAGACTTGTAGCCTACAATTTCCCCTCCTGCCCATATCAGGGAGATCTATTATCCTGCAAGCATAGGATTTTTCCATTCAGTGATCACTTCCTTTCCTATTCATTGCTAACATGCTATTAACTATTTCAGCCACTGCTAAGAATTGAGCTGATGTTTGCAGAGCATCTAAAATTACTTGAAGACTGTCTTCCTGATACTGTTAAATATTTCCTAAACTTCTTTATGGAATAGGGTTGTTTTTCCCTTATTTAGCAGGTAGATTTAGTTCCCTCTAACTGTAAGGGGACCATATACCACTGGAAATCCACATATGAACTCTGGAATATCTCAGATACATCAGGGTCTCCAAGTTTAAGAAATTAATGCTTGTTATTGAAAAGATTTACTTCAGCTTTCTCTAAGCAAAATCAGCTGAAGGTCCTACAGTCTTGTGCTGCAGTCATTAGGCTGTGTCATCCTCCTCTCCCCACTTAAAAGCTGCTTGGTTTCTCTTCTCTTCTCAGCCAGAGTGGTACTCTCATTCAAGACAATGACATCAATGGCCCAAGTTTCTGCTGTGGGTTTCAGACATAACACATCTCTTTCAGTAACCCAGTACCATCTTTTCGCTATCAAGCAATCCAAAGTTTTCTTTCCAATATGATACATGTTGTTCTATGAGAATTTTTCTGATTTTTATGAGAGACAGCCCACTTGGACACACCTTTAACAACAAGAGGCAGGAAAGGGTCTTAAGCCCCTTAAAACCAGCTTAAAAGGGAAATGCTTTTCAAAGAGCAGCTCTTCAGTTTTCAAATGATTCTTGTTCATTGTGCTTTGATTCTATTGACGCTGAATGCTCTCTTGCTATACCTCAGTGTGATATAATGGAAGGAACACCATGTGGTAGTCTGCAGAAAAGTCGATTAAACTAGCAGACATAAAACTGCAAACAGCTTTTACGCGTCACTAATGGACTGGGACCGCTTGGCTTTCACGATAGCTCAGAAAACCTTACACACCTGAGGTGCTGTAAAAATGAGTAACAGTTAAAAACAGGAAGAAATGTAAAGGACAAGGTGCAAAGATAGATGGCTTTTGGCATGAGCTGTTCAACAGTGTCAGACCATGGTCTGTTTACAGGTACAAACAAAATAATCTCTTCTTCTCACAGGAGAGCTGCCTTTATCCCAAACGTACCCTGGAAACTTGGTGATCAAAAATTTGACTATTATCAGAGTCCTTTTCCATCTGTTAAAAAGAGGCAATGGCTTTGGTCAACAGGGACATTTAAATTGCCGGTTCAATATTTGGCTAACTAAGGATGAGACTTGGGACTTCTCTAAGACTTCACAGAAACAATGGCCATTAAGTATGTTCCCACATCATGTTTAGCTCTGGCCAGTGCTGCCTGTCTTTCACTTCCAGACCCTCAAGGCTTTTTGCCTTGTCACTGTTGCCTGCCACATGTAATATCTACATGGTGTTGTCTCTCCTTTTAGATCTCAGGACTCAGAAGGACAAAAGTTCTGCATAATCCTTTTCTCCTCTCCTCAATATGTAGACATATGGGCTAATTCTCCAAGACAAATTTAACAAAGCAGTATCAGAGAAATGACAAATTTCTATAAATAATGCTGAATACTGCAAATGATATGCCTGAAAAATCACTCGATCATTAAACAAGAGAAGATGCCTTCTGTAAAATAAATAAACCATGAAAAGAGAAGGCAAACTTGCAATTTAATATTCATAAGGTCTGAACTGCTCAGGAAGATCTTGGCCAAATGTGAAGACACTCTGTGTGTCATGCACTTTTGACAGATGCCGTCCCCAAAGAAAAGCTGAAGCCAGGTCTGACACCTGACTCATACGAACAGGGAAGACAGAGAAATCTCCAATGTTGGCTCAACTAGGCAGGAGACAGCAGGGTTTTTTATGGCAAAATCTTTTGACTGTCATAAATTTTCATGCTCTGTACCTCGATAACATGATGAAAGGCGATGGATTAGATCCATTTGTCATTATTAAGAATCTTGCTCATGGTTGGAGGAAAAAAGTTAACTTGTAGACAGTATAGCTCAATTAAGTGGAAACTACACATCCTAAAGAAAACCAACCCTAATTGCAGAGCTTTGACCTAAAATGAATCAGGTTTGGTCTTAACTGACTGAGCACCAAAATGTATATTCTATTATTTTTTATCTTGCCATAGTAATTAATGTAAGAAATGTTTCATGCCAAGTTAACTTCGCCTGTAATGTCCTCAGCTTAAAGAAATTGGAAATAGCATCTCTGTCAGAGTGGTTGCACAGTGTTCTCATCCCCTGAAGGAAACCCGAGCTCTGCTGATTAAGAAGACTTCAGCTTTTGATCATGAGTTATTGGATATCGACCCATCATTCAGTCAGGGCTGCAGACTGACTGTCCTGAACTGAAAGGCTTGGAATCAGATCACATCCAGGGGGAACAGCTCTCCAAGCAAAACTTCCTTCTCATCTAAATCAAGTCTACAAATAGCAACTCACGTTTGTCAGACATTCATCAAATGTGACATGCTTCATGGAGCCAGGCCACAAAAACACAGGAACCTGTCATAATAACCTCATGCAAGACAGTAGATGGTCCTGATGCTGTATGACATGCCAGGGAGCAGATATCGTGTGCTTCCCGACCAGGTGAATGTAAAACTCAATCTTACAGAAAGAGAATTTGTCACTCATAAATGGAGGGGGGGGGGGGGGGGGATGAGGGGGTGAGGGTGGGGTGGGGAGGCGGGGAAGAAGACTATCTGATCCAATTAAAGTGTACATTGATTACTGTCAGGTTGCAGAAATGCTGACACACAAGGATTGATCCTGCTTGAAGATGGTGCATGAAGCAGCAAGCCCCAAAACTGGGGGCTATTGGACTTTCCAAACCCACAAGTAGCTGCTAAACCCAGGCACAAAAGCTCTCCAGAGTTAGATATCTCAGCCTATTTCTTAAAGCCATTACTGATTTGGGCAACAATTATCACTACTTTTGTTACTGTCCAATACAGAATGCTGCAATTTAGATCATCCTGCAGCAAGGAGCTGCCTGCAAGTCTCCAGGCTGTGCAAGGACCAGCTCCAAAGAAACACAGCAAACAAGATATGATGAGAAAGGCCAGTCAGTGTCTATCCAAGCCCAGCTAGCTTCAACAGGTCAGCAGGACTGCATCAAGGGGTAGCATAAGGGGAATGTTTTGAAATACAGCTGAAATCAACAGTGAGAGAAAGTAAAGTAAAACAAAGATCTTCAAAACAAAAAAAAAAAGAGATAAACTTTAAAAAAAACTGCCTCCTTTTCAAAATCAGGGAGTGAGAGAAAGTAGGTTTAGATTGAAAGAAGTTTCTGGCTGTGAGGGTGGGCAGGCCCTGGCACAGGTTGCCCAGAGAAGCTCTGGCTGCCCCATCCCTGGAAGTATCCAAGGCCAGGTTGGACAGGACTTGGAGCAGCCTAGGATAGTGGAATCCCCATGGCAGGGAGTTGGAACAACATGAGCTTTAACATTCATTCCAACCCAAGCCATTTTGTGAAAAATTCCATTCTATAAAACTCTTTTGACACCTAATGATTTGTTCCTTCTGAAAATTTTCCCTTTTTTAAGAGGACATTTCTTCCCTTCACCATTCTTCCTTTATATCCCTTCCTTTCTATTTCCAACCCCCTACTATCACATTTTTCCATAATGAAAGCAGAGATAAAATTAGGAAAATAAAATTAGGGATTAACGCTTTCAACAAAATTTTCACAACAAAATTCTCAAATAAGCAAATACTAATCTGTTTTGGAAATACAAATAAAAATTAAAACAAACAAAACAAAACAAAACTTAAAAATATTTACTAGAAAAATCCCATAACCAGTAATAAATTCATGTATTTTCTTGTCCTAAAAGAAAAGAAAGATGGATGGGTTTGGTTCACCCAGTGAGTGGTCCAAGGGCCCACTGTGTCCAGTTGTGTCACACCCAGACACATCCACAATACTCAAATGTGGAAATTTCTGTGCCATAGACAGTATAAAGTGATACCTACATTTATACTACTAAAGGTGTATCCACTTGGGTTAAATGACATCAATTTTCCTTGTGTCAGTTCATTCACCTTCAAAAAGGGAACTAATATGTCTTGCGAACACTTCAAAAATTCTATTTAATCCATTGACAAAATTATAGACAGAAAATATTAAAATACATGGACCTATCTATCTAATGTATTGATACATTTTCGATCAGTAGATGAAGTGATGCTATCACCAGAGAAATATTCCAATTGAGTGACCAGAAGGAATGTAAAACTCAGCCTTCCCGTGGAAGAATTCATGACTGCTGAACTTTGACTTACGTCCTTTAGCAAAATAGGTAATTGCTGTAGTAGATAAATGCTTATAGCTGACTTTTTAATGTAAAACACTAGATGTCCATAGATTGCAGATAGAAATTCTTTCCCTTTTGAGGTCAAGTTCTAAGTTAATGTGACAGACATTTCATTGACAGCCTGTGATGGTCAGAGCTGGGTAACAGTGCCCATCCAGTTTATGTACTGGATGTTGCTGTCTGTGAGCTTGAACTAACAAAAACCTCCCAAAACTGCAAGGCACCTTGGAAAAATCTGCACATAGAACTTCACACAGACACGTCTCTTCCTAATACAACACATAAGAGATCTTTTATACCGTGACAAAAAAGTGATAATAATGCCCCCTTGGATGGTTGAGAATTTGCAGCTGGAATGAGGTACTTCATGATTGATGCACTGCGAGGATGATGCTGTAAACAAAACATTTTTTTGTATTGCAAATAAATGGGTCTGCTAAGTGCTGTCTAAATCCCTCCAGGTACCTGTGGTCCACAGCTCTGAGAAAAATGGATTTGCAGAGCACTTAGTGTCAAGAAAGCCCATCTCTTGCTGCCAAAGGGTTAAGAGTCTCTCCAAATCAGAGGATAAACTCATTAAAATGGGCCATTACTGGAGAAAGAAGAAGCCCCAAGACTCCTTCCCCATTTCTGCGCCAGGTTAGCAGGAGGAACCAAAGGGCATAATACAGGTTTGAGTGCACATAAAATAATAGTAAACTCCATAAGGAATGAGGATTCCAAAGTAAATAGAATACTGAAAGTCAGCAGAGGCAAAAGTTAACTTAATATAAAATACTTGACTCTCAGGTAAGGCATTAAGAGGCTGTTTTGGCAGCCAGAACTAATAGCAGGCTTGCTGAAAGGGTATTGGCTTCAGAAAGAAGACAAATACAATCCTAATCCCTTTTTCCTGCCACACACTGGAGATGAGTGAAACCCAAGGGGGAAATTCTTATTACAGCAAATAGGTGCAAGTCCACAGGAAAAGTTAAGTCAACTTGACAATTTACAAATTTCCTTTCAAGCATGAAAGGTGGATGAAAACAGAAGGTTATTTTTAAATCCAAACAACAGCATTTTGTATGTGTTAATATCATTGCCAAAGAATAAGGGACATAGGAAAAGAGTCCATAATAAACCCAAGCTTCGTTTCACTGGCACAAAGCCAGGACAAAAGAACTTTTGTTAGACAAGCAGTATTAGAAAATCTAATGGCAGGAAGAGATATTTTTCCTTCTTCCCGTCAGGGACAGTGAGATCTGGCAGTTTATCCACAGCTTTCCAGGTGAAGATGCAAACCAAGGTAAAATCTGCTTATCCCTGACTTTGCTAGCTAAGGAATATACAGCACAATGTTCCTCAGTTTAAAAAAAAAAAAAAAAATTCCTTTACTGTGTGCTTCACATTCCTTCTGATTTATTCCTCTGCAGACAAAAGAGGATTAGGGATAATCAAAGTTTGCCATCAGCATACCTCTACCATTCCACAAATGAAAGACCTTGAGCTTTGTGGAAAATACCCATACTGTTAGGTGGGCATCTGCTTAACTCTTATGGACCTTTAACACGTGTTTTGAAATGCTCATGCATGCCAGGACCTAGCAGTATTAAATCTTGCTTTTGTAGGTGGAAAAAATTGCAATCCATGCTCTGTTACAGTGAATTGACCGTACAGATCAAATTATATCCTACCCACTACATGGAGACAGATACACTCCTGAATCTTGGGCTCAAATGCTCCCAGCTCCCTTCTGGCATCCAGCAAGGTGCACTTCCACTGTTCATTTTGGGGATGGAAAATAAATACCTCCCTCTCCAAATGCATTGGGGTTTGGGTGTACAGCAACAGAAGTATGAGAGAGACAATGAAGATTGCACCTGGGACAAAAATAGCTAGTTTGGGGATGAAATGCTAAATGTTAAAATAAGATCTTTCTTTGATGTTCCAAAAAGTGGTTGCTCGGCTTCTTTTCCCCCACTGTAGATCCAGAGGTCTCTTCCTGTTGAGTGAGGAAATCAAAGCAGACCACTCTGTCCAAGTTGCTGTATGAGCTCTAAGCACATGTGGCTGCTATGAAAGCATGCTTGACAAGGAGAAAGGATCTGATGCCGAGTAGACAGATTCTGGGGGAAAAGAAACTGCATCTCAGACACTGGAAGAAAGAATTTTACCCTTATAGACCATAGAGAAGTCAAAGGTATGTGGTACATGAGAGAATTGGTTTGGAAATTTGCTCTGTTGCTTCTCACAGAGGTCACATGGGTGGAGAAACATGTCCAGTCCTAAAGGCACTCTGTGAACTTAAGGTGGAAGCTGTGCAGACATAATTCCCTGGAGGGAAGAACATAATTAAAATTCTGAAATGGAAAACATCACACAAGTTCATAACCAGACAACACTTAAATGTCTCTGCCAGCAGATTCTCTGTATTATTATGAGCTACCTCAGAGAGCAAAAGAATTTCCAGCCAATAAATACAAGAAAAATGCTCAATCACAACAAAATGCTACAGGAAATTTCCACACCAAGGGAGGAGTCTAGCAGTACTTTTCTATTATTTTGCTCCATATGACTTATAACTTAATATATGTACCTTAGCTAGTATGATTGGGTCCAGTGTGATATAGAATAAGTTAATTACATAACTGCTACCATGAATTGCACTGCAATGCTATTGGGACCTAAGCTCCTACCCCATGAAACTTACCCCAAATCCCTAGTTAATTCTTTTTGTAATACTGCTCTTTGACAGCACCTAATTAGAGGATTGTTTGGAGAGAGATCTATATCTGTTGCATATATAAATATTCAGATAAATAAACACATAAGTATCTATAGATGAATATATCAATATCTTTACATGGAGGCATTTGAGCCAACATAAAAACATATCTTCTTTCCAGAAGTGTCAACAAACACTATGGAACTTCCCCATCAAACAAGATGGGGACTTCTGAAAATTTCAGTTGGTTTAAGATTCTTAAGATTCTTCAGATTCACCCTCACTAATTTTATCAATTTAGTTATTTGCTGTAATTTAGGTTTTGGTCACCCTTGCATTTCTCAACAGTTGAAAGAGAGAAGGAGATGTTCTTTGAGAAGACGACTCTGCTCTTTTTTTGGGTTGAATCCCCCTCTGGAGGTGCCTATTTCATCCCTGCCTAAGCAGCCAATATAGGATTACTTCTTACTTAGCATGCTGGGTTAAAAAATTGAAGTTGAATTTGGTGCCTAGTTCCAAATTCCTTGATCAGCCAAATAAAACAATGTTTCCCCTTACTAGGGGCAGATCAGTAGAAAGGTGTTTGAAGGCAGTGAGCTAATCCTGGTTGGTTCAGTGGTTGACCTCATCTTGGAACAGGCATCTGGAACCAGTGGCATCAATCCTAGAGGTGTCAGCCCAACATGACTGATGTCACATGGTTATGTTGCAACTTTTTGACAGCTGAAGTCCCATGGGGTGCTCCACTTGCTCTTCTTTTATAAATATAAGCATGTTTCCTCTCATCAGGGTGAATCTCAGATCTCTTAAAATTCAAACCCAGAAAGTATGAAACATTGTGGTTTGGGTTTTTTTTTTTTTGTTTGTTTGTTTTTGGTTTGTTTGGTTTTTGGTGGGTTTTTTTCAATCTCTTACAAGTCTGTACCTATCATTTAGGACAGAAAATTATTAAAGTCTGAGCTACACAACCAGGCTCCATCACAAATAATAGAAAGAGGCAAGTATGTTCAGAGGACAATTAATGCCCAGGGCCAGTCTTGATTTTGGTAAAGTGAAAGTCATTTTGGTGAGGGTATGAAATGTAGGAATGTCCTTCAACAGTGATAAATAGAAGGAGAGGTGTTATGAGACAAGAAGAATGAAGGCAACAGTACAGCTGCTAAACATCTGAGCTAAGGGTGTACATGCTGGAATTCATCTCATACAACTTCATCCACTAAAAAGATCATTGCCAGGTTCAAGTTAATCTAGGCTCTTTTCTAGCTGATGGAGAGAGCATGACTAGAGGGCCACCTGGTATCTCCACTACTGGCAGCCAAAACACTCATGGCATGTGCCAGCACTTGTCATCAGCTTTAGCAAAACCCTGATAAATAGGTGGGTGGCTTACTTTTAGTCAACTTAAATGAGGTGAAATGGATTCCATACCAGATATTTCCTGTGGAGGCAAATTCTCTTTATTTAAATGTTGAGTTGAGAACATAGTCCTGCAAAAAATTCTTCTGTGCTAGTGGCTCAGGAAGTGTAAAGCCTGGAAAAAGAGTATTAGCTGACCAGTATAACCACTTGGATATCATCAGCTATTTACTGCAATACAACTACAACTGCACTAAACCCAGTCAATGCTTTTGCTTAAACTTAATCTGTACTTGGCTACATTTACTTTTCGGTGTTGGACTGAAGACATCAAAAGCAAGAGAATTTCTCTCATCTCTGTAGTTTGTTCTGAGAGTTAATTCCCTTCTCCACTATAAATGTGCACCTTTTTTCCCCATTTGAATTTGCCTGGCTTCCAGCCACTGACTCTTGTTAAGACTTTATCTTGAAGATTCAAGATCCTTTTACAACCCAGTATATTTCCCTTAGGAGGTAACTTACACATGGTCAGAGAGGAAATATATAACAGAGCAAGGAACCAAACCTTACACTCTGAAATCTCTGGATAATGCCGAGATCATCATCTCATCCACGCTGCTGACAGCACTTTGGAGAATGGGGATGGATAATGGTTATTAATGCAGCATGCAGAAAGGGTTTTTACAGGTAAGACTGTGAGAAAGGACAGTGTTACCTCTGTCTTGTCCAGTGATACACACTGCATGCGGCAGCTGGGACACCACAGAAGAGAGCTGGTTATACAGGACACAAAGGTCTCAGGGAGACAGCAATGTATGGCTCTGGCCTCTCTTGAGACAGACTGTTTCCCACATTTCTGCTTCGAACTGTTTCTAACCTAATAACAAATGTCTGCCTTGACTGTACTCTGACTTTCATGAACCAGACAAGGTTCTTTGCAACACTGCAAGTAGCAGGTGCTCCTGAGCCTGACATCCCTCATCGTCTTCCTCCAGCTGCCCCTCCTGGTAATCTGAGGTTTTTGTGGCCAAGACACATGAAAGGGCACACAAGTTTTATGGGAATTGGCAAAATTCACATATGAGAAAGCACCTTCTCCTTCCCTGGAGCTTCACCTTGATGTTGTGAACTGAAGCTCTGCTCTCTGTCTGCTGCAGCCCCATATAAAAAGAAAATTGTTTCTCATAAATTACTTCAGAAGTGCACATTGCATGTTAATTGTAAAATAAGGAGTTTAAATTCATTTCATTGAGCACAACATCAGAAAGAAAATGAGCCAACTGCAGTAGATTATTTTTGTTGGATAGGTTTCAATCATCTTTACTGATGCCCTTCATTCTTCTCCTGATTACTATCACTAAAAACCCCCATAGCAAATTTCATCTGAGTATCTAAAAATAGAGATATTTACAACTTAGCTGTTTTTGTGTCACAGTTTGCCTCCCCCTTTCCTCCTTGCATTTTTGATCAGACTTATTTCAGAAATATGTAAAACATCCATGCAAAAACTATGTACGGAGAGGAATCTGGGAACATCAGCACCTTCTTTTTCATCTGTACCATAGCTGGCCAAAATTCAGCTTATTCCCATTTGCTCTGCCCAGTGTTGTCCCTTGAGACTTTTTTCTTTCAATTGCTTATATGAACAGTGCCTATTGACATTTAGATCTAGCCAGGTTAGCAAAGAGTTCCTAATTAAATGGGTTAAACAAACTTAGTTTGTTTTCACACACACACACACACACACACACACAAAAAAAAAAAAAAAAAAGAAAAAAAAAAAAGAAAAAAGCAGACAACACAAATAGTCCATTCCTCAGGCCTGCAGAAGCAAAGACAATAGATGGGGCAAGACAGAAGGCAACATCTTCCTCAGCGAGTTGCACTACTTCCAGTAGATGAGTGATCAAGGCAATAGTGAAAATTCTCATTCAGAATGAATGAGCTCTACTTAGTTCACACCATGGAGAAGTCAGCTGATAAGCTGGATGCAAAACCAGCAAGTTCAACAAGTCTCAGAGATGGGTGTATGCCACCCCTGTGTGTTTGATCTTTTGTTTGACATCTCAAAAATTAAGCAATTCATATTGAAGTCAGAAGTCTACATGCTGGGCCTACATGATCACTCTATAGGTTGCAAGTCATACCTTAAGGCACAAGATAACTTGAAACTTAGCCCAGGCTTGTTTAAAATTCAACTCAGGTTCACAGAACTACAACCTCAGTTAACCCTATGAACTTGGCTCAGTTTTAGGGTTTGAACAGTCCGGTCTAAACACATTTAACACACTTTTTCATTTTTTCAAAAGCAGCCTGGGCAACAACTGAAAGCCTTGGGAAAAGTTCCTGTGCATAGGAAAATAGCTAATGCATCAAGTTATGGTTTCTTAATGGCATTCAATTAACACATCACCGTTGTTAGTTGATTAAAAATTAACTGTGAATACACATTTAACATTTAGTACTTACAAATGTTCCTTGATTTATTAAAATTGTCAGGAGTTAAGGAGTCTTGGGATAAGCAGAGAATATTTTCTTTGCCTATTTTGGTAACTCTGTAATGAACCAAGCAGCTTTTAATAGAGAATTCAGACTTGTTGAAAACTTTTCTGTAAAGTACCTTATAAATCATTCTTCAGATATTAAACACTCACTTTGCTGTGTTCATGCTATTTGTGAAAGTGTGTATTGATGAGCTGCTGTTGCACTGGAAGTAACCCCCTACTTTAGAATTGCAAAAGAAGGGACTGGTTTTGGAAAAAAGTGCAGATGAGTTTCCTCTCATCTTGTGTCTGCCAATGAGAAATCTCCATGCTCACTTTTTGGGTTGCAGTATGGGAACAAATGCCACCACGGGCCTTTTGGCGCATGGTATCCCAGTGCCACAGCTACACCAACAAGGCAAGAGGTGACATTCCCAGTTGGGAATGGTGGTTAGGAGCAAGCAGATGGAAAGCCATGCTCAGGAGAAGTACAGCCAGTGCTGGACATGACGCGCATCGTCCACACAGAGGGTTTCCAATGACTGCCAATCCCACCCCACCTCTGATGGGACTTACAGGACCACTTCTGGCAGACCCATCGATGCAGCCAGCCTGTGTTCCTTGTCATCTCACTCTGGTGTAGCTCCTCCATGTGGGATCTCCCTAAATTTGGACATGTCAATACTGATAATGTATACTGGGCTGGCTCTGACTGCAACATGCAGTTACTGCAATCACATGTTCAAACAGACATTTAAGCCTCTGAAGAAATATTTGTACTCTCAGATGTGGTTAATGTGTTTATTGAACCAGGTCCAGGCAATGACAGGCATGAGGACACTGCAGAAATAGAAACAGTCCAACCAAGAAGCAGCAACAGTAGTGCAAAGACCTCAACATTTCAGCTAAAAAATTCAGGGAAAAGAGGGCTTTCCTCCTACCTGAGCACTGACATTTCAGGTCTGCCTGCTTTAGTCCATGATCATGCCTCTCTGATAAAGTGACATATGGATGCAGATCACAAAAACAAGACCCCTACAATGTGAACATTTGGTCACCCTGCTCATGAGATGCTGACAAAAATCTCTTAAACACAAAAGCTTACTTCAAACACTAATTTTCTGTCTTTGCTCTTCCACATTGATCTACTCCAGTATAAAACAAGAGGGGGGGAAAAATGAAAAGAAAGAAATGAAAAAAATGAAAAAAGCAAGCTTGGGAGCACTTTTTATCACATTCCCCTCTGACTAGCTCCTTGGGAACACAGCAGTGTTTTTCCCTAGTTCTGAACCTAATGAAACTCTTGTCATGATGCAGGGATTAATCTGATTATTTATTATTTGCATTAGGATGATACCATCTGCCCTTCCTTCCCCTCTCTTCTTTTCCTCCCAGAATGATTAGGGATCTGTGGTGTTGAGCAAGATGGGCATTGTGTGAAGAAAAAGCAGTTACCCCTGTTTCAAGGAAGGGAAGTGAGGTGGGGAGAATTTAGTGATCTAGCTGGGGTTTGCTGAAGCACAGTCAAAAGCATCCTATCCATTTCTGTGGGCTGTATATCAGGTCCTATGCACAAGCCTGCTCTGCACAGAATATCACTGTGAGACAGAGATTTAAATTGGCTCCAAAATAGTCGAATGTCTGCACTGCAGCATCACCACCTGAGGAGAGGCTAGTTCTGGCTGCTCAAGCAGACTGGTCATCCCAGCTTGGTGCTGGTAAACTGAGGTCCTGCAGCCTCCTCACTCAGAGCTGGCTCAATGTACAGCACAGAAGGCTGTATCAAACACAAATAATCAGGATAACCTCCCTCAACTAGCACAGGAAGCAGTAAAATGAGAAAATAGTGTTTTCAATCATAATAAGTGCTCTACCACCATCCTGCCTCAAAGTGTATCTGCCATGCTGACAAAACAGGGTTCAGGATGAATGGTAAATAAGAACATTATTTTCATATTTTTCTGCTCTCAAATATTCTGCTATATTGAGTCTCTTACCAGGTCTAAAATTCTAGTTTACGAGAGACATCCGAGAGAGGACCTCATCAATGTCATTCAGTGTCTGTCAGGAGGTGTCAGGGGATGGACCAGGCTTTGCTCAGTGGTGTTCAGCAACCAGACAAGGAACAATGGGCACAAACTCATACACAGGAAGTTTCACTTGAACATAAGGAAGACCTTTAATCTAAGCATATTTGAAAATCTGTGTCTTGTGTGCACTTAAAAGTGAAGTGTCTGTGCATATCTGACACCCTTAACAGCTGAAGTTACTTCTTGGGGTATTATAGACACTGATGCCCCAAGAAAAATCTAGCACTAATAACAACCCTTTTTGCCCAGTGGGGATGCTGACTTTCACGTGGTTAGAAATCCATGAGCTGATGATTAGTCTCCACAGACATACCCTACTCTACTTAGTAGACTGGTCTTGTTTTGCCACTTGCTTACATGAACCACATGCTGCTGTTACCAGCATTTACTGCTTAAGTCTGAGCCTGACATTCTTCAAGGAAATGAAGGGAAAGGGCTTACTCACCCCAATGCTCTTCATGTAACAAGTATGACAGAGCTTATATGCCTCAGAGACAAAGAAGGATCTACCCAGGCAACAAGAAAATTCTGTCAGAAAGCAGGTATTTGTCAGCCTGTGAAATAAAAGTCTAATCTCTACACACACAGAGAAGCTCAGAGCATAATAATGGTGAAGGAGGGGTGCCCAAATAACTTCAGGGAAGAAATGAGCCTCTGCCATGTCCCTAAGCAGCATCACCCCACCCTGGTGAATAACAGGAACTGGTCTCTGAAGCACCTCAGAGACAGAGAGGGGTCGGTACCCAAGGGCACATTATGAGGTGCACCAAAAGATGCTTTTGGAATAAGATGGAACTCATTGAAAATTTGGGAGAGGTAAGAAAACTAAAAACATAGGAAATGGAGGATCAAAGCAGTTTGGGACAGCCAAATATGGGGAAACCGAAGGAAAAGGGAATAAAACCAGTCAGCTATGTGTAAATAGTTACATAGCATAACCATAGCTAGTGCTCTTGTCTGGATCCTCTGGGGGGCGAGGGGGTGTTTGTGATGGTGTGTGCAAGGTCTGTACCACCCTGGGCTGCAGCCTCCTATGTCCAAGTGTCAGCAACATGAGGGAGACTGGGATTCACTGGTAGCTACTGGTCAGATTGAGTGTCTGAGCCCAGCTGCTGATGGATCCACATTTTATCCATGAGTGTTTATTTTGCACAGACTTTCATCCTGACCAGCCAGAGAGGAGACATGATGGGGTTTGGGTGCTGACTGTGTGTGTGCAGAGTGTCTTTGAGGAGTGTGGATCTGGATGCATCTCTATATAAATACATATGTGTACCTGCAGGGAATACACACTCTGTCTCCATACTCATGGGACCTCTGGTGTGGATCTGTAGCAGTCTCAGCTCTCCCAGGCTGCTCAATTTGGTGTTTCCCTAGCATTATTTTAAGCCACTAGAAATGTAGGTGTGCCCTATGCAACAAATCTCAGTATTCAGAGTCAGACTTTTTGGAGGTTTGGATAAGCTACTATATCGTAATGCACTGTTTGATAAGCTTTGCCAGCCAGATCTGAGGAAAGGAAGGAGAAAAGGAGGTACCTTTGGACAGTCCTGCCAGGCAGATGGACAGGGGAGCTTTTCTTTTCAGTTGAATGATCCCAAGCACAATTGCAGGGAACAGTTTATGGTGCAAAAGGAAAGATAATAAGAATATAATGTGGAGGAAATTTTCAGATTAACAACTGTCTTCTCACTCTCTCCACAGGCTGATATTGCTTGGTGCTTTCATTTTCTGTTACACTTTACATCCAAGCAGACTATGATGTCTCTTGATGAAGGCATGAGACAAAGAGCAGTTGGGTGCCTAAATATCTCTGAATATCTCTATGGACATAGCTCTGAAGACCCTGAGCATTCAAAATTCAAAATGGGGTTAGATTCCTCCAGCTGCAGAACAATAACTTTTATAGCCCTTTTCCCCAGACAGTCTCAAAGCCGAGAGTTTGAGACTATAATGAGAAGTTTAGAGCAATTGAAGTCTCTTATTTCATATTCATCTGAATGAGGACAGCCTGGAACCTGGGATATCTCACTTTTTCGTTTAAATAGCTAGACCTTTTTTATCCATGAAAGGGGCCTTGAGTAAAGTGAGGCCTTGTGCTGAACTTGAAGACATCAGGGATAGCTCAAGTTATACCTATCAGATTCAGAGCCTTAACTTTGCCTAATTTCTGGATCTCACTGGGATCTAGGCAGGAGTTAGCCAACCCACTGTTCAAATTTAGGGGTGCCCAGGGTATGTTTCCAGGGTAAAAGCATAGAGACCAAGAGATTTATTATTCCCATGGATTAAACAGCTGTAAGGTGGTATGGTTTGGATGACAATTTGAGACCATCTTTGGCACCAAATTTCTTGTTTAAGAGTATTCCTGAAATGAATTTACGAGCAACAGAGCAATGGGCTGTGCAGGCACTGTTTGCAACTGGAAAACGTTTCATCTCATCTAGTTTTTCCCAATACTTTATTGAACCTGGGGTCCTTTCAGTGACATAGGTAAGCAGAAGGGACTCCTGCAAGCTATGCAGCATGAATTACCTTCTCCATGGATCTGTCTCTCCCCTTCTCCTAGAAGAAGGAAATTGGATATTCTTCCTAAAATAAGAACAGGAAAGGAAAGATGGACCTTTCCTGGCACCACACTCTTTCTTCTCACAGCTCTGTCCCAACTGTCACTGAGTTTAAACTACAGAAAACTCTGGGAAATGACCACTCATTCCAAAATCTTATTCTATGATTGGAGATGTTCACTAGCATGATGCAGCTTGTTAATTATGAAGCATTAAACGTACCAGGCCAGATTTTGACATCTTGACAATGATGGCAATCTTGTATACAAATAGTCCTGCTGTAATAAATTGGACTATTTGTGTAAAGGGATCTACCCAAGGCTACAAGTGACTCTGTGAATCCAAACCTGACACCTAATATTTATAACAGGGGGTTAGATGACTCAGGGCTTCGTAACAAAACACAGAGTTTTTCAGCCTCCGGCCACATGCTTTAATCTCACCGCTGTCAAGCGTGACAAAAAGTCAGCACCACATGACAGCTGTTCAGAGACATCCTAATGAGCGGGTGATGTTGGAGGTCCCAGCAGACATCACCCCGGGAAGCAGAGCTGCGCCCCAGCCCCCGTGCTGGCAGCCGCAGCGGAGGAGCGCTGGCCTCTGGGTCAGGGTCGGAGCATGTCGGGTGGCACAAAGAAACTGGTGCCGCCACCGTCCTGAGGCATCTGCTCCAGGAGAAAGGCGTGTCTCGGAACTCCAGGTGCGGCGAGGATGCAGCACCCCATCAGCATGCACGAACAAAAATAATCTCTCCCCCTACCCAACAACTTTGGCTCACCAGTGAGGCCTAAACCATGTATTCTTCAGAGAGTGCAGCAAACCCGGAGACCATAATTAAAATATGTTAATCTACACTGGGCACTTACCCATGGATAAACACTTCCATTTGGCACAGTTTCCTGCAACCTTCTGAGATTTGTGACTGATCTCAGAACCCCACTCCTTTCCTTTTTGGCATTTTTGGTCTTACTTATGAGCCAAAATTAAAGAAATAAATAAAAAAAATAAAATTTGAAGTGAAAGAGAGAGAAGGGGGAAAATGACACTTTCATCCTCACAAGCTTTGTAATTCCAGTTTGTTTTTACTGGGGGTGGGGGAATGCTGTCGCTAAGCTATGTGTTCATTACAGCCAGGGGGAAAAAATGAGGTTGGCTCCCAGTTTTGCTTATGTTGTTAAAAAGAGCCTCTGAAGCTGCAGTTCTGGAACAGGTCTCCTCTTTCTTTGAAAGCATGCTGTTTGATAGACTGTCATTTGTCCCCTCCTTTCAGAAGAGCCAGCTGGCAGCTAA
Organism: Motacilla alba alba; assembly: GCF_015832195.1. NCBI lineage: Eukaryota > Metazoa > Chordata > Aves > Passeriformes > Motacillidae > Motacilla > Motacilla alba. Next base: position 4,735,254 of record NC_052046.1, on the reverse strand, counting down.
GTGCTAAAGCCAGTGACTTGCATGTGTTTTTCTGACATTTAACAAATGGGAACAGCTTGCAAATCTGCATTAACTCACTCTGTCTCACAAATAATCATCGGCTACGCGGTGTAGACATTCGAACATTAGCGCAAACACAAAAGGGAGCAGGAGTCTGTGGGAAAAACAAGTTGGCAAATAAAAGATGTTGCACTAAGGGACAGATAAAGCTTTTTGGTTCAGATGGAGGGTTTGGGTATACTTCCTGAAGATGGGGGGGTGGGTGGAGGTATGAGAAAAGCGTGGTGAAGGGAACTAATCCTCTCCCTAGATCCACAGGGTAAGTTATCGGATTTGCACCTGAAATTATAGTGTCTTTATCCACCATTCACAAGTGTTTATCACTGGAGCATTTTTATTCTGCAGCCTCCACCTGATACAGTCTGAGGAAAATATAAAAAGTGCACCCAATGCCAAGTTATTTCCTCATCAGTGTTTCTGTGCGGGAGCTTATGGATGCCCCCAGTTGTTTCTCTTTGTAAATTAACATAAGAGTCTGCTACTAGCATAAGAAATGCTGTGGGATTGTTCTTGTAATACAGGAACATGGATAAATTCAAAACATCATCAGTTCTGAGGCTAAAATATAGCAAGCAAAACATTACTTTCTAGGCTTATGTCAGAGATTTGGACTTTTCCCTTGGAAAAAAATATATACATAATTCCTTTAGCCTCTCTGAAAACTATAACCACAGCTTTCAGGGAGTGAAAGACAAATCCAACTGTTACTTCATCTTAACTTCTCTTTATTTCCCCCTCCTGGAGGCTGAATACACTCCATGCCCAAGCAGCAATGTAGACATTTTCCTCTGGTGTAAGAATACCCTTTGTCTTTGTTGGTAAACGCTCTTACAGGCAATGGGGCCAAACATAAAGTGTAAAATTATGGGAGAACCTCACATGCAGACCATATGAGTTTATGGTGATCATCTTCCTTTGAAATAACACTCAAGCCAGGACTCCAGCATTTAGACCAAAATGCCTCTCTTATGTAACCTAAGTCCTCCTCCTGGGAGTCATCACAGAACCATAGCACCTGCAGGTACAACTCTCAAGGCTATGAGTAGTGAGTTGCACTGCAGAATTGATCCCCTTCTTGGGTACAAGAAAACCCCTACAGCAATGCCTGAGTTATGATTGCCAGAAAGTACCTGATATTTTTGAGTACAATTATAAATTGTTTTCCCAGTGGAGTCAAAATAATTTGCACTACTGGTAGAAGGGAAGGAAACACGCCTTGGCTGTCTAATCTAGCACACCAACATTTCAGAAAATGGTGTTCACAAAAAGGGTGCCTGCACCTGTATTTGTGACATAATTTAACCAAGATGGTATAAACTATATGCTGTACTACTTTGTCCCTGAATTCTCCTACCTCACACTAGCTGCAATTTAAAATATGGTTTACATACAAATCTTAACTAATCTCACTAATGCCAAGAAAAAGAAGCCCAGGACCAAATCTTGTGCCAGCTTTTCCACTAGGCCTGTAAGACCCTGTGAGGACACAGCCCTTCTCTAGAACCTGCCTCGTGTGTAGGTAAAGCCTTAGTGTACTCAGGACATTGTAGACAACTGAACTCCTCTTCCACTGGGGGCAAAAGCCCCCCCATACTTTTCTGGGTGTGCAAAGTCTCTCCCAGAAAAAGCAGCAGAGTCAAAGGTGTTAGATGGCTGTATCTCCCCTCACCTGAATATCTGCAGGCAAGTTTTCTTGCAAGTTAAAGACTCAGGTTTAATTAAATCAGTAACCAATCTAGTGGGTAGCACCCTTGCTTATGGCAGGGAATTGAAGACTCTCTGAGGTCCTCCCCAACCCAAACCATTCTATGAGTCTAGGCAAATAGTAGTCATTATTTGTGCTTAGCTATGTTCCTCCTTTTCCCCCACCCCCCCCAATATATGGTCTACTAGTGAGAAATCATCTGGTCATTCCAATCAGCTACAGAAGTTCAAGACTGTGATAAATTATATGCACCACCTCTAATTATTCTGTCATCTGTTTTCTCTCAAGTACTGGGCAATTTCGATGAAGCCTTAAGTAGGGAAATCAAGTCATACTTCCTTGTCACAGACGCACTGTATTTTGTTTGCCTCTCTGAAATATAACACTGCTATTTTTCCTGTAGCATCCATATTTCTTTTCACTACTTCACTCTACATCCTTCTCTCTCTCATTCCTTCTCTCTCTCACAACACTTGGCAAGCTTATTCCTGAAAAAATGTCCATCTGTAAAAAATAAGCAGAACAATAACACCTTGTAGGCATGATGTAAGTGTTGCTTGGGTTTTATTTTTGTACTGATGGTTACATATTTAATTAAAGACAGTCCTGGCAGCTTTGTAATTGCTTAAAAGTATTCTAACAAAAGCTTAACTGCTGAAGTGAGCAGAATTGCATATTCCTTCATTTTTCTTGCTCTCCTTTAGTGCCTTCTGTGCAGTGCAGCAGTGAGTGTATGATTTCCTATTGTCCTAGAACAATCTCTGCAAAACTTTACTTCTGATTCCCCTCCCAACCTCTGCCTGTTCATACACACATTTTCACATCTACACGTTTGTGTGTGCTCAAACACACATCTACACATTTTCTCTCTGGAGTGGTCCCAAGGGAAGATGTGATTCACTTTGTACAACCACCTGAAGTCAGTGAAGTTTCACCATCATGGATGAGTTTGGTCCCTTCAAGCAAAGCTCTGTAGTGGTTGCAAAATATATACGAAACAATCCAAAAGGTATTCTCTTCCAGATTATGGAGCAGCAGATCAGGCAGACAGATGGAGCAGCAGGCAGACAGGAACAGATAGTATTTTCTCTCAGAAAAAGAAATGGCAAATACTTCCATGGCTGAGCTCAGAGCAGTGTAGCTTTGGAACAAATATTTTAAAGGAATTTCAGGGGCTTGGAGGCAAGTTGCAACTACAAAAACAGATGTTGCCAACTGCAAGAAAGAGGAAAGTATTCTCAGGCATTCTTGTGCCAGGTTCAGCTCCTTGACCCTTTTGATGCCATAGGGCACAACTGGCCAAGGGATACAACCACTGTGTGACTTCTAAAGATGCTGGGGTGTATCTTTATAAAACACCACGGAACAAAACAAAAACTAACCAGAAGTTTGCCTCTGAGCAACCTTCATCCTAGAAAATAAGTAACTCCCAGACAATACCTGGACAAAACCAGGAACTGTAGAGTAAAGCTTATGTTCAAAAGTTTTACACATGGTCTCATTACCAAAGTCAAACTTTTCAGTGCAAAGCTATTATGAAAGAGCAAATCTCAGTGACGAGATCAATTTTAGAGTTATTCCTGAAACCTTTTTTTTGTGAAAAATGTTCCTGCTCACAGCAGCTGCCATAAAACTAATGAATGGACTTTGCCCTCCAGGAGAACTTGTCCTGTGCTCAAGGAGTTTTAGATTAGGCCCAAAGCTGTTGGTATTCTGTGATCAAGTTTGCCATGGAAAAGCAAAGAAATATGAAGCAGCAGAGACTGACCTTTCCTAAGGAAAAGTTAGGCCTAGGTAAAAAAGTAATTTCATACTAACTCTTTGGATCATTTAACACTTTATAACATTTTTAGATGCACATTTCCAACATTAATGTCATTCACAATTGTTTGTATAAAGATATCACAGGAGTGTTTGGGTTTGCTTTTGTTGTTGTTAGGATGGGGTTTTTTGTTTGTTTGGTATGTTTTTTTTTGTTGTTGGATAATCAGAGACACCAAACAAATATTTGGAGGGTTTAGAGCTCAGCGACACAGAATACCTTAGAAACAAACCATTTTAGTCACTTTTAGAAGAGACCTAGTGGCATTTTTTTTTTTTTAGAGAATAAGAATCAGCCTAACCTTTCCATGTACATTGAGCAACAGTATCGATCCACAAACCTCCAGGGACAGCTTATAGGCAGAAGAGGTCAGGAAGAAATGCTCCCCATTGCACAGCAGGGTGTTCATCAGGAGGAACCACCGAGAGACATTTGTTATTCACGATTTCCAGGAAAATCTCACTGACCTCTCCTGTGCTACTCTTGGCTGTAAAAAATTTATGTGGGGAATGAAGCCAAACCAAAGCACCAGATTAAACTACTGAGCCTGGGTCCAAATGGGAGAGGTTACCCAGAACAAACAGAACAATGGGTTTGAGTTCATGCTAAAAAGTCAGACTGAAAGTCCAAAATCTGCAGTCAAGTACACCCTTAAATTTCCAGGTAGCTCCTGCAATATCATTCTTATAACTGGAAATTCGTCTGCTAATTACTTTTGGAAATAGACTGTTGTTTCTGGAAACTAGAATGGGGAAAAGAGAGCTGCTGCAATTGAGCTGTTGCTTCTTTAAACCTGCTCGCTATCTCTTCCAGCCATTCCTCCAGAAAATGTAAAAACTGGGAAAAAAAATCAAAAAGTAACATGCAGACATTTATGGCTGTGCAGGCATGTGTTTGCATGTATGTGAAAGAGACAGATGGGGAGAGGATTCCTGACTCAGAAGTGTGATTAAATCCAAAGCAGGTTGATAAAGGATCTACTGTAGTAGAGTGTATTAAAAAAGAGAGTTATTGTATCTTCTGAACTGATCAAGGTGATAAAGTAACTGATCACAGAGAAGAACTGCTGGAACTGCACCCAATTCTACTCTATGAGTAAACAGAGTCCTGTGGCTCATTCAAGAGGCTATAAATTTAAGCTTAGTATTTCAGGTCTATATCTAAAGAGTGACAGAACCTCATATCTCCTGATTCATCCAGAAAGAATGCATCATCTTTTTGTACCAATCTAATCAGAAACACTTTTGCCACATCCATTTTTCTTTTTTAAGTCAAAAAAAGGCACACAAGAGATTTAGTTTTGGGTTTTCTTTTTTTCCCCCCCTTTCCTCCTGGATATGGAAAAAATAAAACCAACCTCGACTTTGCTAAGCCTCTGACACAGATACCCTCACTACACATCTCACAACAGAGCAACTCATTCCAATCCTGTGCTTTAAGTACCATCTAGTGGTTACAAACATATTTGCATTTCTGTTGTTGGAGTGTCTTTGGATTCAGATTTCTGCATCTTTTAAGGGATTAACTAGCCTTATCATTTTCTGAAATAAAATTAAAATAAACACTCTTCTATTTATTCTTCCCCTTTTTTAAAAGAAAATCTTCAGGTCTTTTTACTTACATCATCTCAATTCCACTGCAATATTTAGCAATTTCGGAGAAAAGAGGGCTCAAGAAAAATGTAAATGTGGAGTTTTTTTCTTTTACAGAGAAAAAATAAATGTCAACACATGATCCTGCATTATCTTTTTTTTTTTAACGATTTTTCCATTAAGAGTTCAACACATATGTCTCTGAATATGCATTTGAGAACTGGCCTTCAATTTGAGCCATTTATTATTTTTGAAAGTACTGCTCCATCTATCTGCCTATCTTATATTAATATCTCTCTTTGTGTGTTCTCCTTTCCATATTGCCTGCCATCTGTTACATGATCACTGAGAGATAAGCCTGGTTTGCTTGTTTGATTAGTTATCTTGCTTTCTATGTCAGTGGACATTGGTTAAATGTACCCATTGTGTTGCTCTCGTAATATCAGCAAAGTTACACCGTAAACAGGGAGATGTGACCTCCTCTTTTTCACCAAATCTATGAGATTCTCTTTCAGCACAAGGCTCCGAGTGCCAATTAAGTAATCATATTCAGTCCCCTTTAAACAATGGTTTGGAAGAAATTAGATTTTGTCTCATTCCAAAATAGACATTTATGACAGATTAAATGAAAATGTTTAAGACACCTGTCTTCCTCCTGATTACAAAGATTGCTTATCAGTACAGGTCAGGTTCCTTGCCGTTGACCTCTAGTGACAGTCAAACTCCCCAAAATAGAGCCTACAGGAGACTCCTCTGTCTGACTGGCAGTCCAGGGCAGGAGGGTGCTACAGCAGCTCAAAGGGCCTGAAATCAGGAAAGATGAGCTGAGTCCACATGTGCTTCATCTCTGCCGATGAGCTGTGAGAGCCATCAGTCAGTGCAGCTCGTGGAGTGAGGGGATGATGCTGTTCCAGCCTCCAGCACTGCTCTAACAGCTTCCCAGGAGCCACAGGCAGTGCTGTAAGGACAGCCTAAACACCAGCCTGAGCATAAACATCTATAGGTGTCTAAATCCAAGTGTTTTATTTACAGACAATACCCCACTCAATACTTCAGTCAGCTAAAATTTGGCAAGACAAACTCCACCACAGAAGGTTACTAATTTCACCTTGTAAGTCTAACTGGCAAGTGATGTGAGAAAAATAAAGACGATAAAACATTTATCATTCTCACACTGCCTCAGCATGGGTTATTACCCTCTCTGAGTTTGTCCCCACAAACATTCAATTTGGTGTTTGTCACAACTGATGGAGCAGGATCCCATAAAGAAGGTCCTGCAGCTGATGGAAAATGTTTCTGTCCCTGGTTCTCAGACCCAGCTCCTTAAGCCCTTTCCCCCACAATGTAGATTTCCAGACATATTTGCATATAGCCATAGTCTAACTGGAACTACCAAGAATATGTGCACTGGGAGAATTCTTATATGACAGTTAAAAAAGTCAGTTAAGTTCCTAACTGAGAAAAACACCATTTAACTACTTTCCATTTGACAAAATTTAGAGATTCCCTCCTTTTCCTGAAAGAATACTGCTCATGCTGCTTGTATCATACATCATAAATTGCTGCCTAATGTTGAGCTGTGAATTTTCATCCTAGAAGTTCTGCTGGAGACATTTTGACATGAGCACAAGATTTATTCCTGGGCAGCCAGCAGATCTGACATCTGTGATGACAGATATTCTTTTTTCAAATGAGTATAATGACACTGGAAAGAACAGGATCAAACTTAATGTCCCTGAAGTATTTTTCTGTGAGTTGCAGATGTACCTGCATGCAGATTTCTGAGGAATCCCCATCAGAAGCAGAGGCATCACACAGGGTTATGGGAGCAAGAAGAATGTGCACATTTGTTTCATCAGACAAATGCATTTTGCCCGCAGGGGTGGGGAGGGCAGGAGGGTGGAATGTGGAGACCTGGACAGCAGCTAGTGGAGAAATCCGGCTTTTATAGGGGAAGATATGGCACATCTGTGGGCTACAGCACATTTCTGTTACGTTATCCAGAGTGAATAGTTTATTACGTATCATTACCTCCGAACAACAGATAATCAATTTGGATGTGTCCTTATTTACCTGGACAAACACTGAAAGGCTTTGCAATTTAATGGCCTAACTGTTTGTTAGAACAAATAGACCTATTCAATTCTGAGATCACAGTCAATCTGACGGTTTATAGCTGGTTGGTTTCTGCTTTTGAACTGTGAAACCCTGATTTGTTTTCAAGGTGTAAAATTAGCAGTAACATTTTCACATGCTAACGGATAAGTCCCTTATTGAAACATATGACTGCACTTGCTCACTGCAGAGTGAAAATAACCTTGCTCAAACACCCAGCACAAAGCCCATGGCCTGCCTGAATTTCACACAAGCCCTGAAGTGATACCAGGTGTGAACCAGCCCAGACATCAGCTGTCTGCTCAACAGTAAATTTCAACTATTAATTTACAGGTTGGAGCAGGAGGTTTCCCACTCATTATTAAATTATATTACTTGTATACAGTGTTGCAGAGTAGCAGTGGAGTGCTTGAAGCAAGCATGAGCATTTAAAACAGTGATTCTCTGAAATTATTAGCCTTGGTAAACACCCTGAAAAGGGGTGTTAAATCCTCTTCCATTGGTTTAGTAATACATTCCACCTTGTAATCACACTAGTGTAAATAAGTACAAGGTTAAAAAATTGAAGGAATACCTGAACTCTAACATCTGTCTAGACATCTTTGAAGCCAAAGGAGTGAGAACAGCATACAAGGAAAGAAAAAGCAGCAAGAGGCAAAAATGCATTTTACCATCTTAAAGCATCAGTTATTTTCTTCTGTTTAGTTGGGTAGGCCAAACTAAATTCTCCAAATCAGAGAGCCAAGATAAATTTTGATAATATCAAACCAGACTTCAGTGAGAGAACTGAAGATGGAGAAAGAAAAAGTCTAGCAAATTAAACATCCTGTAAATCTGGCAAGTGTGGAATGAGTTGCTGTTTCCAGTACAAACACCATGTCATCCAGCAATATCTCAGCATTAATCTACTTGAGAGACCTGCTGGAGTTCAAACCTATAAAACAGACATCTATTAGGATGCACTGAAAAATACACATGGAATGTATGTGATAGAGGAGACACTGTAAATACACAGTAATGCTCAAAGAGGATGTTTCAAAGTGGCAAGTGGGTGCCCCCAGCACTCTCTGTCCAGAGGACAGCTGCACATAGATATACAACTTATCTGCACCTATCTGCATTTTTCATTGCTTTTCTTTAACCAGAATACCATTTGTTCCATTAGAAAAAGTAATTATACATTATTAATATTACTCCCCTGCCTTGCTCTTGCCCCTTTTATTTTAAAGTCCAGTCTCTTTTAAAGTTTTTATATAAAACAGTTTCTATATTCCCCTGTTAATTTTAATACTCCTTCTCTGTAGCCACTCCATCTTGGATTTGTCTTTTTGTAGATATTAGTGCCTGTAAGTTTCTGTTGTATTTTTTTTTTGTACTTGCCTTTCCTCTAGTTGCATCACTGAAATGACTCACATACATCACACAACTTCTATGAAACACAGGTTTTTCCCCTTCCTCAATAATAACTGATTACTTCTCTTTTTAAATCAGAAATGGCTAAGTTACAATTCCTCCTAAGCCCACAAATGATAGCACTGGTATCAACTGGTTCAAAAGGAATCCTACCAGCAACCTGAAGGAAAGTTCACATCTGACACGTTTTTATTAAGTCCATTTACATTTTGGCTATCTCACCCTTGGCCATCTGAGATGGATTATTTTTTATTTAATAAATATTCCCTTAAATTCCACTTAAATCCTAGAAATTGCATATAACAATCTTCTGCATTGTGTGTTACTTAATCACCAACCTACAGAGAGCAGATGCCTTATTGGATATTTCACAAGCACCTCAAGGAGATGAGGTTTGTGAAAAGTGAAACACACACAACACACAGAACAAAGCTGCCCCAGTAGTTCTAACTCGTAGTGGGTATCCATGGACACAGGGTGCTTCACTGCCATATTCAATTCTCACTGATACCATTAACATCTCAGTTTAAAGACTAGATCACCTAATAATAAAGCTAACACAACCATCACTTAGATTTTCCCATCAAAGGGCTTCTAAAGCCTTACACTTTTTTGTTTCCAACTCTTCACATAAGTGGCATTTATCCATATTTTACTGCATTTACAATTGAAGGTTCTCATAAAATGGAAGTAAAAAAAGACACTGTGAATCCTTTTCCTTATTATCACTAACTCTAACATTACCATTGTCATTATCTTATACAAAAGAGAGTTCTTTGGCTTTTTATTAAGGCTTCTTTTGCCTCTGTATGTCTGTCAATGACATAGGACAGGCTTTTACTGGAGGTCCTGAATAAACTTAGATAAACATTTTTGGACCAGGATGCTAGGAGCATATATTCAGTGATTTCTAGGAATCCATCTTTAAATTAACCATGCCTTTATGGTACTAAAATTCTGCTTTTTCATTACTGACATTGTTTAATTGCTTTACAATCAGGGGGAAAAATTAGAAATAAGAAGAAGAAAGAAAAAAGCAGAAAATACCTGCCTGACTTAAACCACATTAAGCAGCATGGTGCAGAATATAACTTAACAGTCCAGTGAACTGTCAGTGGCAGAAGTAATTGGAAATTGGTGGGATAGTTCTCTATGTGATGGGGATAGGAGTTTTTCATGCCTGTTTTTAATGGGCAAATAGCTCTCAGGGCAGCTTCATATTCTGTCATTAATTTGTAAAGATCCTTTATAACGTAGAAAAGTTAAGATAGCAAAAAAAAAAAAAAATCCAATTACATGTTTAATGACTTGGCATTTGTGGTAATGCTATCTAGCACTAATTCACCTGTTAGAAAACAGTCTATCTTTTAGTCCCTGGGGTTAATAGAGTGCAAAAGCCTAGTCTTATCTGAGGGTGGGAGAAAAGTGAGTAATTTTTTCCTACCAATAAGAAAGAAAGGCAACGACAAAATTGATTATGAATTTTCAACTTGCTTTTTTGAGCTTAGCACTTCTATTTATTATTAAATACTTTTTAAAAGAAAGTAACAGGTTTCTAATTGCTGGTGTCTGACTGTTCCCCAGGATTTTTCAGAGGCATGTGGGACTTCTCTCTTTGTAGCCAACATGAGCACCCACTGGAGTGAGGCTTATACCCATATCATGTCACGGGACTGCAGAAGCGATGCTGCAGAGCCTGCCCTTGAGATCACGGCCTGTTTCACTTCCACAGAGAAATGGGATCTATAATAAATAGGGTTTGATCATTCAATAGATGGACGGAAGGATTTATCCTGGCCTCAGCTGCATGCTCATAACTACATTGAAATCAGCAGCAGATGCTTAAATAGAACTAAGAGCAGAATTTGTTCCACAGCAGCAAAGAAATACAGCTTATGCAAACATACATATTCATTTTCATGTCTCCCTTTATCAGTCTCTGCTTTATTTGCATCTCACCCTGAATAAAAGGTTAGAGAAGGCATTTGTAATGAATGCTCCCATTTTAAAACATTTAAATAGTCTGCAGTTTAAATTGAATATTCTAACTGACTGCTCTGGTGTGAATTTCTGAGTCCACTGAAAGGAAGAGAGGCAGCATTTTCTGTGTTTATGCAACAACTTCTTTGCTTAATACCAGATTTGTCTGTGTCACAGCTAAACCAGGATTAGCAGCAGAAATGCTAAATTATGTTAGAATTCATACACTTTGTCTAGCCCATGTAAAACATGAATATACTGTAATGTCAAACAAACAAACAAACAAACCAACCAACCAACCAATAAAAACCCCAACTGACATCAGTCTAGTGTCTAAAACTAGTTTAATGATAATTTCTGTCTAAGGCTGGAACACAAGCCCTGAAATCAAAACTTATCACCTCTGTTCCTAGCTCAGCTTGTGGTTCATCTGGCTGGAGATCATTAATGAAGGCTGAATACTGAACATCCACACTAATGAAATCCAGTGAATTCTGTAACCTTGGGTTTTCTGAGCAGGGACCTCCACAACTTGTACCTGAACACTTTAGGGTCAATTATGGTTTTGTCCTTAATGTTGGTTGGAGAAGAAAATATTGAGCTTCATATTCCCAGTTCCTGAGCACCTTTCCTCTGCGGCACAGAAGATACAAAATCCAACACACCCTGAAAAATTTGCACAAAATTTATCTAGTGCTTGGGGAATTAACACTTCCAGTGTGCCCTTTAGTGATGTGGAAGTTACACAGAAAATACACAAACCTCAGCTAAAGGAGGGGATTCACCCCGTTTAATATTAGCTTATAAACACTGGGTTTAATACAAATAGGCCATGTAGGTTCTCTTTATAAGCTCTCTGAGAAAAACAGGACTGCAAACAGTGGAACATCCTGACCTCACAAAATTACTGAAGGTGAGTGTGACTGTACTGCTCTTGAGTATTACTGTCTCCTTCCTTGGCTCTAATCCAAGGGGAGTCTAGCCCAGACTAGGAAAAGTTATGTATACCAAAACATGAATTTAATTTTAAAGAAAAATTAATCTTTTGTTTATGGCCTGAATCCTTATTTGGATTTGAACATTATGAAAATGGGAGTCTTCTGCAACTGGATGGATGGATGGACCTAATTTTTCTTTACAGTATGGTCAAAACCTGTATTTGTGGGATTCTATGTTTGTTATTTTTTTAAGTTGTTATTATTGTTGCTTCTTATTTAGAAAAACCTAAAAGAGATGTTCAGCTACTTTGCAGAAGCATGGGGTGCAGAGTCAAACTTGTTTTCCCTAAGTTAGTTGAAAGTGATGCGCTCTCATTCCCATGGCAAAGAACATTTCCTTTAGCAGCTGACAAATTTTTCAAGGTGTTTCTGCACATCCTGTAGGGAAAGCAAATTGTCATCAAAATTGAAAATTCAGAATATGGTTGTTTTTTTTTTTTTCCCTGAAGGTCCTTAGGGCTCTTGAAATGCTAAGTAGAAAACCGAGCTCAATGCATATGGAGGAGATTTTCATATTTTAAAAGTCAGACAGAGTGTCAGCCGGCAGATGCAGCAACTCCAAGAATCTTCAAAAAGGCAGAAGCAGAAAAGTTTACTGCTTGTTCGACGGTCACATTATTTCAGCCTGTGTTCTGCAGATTGAGAGGCAGATTGCCTAGGGTCAGAGGGTGACCCTGCCCTGCAGCATGAGTATTATTCATTCTTTTTTTTTTTTTTTTAAGTGCAAATTTACATTTGGCAGCAACCTGCCTCCTTAATGATGGATCAGCCTTTTGTGCAGGTATAAGCTCTGATTGATGGGGCACGGGGATAGGAGAGGAGAATGGAGAAAACAAGTTTATAAATTTGACATAAGATTTGAATCGCAGCAGGAACTCTGCCAGTCTCCTTAGGCATAAAATTGGACTGGCTGGAGATATGTACTGCATGTGTGATGTTTCAGCACTTATTGCTTTCATTATATCTTTACTTACTCAGTTATCAGACTACTGAACTTGCAAAATCTAGCAGACTGGGGATTTTTTTTGAAATAAATTTTATGATGAGGGCAGGGGAGAAAGAACTGATAACCCCAAAATTACACAACTACATGATAGAACTTGATCTGAGGTAACTGAATACAATTTACTTGATTTCACTGAACTTAACTTACACAGATTTTCTTTAGCTGATGACCTGACACAGTATTCTGGTTTGGGTTTAGCTTTTTTTTATTTTTAAAATTTTTTTTCCCCTTCTGAATTGGTGGTGTTGACATTTCATGTTTCCTATTATTATTATTCCTTCCCCTTCTTTGTTTTGGGAATTAAATGGCTTATTGACTAAACAGCATTAGAAAACTAAAGTTAATGGGCCAAACTCTTCCCTAGTGCAACTTAATATATTGAGTTCAAGTTATATAGAGATGAATGAGTTCAGGGACTCCTCCTAAGAGAGTTATTTCAGAGGCTTATTCTATAACAAAAGGGAAGTCCCGAGCTTTGTTGTCATTTCAATGAAAATTAAATGCTAAAAGAAGTCCAGTGCTTCATATGCAGCTGATGTGATGAAACCTGAGGGTACTGAGAACAAAATGGTAAAATCATACCTTGTTTTAATGGATTAGAACAAATATTTTACTATTACCAAAAATTCATTTAATTCATTTAATTCATTCTAGTTTATGTCTACCTATTCCCTGGAAAACTCAAATTGTAAGTGTAACTCACATGCCCATCTTCTCCATCATTTCATCATTTCATCATTTGAGGAGAGATTTTAAAAGACATGGAGATGTGATACATGGGGACATAGGTTAGGAGAAAGTTTGGCAGAGCTGGGTTCATGGTTGGACTTGATGATCTCAAAGGTCTTCTCCAACCTGAATGATTTTATCATTTTCAAACTCCATCAATGGCAACTGAGGACAGGGCTGACTTACCGGTATGACAAATGTCTCAGGAGCAAGGTAAAACTATGAGGATTGGGCTTCTAAAATTACCTAAAATGCACTAATATGGATTGGGCTCAGAGCAAACTGACTCCTATGGCTGTGTCAAAACTAAAAAGGCTGTTTCTTACCAGGAGCTAGCACACCTGTCTCGTGGTCTTAGTGGAGCTTGTAAAGTGGAGCTTGCTGAGACAGACTGAACAGCTGGTGCTGGTAACAGGAAAGGGTAGGACTGAGTGGGTGAAGAGATAAGAGATGCTGGCCAGTCCTGGGTTCATTTGAGCACAAGGAGTGATTTTGGACAGAAGGCTGGGGAAACAAGAGAGTTTGTTTACTCATAGGGTCACTTAATGAGAATAGGCTGGGCATATACTAAACAGTACTACTTAGCCATGGAATACTAGAAAAATATAAAATCCGGTGGAAAGTGAAACTTACTAGGTAAAATTCCACAAATCAAGGGAAGGCAAGAGGTGCTCTTTGCTAAAACTCCATCCTTAGCCATTTTTAAAGGAAATACAATGTGCTAACCACCCCTCCACTGTAGTTCTGAAAATCTGATCACCGCTGTGGTATTTGAATAGCAGAAACTCACTCTGCTGTACACCCAGCATGTAAAGTCTTTCTCAGGATATTACTAGAGGGAAAAAGGCAGTTGCCAAGTCAGTTTTGTTCCAGTTCATTAGCGAGCAAAAGTGATTATCGTCTGACAGATGCACTAAGGGTAATGTATAGTTCCTAGCTGTCTCAGTCCAGTTTTTAGCGGACAGATGTCCACATTCAGGAAAGATAAAACAAGTCTGAAAACATAGCTACTTTCAATAACTTTCCTAAAAGTCTTTACAAGCAATGTGGGGCATGGCTGGACATCTGATCAGTCCTCTTCCATACTGTGGTAGTCCCACCAGCAGAAAATAGATGGTGTATGAGGAATCAGTGTTGTCCTCTGGAAGATGGCATATATTTCTTGGTGGGATTGAAAGGTTACATATTTCTTTGTGGCTATCAGTCGAATGTGAACTGCAAGTGACACTTCTGCTTCAAAACAAGAAAAATAGCTCCATTCCCTCCAAAGAGAATTGTGTCAGCAGCAGACCTCTCTATTGCTCCCACTGTTTTCTCAATGCTTCACCTCATCAGACTTCTGGGAGCTGACAAACTATCAGACTGAAAAACACAACAGGGGTAGGGGAGATTCTAATGCATGAGCAGAGCAATGAAGAGCGTCAATCGCATGCTTGCTATATTTTTTCCAATGACAAGAATGGCATAATATCAGCAAGTAACTTAATATCAGTAGTAACTTAGCTACACCTAAATCTAGGTGCAGCTAGCCAGTTACTTACAGTTTTCATGAGAAAAAAAACAGATTCCTCCTGGTGTACTTTTTCCAAAGAAATTTTAAACACTTACATATGCTGAGTTAAATTGGTGTTTCAAGACCAAACACTCAGGTAAATGTTAGAGAACTATAAGAACCTGTTTCTGGGCTGTCCCGGGAAAGAAAGCCAGGCGCTTTCCCACTGCATCCACCAGAAAGAAGGGAAGACTTGAGGTGCTGCCAGACCAGATCCAGACCAAGGCATCAGGCATCTCTATGGGGATGGGACATTAGTCTAAGAGTGGGAATTGGCTCAGTGAAGTCCATGGCTGGGCCAGGCAGGGCTGTGGTAGAGCAGGAGACTGACTTCTATGGCATTGCTTGGACACAGAACTCCCTGAAATGGGGTCATGGGCCATAAGCAGGAGGGACTGGCCACCAGTAACTCCTAATAGTCCCTCATGACATTCTCAGCTTCACCCCAAGCCAGAAGGGACAGATTCTCCTTTTTCTGTCGGCACAATGAAGGTCAGAATTTACTTCACAATGCACTTGGAGCATCAGGAATCTTGACACTCTGGTTTGCTTCCAGAATGTGTTCCTGCTATCAACATATATGTAGCTGCATCCTAGTTCACTCCTGGGCTCCGCTGTGGCATGTATTTATTAGTCTCTTTAAGGAAGAAATCCAAGCAGAGTTGCCAGGAGAGTTTGCTTATGGGTGTGCCGCAGATCAGCAACAGGAGAAAAGATGTGTTTCATTTGAAATGCAACATTGGAATAATCTTGCCCTACTTCAAGAGGCCAAACCACCACAAAGTGCTCTCATGACATGTCCTAGGTCACTTCAAAACCTTCCCACAGGCAGTAAAACAATCCTTATATTGTATGATCACAGAACCACAGAATGGTTTGGATTGGAGGGGATCTTAAGGATACTCTAGTTCCAACCTCCTCCTCTGCCACGGGCAGGGCCACCTTCCACTACACCAGGTTGCTTCAAGCTCCATGCAACCTCGCCTTAAACATTTTCAGGGATAGGGCAACCAAGACTTCTCTGGGAAACCTGAGCCAGCACAGTCTTCTACTACATCTGGAACTTAGAGCTGGAAAACACACACATAAATAATCATATCTTCTGGCCAAAGGAGTGGTCACTGAAGCTTAGAAGACGGAAGAGATCAACCAGTTGGGATATGGATAGACCACTCCACTCTGCAGGGGCCAGATCAAGAGAGGGTAGCTGTGAGTCATAGGAACTACTTGACTCAGGGGCAACAGCCCATGGTGGATGCTTTTATCATTTAGTACAGATGTTGCCACAAATGGCAAGTGAAGGACACACAGAAGTGGCAGAGAATAAAACAGGAAAATGTCCTTATCCCGCTCTGCATCTGCTCCACAGGAAAAGGCTCCATTCAGCTTTACTGGCTGCAGGTGTGTGGCAGTACAGATGCCCATCACCTCCAGCCAGAACTGTGCCAGAGCACAAGCAATGGCCCTGGATGTTCATCACTGCCTCTTCCAAGTGCTTCGGGACCCTTCACAGTGAAAAATATTCTTCCTATCTGCCCCTGTGGTAGTATATGAGAACCTACAAATGTAAGGTTATTAATATCAGAAAGTTGTATAAAGTGACATTTCTGATTGAAATAGCATCTTTCTTCAATTTTACTGTCAAAAATGTCTCTCCTAAACATTTTTCTCTTCTTTTGCCTCACCTAATTTAGTTATCTAGTTATACATACTGGAATCTGAAAAAAAAAAAAACTTTTTTAAATGCCTTTTTCAGAGCCCTTCTGTAATTTTTTCCCTTAGCTTTTTCCTTTTCTTTTTTCTCTTTAAACAAACCTTCAATAATTATCTGAAAATGTCTGTTGTGGTGCAATAGAATGTGAGATTTTAAAAACTGATACCACTAATTTCATTAATTGAGAAAGAATCTAATTTTTCCTGACAAAAAAAAAAAATCATCACACCGAAACAGGTACACACATATGAATGTACTTATTTCTTGTGCACAGAGGCGTACATTGCTTAGCTTTAAAACAGTGAGTTTTATTTGTCTTTAATTTTTTTGCAGGTTTATGTTTTAGTTTTTCTTCACACCCAAGGAGAAAAATATGTTTTGTTTGTTCCTGTTATGGAAAGCAGAGATTTTACATTAAAAAAAAAAAAAAAAAAAAAAAAAAAAAAACCACCAAAAAAAACAGGGATGGCACCAAAGTAACTCACAAACAGAAGTCATCAAAAATTATGAGGCAGGCAACAAATGAATGGCAGCTGACAGGACTGCTGAAACTGTAAATGAGATCAGAGAGTGAAGAATGAAGATAGAAAAGATGGATAAAAAAATCACCTTTACTGTGCGAAAAATTTGTTAATTTAATTATACTTAAATTATGTTTTGCACTCATGATACACACCAGTGTGGTAGTGCTGGAAAGCAAAGACTATTTTAGTGATCCAGGTTCTGGGTTATGGATTTTTCTAGTTTCCTATTTGTTTTGGAGAAAAAGGAAGGAAATACTTTCTGGTCACAGTACCTGAGGGGTAAAAAAAGTGTTGAGGTGAAAAAGTCCTTCTCTTAGAAGCATTGCCCCTCTGCTTTGGCCTCTTCCCTCATAGCTGCTCACTTACAGAAGAGGACTAGCTGAGACATTCTTCTACATCCACCTGTAAAGCCTGTCCTGCTGTGAAAATGGAAAACACTGTTTCCAGGTGACAATTATTTATTTTTTCTTTAGTCTGAGCTGTGCTGTGAGAGAGGTGTATGGATGCTTCCTCAGGACCAAAAGTGTTTCAAGTACAGTGAGCTAGAGCAAAAATAGCACTTTTTATACTTTTGTTCAGCAGTCCTGAGAGGTTCAGCAGTTGTGCTGTATCATAAAACACAAAAACTTCTTTTTGTCAGTGCTGGCTATTTTGCCTACATAGAGAGAATAAGTGTAGAATAATAATAACTACATGCATAGTGTCTGCATTTGTCACTTAAAGGTGCTCACAATCTGTATTAATTCTCAAAACACTACATACATCATACAAAACCATGCATGATTTTTTTTTTAACTCATACATTAATTTATAATACTTTAGTTGTAGTTTCTGCAGTTTTTGTAGGTAGTTTGTGGCTGCCTGTGCCAGATGTAGTAGAATCATTGTGTGACCCCAGCCCTGGTGAAAACCCTTTTCTTGAGCTGAGATTATTTAATTTGTATGAAAACTACTTAATTAATCATAACGGAGGGGCTTTGCTGGAAAAAGTTATTAACCCTGAACATCTATGTATAAGTAATGGCATAGTTGCATGTAGCTCTGGGGGGAGCCCTGGTCTAGCGGAAGATATCCCTGCCCCTAGCAGGAGGTTGGAAATAAAGGAATTTTAAGTTCCCTTCCAAGCCAAACTATTCTATAAGGGTCCAAAGGAGGCCACGAGGATGGTGAAAGGTCTGGAAGTGAAGCCTTAAGAGAAGTAGCAGAAGTCACTAGGTTTTTAGGCCTGGAGGAGACTGAGGGAACACCTCATTGCGGTCTTCGAAATCCCATGAGGGGAAGAGGAAGGGCGGGCACTGAACTCTTCATTCTTGGACAGCAATAGGATCTGAAGGAATGGCCTGAGGCTGAGTCAGGGGAGGTTTAGGTTGGATTTCAGGAAAAGGTTTTTCTCCCAGAGGGTGGCTGGGCACTGGAACAGGCTGCCTAGGGATGGTCACAACACCAAGCCTGTCTGAGTTTAAGAAGCATTTGGGCAATGCTCTCAGACACATGGTTCCTACCATGTAGTTGGGGCATTCTGTTCAGGGCCAGGAACTAGACTCGATAATCCTTCTGGGTCCCTTCAAACTCAGCACACTCTGCGATGCTGTTGCGAGGCTCCATCCCTCTCCGCCCTCAAGCGGCACAGCAGCCATCCCGCAGGCACCGGAGCCCGCAGCCATCTCGCGGCTGCGCGCTTCCGCCACCATGTCGCACCCAGGCGCCTGGGGAGGAGCGGGGGCGGCCGCGGGCCGGCGGCCATTTTGGTAAAGGGCCGGCACTGCTCCTTCCTCCCTTACTCAAGATGGCGGCGGCGGCGCATGCTCGGAGCGCGGCCGGGGAGGCCGGCGCTGCTGCCCGCGGGCGCTGAGGGTGCGGGCCGGGAGCAGCAGCGGCGGCGGCCATGGGCGAGACCGAGAGGCTTTATTATGTGTACAGCTGCGACCTGGACATCAACGTGCAGCTGAAGATGTGAGTGAGCCGCGTCGGGGCTCAGAGGGGAGTGGTCGCTCCCAGGGCGGGAGGGGGTGCTGGGCCGCCCGCCCCTCGGCGGGGTGCGCTGGTGCCGCAGCCCGGCGGTGCCCGGGGACAGGCGGTGCTGGCTCAGCTCCGGGTCCCGCGTCCCTGCCAGCGTCCTGGCCCGCGGGGAGGCGGCGGGACGGGGCGGGCGAGGGGCCGGGCTGGAGCTGTGCTGCGAACGCGCGTCAGGTGTGCCGTGTCCTCAGGTGCTCCGAGGCAGCGATTGTGAGCGCTGGCTCCCATGGCTTCTCACCTGTCGTAGAATCACAGACTGGTTTGCGTTACAAAGACCTTTGAAGCCTATCTTGTTACATTCCCTACCAGGGACAGGGACGCGTTCCATTATCCCAGGTTGGTCCCAGCCCCGTCCAGCCCGGCCTTTAACGCTTCCAGGGATGGGGCAGCCACAGCTTCTCTGAAGAACCTGTGCCAGGGCATCACCACCCTCACAGTAAAGAATTCTTTCCTAGTTATTCTAAATCTACTCGGTCTGAAGCCATCCCCCCTGCCCCGTCGCTACGTGCTTTTGTAAATAGTCTTGCCCATTTTTTCCTGTAACTTCCCTTCAGGAATTGGAGGGCCACCACTGTGTCGCAGCTCACTCTTGAGTGTTAAGGGAAGGTGATAAACTGGTGACACTCTTGGTGCTGTTTTCCATGTTCCTGTGAAAGCATGATCTTAGTGGGATGTTTTACTGTAGCAAGATCCAGCTGCTGCAGCATGTAATTATATTCCTACCTGTGCATGTGGAAGCACTTCTGTTGAAGCTGGAGTTACCCTACAATGATGTAATTTTTGGTCTCTGTTTTTTTTTTAAGTTACTTTTCTTCATCACAGCAGTGAGAAGTTTGAGAAGTAGGAGTGGTGTGGTTGACTCTCAAATGTCGTGTACCCAATAGTGGTACATTGATGTTCCACTTTTCTGGCAAACTAGCTTGGAGAAGCTTGTTAAGGGTTGTTGAATTTCTGAACAGATGATGGTAGTGGAAGGTGGCCCCACTTATGACAAGGGTTGGAACTGGATGATCTTTAAGGTCCCTGCCAGCCCACACTGTTCTGTGCCATCAGGAGTCAGATTCATGTGACCTCTTTGATAGTTCATTCCACCAAACAAAATTAAAACTAGAGGGGTTTTTTTGTTTTAATATATAGAAGTGTATGTCAGCCTTAGGATGTGCAGTGCCAGTTCCGTGCAAGTAACTTGTTAATTTACTCTGAAATGGTTTTGTGGAAACAAATAGATTTTTGTTTGGTGGAGGATTGATCTTACATGTTTTCCCATCAGCATCACATCAGTTTTTTGGAGGGGTATTTTTGTGTTGGTTTTTTTTTTTTGTTTGTTTTAACTTGTGTGTCCACAGACAGATATCTAATTTGCATGTCTGTTTTCATTGTGGTATAGCTGAAGCCTGAGAAATTCCATCAATTCCTCTTAACAGTAACATTGTACGAAGTGCTGCATGGCTTTAACCAAATTCCATTTGAACAGTCTGCTTAAGTGAACTTTATTTTGTTGTGGATTTTGTTGTGGATGTGAGTGACTTCCAAAACCAGTCATACATTTCATAGATCTTAAAAATTTAATTATCATAGCTGTTTTGGGTTTTAGTTTTCCAAATAGTATTTGGAGCACATGTGATGTTTGTTTTGTCTATTTTAATAATAGCAGCATATGTCTTCTTATTTACTGTTGCCCTACTTGAGGTCTGTCTGAGAATCCACAGGTTGTACTAGAAGAAGTTACCTCCATTTAAAAGACAAACAAGTAATTCTTGCCTTCCCTGCTCCTCCCCTCACCCCCGCCTCAATCAGTACAGCAATACATTCCATGTTTGCTCAGCATTTCACATCCTGAGTTCCCCTCTGGTGTTTGGATTTCACTACAAGCAGTAGTGCAAAGTGAGAATAGCCTCGGTTCTGTGTAATCTAAATACAAGCTATCGAAATGCAATAGGATTTCTACTACAGATAGAATAAATTCTGGCTTACTTATGTTTTCTTCTTTTCCTCCTCCCATGCCCTCTCCCCCATAGAGGAAGTCTGGAAGGGAAAAGAGAGCAGAAAAGCTACAAAGCTCTCTTAGAAGATCCGATGCTGAAGTTCTCAGGACTGTACCAAGAGACCTGCTCTGACTTGTATGTAACTTGTCAGGTGTTTGCAGAGGGGAAGCCGCTTGCTCTTCCAGTTAGAACTTCCTACAAAGCTTTTAGCACTAGATGGAAGTAAGTGGCTTGCCTTTTATTTCATATTCGTTACAGGTAGTGGGGCACCAGGTGTTTATTTCTGTTAGAAAGATTTGTCTTCTGTTGTCTTCTATAAAATGGCTTATGTTTCTTCAAGTGTCCGTATGGTTAGTGCTATCCAGCCAGCACAAAAACAACCTTTTTGTGTAAAGGGTAAGTGATAAAATTGCATGTCCTGCTACTTTCAGTAACTTCTGGGGCCTGGAGTGATACATTTTCATGCTGTTCGCTGATAGTCTGATCCTTGCTACTCTGTCATCAACCAAAAATATTTTTTTTTTGGTCTGTAGCCTTTTCGTCATGCTCCAGACAGGTGTTTGAATGGTTAAAGCCCACAGGAAAACAGTGCATTTGCCCTAAGAATTTTTATTCAGAGGAGAATCTGGGTTGTGTAAACTTATAGTGAGTAACTTGAATTGTAAAGCTTTATGACTGATAAATAGTGTTTCTCTGCAGCTGGAACGAATGGCTGAAACTGCCTGTGAAGTATCCAGACTTGCCTCGAAATGCTCAGGTAGCTCTGACCATCTGGGATGTGTATGGACCTGGTAAAGCCATTCCTGTGGGAGGAACAACAGTCTCGCTCTTTGGAAAATATGGGTAAAATGTTTTTTCTTCTCTGGTGCACATTTAAAGCTCACCTGTGAATAGTAACGTAACGTGGGTTATGAGAGATAAGTTTTCAAATATTTTCTAAACTAGGTTAATTTTCTAATCAGATACATAGATGATTTGCTCCTGATTATTCCTGAGTGTAATTTCACACTTGCTGCAGTGTTGTACAAAATAAGTGTTCTCTATAACACCTTTTTTTCTTTTTTTGATGATCTACAAGCTTGGATTTTAAGATGGCAAGTGCTGAAATCACGTCTACAGCCTTGTACTGCATGGATGCCAGTACTGATTACTTTTAAAACATTGTTTAATTGGCTTGCAATTAGGCTGTGAATGCACTGTTATTTATAGGGAGTAAAATGTCACTCAGTAAATCAGCACTTTTCAGAGTTAATATGCTGTGATCCAATAGAGGGTGTGTTCAGTAAATTTGTGCATAGTAATACTAAGGTGGGAAGGATTACAGTAATAATCTGTGAGGTGAAAAATACCCTGAAAGAACCTTACCTAAGTGCGAAGGACACTGAAAAAACAGGTTGTGGTCTAAGGAAGATTAAGAGGCACAGGTACTTTTTGCAATTGATTGTTACCATATCCAGAGTGGGGAGCAGCTGCCCAGGAAAAGAGAGGAACAGACTTGTAGTTTAGAGTGAATCTTAAATTTTGTGTGGTTCAGCATCAAGGTGCTCTTGTACAACGTGTGAACAACATTGACTACATAAACAGTTTACAAGTGTGTGCATCATCAGAGACACTTCTCTGCCCTTTTCTTATCCTTTCCTTTTCTGCTCAGCTGGGGTGTATTCTGTTCTTTCAAACCAACTTCAGTCAAATTTCAGACTACTGGGAGTGTGTATCACTGAATGTCTAGCAAGTAGGTGGGGTGGAAGAAGTGTTATGCCTATTCAGGGTGAAAAAAAAGAACGTAGGAACATTTTCCTAGTATTTATATACTGCTGGAAAATGGGGAGAAATAGCCTGTTTTGTCTTGCCAGTGGATGAGAAGTAATAAGGTTAGACTGAAGTGCAGGAGAAGTTTAGATTATCTTTAGGAAAGCTGCTGTAATGATGCTTGAATGCGTAAGGTGACTGTAGAGAAAGGTTGTATCTTTCTCATTGAGGATACTGCTTTAATAAAAAAGGATGATGTTGCCTTAAGGCAAAAAATTGAACCTGATCAATTGGACTGTGCCCCAAAGACTGCTGGTAGCTGTTAAAGCATTAAAGCACAGTACCTGGAAAAAGATAAAAATAAACTTCATTTGTAAGTCTTACTTCCAGTATGTGGAACTTGGATGAAGTAGATGGAGAGAAACCAACATAAAATTTTTGAATTTTGAAGTTTTTAAAAGAAAACCCTTGTTGTAATAATCCATGAAGTGATGTGTAAATTAGTGGTCAGATGGTCTTTCTAATTGCTATTTCTCATTTTTAGTGGTTCGCTTTTTGAAAAATTCCTGTCAATTGTATTTACCTGAAGTTTTTAGAGTTAAGTGATCAACTCTTAGTGGCAAAAGTAATGAATACACTTGATTTCTTGGGGCATCTTTTATGGGTGGATCCGCACAAATGTGCAAGGTAAGCAGGGTTTTGCAGTGAAGGGATGCGGTCAGTTACCCTGCAAAGTTTTGTTCAGTGCACATTTTCAATTATCAATTCAATTTCAAGCATTGGTGGAGAAAGTGTTGTGTGGAGAGTTGTGGCATTGTTTTTTTGGTGTGGTTTTTTTTTGTTTTGGTTTGATTTTTTTTTTTTTTTTTTTTTTTTAATGTTTGGCAGCTCAGAAGGCTGCTTTATGGCCATTGACCTTCAAATGCAACTTAGGTAGCTTTTGAATTGATTTTTTTTCAACTGGCTGACCTAGGGTTACTGTTATAGTTTGCAAGTCAGAAGGAATACTTTCTGATTCATTACAAATAATAGAACTATGAAGGTTGAACTTTCTCCTCAGTTTGTGTTTGTACCATCCCACTGGCTTTGGGGATTACCCATTTTTCTTCCACTTGCCGAATAAGTTATCTCTGACTTCACAATTTTCTTCTAAGCTCCATGTGCCAATAAAATAAAGGTTATAGAGAACACAAGGGGCAAGGCACTTATGCAGTAGAGTTCAATTATGCAATTTTGTAGTTTTGACAAAGGAAGCAAATTCATTTTCTTGCAACTGCTGCTCAATTTTGATTCCTGACAGCTGTATTATTTTGAATTTACTGAAGTGATTCTGCATTTTTCCTTGCAGTATGTTTCGACAAGGAATGCATGACTTGAAAGTCTGGCCCAATGTAGAAGCTGATGGCTCTGAGCCCACCAAAACTCCTGGGAGAACTAGCAGTACAGTCTCTGAAGATCAAATGAGCCGCTTGGCAAAGGTAATGAAATAACAAGTAACCTTTAAAATGTATGTGACAAGTATGCACTTCACTGGAGAGAAATGACAACAGTGTCCAGTACTGTTTTCTCACTTCCTTTAGTTATTAAGAGATAGCTCTCTTCCTTTGTTTATTTAGGTGTTTCACAGGATTTATACAAAGGAGTAAAGCAGATCATATTTAATCGCTTCTGAGGTGTTTTTTTAAAGAACCTTCTACTACATGTAGCAGTCTGTTGGAGAAACTTAAGATCTAAATTCTTTGTAAAGAATGAAAACATGAGTGTGCCTTGAAGATGCTTAAAGCCAAAATTCCATCAGGTTCAATAAGAGCCTCTCTTAACAGTGACTTGTGAGGACAGTTGAGTTTCTTTCAGAGGTCATCCATTATCTTAGAGGCTGTCTGGGGTAGTGTTCAGAAGTGGTGTCATACCTGTACATTAGAAAGAGCGTGAATAGAACTGCAAAAATTAACCCAAGTTTCATTCATTTAAGCTCATGGATATGTATATTAGTTTTTTTGCCCTCAAGCTTTTGTTGGCAGAGTATATTCTTGCCATCAAAACTACTGGAATTGGTCTAAGTGTGTTAGTTACTGGGCTGTTTTACTAGATGATCTCTGATTATTCAGGTAAGCTTACCCCAAGCTTTCCAAACTGCTCAGTCCGCTTACTCCATGAGCTTTCTTCTTAATCTTGGTCTCCCAGGTTTTATGCAGACCTTTGTGAGACTCCGAGTGAAAGATAGAACCATTTTCTCATCTAGAGATTTACGACAGTGATAAACTAACTTTCATTTAAGAGTCTCTTTTTTTGTTAGTGTTGTTTGCTCTGAATTTATAATGGAAAGCTCATTAAAGCCAGTGGTACCCCATTTCTTGATCATAGTAAAATAAATGCCCTCTGGCCTAAGGAGTCTTTGTAAAGAGACACTAAATATCAAGTCTTATTTCCAGTTCATCTCATGGTTATATGATAGATGCTTTGAGTTTCTGAGAAAAGCTTTGAGAGTGTAGGCCATGCCTTTCATGTTAGTTCTGTTACACATACATTACCACTCACTCTCTCTAGCTCAAAAAGCACAAATAAAATAGAGTACTTCAGTCTTAAAATAGCTCATTCTGGTTTAGCCTGTTGTTTTGGCACTTGGAAGATGATGGCCCAAGGCCTCTGAGAAGTAGGATGGAATTCTTTCACATCCTATTTGAGAATTGTAGTTAATAGCTAATAGAAAGCTAATAACATCCCTGCCCCCATTCTTTTCTTCTGAAAGCTGTTTTGAGAGATGCTAATTTCTGAAAGAGGAGTGTTTTCACTGATATTTTGTTGTGGTCCTTTTTATAAAACCATTTTACCCTGAGATGCTAGGGAAATTAGGGTTTCTGGGTAGTGTGTCTATGGGAGCTTTCATTTGCACAGCTGTTCAGAAAGCACAGCTGGTTCTTGTGATGTGTCACTCCTAAGTAGCCGTTGTTCAAACACAATCAGCTTCAGTTCTTCTGTGACTTATTCATCAGTTTCTAAATGCTTTCTCATGCTACTCTGTGAAGGTATATTTAAATATACATGAAAGCACTAGGACTTAGGTACATATGTGGCAAGTCTGTGTGGGCTTTGTTGTTCTCGGATTGTTTTTTTTTCCTGTTTATTGAACAGACTCGTCCGGTGTTGTGCTATTGATTGATATCAGTACTGGAGCCCAAGCTAGTATCTTCCAGATAAGACGTAACTTTGGAGAAGAGCTTGTGAAGGTTCTTTTCTCCATCTGAAAGATAACTCCTTTCTTGACATGCCTCTGAGTTTGTCTGTATGTGTTTTTTATTGATGCATGGAATTTGTATAAAACCAGTGAATAGGTGGTCGAGGAGTTTTACCTTACCTTAAATAATTGATACTGTGGCAAGTCTCCCCTTTCATGTTGAGGTGCCATATGGTTGTGCTCTCACAAAACACTTGAATGTTGCTAGCAAAACTGCTGTTGATGAAAAAACCATGGCTTTGCATTCTGGAGGCATTGTGAATGCAGATTTTTTGTGTACTAAGGAATATTAATAGGAAGAGTATTTTAGCATTCTCAAACACGAATGACATTAAAAGGTTTCTCCCATGAGTGGTGTGTTAATTTATTCTATTTAAAGTATTCTTCTTTTTGATCCATTCATTTCCATCACACCTTCTGCTGGCTGAATGAAATTAAATAATAATAATGTTGAGATTACTATCTAAAAGGATGCATCTCACTTAGTAGCAAATGATGAATGCTTCTTTCCCTGAAGGGGATACTAGCTTCTCTCTTATTTTAAACTGTAAATATTAATTCAAGACGACAGTTCTTCATATGTATCTGTATGCTCACAGATCTTCCAGGTCTTGTATGCAGACCTAATTAATTGCTGTATTACAACTTTTTTCCTCTATAAGGGAGGTTTAAAGGTTTAAAATATTAATAATTTTCTTCTGAAACACACAAAATAACTTTCATTTTCTTTATTCTCTAGTGCAGTGAACAAGAAAATGAACTAAGGATTTGTGACCCAAGTTTTTTTTCTCCAAGATTTTGATTACACAAACTTTAGCCCAACATACTTGTGTCTGTACTGTTAAGACATCAGTTTAGTGAGGATTTAAGAGAGAATAATGAAACATTAAAATTAAAATAAAATTAAAAACACTTTTCTGTCTTCATAGTGACTTTTATTCTTAGTGTACCTCTAGTGTTGAGCTATGGAAGGTCTAGTGCACATATCTGACAGATTGTGCAACCTGGACATCTGCCAGTGTATCCCAAGTCTTAAATCTTCTGTGTTGTTTTTTTGTACTAATACCATCTCCAGTTCTGTGTGGAAGCAGCAGGCTGCTGTTGTGTTCTCCTGAATCCAGTACCTTCATTCCTGCTGTCCTGGGTGCCTGTATTACCTGTCCCATAGCTGGGCAAGGAGTGACAGTCAGTGTCACTCACCTGTTCTCATTCAGATGCTCACAGGTGGGCAGGCTGACCACAGAACCAAGTTAATGAAATAATGGTTGCAACCTTTTCCCTAATAAGAATAATTTTGAGGGGTCTTTTTGCTAGCCACTTTCTAGACATACTGATTTCTTTGAGAGAGGAAGGAACTTCATGTCTTCTAGTCCCTCTGCATCTCTTGCATTCTGCAATAATTACTGATTTTTTTTTGAAGAATACCTGTATTTCTTAGCAGCCAAAAAGGTGATCTTCATATTTGTGTGGTCTTCTGCTGGATAAAAAAATTATCATAAAAAATTCATTAAAAATTCTGTTAGTGTATCTGAAACTACAAGTAGTATGCTCGCATCTTGTCTTTCATTCTTAATGAGTCTTTCTTGTTATTGCTACAGCAGTTGGTAAACATAGGAATAAAAACTGAGCTACTGATCAGATGACTAAAGGAGAAAGCAAGCTGTCTATGACTTGCTCTAAGATCTTCAGTTGACCCAGTTGTAGTCTCAGTCTGGAAATAGCCTTTCCTCTTTAGGAAAGACTGACTACAGGCAGAAATATTCAGTATAGATTGTTTATTAAATACTTTATTTTTGTTTGACTTGGTGAGTTTTACCATATGAAACATAGTAATACAAAAGTGGGATGTCTTTTTTACATTACTTTAGTTGAGAAAAAGATCCCTGTTTTTGCTATGTTAAAAATGCAAAGGTGATGGTAATTACTATGGTCTTTGCTGGGATTGATATTTTAGATGGTAGACTTATTTTTATGGCATATGGCTGTTTACAAGGCATGTACTCTGTCACTGTGTGTCTGCTATACAAGGTGAGTACAGTTTTTTCAGTTCCTTTATTTTTTCTTTGTCTGATTTCATATTAGTATCTCTGTTATAACTTTGGTGTTCTTTTTCTTGCTCTGATCAATTTAAATGTTATCATTGTGGTTTTTTTCATACAGCTCACCAAGTCTCATCGGCAAGGTCACATGGTGAAAGTGGATTGGCTGGACAGACTCACCTTTAGAGAAATAGAAATGATCAATGAGGTAAGTCATTGTAGGGTCAGGTTTGGAATTTTTGGGGGGTTTTATCACGCTAAGATGAACCTTCACTTCTTTAGGAGACTTAACTGCTTGGTTTTATGTCCTTCAACTGCCAGTGCAGATGGTGAAGGAAAAAGTAATTCTTTGGAAGCTAAAAGTTGATTTTGCTTTAGCAATAATGAGAATCACAGAATAGATTGGTTTGGAAGGGACCTCTAAAGGCCATCTAGTCCAACCCCTGTGCAATGAGCAGGGACATCTTCAACTGGATCAGGATACTGTGGGCCCTGTCCAGGCTGACATTGAATGTTTTTGGGGATGAGGTTTCTACCATCTCTCTGGACAGCCTGTGCCAGGACCTCAGCACTCTCGCAGTAAAGTCTTCTCACTCCATGCCCTTGTCTAAAGTCCCTCTCCAGCTTTTCTGCTGGTCTCCTTTAGGCAATGGAAGGGCCTCTAAAGGCCCTGGAGCCTCTTCTCCAGGCTGAACAACCTCAGTTCTCCCAGCCTGTCTCAAAAGCAAAGGTACTTCAGCCCTTGGGGCATCTTAGTGGCCTCCTGGTCCCTCCATCAGGTCCACATCTTTCTCGTGTTGAGGTCCCAGAGGTGGATGCAGCTCTGCAGGTGGGGTCTCACAGCGCAGACCTGCTGCCCACCCTGCTGAGGAGCAGCTCAGCACAGAGCTGGTTTTGGGGCAGCCAGTCCACATGGCCAGCTTATCTCCAGCATTTCATCCACTATGTACACAGCTGTCTTGGCTGTTTTCAGCTTCAAGTGAACTTGATCACGGAAGATAGACTTTACTAATAATTTTGAACAGCTTGGAACAAACACTGTTAAGCATGACTAACTTACCTCATTACTAACTTACCTAGGATTTTAGGTTGTGATGGGGAGCTTTTTAGACATTTGACCTGTTTCTTGGCTTCAGACCTGTTCCACTTTATTTTTTTAATATTGAGTGCAGAGAAAAGACATTTGCAGTTTTGAACGACTATTTTTAAAAAAAGCAAAATAATCTGGTAGTTTAATTCCTAAATGAGGTTTTAACCCTCACTGACCAAAATCAGCTCAAACTGTTTAATTTCTTATACTCGTCTTGCACCAAAGATCTCTGGTTTTTCCTGTGCCCTGAGATCTTTGTGTCTTACTGGTAACTGGACATTTGGAAGTCAGATTCTTTTTTTAACTGAAATCCGTGGTTTCATAAGCCTCTCTAAATATTTCAGTATTTTTTAGAAATTAGCCTATCATCTTTTTTATCCCATTTTTTTTCCTTTAGCTTTTTTTCTTCACTGACAGTAAAATTACAGTGAAATAAATTTTTTAGACCTGTGCTTTAAACAGAGAACCACTTTGTCTATGGTGGAAAGCCAAGCCATTATGAATGCATTAAATGAAGTGAAATTACTCATTGTTAAACTTCTTCCTTGTTTCTCACCCAGATTTTAAAGTTCTAGGCACTTTTTCTAGGTAGAGCATTTAAAAAATGCATACATGAGCAAATCTTCCTCTGAAGATGAATAAGCTGTAAATTTAATCTTGTAGTCCAAGTTTATTCTGTCTCTTTTATGGTGTTGTTTTAAAGAAATTATTTGTTTTTTCTATATCTTCTGTTTTTTTTCTTTGATGTGCAATATTATAGGTAATGATTTAGACAAAAAGAACAAACACCAGCTACTCACAGGTCATCTGGTTATTCTGCATTGCATTTTTTTATACGTTTAGCCCACAGCTGGAAGCTGCTGATGAAAACAGGTTTTCATCTGTTAAGTGTGAATATGTATCACGAAGTGGGAATGTGAGGTAGTAAGAATGTCAGGAAAGAGGTGGTATGGTCTCAAGTAGTTCTATGAAATGATTAACTAAATAATTTCTGCAGCAGCTGATAACCTAATTAATCAGTTACAACACAAAGGAAGTAGGGTAATTGCTGTAGTGCGAATGCTGAAGATTGATGTCCTGCAAAAAATGATACACATCTGTGGTGGCTCTTTCCTCAGAGGGAAAAACGAAGCTCCAATTTCATGTACCTGATGATTGAATTCCGTTGCGTCAAGTGCGATGATAAAGAATATGGAATAGTTTACTACGAAAAGGTATGTGCCCTGCGCGCTTTATGGTTGTGTTTAAAAAGCAGCATATGCACCTAAAATGAATGGGTTTTTCTGCTGAGATGAAATATTCTGCTGCAGTAGAGCAGCAGACAGCTGTCAGTGGCAACTGTTTATGTACATACAAATCAGATAGTGTAGATGCAGCATGATTGCAGATGTCAGTCATTTGTGTAATAGAGTTCAAAACTACAGAATTTAACAAGTGTGAGTGATTAAAAACTTTCTGATTTATAGTTCTTTCAGTCATCCAGCAGTACTTTCCCAGTAGCTACGTAAAATTATGACTTGGATCCGGAGGATATGTACCTGTATTGAGTGGTAACTTTATAGAGGATGAGTTATTAAAACTTTGCACAGGAGCTCTGCAGGTGAACATTGTCTGTAAAATGAACAAATATAGAAGTTTAGTCTTTCATACTGAAAATGCTGTGGAGTAATTAAGTAAAAGACTTCTAGATTGGAATGTCTTGCATCTTTCCTTGCTGTTTATGAAACAGATCTGCAAAGCACCACCTTCAGTATTTTTCTGAAGTTAAAATTTAATGAGATGAAGGATTGACAGTGAGCTTAACAGACATCAGCATGGTATTGGAAGGCATTATCACTCTGTATTGTGGAAAGACCCACTGAGGTGGAAAAAGCAGTGTATCTGTCCTCTGGTTTCAAATGAAATTGTTTCTTAGATATTTCATAGTGTTTAGATTCATAAGAAGTCAGAAAGTTACTGAATAATGCATATTTTTTGGAATGAGATAGAAGGTAGGAAGAGAAACTGGAGTGCTCTTGAGACCAGAGGCACCAACTTTAGGCAACATTTATTCTGAGAGTTTTAAAAAGCTTAATTCATTACACAAAATGTTAAAATAATGCAAAAAGGATTATGAGTATTTCTGTGTACATGGCTATTACTGGTTGGCCTGGCCCAAAAGAGTTGTGACCTAACCTAAAATTTTTGAAGAAGGCAGTGAAAAATACAGTAATAAATAGCAAAATGCAGGATTAAAAAAATAAAAGATAAAACAGGTCAGAATCAGCTTCAACTCTTTGATATATTGCAAGTCTTGGAGTTTTTTGGCTTTCAGGAGTATTTTCTGAGGGCAGCATTTGGTTGGAGCTTTTTGGTCGGTTTTGGGGGGGGGGACAGTTGGTTTGATTTTCTTTTTGTGACTTTGTTTTTCTTTTAATTTAATTTCTTGGTGAGTTTTAGTGGTATGGATGAAAGTGGGTCTTATGCAGCTGTCTAGGTTAGCTGTTTAGCATTTCTTTTTGGAGATTGTAGTTGACAGTGAGACCTCTGCACATGTTTCAAATCTTTTTGCCTTTTAAGTAGCTTTTTTTGCAGTGCGTCTGTACATTATCCTAGAACTAGCAATTATAGAGGATTGTGCTGTTGCAAAACTGTCTTGTGTTATATATCACAATGAAACCTATAATGTGTCAGATTTCCCCATGAACAAAATAATGTTATTTACATCTGTGGAAATAAAGGAAAATACAGGAAATACTTGTCTGGATAGCATAGCAGGATATGATGAAAATATTGAAACTTTTTACTAACAGCAGCTCTTTACATGAGAACATGCTGTACCTTTCATGGGTGCAAACATCTGTGGCTTTGTGTCCTCTTGGCTCTTTTCTTTTTATAAATGAACATGGCGTTCCTAAAAATGACTTCTCTCTTACCTCCAGCAACCTGCCATTATAGATGAATTATTCCTGATTTACACATATGACTTCTTTTTCTTCCATCATTGTGTTTTATAGATGTGCACGATACAGGAAAGAAGATTCAGACTCCAAGCATCCATCTTTCTTTTAACAGATGTTTCTGAAGCATATTAAGAGTGCATGCAGTAGAATAACTATGAATTGGCTGCTCTTGCAGAAATAAAGTAATTGAATGTGTAATAGTACATGTTAGAGCTGTAACTGACTGCAGTTTGAAGGATTTGTTGTTACAAAGTAGCTTTCCAACAAGTTCTTGACCCTTTTCCGACAGCAGTGGAAAACGGTACATAAATTAGTGCCTGTTTTCTCAGTTTTGTCATGCTTCCAATTACAGTCTGCGGTCTGTGTCTCGGCCATCGCCAATCCAGGGCGCTGAGCATAATGAAAGAAGGTTCTGTTGTCACCTGCTTGTGACCGATAGTCAAAGTGGAGATTACTTGTCACAGTTTTGTTGATGTATTTGTTTTCAAGTGTTTAGGAAGAACGAGCCTGTTAAACAGCGACTGATAGGATTTGGGGTTCTTTGACTCGACATTCAATTACAATGAAGTGAGGTGGCAGTGTCTCTTTCCATGTTCTCCGTTAACTTCATTTAAATACAGTGTTCAAGACATGAGGGATAGGGTCTGCTAGTAATGACAACATCACTTTTGATTCTCCATTTAGGCAGAAATTCTGTGTGACTTATCAAGCACAAATAACACCAGCATTTATCACTAATGTATTTTTGTGCAGATTTCAAGTGAAACATGTCTTTGGGTAAATGATTGCACTGCTGCATCCAGTTCATTAAAAAAGATAAAGAAATTTGATTATCAGAGATCTTGCCTGGATTTAAAGGCAGAAGTACTGTCTATACCAGCAGTTGTCTGTCTTTTTCTTTTTGTGGGGGAGATGTTGGTTTGCATTAGTGTTACTTCTAATGGTGTTTTGGTTAAAAATTAAGATAAATGGAACCTCCTTATTTATTTGTGCACTGAAACTGAATTTCAGGCAAGTACAGGGGAATATTGCTGGTTTGGGAAATTCTGCAAATTTTGTGGACTGTCTTAAATGAACTGTAGTATTTGTATAAAGTCCTCCACACTGACCTTATTGTAGTGAAATATCTGCAGAGCTCTGTAACACAGCAGTTTAAAGCAAGTTAGTGTTGTTTGGTATTGATGTTGCTTTTGTTTCCTGGTGGCGAAATAGCAGGTCATCTCAGGTTCTGCCTGTGCTAGGAAGTTTTGCAGCCAAGAGGAGCAGATTCACTGAGGGAAGAGGCTGCTGAAGACCCAGTGTCTGCACCATGTTCTTGTGCTCTGGTCTGTCTTTCATCACATCCCACGTGGTTGTTGGCACTTAGAGGATGTCAGGGATTTCTGGGATTTCCATGATGTGAACTAAAGCTGTCTATATGGGCATGATCAGGAAAGACACTTCAAAAGTGTGCACTTGGTCAAATTCAAGTGCTAATTTAGGCACTAGTTTGGTTTAGTAAGTTTGTATGGTCAGAGTTGTGCTGCTGCACATGTTGTTCTCAAGGTATAATGGAGAATTACAGAAAGGTAGTTAAACAGTTGACATCCTTTACAGGACAGCTAATGTCATTGTGCCTTCTTGAGTATTTCATTAAGCAGTCTGTTTTAAAATGTTTGCTCCTGACACCGTAACTTGTCCCATGTATGCTTGAAAAACTTGATTTCATGGCAGGTTTTGGTTGAGCTTAAGGCTTTGTTCTGTCATACAGTGAAAGGCTGGGAATGGTTTTCCTGGTGCTTGAACTGTATAGCTAGAACTTGTTAGCTTCACTTTACAGCATGATCTGACTACATTCAAAGAGTTCAAAATAAACAGTCATTATCGTGATTCCTTTGAAAGGTTCCAAAAAGAGTTGCTTGCAATGAGTGTACAAATCATTCTTTTAACATTAGTCTTGAGAAAAAAAAAACTCCTTAAACTTCATTTATAAACATTTTGACATGACACACTGGAAGGCATTGCTTTTTTTGTATGTTTGTTTGTTTTGTTTGTTTTTTGGTTTTGTTTTGTAAGTAAAATTTAGACAATAGTGCTTTTGTCATTCTCATCCTGGAGAGTTTTGAATTTTTAATGTCTGGCAGAGATTTCTAACTGAGGGGTAAATGCTCCACTTTACCAGACTGAAACCTTTCCTTTTTCAGTTAATGTGTCTTGAAGTAATGATTTTATCATTTTTTTACTGAGGGAGAAATACAGCAATGGGTGTTACTATGGCTTACCCCTAGAGAATCCTCATGGGTTCTGGATATTCTAAAAAGTTTGAATGCTTGTTAGTAGCAAGTTAGTTGCATGTTGCTACTGATTCCCCTCCTGTGTTAAGTTTTCCATACTGGGTTTTTGTGTGAAGGTTCTAAACAGAGGGGAGACTTGTCACTGGGAGATTGAAATCTTGTGTTTCTATAAAGGCAAAGTCAGATTGCAGCCTTAGAGTTTAGAACTGGAAGATAAGGTATTGGTAGATAGAAATCGGTCTGTCGTCAGATGTGTTTATGAGAAGGATTCCTCCCACCTGCAACAATTTCATTGTTTTTTATATAATTTCACTTTGTGAAACTACTGTGACATAATCTGAGCGTTCTGCCTGGTGAATTGACAAAGGCTTAGTGCAGTGTGAATGCTGATCTGTCACTGTGACTCCAGCCCAGTCCAGACTACTGTTAGTGATGCAGCAGATTTTGTTATTATGGAAATACTTTGATGCTATTATTTCTGTGCAGTGAAGTCAGAGCTAAGTTCATTATTTAGGCAATATGCTTTTAGAGCAGAGATACTGTAAGCAAATGTCATCGTTGCCTCTTCAATGTTTGCAGGCATGCTTTTTTTAAAAGACTAATGAGCAAAGCAACCTGCTCATATTCTGGGACCATCATCAGCCACAGGCAGACTGTGTGTTTATTTCCCTTAACTAGGAAGGATATGTGTGTTCTTATTTTGACTTTTGTCAAAATTGTTGCTTCAGAAAGGCATAGGACACTAGTAAATGCAATTAAAAGTGTCTTTCTAAAGAAGCATTTTAATAATAAGAGAGATTTTACTGTAGCCAGCAGCACAAAATTCATGTAGTAGGAAAAAAAAATGTTTGTCGTGAGAGGTTAATGGCAATTTTAAACTCCTATATCTTGTTAGTGACAAATAATTCTCCGCATTGAAATAACCTCTCCTTTGAAAGTTACCTCTGGAAAGTATAAAAGTAAAGCTATGCCAAAGGGCATGTATGGTTGGAAAAGTACGAAAAAAAAGAGGATGGGGGCAGAAAGAAACCTGAGCAAGTTACCTCAAAACTTAGTTATTGTGGGAAATGTTGGTATGTCAAACAAATTTTATTCTGTTTTCAAATTTACAGCAAAATAAATGAAAACACTCAGTATAAATATAGCAGAGCACATGTTATGCTAAACTTATTTTGTTCTGAGTTTGACTGTTTTGTTCTGTATTTTAAATGAAATATCTTTTCATAGCTTTTATTAATGTTAGTTACCCTCTGGAAACCCTTGTGTTACAAAGCACAGAACCACGTTGCTGTGTTTCTGGAAGACAGAGTTGCTACTTTTGTAATGTGGTGGCAGGCGTTTATTTTTTTTTTCCTTGTGTCTGGTTCAAACAGGAATCTTCTGGTTTCTTCCTTCCTTATTTAGGCAGCGCACATTGGACTCTAACCATGTAAAACCTCTGATAGATCAGGTTACACACATCTTTCTGTGGAACTTTTAAGGTGTAGAACTTTGAGGAGATATTTTCTTCAATGTGGTGGTTTTTTCTAGAAAACTGTGTGGGTTTGGTGGAAATACAGAGCCTGGTTTTGTTTCTCTGCATGCTTCCAGAGGACACGTGACAATGGTGGCAAATTTCTCGACTCACCTGTGTGGCATCATAGTAGTGAGCTGTCAAGCTGCGTCTCCTCTGGTGAACTTCCATCTGTCTTGCAAATTGTTTGTCATCTGGGAAAAAGACAGACAAGAAAAATAATCTGTTTATTTTTTTTCCCTTTAAAACTGTCAGCAGTTGAATCATTCTTCTGCTCTAGTAGAGTTCACAGTGCATTCATATGATACATTTTCTCCCTAAAACTTGAGGTGTTTAATATGCCTTCAACTTTTTGTCATTCAGGATGGTGATGAGTCATCTCCAATTTTAACAAGTCCTGAAATTGTTAAGATTCCAGATCCTCAGATGTCTATGGTAAGCATGCTACATGTGGTGCCATCTCTATTACAGAGTTACTGTTGAACTTTTCATAAATGTAGATGAAAGCTTGCAATCTTAAATATTTTAAGATTCCAGTGGCAAGGTATATTTAACCAGTTGAGAAGTATCAGGGGGGTTGAATTTTGTATTTTTTTTTCTATTTCTGCTGCTGCTAGATTAAAATACAAGGATTGATTGAATGCATATGTTCACCTCCTCCTTTCCATGCATAATCTGCTTGCTTCTGAGGTGTAAGAAAGCAGAGACGGGGGATTGTTGGCAAAAGAGGTTAGAGGGTGGGAAGATAAGAGGGAGCTGAAGAAGAGGAATGTAGAATTTACAAACTGGTGCAATAACTCTTGGTCACTTCCTCTGTTAAAATATTTTCTCCCTACACTCTCTTGTATGTTGTCTTTCATGTAGACAGTGCCTAAGTACAGTTCTAGAAAAGATTTCCATTATTGTGGATGCCAATTCAGTGGAACTGGTATTGGCAGCTTTGGGAACCTTAATGTAAGTGGGCTTGTACTGGCAACACTGTTTGAGCACCGTGTAATCTAACACTGCGATAGCAAGTCTGACAATGCTGGAAACTGCCTTGGCTGCTGAAAACTCGTTGGCACTGTGGCTCCTATTGTGGCTCCTACTGTTGCTAACATGGTATTAACAGTGGGACAAGTTTTTGAGATGTTTTTCTTGCATACAAAGCTTCATGCTGCAAACATCATCCTAAAGAAAGTGTTTATGAAGTGTTTAGCACGTTTGAGTGCTGTCAATCATGGATGTATTGACTGAAATGCTTACATTTTGCAGCAATTCACTGAAAGGCAAGATAGGGTTTGTTAATGCTAAGTCAGAAACTGAAACAGACCCTCAAAACTCCCAACAACCCTCCACGTATTATTAAAGGATTTTTTTTGTAAAATAAATTTAAAAAAAGCCAAAAGATACTGTATTTTCAGATTTGAAATTTCATTTTCATACATTTTTCAAGAGACTGGTGAGTCTTCTCTGGATGGTTTTGTTTCAATAGTAATTTTCTCTGAAATTTAGTATTTATAAATATTGACTTGCCCTCTGCGTTTAGGAGAACTTAGTAGAAAGCAAACATCACAAACTTGCTCGAAGTTTAAGAAGTGGACCTTCTGATCATGACCTGAAGCCTAATGCAACTACACGAGACCAGCTTAATGTAAGTCAGTCATATGATGGCTAAGTTCAGTTTTATTAGGTAGGTTGGTAATAATATATGGTGACAGTTTAAGGAGAATAGAGTTAATTTCAGTTTATAGAGAATCATGAATGAAATGTTTCAGAGTGCTTAGACAGAAGAGCCCAACTCAGAAAGTAACGCAAGATATTTCTTCATTTTTTTTAAACCATTTAGGGGGGTTAAGAATGTGTATTTTGTGCATGTCATGTAGGTGTGTGTGGTACACTTAAAGCAACTGTGTTTGCCTGCACTGTCAATTCAATCAACTATGTAACTGAGAAGCATCACCATGATACCATAGCTTTGTGTTGGAAAGCTTTTTTTTTTTCTCCAGCTATTTTTGTGTTGTCAGTGTTGTGCTTTCTCACAGTATACTTTGTTAACTTGTTGATTTTGCCTGTTCACGTTTTTAAACTCACTTTCTGACTGTGTATCAAATAGATCATAGTGAGTTATCCACCAACAAAGCAACTAACGTATGAGGAACAGGATTTGGTGTGGAAATTCAGATATTACCTTACTCATCAGGAGAAGGTAAGTTGAGTTGTTAAATGGTTTGGGCTGGAAGGGACTTTGTCGCTTATATCAGTAATCTTTTCGAGGTCTGTGCTTAGGTAAATATAATCTGAATCTAGTTCTACCTTTGTATGAGACATTAGTTTTTGAAATCATTTCCTTTGACTAGCTTTCTACTGATAAATTGTCCAATCTCCTTTTTAGGCCTTGACAAAGTTCCTGAAGTGTGTCAACTGGGATCTACCACAAGAGGCAAAGCAGGCACTGGAGCTGCTGGGCAAATGGAAGCCCATGGATGTGGAAGACTCTCTGGAGCTTCTGTCATCTCACTTCACCAACCCAACAGTGCGGCGCTATGCTGTTGCCAGGCTTCAGCAGGCTGATGATGAGGTATTCACTGGTCTGTTGGTACATGGAAAAGTCAGCTGATCTTAGGATTTTTGATCTCATTGAGCCCTTGAAATGTTTGCTGCTTTTTATGACACTTTTGTGAATACTGATAAAGGAAAGCAAAAGATGATTTGCTGTGTTGCTATTTATTGTAAGGTTTTTGGGAGCAGTCTTTACATTATTAAGTATCACACATTGATAACTATATTAGCATGAACTGCCCATAGTAGCTGGTTTTGTTAAACAAGGTAAAACAGCGGTATGCTCTCACCAAAAACTTGTGTTAACCTGTGGAAGTCCTCTGAACTTAAATAGTCAATAGAAGGATTTTCAGCAGATCCATCTGGTGAATTCAGTATATCATCATACTCTTTTTGCTAAAGAAAATTAGTAGAAGATTATCCGTGGAAATGAGATCTTTCTAATTGTATACTGATTAGAATATGATGAGCTGTGATTATGAATAGAACCCACTTAATAGAATCTAATATGTTAAATATTAGTGATTTACATATTTTATTTTGACAGCTTAAAAAAGAAAAGCAAACCCAAGTTTGATTGTATTGCCATAACTCTTGAATCTTTGGCAATCAATGGAGTTTAAAATAGGGATATATTTTAAAATATGATAAATATATCATATTTTTTCAAGCCTACTTCAGTGGCCTAGGTCATACTGCTTTGACATTAAAAATGTACCTTTTAGAAAGTACTGGAAGATAAGTAAACAGAAGTTGAACAGTAAAGGCAACAAGCTGATTTTAGACAGCAAGTGGTTAAAAATCTGTTCTTTAATCTAAAACAGATCAGATATATGTTTTTTCTCTTAGATCCCCAGCTACACAAAGGATATAAAAAATAGCCCATAAGAGAAGAGAGAATTTCCATTGTTGATAACACAGTCCAATTTATGCTTGAATTTTCAGTTTTCTTCTTTTGAGACACAAACTTAAAGCTTTATTCTGTGGATGCTGGAAGCAATTAGGGCAGCTTAACTAAAGAGAATTTTAACATAGTAATTGCACCTGAATATTCACTAAATTAGCACTTAACTGTCTTTGAGTAACAAAAAATAGTAGAATGATAATTCAGTATCTTTTGGGAGTCAAACTGCATCCAGCACCAGTGCTGCTATATGGTACATTTCTTGTTTAGGGAGACTTCCATTTCTGTGTTATTAGAGATCACTAAATCCTGACTAAGTTATCTGTAAATTAGAATTTTGTAAACATCAGGAGTTCTAGTTTTCTTTGACTGACACTCTGATTTCACTTGGATTTTTTTCTTCCCTAAGGATTTGCTGATGTACCTGCTACAGTTAGTCCAAGCATTGAAATACGAAAACTTTGATGACATAAAGAATGGCCTGGAGCCTAGCAAGAGGGACAGTCAAGGTTCCATGGCAGAAACTATGACAACATCTGGATCTAATGCTCCAGAAATAGACAGGTAAGAAGCTTAGGCTTCCAGCAGAAAGGCAGAAATATGTAATGTTCCAAGACATCAAATTGTGTCTTCTTTTTAGAGGAGGTTTGCATATTCGTGATGTTATTTTATAATCAAACATTAGAAAAACCCAAGAATAAAAGCAAACCTAATGAATCCCGAACATTCATGAAATGTGTTTCCTGATTACACATAGTTTACAGAGCTAACAATGTTAAAATTGTGGCCTTTGCTCTTACTACACAAAAGGAGGAAAACATCTGTAGAGCAGGAAAAACATGCTCTTGCTTCTTTCTGTATTTGCAAAAGTTAAGATGTCTTCACTGAAGTTATTTGAGGTTCCACTCCCTGCTTTCATCACAGGATGTGGATCTTAAAGTCCAATCAATTTTAAGTGAAAAGAAATTTCATCTCGCTTCTGCAAAGGAAGCTGTAGGGGAAGATGTGTGGAAGCATACTTCTTATACTTGCAGGAATGCAAAAGAAAGACTGAGGTGGCTAATAAAGTATTAAGCAAAGTGCAGATGAACTTGGTAACCAAAATCTTCCAGATTTTTAGGATTTTCCGTCTTAAGCTTCTAATGGCTTGTAACACGAGGGTGTATTTTTTGTGTTACAGTTCTACAAGTTTTCAGAGATCTTTCTGCAAAGCTGTAAAAGTGGGTGTTGTGGGAAGGGTGGTGTGTTTTGAGTCTCAAATGATACTTAGTTCTTAGGAGAGCTATTTAATTACTTCTTTTCAGGTAAATTTACCATCTGAAAACTTTGCCTTGCAAATAAGCGTTTGTCTACTCTGTGTGGTTTCATTCCAAAGACTAGTGCTTGCAGGTGTTGTGTATTAGCAGTTTCATCTTAGAACATTTGAGAAAGCTCCTGAAAATGCAGATTTGCTGAATTCCTATCTATGTCTGCTTATTTTGAATGGAAAATGTAATAAAATGCAAAGTTTGTTTAAGTGAATGTCCTTCACAGGCGTAAACTGTATAGCTCTGCAGGCACAGATTTCTGCTGTTTTCAGGAGCTGCAGCTGTCAAAGTTGCTGTTCATGCAGTTTGTTCTGAAACAGGGTTGGGATGCTACCTTCAAAGAAAGGTAGCAAAGAAACTCTTGCAGTTTTCTGAATTTATTATGCTGTGGAAGTGAAATTCATTGTGATTTCCATGCATGTTCCCTGGCCCCTAAGCAATAACCTGGAATCATACCAATAACGTGCTTTCCTTTGTGTAGTTCTCAGATTATGAGTCCTATTCCACCTGTTTCCTCTCCACCTCTTACTTCTAAGACAAAAGAGCTTGCAGAAAATGAAAACCTTGATGTAAGTCACATTATTTACTTTGTATTTATTGTACTTTTCTAGTGGCCTGGTACTGTTTCCTGCTTTTATGTGTGAATATTTAAATCCTTTGGGTAAATCTGACTGAATATTTAAAGTGCCCAGAGAATACAGTTTTAAAGTAAATGCTAAGAAAATAGCAGTTGCTTAACTGAATTTTTTACAGGGTCACAGCATCCATCATCACAGCATCCAAAGCTGGGTGACTGGAAATTGAAATTAAAGTATTCTTCTGTAAAGGAGAAAATTATTATGTGATAGCAAAGGCTATTACATACTGATTAGACACTGAAACCTGCATATGTTCAGGGTATTCTAAAACAGTCTTTTAATAGCAAACAGTTATCCAAATATTTCAGTCTCTACAGTCTGTACTTTCTATTGCCGTATTCTTTGGCATGTCATCTTTTTTGAACCTAAGTGAGACACTGTTTTGATTTATTTCTGCTAAGGACTATATTCAGTTTATGCCAGAAGTAGACAAGTAATAGGAATGGGACTGGAGGAAGGGAAAGACAGAAGGTGAAGACATTTTGAAGGAATCTGATTTTAATCTGATCTGCGGGTTAATTGTCTTTGAATTAATGATCCATTCCCATTGCAAATTGTCCTATTTGAGTCTTAATACTGCATAGAAAATAAATCTCAAATTGAGCATATCAGTAAAGATACACAGATTTCTTGCTACCTGGACTATTAAACCTGAAAGAAGCAGCTAAATGCTGTGTATCCTATACAAATTTGTTTTCTTGAAATGTAGAACATCTTCAAGATTGTTAGATGCTCTGGATACAAAACTGAGTGGAAATCTGTTTAGAGTTGAATATTACGGCATT
Source organism: Motacilla alba alba (assembly GCF_015832195.1). NCBI lineage: Eukaryota > Metazoa > Chordata > Aves > Passeriformes > Motacillidae > Motacilla > Motacilla alba. Next base: position 4,693,027 of record NC_052046.1, on the reverse strand, counting down.
TACAGCAAGATGCAATTGCACAGGAGGAAATACTAACATAAGTAGAAATTACATTAAAGGTTTCTTTTTGGAGAACATAATGTGTTTTTTATATGTTGGTAAATACATTACTGGAGTAGCAGATCTTCTGCTTTAGTAGTGCTGCTGGATTGAAAGGAATATTTAAATTATTGTGATTTAAATATTAGGTAGGACTGGATTCAGATTTTAGACGGAAATATATTTCTCACAATTCTTATATTTACTTGGTGTTTTTCCTTAACTTTGTCTCTCTCTCTCAGATGCTTCGATTTCTTTTAACTTAATTTTTTTTTTGCTCTTCTTAAATCCCTTCCAGCAAGACCTTTGCACTTTCTTGATATCACGGGCGTGCAAAAATTCCACCTTGGCAAACTACTTGTACTGGTATGTTAGAAACTGTTTATTTATGCTGTATCAACATGTAATTGAAATCAAAGCTATAATGCCCAGAAGGATGCTCATCGAAAGATGACCTGTCTTGAGAGCTTCAGATTCTCAGTTTTTCTCTGGGTAAAATAGTAGGTTTAAAACAATATGCATTTAAACATAGTAATTTATAAACAGAGACTTATAAAATGTAGAAGTATGCATTACTGTTAGATTAAAGAAGGTGATGTCTAGAACATTGCATACAATGTCACAAAAAGCAGCCTAACTATGTTAAAAGTCATCATTCAAGTTACTTATGGTGCTGGGGAGGAGATAAAGTTCACCTTTGCTCTGCTTTGCAGTCTGTGTGGTTGTAATTTTTGTGCTTATAATGTTTGACAGTGTTGGCTGCAATACTGAAGTTTTGCACTTAAGTATTAATCAAAGGTGTACGGTATGAAGATTCATAAAGTTTTTGGGGTTTTTTTTGTGGTAGTCTAATTTTAGTTTATTCCATTTATGGTTATGAGCACAAACAAAATGTCATTGCAGATACATGCAATCTTAAGGGGCAACTTTAAATTTTAGTTCATCTATACTGTAGAGAGGTAGGATTGATTAGTTTAGGATCTTGTCTCAGCTCAGTGTATTAAAAGTAAAATTAGACGTCTAAAGTAGTAATCTGCAAGCCTTCTGAACAAGTATTTGCAAGTAGGAATTTTCTCATTTGAAGCAAGCTGAGATGAGTAGAGCTGTACTGTGTGTATTAGTGTACAAACATCTGCATTTGCACAACACTCACAGCTATTTACTTGCATGTACTCAAGTATTTTAAAAGGAAGACCTTAGGTGCCTTTTACATGGCTAAACCTAAGTGATATGATTCTCATTTGTAACCTCTGTAGCTGCATCAAATAACTAAAAATACTATTGCATATGATCATATTTTAGTGTGCTAAGGACATTAACCACAGGTAAGTTGTGAATTGAGAACTAATCGTGCTATTTGATGTAAAACATAACCGATGGTTTTTATAAAATTCTTGCAAGAAACCTGTAAACTATGCTGAGAGATTCCATTTATAACTTTCAAAGTTTTATTGTATTAATTATTTTTAGTAGGTTGAATTTTAAGATACTTAATTGAATGACTTATGTACATTTGCAAGCAGTAGTTACTTCTGTTGCAGTGGCCAAAGATAATGTTCAGCTTCATTAAAAATTACTATTAAATATAATTAATTAAAATAATTGCAGTCTGAATTGGTGTGAGTAGAAACCAAGTGCTTGACCTAATCAAATATTCTTCATTAAGATGTTGGTAGCTTAACTTATCTGTCAGCTTGACAGAAACTCTTCTCTTACATTTCAGCATCATCTCAGACACTCTGTCTACAGAAAGCTCAAATGTCTATAACTCTGTGGAGTTTTTGACTTATGACTTAAAAAAAAATAAATTCAGCAAAACAAATAAGAGTCCACCAAGCCAAAAACCCTAGTCTATTTATTCTTTGTTTTCTTTCCAGACATCTCAATTTCTCAGTGACAAAATACAAGTGTTGCAGCCACTGTATGAGCTGACGTAGCCATAAATCCTCATGGCTGCTGATCAATTGTATTTTTCAACTATCCAGACACAGCATGCACCTAAAATAATCAATGGAAAAAGTACAATAACCCTTGAAAATGGAACCTTCTGCTCAGTCACTTGTCATTGTAAAACTATCCTGTCCTTTAACAGTGGCCTCAGAAGTCAGTGCTGCTGCTTTTGTTGTCTCCTCTTTGGACATACAAGACACCTGCTCAAGTATGAAGCATTACTCTTCCTCCTTGCTTCAAGATAGCTTTGAGAAACTGTCCAGGGCTTTTTTACAAATGAAGATGAAAATGGCACGTTTCAATTCATTACTTCTCCTTTTCCTTCAAGTTTACGTGCAGATTTTGGACTTACTTTTATACACACATTCATGAGAGAACAGTCTGCAGTAACGCTGCATTAGCAAGGCTTTAGGAAGAATCTTTAGTTGTAGATTTCATTGGGGTTGTACACATGGAGTAAATTACATATGCCATATTCTAGTGGATTTAATGTGTTGTGTATTTATAGAGAAGCTGATCAGCTGCAAATGGCACACCTCTAATCTTGTCTCACAATGATTCTGTCATGAAGAGATTCTGCACAAGTACATAAGGAAGGTGTAATTCTTGCTGACATGTAATGTCCAAGAGACTGTTTTGAATTAGTCACTTTTGAATCAAAATGCAGTGTTTGTAAATTTACTGAGATGGTAATTTCTTTCCTTTTTTAATAGTATTTATTATATGTTTTTACTTTATTACATTTTTATTGAATGTTTTTGCTCGGTAGGACATACATTGACCAACAGAAGGAAGATATGTACGTACCTTTCAGTTATTAGCTACTTTTTCGCTTGTCAGTGCTGCAAGTAGATATTTAGACAAAAGCTTTCCAAGTGACTGCTTAACATCAAAATAAATTTTCAGTGCAGGTGTTCCAGGTTGTACTATTAAGTTTTGTATCCAGTTCATAATTTAGGAATGGAAACTCTGGCATGTATACTCTGCAGAGCTCCTTTAGGACCAATACCTTTTCTTCCACCATTTCTAATAGTAAAACAGGGAGCAGGTAGGGTGAGGTTCTCCTTGTATGGTAGGTGCTCTTGAATAACAAGTTTCCAGCCACTAAATTATGTAGCAGGTGGTATCACGGTGGAAAACATGCTCAGTTGTACTTCTTGCCTGGAGTGTTCATATGATTTGGACTTCAGGTGTGTCCTCTTTACACTTCACTTTAAGTGAAAATCCACAGACACTTTTTAGACTCTCCTGGTCCAAATGGAACTGGGGACTATGCAATTTTAAGAGATCAGCTGTTGGTTGAGCTGAAGATCTATCTCAGAGATCATCTTCATTTTTAGTTCCAGGTCTGTAATACAGGGCTACTGTGTTTCACTCAAATTGTGGAGCTCCAAGAGGATGGTGTAATTTGGGTTGTTTTTATGCCGCAGGTATGTAATAGTGGAGTGTGAAGACCAAGATACTCAGCAAAGGGACCCAAAGACTCATGAAATGTACTTGAACGTGATGAGAAGATTCAGTCAGGCTTTGCTGAAGGTAATGCCTCTGTCTGAGAAAGTCCATAACAGTTTGGGATAGTTCTTCCTTAAAAAGATTCAGGTGTCTAAGAGGATGAGTTGGGATTTTTTGTGTAGGTATGTCACATGCATTGAAATTTTATAAAAGCTTCCACTCCTATTCAAATTTTGAATTTGTAGTAAGCTGAAGAAACTGCCAAAAAGGAAAAGAACAAATATTGAGAAGTCTTTCTTCTCTTTTGTTGCTTGTTCCCATATATTAACATGCTGGGTCTGAAACATTCTAAAAGCCTTGTGTAATCAATGTTATTTATTTACTATTTATTTAGTTATTTTTTGTAAACTCTTGTCCTTGAGGCGCAAGTGGAGAGAGTCATCTGGAACTAAGAAACATCACTTGCTGTTCTGTGTTTCGGCAGCAGAGGGTGCTGGAGCAGCAGGGAAAAAAACCTAAAACAGCTGAAAAGACTTCTGAGAATTGGAAGTTTTGCTGTATAGTAGATATGCAGTCTTTACAGATTTTCATGCATCTCACACTTAATATTATTTCAAATTTTAGGGGGGTTCTTGAATCTGACTCTTGTGCTTCATAAGAATATTTTGCAGTTATCCATACTAACTTACTTTGGCTGTGCAAATTGGTTTGTCATGCATGACTGTTCACTGCTGAAACTGTTGAAGCAAATTGAGGTGCACTGTTAGGTCAGATAATTGATTGCCAGCTACAGTGACCATGATTGTGTTTTACAGAAAATACCTTTTGAATTGACGGGAAATTGATCATTATTCACTTAACCTCTTAAAAGCCCAGAGGTCTAGGAACAAAGGAATGATTTCTAGATCAAATAATTATAGAATGAGGAATTAATTCTGTTACTTTTCATTCTCATAGGGTGATAAGTCTGTCAGAGTTATGCGCTCGCTGTTGGCAGCCCAGCAGACATTTGTAGATCGGCTGGTTCATGTAATGAAGGCAGTGCAGCGTGAAAGTGGGAATCGTAAGAAAAAGGTAATTAAAGGATTGGAAAGCCTGTCTGTGACAATGGGTAGGAATGTTAGCCTTTTATTAAAGTTCCTTAGCACTGAGATCTGTAACAGATGTCCATTCTTCTGTAATAATTTTGGTCAACTGTGAGCAAACTTTAGAAAGGTTCTGATAGTTCAAAGTTCCAGAGTGTGTTCAAAGTTTGTAGATAGGAAACAGAAGAGGCCCTTATGAACACTCGTGGAGTTTTTTGGACAAAGAAAGATATGACAATAATTAAATTATTGTTGATACAGCTGAGCATTTTGTGGGAGATGTGGGAGAGTATCAGGTTATTGTCATGTGAGTGATATGCCAGGACAGATAGTGAAAATCAGATACCAGCAAGGTTTCATTTGTTCCAAGAGCAACAAAAACATGTTTTTCTATAACGTATGTGTTTATTAGAAGTCTGCTTTCTGTTGGGTCTTGAGGAAAAGGCTTTCTATTGTATGTTTCAAGAAGCTTTGTCCTTCTCAGCTGAAGTGTTTTAAGTGCATCTGACAGGTGGGTCTGGGAAAGAGAGTTGAAATGGCAGAAGGATTTCTGTTTGTGTATAACCTTTTCCGTTGACACACATCAGTATTTTTAAACATGGGTTTTTCAGTGTGATGGTTTCTTTAAATGTATGGGGTATATTTATGCAGAAAAATAAAGCACTTGTTAACAAAAAGTGAGGCAGCTTGTTCTGTGCATTGATAACAAAGGCTGAAAGAAGAGGAGAAGTTTTCAATTTGTGAGATTCTCTTTCCTGCTTATGCATTGGTAGTGTTCAGTTGTATATTCTTCTAAGAAATTTCTGTAAAACTAAGAAATACATGGCTTTTACTTTTAGATTTCAATCTAGCTTGCAGCAGTTAAGCACTAGAACTATTCCTAGCAGTTGTGGGCCTCCTTGGTGTCTGTTTGTGTCTTTTACATTCAGCAAGGGAAAAGGCTAGAGACTTTAATGTATTTGACCTTTACTATGTAGGACACCAAGTGTAAAGTACTCAAAAATTGATGTGTTTCTGGTAACTACAGATGTAGGAATGTTAAGTAAGTCTGGACATCAGATCAGTGCAAGCTACTGTCCATTGGGTTCCTTGGTGTTAGGAAATTCCTTGGTGGAACTGAGGGTTGTAAAGTTTCTGAGTTGGATTTTAATCAATTTCTGAAACATAACTAACATTTAATTTTGAGATAAAAACAAATCATCCTGTGCTTTATGTGGGCAGTTTAGAAGTAAGTTTTTTTAAGACTATCATATCTGGAACTTAGAAAATTGCTTGACTATACTAACACTAGATGGAATATTTCCTTTGTTATTCAAATTATGGCAAATAGAAGGTTTTGAAACTTTGATTGTACAGATAAAGAATTGAAAAAATTGAATATTTGTTAGCAATGCATGCTTTGTTTATGGATTTCATATATACCTAGTATGTGTTTTATGTTTTGTAGGTTTTTTTTCTTAAACAAATTTTCATTCTTTTAGAATGAGAGGCTTCAGGCATTGTTAGCTGATAATGAAAAGATGAATTTAGCAGATATGGAACTTATTCCACTTCCTCTGGAACCTCAGGTGAAAATTAAAGGAATAATCCCTGAAAAAGCCACACTCTTCAAGGTAAATGAGAGCTTCTGAATAGCTGAAATGCCAACATGTTTTGTGAATCCTAAGCTTAGAAACGTCAGTTGAAAGACTTAAAGGGACAGATACAGTCAAGGCAAAATGCAGTTGTAGCAGGCTACGTAAGTGGTTAAACAACAACTTATTTTCTTGTGTTATTCAATTTACATTTTTAAATTTCAAACAGACTTTTGTAAGAGTGATACAGATGATGAAGTTCAGAATTTCCCAGAAGATTGTTTGTGTTTTCAACAGGAGTACCACTTAAAGATCAAAATCATGTAAATGAAAGCGGGTGTGCTGTGTCTCATTTAGATCTGGGGGTCTATTCCATTGCTCATAGAGAGTGGAAAGCACTGTGGTGGTCTATTTCATGTAGTTGCAGTCAGCTGACAGGTAAATACTGTATCACTGTGTTTGGTAATTCCTTAAACCAAACTGTAGCTGCTGCTTGTGACCATGAAACAGCCAATGTACTGTGGAAAGGGCTGGAGTTATTTTGTTTATTTTACTGCTTGAAATGTAAGTCAGCTCTTGCAGTGTGAGTTATTACCTGTGCTCAGTGTTGTTGGACAATTTTATAAATTTACGTTCAATTCCTGTAGGTGACTGCAGTCTAATTTCAGTATGACCAAAATTTTCTGTACAAGTGGGGCCTGTGTCCCGGATGCCTTTGTTTGCCAGTTAAAGAATTCATGTAGGCTGCTATGACAGCCAGTGTTAAATCTAACATCTCTGATAGGTCCTAGATTTAATATGCACAGTAGTTTCATCAGAAACTACTGTTGACTGTGTTGTAATTTGAGTTTGCAAAAAATCAGAGATACTTTGTGCATAGTCTTCTACCAGTTTTATCTTGCTTCTCTCTGTATCTAGTTCCTTTGATGCGTAGGCTTCTGCAGTTGCATGCTCTTGCACCTTTGGTTGGAGGCAACATTGAAAAGATTTTCTTAGAAAAGCAAACTTTTGCTAACTCACATCATTATTTTGTGTGAGTATGATTTAAGAGTTAGGGAAAGAATGTGGAGAAACAGATTGCTGGAACAGCAACTAAATGTTTCCTGTCAATAATAATAGCTGAAGTTCTTCAGGACAAACTCAAGGCAGTCTTTTACATATTGGTCTTCTGTAGCTGTGCAAAAAATATAGGACCAAAAATGTGCCATGTAACTTGTTTCAAAATCAGAGATGCTTTTTCTCCTCCTAATTCTGACAGCTTATGTTTTTCCATTTAATACCTCATTCTGGGCTATGGGATAACAAACCAAATGGAATTAAAAAGGAAAAAGTTACTAATTTTTGGTGCCCTTGGACATCACATTAGCTTTTGTAGGACTGCGTAAAGAATAATTTTGTCTTTGCTTGTGAAACTTAATAATTTTGTGGTATTAACTTTAAAATGTAATCTTACTGCTAAGGATTAGACTCTGTACCTCAATTATTTTTGGTTTGCTGTGGAGGGAAGTGACTTGGTCATTTGTAATAGATTGTAACATTCATGTAGATAATTGATCCCTTTTGACCCATTTTATGTGGAAAAATTGTAAACAATTAAATGGGCTTTCTCAAACAATAGCGTAAAAAGGCGCTTTTGCTAAATAGATTAAGGAAGCAATTAATTGTTTAAGATGACTTGCCCCTAGGAGTTCTTTCTTGCTTATCCTATAATTGTGTCGCTTTTTGATCTGATCATTTTAAATTTGTTTTGATGTGACCTTTTGCATAGTGCTTCCTTGTTGATTGGAATTACATGCACACAGCAAAAAATTGAATACGTCTGTCCTTTCCTCTTCTGTTGCTGTGGGGTGGAGGGAGGGAGAATGTATCCTTGATAAAGAAAGGAAGGAAAGCATTAAGGTATTTTTCTCATTAAAATACAGTTACACTTTTGGAATTGGAAGTGGTACACTATAAATTATTGAGGCAATGCAAATACAATGCAAAGATTTCATTTCTGAGCTCCATTGTAGCAATGTGTTAATATGAGCACTGCTGTGAACCAGCTTAGTAATATATTTCCTTTTGCAGAGTGCCTTAATGCCTGCTCAGTTATTCTTCAAGACAGAAGATGGAGGCAAATATCCTGTAATTTTTAAGCATGGCGATGATTTACGTCAAGATCAGCTTATTCTTCAGATCATTTCACTCATGGATAAGGTGAAAATTATTCATCTATATCCTTGTCTTTCTGTTTTCTTGATTTTCCTTGTCAAAAGCAAGACTGTTAAACACTGTTAATGCAGCTTATCTTGCTGGTAATTCCAGAGTTCTCAGATCTCTAGGTGGTCTTTTTTTCTTTTGTGTATAGAAATGCAATTACCCTGTGTAGATTAAGAAAAAAAATACAGAATTGCCAAACAAGCTCTCACTCATTATCAGTTTCAGTGAAGAACAATGGAGATCAATGTCCAATACACATCCTTTTAGTAATAGAATCTGCCTTTCTGTTGCATTAATCTTTCCTTTTGTATATTGTTTTTTTTCCAGCTGTTAAGAAAAGAGAATCTGGATTTGAAGCTGACACCCTATAAAGTGCTGGCAACTAGTACGAAACATGGTATGAATAATTTATTTCCTAAAAATACAGTATGGAGAAGAATCTCTTCCCCCTTGTGTTCTTAGTGTGTAAGAAAGTCTTGTTAGAGTTTAAGCCATGGAAGTAAACAGTCTGAGTCACTACAGTGTTCCATAGGTGACTCCTGGATTTAGGAGTAAATGGCAATCAGCAGTTACCAATCTTTGCTGCTGGGCTTGCAGTGTGATCATGAATAAATAACCTAACACTTCTATTTGCATGAAGTGGAGGAGAACAACAAAAAGTCAAACTTTTCTACTTATAGATACATTCTGGATAAATATTTAGAAAGCCATCAACATACTTTAATCTTGAAAACTTGTGAAAACACACCTTTGGCAAGTTAATTTGGTGTTAATGACAAGTTGTTTTAAAAGTATTGAAGGCAGGAGATTGGAAAATGGGACCAAAAAAGTGGGGTTTTTTCCTATGAGAAGCAGTTGAATGACTGTGGAATAGTTCTGTCCTTTCAGAAATATGTATTACAGAGTAGTTTGAATGTTCTGTGCATTGAAGATTTTCTCTTTTGGCTGTTTTCTGTCATAGGCTTCATGCAGTTTATTCCATCAGTACCAGTTGCAGAAGTTCTTGCTACTGAGGAAACTATACAGGTATGTGATGGGGGAGTTGTAAATTGTCTACTGATCAGTGTAAGCTGAAGGTGTAGATCTTGTGCAAAAATCTTACTCTCTCAGCTGATTTTTTGATCTCTTAGAAGACAAATAACAGCTGGAAGCATTTGGGGTTTGTTTAAAAAGGTATACACAAATGACCACTTGAGTATCTCGTGTTCTAAAAGTAACACTATTTAAATAAATTACAGTGGAGTTTAGTTATGATACTGAAATCCTGGCTTTGCTGTAATGACGAATGGCAAACATCTGACACTTTTTGCTGCATGTTTTGTTTCAGAGTGTTTGTCTTTCATTCATTTGACCTTGTCAAAATATGCTTTGATTAGTTCTTTTCTTTTGTCAATGAAACAACTAAATAATTCATTCGTATAATTTCTGAAGCCTGTTTCCCCTCAAGAGAGATGTATAGGTACTGTAACTCGATTTTGTTAGCAGATTTTCTTAATTCTCATGGATTTGAGTGGAGGCACACAACTGAATACTGGCACACAAAACTCATAGTGGTTTCAATCCCAGCACACAAGCTAGATAGCAGAGCTCAGCTGGTTGAGCTAAATATAGCTGGGTAAAAACATACTAAATTGCTATATGAGGTGACAACCAAATAGATTTTTTTAAAGAAAATAGAGCATGTTTATTTGGATTTGATTTTTCACGGTGATTTTTTTTCTTTTGTGTAGGTGATACTGAAGTTTCCATCTTTCTGTAGCTCAGTAACTGTGAGCCAAAGCAAACTAGCTCTCAGCTCCTATAAACTACCTATGTTAAAAATAGAAAGATCTAAATTGTTTATAATTTTTCTTTATCATTTGCTTAACAAATAAGCTTACCAAATTCTTACCACATATAAAAAATTCTTGTCACTAATCAGTGACCAGCATCAAGTTAGATAAGTTGGGGTTTTTTTAGCTTTCCATATAGGTTGTGATAATGTACATCTGCACAGTCAATAATTTTAGAGATTATACAGTGCTTTCTTGACAATCCTTTGTAATCTTGGAAGTGTACTATTCATGATTCATTCCATTACATGTTTTTAAAATAATGTGTTTAGAAATGCCTATGAAACTGTTAATTTTCAATTCCTTAGAACATCATGTGACTGGAAGTAGGTGCCCTGTTGTTTCAGTTGCTATGCAGACATAAGGAGCAATTATTCCTGTGAAAGAATTTTTAATCTAAGTAGACAGTGCACCGGAAGAGTGAGATTTTCTGTGCAGAAACATGATAAAATAGCTGGGCATTGTAGGCCAAGGAAATGAAAAGTAATTGAACACTTTCAGGTGTTCCAGAAGTTTAGTTTACTCTTTTTGGAAATACTCATTTTGGGTTTTGCAGCAGTTCTACTAAAGATGAGTATTATATATGTAGTAGTTATATTCTATGTAACTACTATATTAACTATTGAAAAGATTTAAAACCAGTAATACGGTGCTGCCTGGTGAAACGCAGATCTCCAGGAGAGAAAAGGTGTTTTGGTGTTTCAGTGTTACTTACCTGTTATCAACAACCTTAAAATTGCAGTTCATGTTTTAGAAGTTCATTTACATAAGTGTCTTAGTTTTTCATTATGATTTTAGTAACTTAGATGCTGTCCAGGGGACTACTACACTCTTCTTACAGTGCTTCCTTAGATTGTGCTTACTGGAAGAAACTTTGCTTAGGCTTGGACTTAACTGAGTTTTCTCTTACTCAGGAAGGTTAAGAGGATTGTTTGGCCCTGCCCTCATTTCACAGGAAATTCAGATTTTCCGTATGATGACTTAGGCTCATTTTCTTTTTAAACTCAATAGCAGCAGTTGATTTTATTGAGGAATAGGGAGACATATAAGGATGCTAAACCATGTCAGAGCATGCTCCCCAAATGTAGTTATAAAGCAACACTGTTAATCCTGTTTTAGTTTTTGTTGACATGACCTAAACAGTTTGCTTTGGAAATATTGTCATTGTTTCTGATTAGTAACTTTTGAGTGCATTGTTAATTTTCGGAAATACTTAATAAAGGACACTGCTTTTCAGTTTCTGTGTTGAATATAAGAATATGATGATTGAGACAGGATATAAATAAAGTGATATTAAATTAGATCTTACGAGGTGTTTTGGGGGTGGTTGTAAGTTTACCAGGTTGTTATAATGGCCATGTGTGGTCTTGATTTAAATTTTCTTTTTTCTTAAAGACCCAGTTTCTTATTATGTGGAATAACTAAATATCTTCCTGGCATTCTCTCCAGAACTTCTTCAGAAAACATGCCCCCAGTGAGACTGGCCCTTACGGAATCAGCGCAGAGGTGATGGACACATATGTTAAGAGCTGTGGTGAGTTGCAATCTAACAGCTGGTAACTTCTTACATGAAGTCTGAAGGGTATGGTGGATGAGCTATTAAGTTATTTCAGTTTAGGTGGCTGCAGACAGGGCACTGTGCATGTACTTGCTGTCAGAAATGCAGTGAAAAGAATAATTTTGAGCTGGGCTTGTCACACACAAGACTGCTCTTGGTGGTTCTTCAAGGAGAGTATGAGTTAAATACTCTTTGCTTTCCAGCAGTAATCTTATCTCTGCCCTCTCTGTATTGTGAGTCGGGGTCTTCATAATGCAGGGACACGTAAAGCACTTACGTAATGATAAATCATCTGTATCAAAATTCTGATTGGTTTTGAAAACATTAGGTGTATTGGGAGCTGTGGTTACATTTGTATGAAAAGAAAAAATTGGTAGTGTATTTCTTGTTCAGTAAGCTGATGACTGTGTTAAAGTACCACAGTTGTTGTTCATAAAATTAAAAAAACCTTCATTCTAACAAAAGAAAAAAAAAAAAAGAGCATTCAGGTGTGACTCCACAGTATCTTCTCCTTTGCCCTTCTCTTTCTTATGGTGCAGTCTTTAGAATTTCTTCAAACTGTTGTGGTTAGTGGGTGAAAGCCACAATTAAAACAGTTTTGCTTTTTATCACTGCTGATCTTGTGAATGCTGCTGACATGGATATCTAGGCTCATATCCATGCCTAATACTTGTTTACAGTGGCCTTAAAATAGCTTCAGTTCAAAACATGTACACTCACTTAGTTCAAAATATTTCAGCTTCTTTTGAAATACCTATATCCCAGTATTGAACTAATTTAGTGTTTAAAGTTTAGGCATGTAATTATATTGTAAGAAATTAAAATCCCAACAGTACTGAATAAGTTCTAGAGTTTTAGTATTTCAAACGTTCTTCATAATGCTGACTTTGATTATTCTTTGCCAGCACCACTCCTGCTCCAAGTCTCTGTGGTATATTTATTGTTAGTGAATTAGAGCTAAAATAATTTAATATGCTGTTGTTAATTGTGTGGAACTTGTTTCTCGCCAGGAAAGGTACTCATACTGATGTTTACAATTTACTTTTTACAGCTGGTTATTGTGTGATTACTTACATCCTTGGAGTTGGAGATAGACATCTGGATAATCTGTTGCTAACAAAAACAGGTAATTCTTTTTTAGCAGTATAATTTTATAGCAACAGTTGTTTAATTTCTAATGTGTTGGTACTTTTTCATTGTATTTTCCTTGTGAATATAACCCACTGAGTATTGCAGACTAGATTATATTTTAAAATGTAAGTTGTATTGGCTCGTTTAAGGTAATATTTGCTCCATTGTGTAATAAGAAGATGATTTCTTAACTAGAGGAAATGAAGGAATTGAAAATAAAACTACTTCAACTATTATAATCACTGCTGTGGAATAAAAGGGAATTTCAGTTGTTTTCATTGAAAATGAGTTCATGTGTAGCTGCATGTGCTTCACAAAGTTTTGACAAATAACATTTCTTATAGGGGAATGTCTTTTTGAATTGTTGTTTGGCTTATTTTTACTTGCTTGCTTACTTTTGAACTACAGCTTCCCTAGGAGTTCTGGTTGCTTGAATACCTTCATTACGTAGTGGTGGAGAATTAAGAGTTGTGGTTAAGTGTTTATTGTGAAGTGAAACATTTATTGAATGAGAAACGTTTAAATAAAAAAAATGTTGTTTGGAAAAAGAGACCCATCCACGTGGAAGGCTTGTTAGTTACAGGTAAGGCTGAAGCATATACCGCTTTTACCCATAATAGTCTTGTCTGAAAGAGTAGAAAATTTACAGTTGGTCTTGATTAGGGTAAAAGGTCTTGCTCTAAGCTCATGGGGGAACAACTAAAACAAGTATATTTTACCTTATCAGTTTGAAAATATACAAAGTCATTTAAAGATCTGTCTTGAGAGGTCTCTCATTTATCTGTGGTGGTGGGTATAAGTCTTTCCATAGCAGGCTCTGCTTGCATGCTGATAGTAGAAATAGTTCAGTGTTTTGATTTGGGATAAAGTGCATCTTACCTGTCTGTGTTAAGTACAGCATGGTGGCTTTACTGTAAGGATTTGGGGAGTACAGCAGAGGGCAGTGCGCATCCATCGTACATTCCAAGTCTGACAACCCACGGTCTGCCGCAAAGTGAGGGCTGGGCTTTTGTGAGCTATCAAGGGAAATCCTTATGTTCCCCATGTTCCAAGTACAACAAAGACTTGCTACCAAGGCTTGCTTCTTGCTACTGAAAATCCCTTAGCCTTAGGTTAGAAGCAGCTAATTTCATTCTTCTCCTGAAGAAAACATCCTTCAAAATCAGACAACCCTGTATGCATCCTTTCTTGATGATATTCATGAACTGAAGTTTTCCAGTAGAGTAAAGAATGCTCGGTACCAGCTGTGGGTTCATATATTTCTTACCTCTTACCTGTAACATACAGATGTCCATGTTTATAATAGATACAGTATAATCTAAATATTAAGCAGTAGATACAGAAGTTCATAGAAACATATTGTTTTCTAAACATTAGAAATGTGTTTTTTTGCATGAGATGTTAGTTATCTAATGAAATAATTTCTGTTGTCTTTCATTACTCTTTCATGCCTATAGTTCTAGAAATGGAGTGGCTTTTTTGTAGTAGTACTCTTGAAAATGACATCTGGATTTTCATGTTTTTAAGTACTGTATCATTATACTTCAAGGAAGGCTGTAGAAGTGTGTTTGGAAGGAGATACGAGGAACCTTCAGTCAAAACATCTGTCAGTAATGTTAAAAATTACAAAAAGACTTGCATCAGTTTCATAAATGTGTCTTGGCTGGTAACCCAAAGACCACATTATATACTCAGTATTCCATGATATAAATTATTTATTTATTTATTTATATATATTTATTTTCTCTGAAAAATTTGAACTTTTTACTTCTCATGGAGACAAAATGCATTTTCACTTGGTCTGTGTTTTAAAATCTAATTTCTAAATCCATAGCAGATATTACTGTGGTTTGTGGATACACTTTCTCAGCTGTATCCTCAGGTTTAGGCAACATCAGTGCCTCCTTTTAGGATTACAGACTGATTTATATATTGAAGTTGGCATCTGATTTAACAGCTAACATTCCTTTTGTTGCTTTGGAAGGAAGATCTGGGTGGTTGTGAAGCTGGATTGTGATATACGAGGTGTAGCATGTTAACGTCCATGGAATATGCACTTTGCTATTATATTGCAATTACGCCATGCCTTCCCCAGGAACATTTTGTTCTGCAGTTCTTACATTCTCTGATTTGATTGTAGAGTCAGGATCTAGGTACTAATAAAATACCGAGATATGGATGTCTTCATATCTGCAAGGCAGTCACATTCATAACTAAGGACAGTTAGAAAGTATTTCAGCTTTCATAGGCAAGTTAGAGGTATCTTAGTCATTTCATCTTGCTTTGTAGACATGCAGAGGTTTCACAAAGGTCCAGGCTATGTGTAGATATTGTAGGATATCCTAGACGTTCAAATGGCTTTCTTGATAGCACTGCTTATGTGTGTTTCTGACCCACTTACTCTCACCCTAGTGATGACCAGCTTATCTTTCAGTAACCTCTGGTCACTCGCATGAAAATGCAAGTTCCCAAAGTACAGGGGCTTTGACCTGAGCCATACACTTGACATTGCTCTGTAGCAGGAGGGAAAATTGCTATGTGGATAAAATTATGTTATTAATATCTAAGAGGAGGTCAAAGACTCGGTGCTCAAAACATGTAAACGGCATTTGCTTTTGGCATCACGAGTAAATAGATGAAAGCACTGGTGGGCTGTCTTCTCATTTAATGCTTAGAGGTAGAACTGTGGTCACCACCTGACACCACATTTTTTTTCAGTCTCGGTTAGAAAGGGTTACCAGGAAAGACAGCAAGGACCTGAACAGATTCATATATGAATTACATATAATGACATGAATGACACCATGTGTTTGTACTTCCTGTATTTTTCCGTCAAAAAAATCTATCCCAGGGCAGGTCTGAGATGGTAGAAATGGAAAACCTGCACGATTCAAACATTCACTCTCTATCAATACTTAGACAAGTACATTGTTAAATACCTTTATTAATGTTACAAAATACTGTAGTATGTAAAATGCAATTTTTACATATGTTTTTAAATGTTACTGGTCTTGATAGAGGGACATCCTTATTTAAAAAAAAAAAAACAAACAAAAACTAATGCATACTTTTGTCCTTTAGATTTCTCTCTGGAATTCCATTTTCTGTGGTACTTATTATTAAAAAGAACATAACCTTTTAGCTTTTGATCTGTTAAAACACTTTTTCTTCTAGGTACTTTGAACAGCCTTTGTCATCTAGTTATAAATATCAGACCTGTTTCTTTCTTATAATGTGCCTGAATGGAATGTATTTTGAGAATGGACAGCTTGGGGAGGGGAGGGAGGTGAGTTATAATGCTTCAGACAAGCTGGGCTCATACGAGTTACATGGGTGACAGTGTTAAACTTTGCCTCCATCTGTTGCTGCATACTGACTTCAAAACCTGTATCCTGAATAAGTGCTTAAAAATTCACATTACTTTCATTGTTGTGTAATCTTAGAAAAGTTGTAAGATGCTGTTTATGAAAGTAAATTAGGCATTCTGATTTTTTCATCATGCCAGTGGTCTGTTAGCAAAAGAGAAATTTTGACAGTAACATTAGAATTTGCTGGGACAGCCAGAAAAAATACCCCATCCATCCAGTCATTTTCATTGAGGACTTTTCACCCCATTGCTTCAAATTTAAAATACGAATTTAGTTAAAATAATAACTGAATTGTATATTTTTTTACATGGGTCAAGTTAAAATAATAGTGGTGCCTGAGGGTTACAGAGGAGTAATGAAATTTTTGCTTTGGTTTACAGATTGTGTTTGGGTTTAATGCTTTTTTTGTTCTTTCCCAACAAAACAGAGTAGTTTGAAATCATTTGCTTTTTTTACTGTGAAGAGACAATTGCCATCAGACTTACTTTATTTCAGTAATTGCATCTAATTTGCTCTGTCCTCTGCATTTTAAGGTTTTCAGAGTTCTGTCTGGTTTTCAGTGTTTTTTCCTAACAAAATGAAACTATTTCTGTGCTGCTCTGTAGGCGCTTTCTCCTGTATTAAAATCTAACTATTAGCAGTGAAAGTAATGGACAGATCACCCTCTCCAGCTGCAGTCAGGTGTTACTGGCTATTGCAAGGACCAGGTATGAATTTTTATTCTCTACAGGTCCATGCATCACTTAATCAAAGATCACTGAAAGAAAGTCAGACGGACTTTGAAATCCCTGATACCCTGACTGGTAGTCAGAGTAACTTCCATGTTTTGTGCCATACCCATGAAGTCTCCAGTGGCCTTTCCTCTTTATTCCATATGTTAGAAAACCAGGTGTTGAGTGGAAAAAGGTAGTCAAACTCACAGAAGAAAATAATTAAAAAAAACAAAAGCTCAGAAGTACCCAATAGTATCAACTCTTAGATTTTGGATTAAATAATTTTATATGTGCATGCTGCTTAGTCCTGGAAGCTTCTCATCTTCTTCCAGTCAGTAAATGCTTTGTGTCTTTCTTTTTCTGCAGTAAAATAAACGGGGAGGGCAGGGTGATTTGATCTGGGTGATGAGATCACGGTGATTGATCAGGGTGATGAGATCTGTTTCACGTTGTCTTAAGTAAAGGCTGATTTTAGTTTAAATCATGACTGAAACAAACAAACAAAAAAAAAAAAAACCCTCACCTTTATGATTTAGCACTCATTTGGTAAGTCATTTTTAGAACTCATTTGAGTAGTAAACCAAAGTACAGGTCCAGTTTTGTCTGTAATTTATAAGCACATCTAAAGATTAGGAGCCCTTTACATTAAGACGTAATAAATTGGAAGAAGTTGGATTGTGGTAAAACATGATAATCTGACAGATGGAAGGGGTTATGCTGAGTGAAAATTGTTACATTCATTAATATAATGAAAGTGGAATAGTCAGTGTAACACCCTGATACAAATGGCACTTGGGATGATCACGTGAGAGACTTGCAACCTTTTTATCTTGGTCTTAAAGATATGAAATCATTGAGTTTATTACTTGATAAATTTATTATATATAGGCATAAATAAGAATATAAATATCATCTATTTTCAGTATTAAATATATAGCAAATTTAATTTGTCCAAAGCAGGCTTGTTCTTCACTTGTTCAGTTAAGTCCTGGAGGGCAACACAAGGCAGGTTCCAGTGTCAAAATCCCTAGAATTTCAGTGCTCCCTCAGGCTGCTCCTGGTGTAGCACCTTTGTGCAAGCACCAGGGAGAGCCTTTTGTCCATGTTCTGTGGCATGGTGTGCTGGTTTAATTGATCTTGGAGGAGCTGAATTAAAATTAATCAAGACTGTGTTTAGTAGACAGGTTTGAACGGTTTAAAATAGACTTATTTAAATGTGAGCTTGTACATACATTTTAAGTCAGCCTAAAAAACAGCTGAATTTTGAAGTACAGCTAGGAAACCTATAATGTTAATGCAAGATGGCCTCATCTTTCTAAGTGTCTATCACTCAATTATTGAAATATTTTGGAATGTTTTAGATGTATTTGTTACCAGTGTAAATTATTAATTATCATCTTTCATTTCTTACCTCCAGAGCAAACTGAAAAAAAATATTTTCTGCTACAAGGATTACTGTTTTATTCAAAATGTTGTCTCTTGACTCTTCAAGGTGACAGGTTTGAATAAGTGAACAGAAAGCAAGTCCCCAAAACTTTTCAGTTAAACATTTTTTCTAGCTTAATGATGAAAGGTTCTGTATGTAGTTACTTCAAAAATTTGGTGTACAAAAATGAGTTCTAAAAGAATCTCCTTTACCAGACCAGAAAGAATATATTTAAGGAATGTTTTTTAATATCACAGTTAGTTATGCAAAATGTAATGGTTGTGGCATTGATCAGTCAGCAAATACTTTTCCTCATGTTGAGGATACTTGTGATCTTTCTTTGAAATTGGACTGTCATGGAATTCATTTCTTGGATTGAAGAAGAATGCTTATGACAGATCTCAAAAAGCCTTTTCTATTGATACTACATTATTATCCAATGAAACAGTCAAAGACAGATGATTAACTGAAAAATATGACTGCTCCAATTTTTTTCCAAGAGCACATAGAACCTAATCTTATGAAATCTTAAATTCAATACACAAGCTGCAAGTTAAAATATCCCAAAGCAAATACACCCCTGTCTGTAATGATGCTCAGTTCCAAAATTCTGAAGCAAAACTCTTTCTTCTGTGCTGTGTTTGTCTAGATAACAATCATGCTAATAATTTTCTACCTTCTTGTTTAAAAGATCTTCTGTCGTGTATCTGCATGCATATCTGCAATCTCACCATCTTTTTGTAATATAGCTGTGGCATGGCTCAAGTCATTGCTTAAATTACACATTCCAAACTGAAAATACATTTGCAGAACACATTAAGAGACATTTTTCTGCTTAACATGGACAGTATTTAACTGAGTCAAGATTATTCCTAAAAAAATGGCTACCTCAGAATTATGGATTGTTTTACTTTTATTTCTATTAACACATCTTTTTTATGTATGTATTATATATTTATTCTTCAGTTAATCTAAATATTTTAGGTTTTTTGAAGTTGCTAGTGAACTGAAGTTTACCGAGGGAAGTTCAGTGTTCATTTTGCCACCGATAACATCTCACGTGTAGTTCAGTGACATTGGAAAGGAGCGCTCCGCATTCTCCCCAGTTCATGTGTGAGCATTATGGTGAGCAGCATGGCAGGCTCTTGATAGGAGGGGCAATTGCACTGTGCATTTGAAGAGAGGAGGCCTGTACAAGTTTTTGTTAATGCTGCAGAAGCGTTCTAAATGCAGTCAGTTGAACTGAGAATGGAAACATAGTGACCAAACGAGGTAATTTATTTTAGTACTGGAAAAGGGTATGACAAACTTTTCAGTGGATTTGAAATCCAGGTTCAAATTTCAAGTTGCAGATGTTTCTTCAGTGTATTTCAAAACCATTGATAATTTTTGACCCTACTTGAACAACTCAAAAGACTTTTGAAACAGCATTGAACTCATCTTTGGTGTTCAGTGGCTTTGAAAGGTTGTTTATAGGATTATGAATCTTACTTTCTCTTTGTTGTATTGGTTGTATGTTAAATTTATCATATTTCATGCCTCAGCAACCAAATGCAAAACACACATTGCACAGCTTTAATGTTTAAATTTGCTAACAAGTTATAAAGAAGGTGCTAAGAATTAGTAGTATCTATTACGTAAACTGAGCATTTAGTATCTACTGACCAGTTTCAGTATTGGTACAGTCTTCGTGAATGTATTCCACATGTTTAATAATCAAAAAAAAGCTTTAATTTTAAGTCAGCTTTGCTTCTTTAAAACCATAATTTCCAGTTAACAGATGAAGATAAAAAATACACTGTTATAAACCTTACATAAAATTTTCTGGGACCTACTTGCTATCTTCTTAATAATTATATCCAAGAACTTTTATTATGTGCAGTGTTTGCCTTTCCTTCTTTTGCAGGTAAACTGTTTCACATTGACTTTGGTTATATTTTGGGCCGGGACCCCAAGCCCCTTCCTCCCCCGATGAAGCTGAACAAAGAGATGGTGGAAGGCATGGGAGGCACCCAGAGTGAGCAATACCAGGAGTTCCGTAAGCAGTGCTACACAGCCTTTCTCCACCTCCGCAGGTAACAGCACTGGCTTTATGCCAGAACTCATGAGAGCCACTCTAAAGCAGGAGAGGACACCAGCAAATGAACTGCTGAAATGTTTCTGTTGAAAATTGAAAGCTTGTTTAAATGTGAACACAAGAATTTTTATGAAACAAAGGAATGAAAACATCGCAGTGTTGGTGTAATGTGGAGGGTGAATGTAATTGTTCAAGTTAAAGCCCTCAATTTTGCTTGTTTAATAACTTAAATAGCTTCATTTCATAACTCAAGTGGGATATTAAATTATATTTCTTTTCGGGTATGTTTTTGCCCGTAAGCTTCTTTTCCTCTGATTATTGATGATCAAGGAACTGTCATTTTAATTTATGTCATTACACATTTGCTGCTTTATCTTCCTCCAGTTTAAATTAGTGATGATCAAATTCTTTGGCTTGAAGATGACACACACATATGCTTAGTTCAGTTCAGCTCCTGTGGGACAAAAATTAGCAACTTGTAGTGACAATCAAGCATGTTAGAGATTTCTTTAAATACCCAGAATTGTGGCAGCTAAAAACTCTTTAGGCTCTGGTGTCTGTGAACCAACAGATCTTTCTTTTACATTTAGAATCAGCTTCATTCTTTTGCAGTGACTGTATTACTTACCCATTAACTTTCTGAGCCAAGTAGCTCATTTTTGTTCTGTTTGAATAGAGGAAGGTAAGCACTCCTGGTCTGTCCAGGGATTTGATTTAGCATGTGTTCAGTGAAGAGAAAAGATTTTCATTTTAATACCAAACATTACCTAAGAAAACTTTCAAGTATGTGTAAGAAATTGGCAATATGGTAAGCTTAGGTGAAAAGAACCTGGAATATGGAGAGCAGCCCATCCTACAAAATAAAATGCTGCATGTAGTTCTTTGATACAAGGAGGAAGACTAAAGAGTTGGTCTAGAAACTGGAGTTCTTAATGGGTTAAAAAGCCATTCAACAATTTGAAAAAATAGTGGCATGTTGTCAACAAGCAATATTTGTGTCTTCAGAGAGCAGTCCAACTTCTGAACTTTGCTTAAAGCTGTTTTGTAATGCTGTATTTATTTGTCATATACTTGAGTTGTTTTTGTTTAAACCTAGCTGTTTCAGTGGAAAGGTCTGTTGTGTCAATGAAAGATTGTTCATTGAATTAATTTATGTAATGATTGGCTACAAAGACCATCATTAGATGTATAGTATAATGGTAATTTGGGTATACAACTAAACTGTAACTCAAGATGGTTTTATTTTAATGTCTGGAATTGTAGTTGTAATTATAGTATCACCAATATTTGCTCACTTTATTGGAAAATAGTTTTACATGGTTCTGGATAAATACCCTTAAGGCTTTCAACAATACTGTATGATAATATTAAAATTACTGTAACTATTACTTTAAGCAGCTGGAACTAAAAATAATTAAGATTAATTTTAAAAAAAGAATAATTGGTTGTGGAACTTTAGTTTTAACAGTTCTGCATATTCACATACAGACAGATCTTCTGGCCAACTAGTGTGAAATCATAACCTCTGATAGCTAAGACCAAATGCAAACTCTGTCATCTCCATGAGGTTGTGCTTTATTTTAGTTACTTATTTCCCTGAGAATAACCAATTCTCTACATATTTCAAGTACTGTATTTTGGTGTATCAGGATTCCCGGTGGAATGGATGTTGCATAGTGAAAAAAAATACAAGGAATTTTAAAGCTACAAGTGAAAGAATAGTTTTGTCTGTTGTTTCTGGTTGTAAGCAGTTTGGCATATGATCATTATTGTATGTTCTTTACTTAGTTTGGGGGATTTTCTTGGGGAGTAGGAATAAGGAGATGCTTTCTACTTTCTTGAGTAACAGTAATCAGTCAAGTGTCTTTGTCAGCAGTGCTGTAGTGAAGGAGCAGCTGCTGCATTGTGAATGTGTTGCAGGGCAAATTGTGGCTGTCAGCAGTACTTGGGCTGTAGCAGCATCTTGTGTTTTCGTTATATGTGTTGAGCCTGTTTAAAGATGTTTAAATCCTGGTACATGTCAGCATTTCCTTTCCATCAAGAATTTCCTGCTTACACATCTTCAGCAGGTTCCGTAGTATCACAAAATGGTTCATTAGTCCCACCTCCCTGCTCAAGGAGGGTCATCCCAGAGCACATGGCACAGGGTTATGTTCTGGAAGTTCTGGAATATCTCCACTGAGGGAGACTCTGCACCTTCTCTGGGAAATCTGTGACAGCCAAGTATCCAGTCAAAACAAATTAGATTTTTTTTCCAGAGTGAAAATTGCTCTACATTGTTTTGTACCTTTCAAGTAAGGGTTTCCCCTGCATTAGTCCTGTGAGAAGCTTGCTCTTCAGTTTGAGTTACTTGGCATAGGTAAGGGCAGAGGAATAGGAGGTAAGTTGGAGTAGGGGAAGAAGCTGTAGTTTGGCCTGAGATTTCTTTCTCTGTGTGGGTGGGATTATCCAGTTGGCTGGAGTAGTTTTTCTCCAGTCTGTTCTCAGTTTAGTGACTGAGGTTGCAGTCCAGATCTGAGTGGAAACACTGTGCAATAAGTGAAGTGGAAAGCTGTGATGCCCGTTGGGAAGTGCTGCTCCTTTGGAAAAATTGTAATGCAGGGTCTGGATAGTGTTGTAAAGCTGGGATTAGACGGTGAAGAGAGAAGAGCAGAAGTGAAACTGTGTAGGATCAGGTACATATTGACTGAGTTTGGACTGCAAGGAAATATTTTGCTGTAATTTATTGTAGCTAACTGTGACATGACAATGATTAGGGAGTATTCATGCTCTTGAGAAGATAAATTTGTCCTGGCGAGTCCCATGTTCCACTGAAAGAAAAGCAGTATCCTTAAAGCATTTTAAACTTAGGAATTTTAACCTAGACAAGGTCAGCAGGGCCTTAGTTTGGGACTGCAGATAACTGTATACCTTCCTGTCCTTGTCTTCATAGTGGATGTTTGTAGCTTCATATTTGGTAGAGTATTGCAGAGTCAACACCTGAAATATTTGATTGGTTTAGGACATCTATATGCAAAGGGTCTATTGAAAAAAATAAATAAAGGAATGCTTAGAATCAAGCAGATGTTTGAGATATTAACTTGAAAACAAAAGCTGCTGTTCTCAGAAAACATAGTAATGAGAATTTGACCTTTTGTCTGATGTGGGTTCATTTCTTGATATATGAGACCTTTTCTGTGTAGAAGTAGAATTTTCTTGTTGAATTTCTTTAACAGTACTTCATGTTTAAAACAGAAGTTAATCAACCTTCAGTGCAGCTGAATCCTCATTGATTTTATAAGTTAATTTGTACTGAGTTTGAAGAAAGCAAAGAGTAATGTGAGAAGGATTTAGGTTTCAGTTTAGGTACTTCCTTAAACCTCCTTAGAACTAGGAAAACCTGGCTCAGATTTTGTTCTGGCTGTGGATGGATGTCAGCCATTCCAGAGGCCTTTGTAATGTAGATGTCAAAGATGAGTGATATACCTTGCTTGACAATGGTGTTTGTGTTTTTACAAGTCAGGCTCTTAACTCAGGTGATTCAGCAAAATCTCTCAGATGAGTTTGGGCTGTCAATTCCCCAGCTGTAAACTTCATGGCATGTTTGCCAAAGCTGTTGCCTGTAAGAAGGATCGCAGTTAATTTCTGAGTTATAGAAATGTTGGGGTGAGGGCAGGGGACCGATCTGCAGATAGTGTAGTGAAAAATTCTTCCTTAATTTTTAGGGTTTTTTCCACTCCATACTCCCTTCCCAGATGACCTTTTCTTGATTCCCCCCCAAAATGAGTATCTTTAGGTGATCTTATTCTTCAAGAATAACCGTCTCTTAACTGGTATCTAACAATGATCCCTAGACCTTTAAAATCTTTTTTTACAAGCCTCCATCACATAAATAGCTCCAATAAGCTGTAGTGCTTATAAGCTCTTATCCTCTATGTGGTTGAAGAGCAAAAGGGACTCTGAGACTTCAAATTCTGTGTCAGTTTGAAGGGAAAACTACTGACAGAAGGTACCAGTAATCTAGGAGGAGACTTCAAAGCACATACCTGTAACATTTAAGCATGTTTAAAAAGAAATCTGCTAGTTTCAGGCAAGTAGAAGAAAAATTGATTAAAATCTGTGGTGTCTGTTCCTAGCAGCAGAGCAACCTGACTGCTATATTTCTTAGCCAGACCTGAAAAAAAAGGTAGAGTTAACTTTCCTTCTTTTCTTTTAATTTGTCATAAAAATCATTTTCCTGACTCCAGCTCCCTGCCCTTGGGGAAGTGAAGTGTAACTTCTGAAAGAAATAAGTCACTGAGGATTTCTAGCCAAACAGTTGATTTTAATGCTTTTCTTATAATGTCTTAAAACTTTTATTGGAATGTGTTAGGTAATGTTAGTTCCAGATAATAATAAAGTGTCAAGAGGTTGGAATTAAGGTTTCCTAGTGAGATGTCTTTTTTGAGCAGTATTTACTTTGTAAAATACAGCTATGAACCAGACCTTTTGTTTAGTTGAAATACTTTGCACTCCTTGCAATTGTCAGCTGATATATATTCAGCAGCTTCCTAATAAACAAGTTTTGCTGCTAAGAATTCACTTTCTGTCATCTGTGAAGCTCCTGGTTCTCTTAGCAAAGCAATATTTCAAATGGTGAAGTCAGTAACATATTGTGTGTCTTAAAGGGAACTAGATCTTTTTGCAGAGGAAGGGAAGTTCCAGTTTGTGTTGAACAGCTTGAAAGTTATCCTCTGGAAAAGAAACTGACAGCTAATTTTCTGCAAGGGCAAAATGATGTTCTTTAAAAAAAATCATCATGAGTGTTTCCAACACCATTTTAAAGCCAAAAACTGTTCTCTGATTTGTCTTTTAATGGTTATAGATGACATTTGCACTTCCTAAGTGTACTGTGCTACCACTATTACTGGAGCTTAACTGAGGAACTGAAGACTTTGATCTGGTTAAATATTTAACTCATTAGGTCAAAAGCCCTTGCAGTGATTGGAAAAACAATTTTTTGTACTTATGAAGACTTCATCTCTTTGAATATATATCATGCTGCTGTATCACTTAGTAATAGAAAATAACCTTTGTATCAGTATTCTAGCATACATTTATCCTAACAGAGGTAGAAAATGTCGTTACAACTTAAAATATATGAAATCATAGTTTATATTTCATGTGTCTCTGAGTAAATGTTCTGATGATTTTAGAAAACTGTAACAAAATCAGAGCATTTTATTCAATTTTGGCAGTTTAAGAGATTTTGAAGGTTAAACTTTGATAGTGTGTGTCAGCATCTCATGTTCTTTAACATAAATACTTTCAATTATTACTAAAAATGGATCTCTGAAGCATTAACAGTTCTTTTTAAGATGATGATGAGTTCTTAAATTAAGTTGTTTACAAAATGTCTTTTTACAGTTTACATCATGTTTTACCTAATTTGCTCTTCTGCTTAGGTATTCCAACTTGATCTTGAATTTATTTTCCCTCATGGTGGATGCCAACATTCCAGACATTGCTCTTGAACCTGACAAGACTGTAAAAAAGGTAAATGTGAAGCTTTCATTGTCTTTCAGTGACCCAAGGCATCTCATTACGAAATTTTCAGTCACTTGTGATGATGACTTATTTGTGTCTCACCTGAAAATACTTGCTTCTATTTTATAATCTTTGAGCAACTTCTTTTCGTCATTGAAGTTAAAGAAAGGAGAGTGTACTTGGAGAACACTTAGCACATGTGCCTTATGAATACAGAATGCCTTTTCATCATCCATGTAATGCTGCACACTCTGCTCTAGTGCTCTGTTACAATGAGTACTTTAGCTAAACACAGTATTTCCACCTTGTCAAACTTAGAAGTGAAGCAGTCAACACTGACTGTATCATGAAAGATTGTCCCATCTAGTCTAGAAACCTTTAAGACATGACTGGTTTTATAAAACCAGTCTTCTTCTAGTTATAAAACCAGTCTACTGAAGATCTAAAACCAGTAGGCTGGTATATCTTCATGAACAAGAAACTTCTGTTTATTGGGAAGGCAGACTTGTGTCCCATAATTCTAACTTTGTCCTTTATACCAGCTTCAGTCATTCTTCTCCATTTGGTGGTTGAGCAATAGTTGACATGAAAAATACAGGATACATCTCCATCTAAATTTCATTACACTTATATTTTAGACAAATGTTGGGTTTTTGTAACACAATTTATAGTAAAGGGCTATCTGTTTTAAATCTCCAAAAGACTTTGTGGAGCCTGTGTATCCAATGGAAATTAGTTCACTGTAATTTTTATTCAAGTGGTGGATTGTCTCTCAGATAGGCTGTTCTTCACTGTTTTCAAGAAGCTATGATAGCAGAGATTCAGAATCTTAAAATAAATATTTCATGTACTAATATAATTTCCTGAAAGAAAACTAAATTGTGACTTGCACAGATTTTTCCTTTTCTCTTCAAGGATACAGGTTTCCTATTTAGAGTTTCTTGGTTTCAAATCAATACTAAGAGCTCTTGCAGCGGTTCAGTTTCATGTCCAGGAAGCCAAGCTAGTCAAAAGTGCTATGTTTTGTAGTCAAGATGACAATCTTCACTCAACTGTTTTCCTGAGAAAATGACAGCAAGTTATTTCTTCTTATCAATACTCAAACCTCACCTCTGTCCTTAAATGCCCTAAAGATTGAATAGATTACTTACATAGAACATGGGAGATTAAAGCCTAAAGTAGGCAGCTGAAGTGGTTCAATACCTGCCAAGTTCTGGTAGTAATTACAGTTTTGTAGAGACATCTACTTTTCACAGAAGAGACCTTCCCAACAGTCTGCAAGTTCTGTCTTAAGAATTTCATCTTTATAAAGAAGATGCATTTGGCTCTGCCTAGCCATTGGAAACATGAGTGATACAGTAAGGAGGGGGAAGATCTTTTAGATTGCAAAGTCTACTAATAAATGCACCATAAATCTAGTAAATTTTGAAGTATGCATCAAAAGGTATAATGGGGCTAATTTGGGGTAAGTTTGTGCTTAACTTATATGGTCATCAGAAGCACAAACCAGTGGTTTCATTGAACTTCAGAAGTGCTGATTCTTTAATGTTTGCACCAATAAGTTTGAGACTTATGACACATTTTAATCTTACTCCTTACTGGTCTAGGGTTCCCTGTCATTTGATCACAGAATCCCAGAATGGCTTGGGCTGGAAGAGATTTTAAAGATGATCTCATTCCATCCCCCTGCCATGGGCCACTTCCACTAGGATAGGTTACTCGTGTGACAGTGTTGTTCATCCTTGCCTTGACTTGGTTCTTGTGAGCTCTGATATTCTTTAAAAAGAGTCTTCTTATACTTGCTGCTAATCAACATGCAATATCCTTGTTTCTTAACAGTATCTTGGCATTGCATTTTTGGTGGAAAACTCTAGAAATGCTGTCCAAGGGTATATGCTTTCAGTAATTAGTGATAATAGGATGTTGGCTGCTGTAAAATACTTGTAAAGGATGTTTTTAATATAGCAATAGTTGAGTAGTTCAGACTCTTCTAAAACTCTTTTACTCCCTGTAAATTTCCAATATAATTTTATTGACTTAACAAATCAAGGTATAGAATTGAAAGCCGGAAAGTCTTCTGTACAGCTGAGATGTATGTTACAGTTCACTTTTGTACAATAATTAAAAATCAAGATTATGTAAAGCATGACAGTATTGCATACATCTGGAGATCATGCAAAGCAGCAAAATCTAAAAGGAAATTCAGAATCACAGAGTATTCTGAGTTGGAAAGGATTCACAGGGATCATGAAGTCCAGCTGTTAAGAGAGTGGTCCATGTGGGATCAAACCCACAACTGTGGCATTACCTCTGCATGCTCTGACCACCTGAGCTCTGAATTAGATCTGTGTGGTTATTTCTAAATTCCATTACAAAGTAGAAATAACTTCTTTTCTTGCATGAAAAGAACACGAGCTTAGTTGTTACATGACAGATCATTGTTAGATTAAATGCAGCAGTTAGTTATTAGGATCCTGAGCTCTGGCAGTGGTGCAGCTTGGTGAACTGTGACTTTTACCCTCATGGGAGATTCCAGGCTGTCCATTCACAGAGGCTTTAAAATGTGAAGCAGTAAGGCAAATGTTTCTCCTAAGGAATGCAAATCACTTTGAGAGGGAAAGGTTCTACTTCTCTGGGTTCTTTTAAGTTAATTTAGAGTGTGCTTGTTCCTTTAAAGAAAAAACAAAACCCGCACAGTAAGGTATTGTCAGGAAGATAGCCAGATTGTTCAGCTCTCTCAAGTTCTGTTATCTTATATAAACTTTTGGTTTTTTCTGATAGCTCAGCTGTTTCTGAACCCTGTTGACAGTTTGGTCTTTTTGGTTCAAAGTTATCCTTCAAATAGACTCCTTACATTTGTGCAAAAATAATACAACATCCCGAGATCCCTTAAGAGTGGGTAAGCAGAGGAGCCTTCCATTAAGCAGTTGTTTGTTATTATGATCTGCTGGATCCTTATGACAATGTTCAAAGCACCTGTAAAAGTAATTTTTTCTTTAGTTCTCAATTTTTCATTTTACTATTTTACTTTAAAAAGAAAAGAACAGAAAATAGCTTTAAATGGGCTAGGATCAGAATCATCTTAACCTGTTATATAACAGTGAATAGGTCATTGGTGTTTGGGGTTTTTTTTTAAATAATGTGCTAGAAAACTTGTTTGGGGTATTAAATACCCGTTAGCCCACCTGAAATCAGTTATAAGCTTTGTTAGAACTAATAAAAGTAGGAACAATGTGCCTTGCCTCTCTTGGGGTGAGTGGCAAGTTGATTCAGTCATTTAACAAGGTAATACTGTACCTTGTTGTAGAAAAATTGAATAAATGCTTTCAGCATCTCAATTGATTTTTATTTTTTTCCTTAAACCTTTAACAAAAAATCTATATATATTTCAACAGACTCAAATTAGGTAAAGATCCATTTTGGACTGACCTGCAAAATTAAATTACCTTTGATTTGTGAGACAAGTCAATAACCATTTCAACCAGGTTATCTTTGCAGAAGATAAAGTTGGAGATTTACAAATGTTTCTGTGTTTAAAAGGTGTCCTGGTGAAGAGTAGAGGTGAAGTTCATAGCCAGCATTTTCCTCATTGGTGCTGAAATGCAGCACTCACGCTCACTTTTGCTTTAGAGGCCTGGAGCCAGACAGGCTCTGGGCTTACAGGCAACAAGGTAGGTTACCAGTATTTCACTTTGGATTAATCTGAATACTAGTTTGATGATTAAACTGCAAGGAGAGTAATTTCCTTTTTTGTAACACAAAGGAATGCTTACCGAAGTAGTATATATATTGTATATCTTATAATGCCTATTGAAATATTACAGTGCAGTTATTTTTATCAAACAATTTGTTTGGCAAAAAGATCTTTGATACTGAAACTTTTCAGTAGGTGTAGCTATACTGCAGTCATGAAATAGGCATGAATCATTCTAAAGGTTATTGCTAAAGAAAGACTTTTCTTTAATGGCCACAATTTTGCTTCCTCAAAGTGAAAGCATTGCAATGTTAGATGGTAGTTGAACTCCCAATCTAATCTTTGTCTTCCACCAATAGGCAGGAAGGTGCTTTGCAGGACGTGTCTGCCTGCTGGTAACAGAAGAGTGTAAAAACTGCATTCAGAAATAATTTTTGTATTCCCCTTTTCTAAACTTTCAGCAGATAATCTCTGGTGTTAGAGCCAGAATGAAGGTTTGATTACAGTAATCATGAACATATCCTAAATAAAACTAAAATTGGCACCTATCATGTGGTAGTGATGGCTAAAATAAAATCAGTTGAAATAAAATGAAGAACACTACTTTTAATTTTCCATGTCTTGATTTGTTGTATTGTCTCTTGTCATTTCCTGTAGTGTAGAGGTGTTTGATAATGAGATGCTCATTAATGAGAGAAGTTAAGAGAAGACATTGGAAGGAGTTTCTTACTTTTAGTCATAGAAGGAAACCAAGTAAGATTGTACAGAAACTTCAATGAAGCATGTCTTCTTCTGTGAGGCCTTGTATGATTTGTCATTACTTTTTTTTTTTAAGAATTTCATACTGACGTGTTGAATGAGACCTTCTAGAAAAATCTGAGTGTGGAAAATATTCTTACAGACTGTAACTACTAACCTGAGGAACAAAAGCAGACTGTTTTGGGGCTTTTTTTCCAAATTATTCTCTACCATCTAATAACAGTGGGACATCCCAGGGAGCTCACTGACAGAATGCAATTGTATAATCAAGCTTAAAATGTAACAGAAGGTATATTGTCCAAGTGTTGTTTCTGTCCAAAAGTTATGAAATGTCTTGGGAGAAACACAGATTGAGTGAAGGCAAAATTGGAACAGTAGCTTATGTCATATACAACATTCTGTAAAATTAGACTGCACCTCATTTACACGGTCTATTAGCACAGGATGGTGGTGTAAGCACATCTGGGTGCTCTGTTCCTGTCCTCCCTGAAGGAACTTTAACAATCTTCTTGAACAAAAGAGAGCAAACTACCCAAACTGATTTACTTACCAGAGAAAGATGGCAATGAGGATAATTTTTTCATGCTAGCATGAAAAGAAACAGAAACTCCTTATGGCTTCACCTGAATATACAGATTTAGAGCACATCAGAATTTGGCAGTACGTTCTTACTGGCTTTGCATAGCATTTGTTTTCAGAAATTAAATCAGTGCTGACCCTAATCATGCATTCTCACAGCTAAAATTGGACTGAAAGTGAGTCAGCATTGACCTGAAAACAAAGCTCTGTTTGAAGTTTCACAACTATTCTTGAAGAATGTATGGAAAACTGGTTTATGAACCAGCTGAATGCTTACAGTGGGTATACACAGTATCACTCAGTGAGTTTACCAAGTATTTATAGAAAAATAGGCTAGGACTTCCCAGCTGGAAGAAAAGCTTGTTGTACTTAATGACTCACTTCCCTCACTCCAGTTTTGATCACTACTTTCCACATAGGAAAACCTGGAAAACAGGGATTACCAACTGCATAAAATTGTCTCCACCCTCAAACCCAGAGAAATCCTTTTCAGATTCTTGGTGTTTAGTTTTATAGTAAAAAGCTTGTCAGTTTTGACCAAAAAAAAGTAACTGCAAAGCTTAAAATTAGTTGTCTTTTTGATTCTTTCATCTCCTTTTGTCCTGTCCATACTATTTATAATGAAAGCTGTCAGTATAGTGTGCTTCATCTCATGGTTCATGACACCATCTCCTACTGCCACTCTCTGATTTAGGCTTTTCTGAAAACCTGGCTCAAGTATGTCACAAAATGGAATTAAATAGAAAAGTAGCAGAGGATTCTCCTCAGTTTGTGTCTCCCTTTCTTTGGCCTCTGAGATAATTGCCTTTAAATTTTCCACTCTTCACATATGCTTTTCCATTTCTCAGATTTCAGGTAAAAGACTGGGCTGAAATCATTATATTGACTTGTCAATGCATAACTATTAATACAATGAAGATATCACCACACTCACTTTTTTTCCTGCCATTGCTCCTTGCTTTTCCATTTCCAGCACAGCTGCAGTGCTAATTGCTAATTGTTGGGCATTGTAAAATTAGCCAGTGCTATAAATTCTAAGTAGTAATGACTAAAATCTGGAGTCAATTATGTAGCCAGTTTTGCGTAAGGAAGAGGTGCACCATCACTCTTCAGATGTAGCTAATGGATTCAGCATTGTCACCTCCTAACAAAAAAAAGCTTTTTATTTTTCTACTGGAAAGCCAGATGGTTTCTATATGTCCTTCATAGCAGATTTGACCTTTAAATGAGAAATCATCAGGGACCAATGATTCATTGGCAGACAAAGGACTCAGCAGGCATTAAAGGACAGTGTCTAATTGACTGAGCTCTGTTTCAGATGTCCATTGATTAAAGAAGGTGCTGCAAAGATGCTGCGTTATAGGCGAGGTTATTGTGAGCACCGAAAGCACAAATACCTGGCTCCCATAAGCAGGAGCTTAACTGCTGTTTGTGAAAGTAGCCCCATTCATTTGGTACCACCTTTGGATAGACACAAAAAAGGATGAAATTATAAGAGAAGAAAGTTGTCTGTCTGTGGGCTGTAATACTGACAGCACCCTACACTGATGGGGGCTCACCCCCCTTGATAAGAAAATTATCAGTCTAATTGTTTGGAAACTAGCAGAAAGCGAGAGCGGACCTGTTTCTTTCCTTTAGCATTAAATATGTCAAAGTAAATTATTTTTATTTTACAGGTATAAAAGCTGAAGTAGAGATGTGACTGGAGGTACAGAAAGTTTCTCAGCTACCTTGTTTCTAAACCTGAGCTAGTTGTTCAGGTTTTTTTTCCATCTGGCTTGTAATGAAACTCACACTGCTTTCCCCCTCCCCTGTGCTCCCTAGTCAGCCAAAGGATAATTGAGAGTTAATTCCCAAGTTAGTGAAATGGAAGGAGCTTTCTAAGTCGGAGCTCGATAAGCCTTTTTAGGCAGTGGATATCAAAAATAGCAGTATTTGTTAAAAGGTGGTACTAGGAAATCTTCCTGAGGTTTATTAATGCCAGTAGGAAATTTACAGGAGAAGTAAAGTCACTTTTGCTTGATCAGAGTCGGTTTGTTTCAGTAGTATTTTCCTGCTGCTCCAGGGAGGTTTATGCTTTGTAAAAGCATCACATTGCCACTGAGCTTATTTTGCTTTGGCAGACATTCATCTCTCTGTCCATTTGGGTAATGACACTGCAGCTGCACACCCAGCTTTTTTGTTTCTAGGCTGTTGATTTTTCATGCATATTAATTAATTTCAAAATACTGAAAAAATACAGAAGTTGGAGTAAACACCAAAACATGAACCAAGTGTAAGAATACTCTTGTGCTCTTGTTGCTTTATATCAGTCTCTAGTTGATTGTAAGTTTTTGGCCAACATGATGAAATTCTGAGCTGGAACAGTATCATCTTTGAGTACCATAGTGGCTGAAACCCCATTTCTCACAGAAGTTCAAATTAGAGATGTTGACTAACGTCTTTGTTATCTTCTATTAAAAAAAAAAAAAATTGAAGAAGCCTACATGGGCTTATTTAGAAACCACGTTTTGTTCTAATTGAACCCATGGAAACAAAGACTGTTGTCAGAATAGTCTCTCAAATGAAGTTTTTCATGCAAATAAAGCATCTGAATGGTTTGTGGTGTGAGCTGTTTGGACTGTAAGCAAGAGGAATAGCAGGAAAGTATTTACTGAAGAAGATGAAATGTGATAAGGATGAAGCCAAGCACTTAGTGCCAATTTCTGCCTTATGAATATTGGATGCTGACTACTGTATTAATCACAAGGCAAAACAGTAAAAATAATTTTTTTAAAATAATCTTCTTTCTTTTTTTTTTTTTTTTCTGTTAATTGTTCTTTGTCTCATTTTAGTAGTGCTTACATCCAATGTCTATTGTGAGGCACTGGAAAAGGAGCTGAAGTGGCAATGAGCAATCCCATACTAGTGTGATAAAATTGCATAAAACATAAGCAGTGTTGCTTAATGTTGCTGGAAGAATAAATACTAAAGCACCCACCAGCCTTGAGAATTGAGCACCCACCAGTCTTGAGAATCAGTCTGATTTGTAATTTGTCTGAAAACTAAACAGGATTAACTAAGGGTTCTCATGTGCACATCTTATTTGTCACCTTAAAATATATTACTACTATCAGTAATTCTGAAAAACAGAACTATTAGTATCCATGAAATATGGATTTGGGGGCTGCCCTGAAGATTATAGAAAGTTTCCACAGAATTTCCAAAGTTTGTCTCAACCTTGAGCGTTAAGTACCTAATCCATTTTTGGTAATGTTTTACGAGTGAGAAGATGCTTGCTAGTGAAACATTCCTGAGTTTAATATGGTAACTGTCGTCCATATTGTACAGTAAGTCTGATTTGAGGACAAAATAAGTCCATACAAATCTGCTCTTTGGTGGAAGGGAGAGGGCGGTCTTGACTTCGAGAACAGGACGTGAAAGTGCAAGTGAAAGTCTTGGAACTCTGCAGGGAAGTGCACTCACCTACAGTAGTACTACTCCCAGCAGTGTTTCCATATGATTTCTCAATCCTAAGCCCATCACACTTCCAAACACAAAATAGCCAAAGACAGAAGCTTAAACTTGGAGAGTCATTCAACTGAATGAAGACCCTTGCATGCCCATTTTCTCAGATCTTTAATTACCATTCTAAATAAGTTGATTAGTGTTTTCTTGAATATTTCATCTCTTCTTTTTGTCATCCTTTTTTTTTTTTTCTACTTTACACAGCTCTGTGGGGCTTACTGTGAGTTTTCTAAGTTTTCTGTGGAATAAGCTTCATAGGACATCTTTGATGTCATCTTCTAAACAATACTCATTTTAGTTCTCTCTTCAAGGAAAAGAACAGAGTCTGAGTTTATAATCACATAACACTGCCTGTTATTCTGATAGATGCTGTGCTCTTCCCGTGTGAGTTAGATTTTTGGGATAATCATGCTGTGAAGTAGTGTTTCTTTCTTTTTGTTCCTGTAAAATAATTTTTTCCCTTCTCTGACTTTCTGTCTTGCTAAGTTCCCATCTTCTGTGTGATTCTGCTGCAAGGGATGATCCCCTTAGTTTTTCATCAGCAGCAGTTAAGCCACAAGTAAATTACACTTAAATGCTTGTGCCCTCACCCTTACTCTCCCATATTTTCTTCTGAACTGTCCTTGATATTCTTTTCCCCTTTTAATTTTTGTCATTTAAAACACATAAGCAGTATCAGGGTAACTGACAGAATTTCCTTAAAAACTTCAATCCTCTTGTTGTAGATTTGATACTACACTATCCTCTGTTCAGGAGGATAGAAAGTGGACAACTTTAGTTTCAAGTTGAATGTCAGTATCTTGATAGACTATTCCTACTTATTCAGCCTCTTCATCCTTGGAACATTCAAGTTCTCCTCTTGAGATTTAGTGTTTCAAAAGAGTATTTGTATATCAAATGTAGTTAAATGTTTCATTTTCTGGAAACAAAGCAAAAGTTCAACTAGATTCATCAAACTTCTTTTTTCTCTGTTTTACATATCCTGAACTATAACAATGCACTCAATTTAAGTATCAAAGCAGGAGCTATAAGTCTGCAGGTAGGACATCTTTGATGCCTTCATGGTGGTCATCATTCATAAATGTGTAGAATGAGATAATTGTATATCTCATCCATATTTCCCCCCCCCCAAACTCACCTCTGTTTTTAACACCATGCAAAAATCTCTTCCTGTTGACCTCATCTGTGAGAAACTGTCAGCTTTTAGAACTCATCCCACACTGGAACTCAAGAAATTTCAAATAAGAATTACTGTTGCTTTCCTACAGGAGCTACAAGTCAGTGTGTATTAATCTTGTTGCTGCTGTTGCAGCTCAAGAGGTAAACTGTAATTTTGCCTTGTTTCATCTCATCTAGCTTTCACCAATCAGTTTTAATGCAGGGCTGAAAAACTTTCAAGCAAAGACTCAATACGGGGCATCATTTGATCCTTCTGTTAATTGCAAACTGATTGCAAGATCTAACCATGGGTGAATTTCTTTGCACATATATCAGTGTGCCCAGTGTGTTTTGTGGGAGGTGGGTTTAATTAGTCATTCATTCCATAGAATGGAGCTGCATCTTAATATAACTAACTGCAAAAATTCTGAGAAGGTCGTCTGTGAACAAATTAGAAGATTGCCAAAGTATTTGATTACTAAAGTTGTGTGAAAGAGTGTTAGGGTGATTTTATTTTTTCCTTTTTTTGAAACCAGAGCTAGTGATTTTGATGAATTCTCATTAACATCACCTTTTCTGTGAGTACTAAACTAGATCTGAAAGAAATCTCTGCTGTAATTTGGGGATGTATTTAAGCCTTTGCATAATTGCAAGTATGCAAGTAGTCCATTAAATTCTGTTGGATTCTACTGTGTGCGTCATTCACTGTCTAAAACTTGTGATGTGGGAGTTAATAAACTTCCTTTTCCTCTTGTTTGTTATGAAGATGAAAGTTCTTCATAACAAGAACTTCTTGGAATAATCTGCTGAATCTCTTACTGATAACATGCTTAATTGAAAGTTTGAACTTCTTTGGCTTAATCCATTCTTTCATATTGATCAAACATTTTTTGAGAGGAAGTTGAGGAAAAACTCACTTTATACTTACTTCAAACATATCAGCAACAGAGTTATAACAGTTATTTTGAATGAAGAAACTTTATGTTTATAGAACTCTTTTCCAACCTAAAAGATTCTGTAATTCTATAATCTTCCCATACTGTTCTGGCTAGCTAAGGCTTTTTATTACAGTGCTGAAGGGCACTGTTTTGGAATATATTGCCTTTGAAAGGAACACACAGTTATACTAAACTGAAATCAGTTAACACTCAACTGAAATCTTGGTGTATTTTTGCTGTCATAAAGAGGGTTGTTGAGTATATGGTATCCTTGGTGCATACAAATTAGGACATGAAGGTAGTATCACCTCACAAATTCAACCTTATTATGAAAACTGTGGAAATAATTTGGCTCACATTTTTGTCAATGGCTAAAAAATAGTGAATTCATGGAGAATGTTCAGGAAAAACTTGACTCTGTCTTACAGCCACAGCCATGAGAAGGTTAAGAAACAACTTAAATAATTTGTTCTTTGCCTACATGAGAGATTTCTGATTGACAGCTCTTTAATATAAAAAGTTTTAATGAGCTCAACTGTTTGAGATGGAAATTGGACAAATTCAGATAGCAAATAAGTCACAGTTGTTAAACAGGACAATTAATCATTGAAACAATTTACCTAGGATGTGAAACATTCTGACTTGGCATAAAGATAGGGTAAAAGAGATTGTTTGATACCATTTTACCTAGTTCATTATGCAGGAGGCTGAAATACTTGAATATGATGGTCTCCACAAGAGCTTGAATTGTTAGAGATTTATCTTTATGAAAATAAAGCAAATGACTACATGGCAGTAATAAATCTTCCACAACGAATGTGAATTTGCTGGACAATTTACATACTGTTACCAGCACTACTTTGCAAGGTAACTAGTACTTTAAATGATGGCCATAGTATTGCTTAGGCAGTGCTAGGATCTATCTTCATCAGAAGAGATTTCTAGGAGGAAGAGGATAAAACCAGGCTCAGTGGAGTTAGGGCTGGGCTCTGGTGTGTTAGGGAAATTTGGATCAGTTCTAAACTATTTTCTTAGAATTACTTGGAAGTCACAGAAAGGCATCTACTGCCCCTTCATAGATGTTCTTGGCATTGCCAAGATGGAAACTGGAAAATATAGGTATTGCTGTATGCGTAATTACTGTGCATTCAGAGCATTCAGGTTTTAACTCATGTACAAGTTGTGAGTACTAAGCAGAATGTGTTACTGGTACTATGTTATTGTCAAAAGAAAAAACCACGTAAGGGGTAGCAGTGTCTCCAACTAAGTGTTCATGTCCAGTGGATACAGTTAATGAAATTCTCTCTTACATACAGAGGTCAGTTTTGATGGAGTTGATTTGGTCACACTTTCCTCCCATTCTGTATTCTTTACTTAACTGCCTTAGAGTTTCTGAAAGAGAAACGTTACCTGAAAGTGGTTTTAGAGTAACAAAGTGTTACATCCTTTCTGAAATTATTAGGATCATCCAGACTCTTACAAATTTGCATTTAATATGTGAAGCTGTGTGTTTTTTCTCAAGCGGCATTTCATTCTCTAGAGAATGTTGAATGTTACCTCTTCTTCTCATAGCATTTCAGTCCTGCTTAAACTTGGATTTCCAAGTGCTTCTCTTGACTTTTTGACCTTGAGCTTTGAAATTGTTAGTTTGAATTAGGGAATTGTTTCTAGCTTATTTAAACATTATTTTTTATTAAAGAATTTTAAATAGGTGTTTTAAACAACATTGTACATTTCCAAAAATCTGCTATAGCTTAGAAGTAAGAGAGAGATTCTCCTCTAAACAGCCAAAATCACTGTGTCTGCTTCTGTGTACACTGATAAAATAATGCATGTTTTTAACCATTGAACTAATTTTAGCCATTTCTGCTCCCATTCCAGGTGCAGGACAAGTTTCGTTTGGACCTGTCTGATGAAGAAGCTGTCCATTATATGCAGAGTCTAATTGATGAGAGTGTCCATGCCCTCTTTGCAGCTGTTGTGGAGCAGATACACAAGTTTGCACAGGTGAGGTATTTTCTTGTCAGCTGCTGATCTGTGTGGTAGCTGAGTAAGGCAAGAGGTTGTGAGTGGTAGGTTCATCACTGTGTGATGTTTTAGTTCATTTTACTACAAGATGAAACTGTTTTAGTTCTAAGGATTGGAGAACAAGCTTGTAGAGGTCCTATAAAATATTGTGAAGCACCGTAGCAATCATGCAATGTCTTGCATCTGGGACAAGGCAACTTCTGACACCCATCCAGGCTGGGGAGTGAACAGCCCCAGAGCAGCCCTGCCCAGAAGGCCGTGGGGGTGCTAGGGAGAGGCTGCACATGGCCCGGCCATGGCACTCACACCCCATAGAGCCAAACGTGTCCTGGGCTGCATCCAGAGCCCCGGGGGCAGCAGAGGAGGGAGGGGATTCTGCTCCTCTGCTCTGCTCTGCTCTGCTGAGACCCACCTGGAGCACTGTGCCCAGCCCTGGGCTCCCAGCTTGGGAACTGCAAGGACCTGCTGGAGAAGGTCCAGAGCACTTCAAAAGTTACCAGAGGACTGGACCACCTGTGTTAGGGAGACAGTCTGAGAGAGCTGGGATTGTTCAGACTGGAGAATAGAAGGCTCCAGGAATACCTTACAGCAGCCTTCTTGCTGATGATCTGGGTTGACAATAGATTATTGCCTCTGTTACTTTTATTACAATATACCCTCTGTGAAGAATGAAGTGTTTAACCCAACATCTTATACTCTGTTCTGTATTACTACAATACACACTAAGACTATGAAATACTTGGTACTCATATTTAATAAAACTGTGTTTACAAAAGCATTTCTGCTTTGAATTTCCAATTCTTTTTTTTTTCTTAAAACTATCTGACATTTAGTTTGTGTTGATCAGGGATTTATGATGTTACGCTGTTTGCCTTGAGTATTAGACCATGACAAGAAATGGAATTAAGAGAAAAAAATTAAAATGCTCTGAAAAGCCAGTCATTATCCTGGTTTTTAATTGATTCTTTCTTCAAAAGGCTAGTCAAATTCTGTTACGAACTGAGGAGAACTATTGTTATGGCTATCCATTTTGCTAAAAAGCATCTGTTATTTTCTTGTAATGTAATTTTCATTTATGTATATATTTCATTAAGGTGATGTTTTATGAGATGTGAAAGAAGGAAGTGTAATTATATGGAAATGATGCAAAATTTGTTGTCATTCACTATGGATTACTTTGAACTTTGGATGGAGGATGGTAATTTCATAAGACAAAGTGAAAAATGCCTGGCATCTGCCTTAGGGTTCAAATAACATTAAAAAAAAAAAAAGGTATTAGAAATATTCAAGATTGAAGTTTTAAGTTTGTCGAGTATGTGTGTAGACCTTTCTTTTCATTACATACTGCCAGTCACTTTTTTTTAAGACCTGCCTTTTTACTTCATTGGCCTTAGGTGACTGCCACACTCTCCCAGATAATTGTTACTGCATTTGTGAAAGTGTGTTAAAGGCTTGATTTGGGTGACCTTTTCTTTTTCCATTCAGGCTTGTTTTTGCTTGATCCTTCTTCAGTTTTTAACCCTGCTTTCAAAATCACAGGACAGATTTGTTCAGAATATTTAAAAGTACCCGAGAATGTTATTGCATGTTTCTGTGGGCTGGGGCTCTGAGCAACCTGGTCTAGTGGAGCTATGACAGAGGGGCTGGGATTAGTTGATCTTTAAGGTCCCTTCCAACCAAGCCATTATGTGATTCTGGCTCCCAGGAATGATGTTCTAAGCAAAAAGCTGATACACATTCCAGCAGGCACTGATTGCATCTTCCATTCCTATTCTTGGGTGCTAATATGCAAGCCCACTGGTGTATTACACTAAGGATACCAAATAAGCAGATGTGACAGCCACTACTGTAGGCCTGATACAGTTATCTTATTCTGTGGTTTTTACCTCTCCAGCTGGCCCATGCTGAATTTCATCACAGGGATATTTTCCTGAGGCTCTGTGCAATCTTTGTGCACTGCTGCAGAGTGTGCAACCTGTGTGCTTTTAGTTTTCCTTTCTGCTTTGGGCATCTGGTGCCTAGAATGAAAAACAAGTGTCTTGATTTCTAAGTGCTAAAGGCATCTCAGGACTCAGTGTGATGTTAGTTTTGGAGTTCCAGTTTCTGTCTTTATTTGCACCTAAAAAATTCAGACTTGCAATAAATTTTCTCCTGCAAAGATACTGGATTGCAAGTGTGAGGAGGATGCAAAAAGAATAGACAAAGATTAATCAGCAGTTGACAAGTTTTAATAATCTGTAGTTTATTAATGTATTTTTTAAATACTTCAGAAAACCCAATGAAAAGTAAGTGTAATTAATGTCTATTCTCTATATTATGGTTCTTAGCGATATTTATTACTTCATCAGTCAAAATCATTATCCTTCCTTTTTGTCTGAGGCAGTCTTAAAAATTTGCTGCTGTAGTCTTCATGGAGTCTGCAAATCGTTAAACAAATGAACAATTAATGGGTCGTGAATTTGCCGTAAAGGGGTCATCTTACTCAATGGCCAATTGAAGCTTTCAGCTCCTTCATCTATAATTCTGTATTGAATTGCCAGTGGCCTTGTTCTTCATAGTATTATAAGTTGTCAGGAAAAAAACCCAACTCTACACAGGTGTTATGACACAAGTGTAAACAGCAGATATGGCCTAATGCCACACAATATTTCATTTCAAATGCTGTTTAACCCATTTTCTGTTTATCAGTAGATATTTATTCTTTTACTGCCTTCAAAATAGGCCTGTGAGGAATCTGTGCAGTCTACTGCAGCACTTAAGAGCTTTTTAACAAGGCTGGTTATTATAGTAACCATGGTGTTTCAGTGTTCTATATGTCACTCTGCATTAAGTAAAGCTCTCGGATAAAGTAGTCTGGATGTTTTGGAATCAGCTCAGTATTGTTCTTCTGTAACAATATTCTAAATTGCATTCAGTTTACAGCTGCGTTATGAAGCCTTTAGTTTAATTTCTAATGTGTCTCTAATCTATTATTTTATCAGATATTTTACAGACCTTTTCATGCACTGCCTGTCTCCTTAATGGGTATTTTAAAAAGTTGTCTCAAAAGTAAATAAATTCAGCATTTAGAATAAGCTAATGGTGTTGTACAATAGTTCTCAAGAGGAGGAAAAGGTGCATACTAATTTTAGTTGATACTAATGAAGACTGGATAGCCATTTTTCCCTGGAGAGTCATTTTCATTTTAGCAGCATTATTTATTTCTGCAGAGGAAGGAAACAATCTACAATTGAAGTGTCTAGTTTCACATTTTATTTCTCTTGTAAATTTACAAATCAAGTCAGTTGCATTCAGGGCTGAAATGGTAAGCAGTGATTAGGAAAGTGAAAGCTTGTGGGATACAAGGTGTCTCGCCTAAACTGTAACTGTGCAGTTTTGTGGGTTTATTAATGCTTGGCTGATACCTGTTTAGGAGCAAACTCAGTTTCAGGTGTAGAAGTTGCATGGATTTAGACTATCTCCAGGCTGTAACCCCAGTGCTTCTGCATCAGAGAATGCAGGCACCTCAGCACAGGGCTTCTGTTTTTCTTCCTCCTGGATGTCAAAATAAGATAGGGAATGTCTACCAGCAGGACTGTGTATATTGGATACAATAATTTGTCAAGAGGTATATAGAGTTGGCTTCTGCTTTCTTCCTTAAAAGGTTGTGAAAATCATCTACCCTTACACATTTCACCATGTTTTTAAATACAGTTCAATTTGTGCATAGCATTTGTTCTTTGAGAGTAAAGCAGATTGAGTAATCTCTGTGCTCTTGTGTTTTTTTTCTTTTCTTTCAGTATTGGAGAAAATAAGCTTTTTGCCTGCTCATGGTGGAAACAAGTGAATGCTCAAAACAGAGACTTTCTCAAGCCTTTGTGGACTTAACCAAACAGTTTTGGAAGGCAAAAGCTGCAGATTTAATAGTGAAGAACTGAGAACTCAGAAGGTAGAGAAGCTTTCTGAATCTCTGTTCATTAAAGGTTTAAAACCAACCATTTTTTAAAGGAAGATGATTGTTTGTACCATCCTTGGGAGCCTCAAAGGTTGAAGTAAGCAACTTCCTCTCAAGTCAAAGATAACTGGAAGAGGTTGGATTTAATGGTGTATTCTTGTACGTGTTAATATATTTTCTTATTTAAAAATAGAAGTAGATACAAAGCTAAAGCAGGGAAGCTACAGTTTCTCGGTGCAGAAAAACCCCTCACAAAACTATGGTAATCTTCTTTCATCCCTCCCCACCCACTTTGTTCCCTGAATAAGTTTTAAGTGTAATTCATATGATCCTTTATTTCCTGCCTTAGGCAGTGTTATCATTTAGAATGGACAGTCATTTTTTGCCTGCTTACAAAAGTGTTTTTAAATGCTGATAAGTTACCCCAGCTGGAGGCAGCCAATTAAATGATTGCTAACAAGCTCAGCAATGGGAATGCACTGTGAGCAGTTCAGTATTTCACGCTTTAACTCAAAATGTTTTCTGTACAGTGATTATATATTCTTCACTCTAATAAAAACCTTTGTTGTTGCAGTCTTGAGGTGTTCTGTTTTGTCTTTTTAATCTTACTTGCTGAGACATGGCACACTAGAGGATTAAGTTTGTAACTACTGTCTTTTTGCAAGGATTTTCACTTCTCAGTTTACTTGATGCTGGAATAATACCACTCATGAAATTACTTTTATGCCACATGTTGAGTTCATAATGAATCTGGTTTGTACGATCAATAATGTAATTAGCTCTTCATAAATGTGTGGCTCTCTTCAAAGGGTGCTCTAATAGTTCTGTATTTTTTTAAATAACATTTTAAGTCACGAAGAAATCCTTCCCAATTATA
This sequence comes from Motacilla alba alba, assembly GCF_015832195.1. Classification (NCBI taxonomy): domain Eukaryota; kingdom Metazoa; phylum Chordata; class Aves; order Passeriformes; family Motacillidae; genus Motacilla; species Motacilla alba. The sequence goes on along the minus strand of NC_052046.1, from coordinate 4,649,641 downwards.
AAGATAAGAGGGACTGATTTGAATGTGAATCTGACTGGTATTTGTGAATCAATTTTGCTTTGTGCTTTTGTCCCTTTTTTCCCATGTAGGTATGACTTAAGAACTGCATTACCCTAGTTGCTTGGTGCTCATGTTGTCTAGGAACACACAGTGCTACAGAGGAGCCACAGTATCTTTAGCCTCCCTTATCTTTAGCTCATTCTTCTTTGGAGAAGTATTAATGATAATTTTCTTGTGATTTGTTTGGTTTTTTTCTGTCAGACTTATATATTCCTCAACTGCCTCTGTTTCGCATGAATTTGTTCTATGTGCGGTGCTTTTTGGCACCTTCCAGGTATAAATCTGAGAGCCTGGACTTCTCAGGTATTCAGAGAGAATTGTGAAAAAAAACAAGGTCTTTTTCATTCTTTTAATATATTTCGAATGTGCATCCTATGTGCTCAGACAACTTCTGATCTTTATGAAGCAGTCACACTTCATTTGACTTGAATTCTCATCTCCGACCCCAGCCCTTTCAACTGTACATATTGTAGGATTTTTCATCTATTTCTTTTGAAGAAAACTTCCTGTTCTTCCTGCTCAAGTCTAATTACGAAGGATATGGGCATGACCCAGTGTGTACCAGTTGACCAGACAGGCCAAGGTTGTCTCCTTATTAAAACCCAAAAGACATCATCAACTCGATCCTACAACGCATTTTACTTTGCAGAGATGTTTATAAACTGTTAAATATTGACCTTTATAAATGCACGGTTGTTCACTATGTCTTGTGTTTTAGAATTAGCCTGTTCATATGCTGGACTATGCAACAGCCTATTATAACTGTACTCTTAAGTTATAAATGTTAGCATGTGAACCCAAGTCGAATGTGATTACAGCAGGTAAGGCTTAGGAAGAGCCAGACTTCACTGTCCACTTTTTAAATGGAGACTATCAAGCACAAAAGGAGAAAAACTTGCTTGAATCAGTGGAAAATAGTCCAGCCAGTGTGTTCATCTGTGTTTCTGCATGTGGAGTGACTCTGCATATATTTTCAGTGTATTTTCCAAAGAATTCTGTAAAACAGTGAGCACTGACAAGGCAACTGGAAATGTCTCTCATCCAGCTTGTGACTTTTTTTAGGCTGATTCACCTGTTCTGTTCCTAGCTCTTAGGAACCCCTATAGAATGAAGAACAGGACAGCACTGAGGCTGCTACAACATATTAGATGCAAGTAGATTTATAGTTTAAGCCTCGTCTTCTAAATACCAAGTATTGTTCAAAATTTAAAAACACGAATAGGTTTATTTTTTATAATTTTATACAAAGGTCTGACTGTTTTGTAAAATCTGATGGCTCTTAGCACCTCATGTGGCATAATTTATTTAAAGTGAAACAGACAGTTGAAAAGAAGAAAACCAAACAAGCTGGGTTGCTATGGGGAAATAAGTTACTTTGTTTTAAATGAAAGATTTTTTTTTTTTTTTTGTTACCAAAATCTTTGACTTGCTGGAGTAAATATGTATAATAGATTATCTATCACGGCTTGATACCGCTGTATAATACCATGAGTGTATGATGTGTCTGTTGTCTCTAATAAATTTGGAATCCCTTGAATAACTACATAAAGTTCTGTCTTGAGGAGTACAATTCTTAAAGGTGAAATCCTTGTATATTTCACAAAGGCAGAACCCCAGTCAGGTGAAGGTAGCCACGTGAATGTCAGACAGGAGTTTAACCCTGCACTTCTGTTTGTGTGAGTGCATAAACGGAGTAAACACACTCAACACACAGCTCTGCAGTGAGCCTGAGGGAGGCAGTGAGCTCCATCATGTGTACTGGAGCATGGTGCAGTGTGCAGCAGGAAACCAGGCTGTACCAGGTGTCTCACAGAGTAACTTGTCAGAAGTCACCCTCTTAAGTCTGTCCGGGAAGCATTACAGAGCAGAAGAAATAAAACAGTCAGTAATTGTGCCATGGACTTATTTTGACCAGCAGTTGTATTTTATATAACTTGAGATAAGAAGTACAATAAAACTACTTTGTGTGTGTTTTATTTGCCTTTCAGCATTCATCTTGGTCTCATATTGATCTTTTTTCTTACAGAATCTGTAGTGGTTCTTTGGGATTGAGGGTGGGAGAAGCAAGTTAAATAATTTCATTTTTCCTTTCCTACTGTAGACTGTCCTTTGTTGTTTTCAACTGCCACTGCATCAGGAGCAGAAAGTACCACAGTAAGCTTTTCTTTTGAGGGTAAAGAAGCAATAATTGCCAAAGTAGGATTTTTGGGGAAGTCAGGGTATGGGAGTGAAAAAGATGTGAATGTGCTCTGTGCTTTTAATACAAAAGCCCTTTACTTTTGGTAAGAAACATCCCTGTTCTTACAGACAGTTACCTGGTTTTGTTGTTCCTGTGCAGTTTAAAATAAAAAGTGCTTTTGCAAGGCTTTATAAGAGTAATGACTTTGGAAAAAGGAAGGCGAATGGCAATTATAACACACCCTTGCAGAGTGTGTATAGCAGAAAGAGAGGTAGTCTAAATAGCCTGCCTTTTGTAGTCAGGAGAGGTTTTACTCACAAGACCTGGTATCATCAGCAGATGGTAAAATCCTGTGGTTATTATGAAGTATCTGGTGCCTACATTTAAGGAGTCTTGAGGGAGTCATTAGAAACAGACTGCAGGTGGATTGTGTTAAAATAGATTTTTGTAACCTCTTCAGCTGATGTGATGATTCTTTGTAATAGTGAGGCTGCTCAAAGTGTGATATTGGTGCCCTACTGTCCTTCTGTCATTTAGATTGGACCCTTCAAGGGTGAAAGAAATTTCATTTTGGAGGATAAAATGCCCAACCCCTGTTGCTTCCTGAGTATTAACAGTGAAGTGTTTCACCTGCCTGGGTTCAAACCTGAAACACCAAGAACACTGCTTGGGGAAGATTCCATAGCTCATCTATACACAGGCATTAATCACTTCAGCTGTGTGTGGGACAGTCCTTTCCAAAGGGAATTAAGCTATACCTGGGGAGTACTTAAATTCCAGATAAAACACCTCTGTAATTAGAAACTGTGCAAAACTTTACCATTTGGAATTCCTTCCCTTGATAGAAGAGTGACCTGTTCAGTGGTGAGGGCTCAGCAGGTGGCAGTTTACAAGGGTCAATGTTCATAACCTGCAGTGTAGAAAAAGTGATGTGAAGGTGTGGCTGAACCGCTGTGGGTAGCTCTGGAATCCTTTCTTCCATGGTCAGGCAATTCACTTTGGTCCAGCCTGCTGTCCTCACAGTGACAGTCAGATAATTCCACTTTCTTTCTCTTGCTCTGTGTTTAGATTTTGATTGGATCATGTAACAGGTAAATCATAAAGATACACATTCCAAAGTGACAAACAAACTGCTTTGTCTCTACTTCATCTATTAAGTGGGAAGATAATTTGCCTTTTTTGGTGTGTTTTCTTTCACTGGGCATCAGAATATAAAGGTAATTGTAACTAAAGGGTTTTCTCTCTCACATCCAACTTAACATCTCTCACTGACTGCAGACTGAAAAACTTGTGCTACAAAACAAAAAAGAAAAATTAAGTAAGTTTATTTTCTTGTACAGACATGTATGAACAGTTTTCTAGCTGAAATGATAGGAAGTAATTAGGTGGAATCTCTGCTTTTGACAAAGCATCCACAAACTTCGTCCCTTTGAACTTCAGGTGGGGTAACCCAAGTTCCATATCTAGGTGCATGTATAGAGAGATGGTTGTGCATCTTGCCTACCTGATGGTGTAGCATCTTGTCCTGTGTCCTCAGGGCAGGGACAGAGCTTTTCTTCTTTTCCAGTAAATACTGGATTGGGTTTTTTTTCCCTTATCTGGTGATGTCAGTTATACTTACTCTGTGCATTCAGCTGTCCTGTCATTTTTCTAATGCTGTATTTTCATTAATTGACATACAAGTGAGAGATTTCTGATGAAAGCACAGCTGGTCTAGTAGCAGTGTCTATTCCCTGAAGTGGGCAGCTTCCATTTCAGCTAAAACTTGTTTTCTCTCTTTGCCTGTCCCTGCTGGGAGCCATTTTTATGCAGATAACATCCCTGATCCTGCAGTGACAGACTCAGGCGCTGAGTTTTCTGACCCCAGGCCAGTGAAGGGCAGACATTGGTGCAGTGATGGTTGTCGGAGTCATTCACCAACCTCAGGGATGAGGACGTCGCTGGCATGGCAGGAAGCTCGCTCTTTAAAGGAATGATTCAGGTGACGTCTCTGGTCAGGTTCTCTTTTTCCAGTGGAAAGCACAGCTGCAAACTTTGGGACAGTGAATGAGGTTGTCTTAAAAGCAAACTACATGGCAGAGACCTGGCTGTGGAGACCTGTAAGACCTGTGCTTGTTGAAATCCTGAATGTGGGAGAAAATGTGGTTATATAGTTCAGAGGTGTTATGCATAGTTAATCCACAAAATTTACTAAAACCTGTAGGTGGTGCATTTTCAAGGATACTGGCCCATATTGCATTTATCTTTTCCAAGTTGCAGTGTGCCAGTTAACAAGGTGCTCTGTGGCATCTCACTCCAAACGAGCAGATGACAGGTCTCAGCTCCTGTTCTGCTTCTAACTTGACAAGAGCTACTTTTGAAACGAGAACTGAGAGGCTCTGTGCTACAATCATGGCATGTTGTCCATTGGCCTTGAAGATTTTTCGCTTCTTGAACTTGCATTTCCCTTCCAGCTCTGTAAACTCAGTGGTGCAGAACCCATTTTTAACTTGTCTCACACAAAAAGTACCACAGCTTGGGGCTTTAATTTGAAATGGATCTGGGAAGTGCCATTATAACTTGCCAAACAGCAGTGTGTTTTGATTGCACTTTGTGCTCAGACTTGGTTCATTGGCTTTTGTTTGTTCCATACCTTAAAAGCTCAAAGGTGCCTGAAGAAATGTATTTGCTGGAACCCCTGTCCCTGTCGAACAATGTTCTGGCAGTTCCCTCCACCTTTCTGTCTTAGAAAGCTCTAGTAAAAATAGGGAAAATTCATATTTTTCTGTGCTTTCATTGATTAATTAATCCTACAGTTCTGTACATACACAAGTAAAACTGAACTGAATTACAGCAGTTTTTCAGCTTAAGCAAGCAATTAGTCACAAGACACATTGTCAGGCCTTTTTATCAGCGTCCATGTTTCCTGCATCTGTGTTGTCCCGCTTAGTGTGCACCTGATCCTGATTTAATATGTCGTTACAGATAAATTATTTCATTCAGTGAAGAGATGCAGAAGGATACCTAAAAGCTGCATGATTTTTTTCTCATTTATCACCACATGAAATGCAAATGGGGCTGTATAAGAACAACTGAGAATTATGAGTCCCAAGGATTATCTTCTTGTTTACAGTTTCAGACATATAAATGAGCAAGAACAACTCATTTAAAACTTGGAAATCAGCATAAATCAGGATGCCTACAGCTCAGTCTTACATCTCTATTATGTGTGTATACAAAAGCCTTGCTTAGCACATGCTTTTCCACTATTTCATTATTTGGTTGTCCATGTTTATGTCCCTGGTCATGTACCTACTAACGTTCCTCAATAGTTTTAGTTCCTCAATAGTGTTGAGCCTTCTGTTCAGTCGTAAAGGTTGTTGGTTTTGTTGCTCATACTGAGTTCTCTTGTAGCCATTGCCACTTTTCAGTCCTGGGGTTGGTACTGGGGCAAGGGCACGCACAGCTGTGGGGGTCAGGTTACCAGCTATCCTGAGTTTTGTGACTGCTGTGTCAGCCTTGAATTAGACTCTCTCTGAAGATGCAGTCACTGAATGCTTGAATACAGTTGCACAAAATAACTGTGATGTAGGAGCATTAAGGAGGAACTGGGGGCCATTGCAGTTGCTACCACACTGACACAGATTTGGGGCAATTACCCCTATTTTAATTATACTAGATTAAAGCTGCCAGTTGCATGCATGTTGTGATCCTGTATGTTTCAGCATCCACAGGATCCTGTTCAATTCTTCACTACCCTTGGACAGCTGCTCAAGAATCTCTTCTTCCCATTTGCCTTGCCAGAGTAGGAGGTAAGGATCACCATCCTTAGCTTTTTATTTGAATCACGGATTAGGATTTCTAAAGGAGATTTATTCAAGGTAGGTCCCTGATTTAACCACTATTCTTCCTGGACTGTAGGTATTGCTCTATGGGAGCATGGATCTAGCCATGTTTTCCATATTGTCTTCGTCACCCTGCCATGGCAGTCTTGGCTACCTCAGGCCATTTCAAATGGCGCTATGTGCTTCATTTTAGCCAAACTGGATCACGCCCATATGCCTGCTTTAGCATGGGCTGATTCTGAAATTACTAAATTCCACTGACAATGCTGAACACATTTCCATGGACCATGCTGGGAACTTGAGAGGTACTTGTATAAAGTCGAAATACACATGGCAGTTCTGCTTTCCTGCCAGTACTGGCATGTTCCTTGCAAGAACCAAACAGAGGGTTGTAGTATTGTGTTGTTCAGTGGTAGATGTAATCTCAAGTTCAGTTACGATTTTCTATAGCTTATTCCGGTATCTCCCTAATGTACTGGTTCTGTCCCTGTTGCCTCCTCCCTCCTCCCTGTCAATCTTGTTACTCCTACGCTCAGTTTCCTTAAAGAATCCATAGTTATCCCCTCAACCCCTCCCCAGTGTCCTGCCCGTCACTCGACAACCCGTCCCACCAATCCAGAAACTTCCACTAGAGACCTCGAGTGATAGGCTTGGGCACTGGGGTCCCTCCCCTGAAGTACCTTTATTGGACCCCTTGAATGTCAGTATTCCTGGTCCCCATGCCCCCAAGCTCTCCCACTGGTTGGGGGGTGATCTCCTCCCCTGTTTCCACCCCTGTTTATATTGTGTTGCACAGCCAGTTCATGGCTTCTGTCAGTTGGTTCCCCTGCGTTGCGGATCTCTCTGGAGCTCTCCTCCATAAACCTGGACTTAACCCTTGACTGGAGTCAACTCTTTACTTCCACTGTCATCGCAAGTGTCTCACACAAGCAAGGCCAGAAACCTTAGCCTCCTGAGCAACAGGAGAGTGCCCCCTGCTGTCCGCTGTGGTTCTCCTGTGGTCACGGAGCGTTGGAATGCCAGCTAGCAAAACTCCCTGGGTGACCAGAGGGACACAGAAGAGAGGCTGCCCCTGAGCTTCTGCCGAGGCTTTCAGGTGGCAGTAGGTGCAGCAGCGTGGGTGACACTGCAGCAGGACACCACGAGGATCCCGAGGTAAAGAGTTGAAGGAGAGGACATTCGTATTCAGTCCAATGAAGCTTTATTCAAAGGATGGGTCCAGGACAAGTGACAGCAGAACAGTGGTCCAGCTAGAGTTTTTTAAAGGAGGCTCACCTAGGGGGTGAGAGCACCACACAGCTGATGGGAAAACACTTGGGGAGGAGCATGGAATCTAACAAGACCAAGACAGGGGAGGGGAGAAGCCTCTACGACAAACCAACTGTTGGAACCAGAATAATTGACATCTAACATTCGGGAACAAAAGGGGTGGATCTAGGTTGATGGACAAGGGAAGGGGACAGCACAACTTGGATTGACAGGTCCATACAAGGGCAGGAAGGGAGGAGCAGGGAGACAGGCACGTTGAGTGGCAGCTGAGTGGCGGGAAAACTTAGGGGTAAACAACTTGAGAGAAACCATTCTGAGGGGACAGAACAGTGGTACAAGGATCAAACCATTTTGCTTAACTAACATTGAACCACTAACTGTTCCAATTGAAATAACTTTAGAGTTCATAAAAACACTGCCACAGGAGCGAGACAGGAGCCTCCGAGCAGACACACAGAGTGGCACAGCGACAGAGGGTATTCCTAACTGGATGTCCCAGCCATGGGAGGTTTTGAGAATTTCAAAAGAGTCAGATCCTCGCAGTTGTCAGCAGAGAGGCTCAAGGTACTGGGCCATCTCCATCTCTAAAGGAGGTCATAGCCACGGGCACAAAGACTCTGACCAGCAGAATTCACTGTGAGGCGTGGATTAGGTGTGCATCCAGGCTTTAATTTGTTTCACTCAATAGTCACACACGCGCTTTCCAAGAGGAGTCATAGGGAAAGGGTTAATCCTATCACATTTTCATCCAGCTTGTTCCTTTTGTTTCTGTGAGCCTGGAAGGTCTTTGTTTCCATGGGCCCATCTTCACCAGAAATTGAGACCTTCACATACAATAAAAGAGTACAAGCCCCATCACTGAGCACTGTGATACTTTTCCTATACTCAAATACCCATGGACGGGGCTTGGAGCAACCTGGACTAGTGAAAGATGTACCTGCCTGTGGCAATGGATTGAAAAGACATAGTCTGCGGGAAGCAGCTGGGAGGCAGCTTGGAGGAAAATAAGGGCAGGATGCCCTGGGAGGATACTTATGTCAGGTTAGGAGCACAGAGTGGCACCACTTCCCAGGCTCCCTTGTTAACTCATGGAGATGTACCAATGTCAATCAGCCGTTCCCCACTCCCCGTTCTGGAAAGTTCTACAAGCTCTGTATTGCCATTGGTTCTCCTGCAAATTCCACCCCTGTTCCCTTCCCTCATTGGATGAATGTATGTCACTCCTCCTGAGCTTCCCCTCCTACCCTGTTCCCATTGGTTGTGTAGTACCCTGGCCCTGCCCCTTTCCCCTTTGGTTATAAACCCTCACCCCTCCTTAATCTGGGCTCTCCGGTAGCAGAACCTTCCCGGCAGGAGTTGTGTCCCTCTTTGCTCCTGTTCCCCTCATCCCCCGGACCCTCAGCCTTCCTTCCCAATAAACTCTATTGGATCATCTGCCTGAAGAGTCGTCCTTCTTCCTGGTGTTGTCTTTGGATACGCTATCCGGGACTGAGTTCTTGGGTGAGCTGAAGGGGCTCCTCCCGGCTAGATCAGGGTCGCTTCTGGGAAAGTGGGCATCCCCTACGACTACCCTCAGGAACCAGAGAGCTCACGACAGTCTTTAACATTACCTCCAACCCAAACCACTCTGTGATTCTGTGAGAGCTATAATGAGCAGTCTCCGCCCAGAACCACAGGAGATGGTGGTGTCCCAAGAAGACAGTTGCAGCAGAGAGCACCACGTTCTAGAAATGCCAACTTCTCAGAAGCTGGAGCAGAGTCAAGTGTACTTCACACAACTGGGCACATCGACCACGCTTAAACCACAGAGGAGATAATTACATGGCCCCAGAAAATCAAGTAGCTGTTCTCTTACACTCAGCTTGGGCTCTGAATCTTCCCATAGCATCCAGTTGCCATGACAGGTAGGCTTCAGATGTACTTTCTCTGATCTCTCTTATTTACCTGTTTCCAAGTGTTTTGTAAACCTTAAAATAGAAAATGTCTTCAGTTTCTAGTAGTGGAGAGATGCCAGACGAGGCCTAAATTATTAACTTTTCTGAGGCAGAGATTTGCATGAATTATGTCAAATTAAACATAAATTTCTATTCATATTGCAGTTTTCAAATGTCTCTGGAGGATTTTATTGGTTATTCCTTTCATATTTTCTTTAATTCTATAAAATACAGCATGACTGAGGATGAGAAGGAGGATTTTTTTCTTATTAACATTTATCTGAATAATTGAAGAAATTAAGTTTACTTGAACTTGAAATAATTTTGGTGACTTCCTGCTGGCACAAGAAAGGACAGACTTCATCCCAGTGCTCCATGGCTATCACACCAGTTGTTTTCCATTTCACATATATGAAGAGTTCTGCCAATCTCCTTTGAATCCTATATATCTGGCATCAAGTATCAATTATCCAAGTGGTTCTTATTTCATTTGTTGCATCCATCTGTGTTGTCTTCTCTTGACCTTTTAAATCTGCAAGCTCTTCTGAGCAAGGATCATATAATTACATTTGCATTGTGATTATTGCCAAAGGTCTAGAATCAATGAGTGTTCCTATAATGTAAATAGTTATGGAAGAAACTAGCAATCCAAGCCCAGATGACAAAGCATTTGTAAATAACGTAGCTAGATCTGGATAGTTAAATTAACTGTAAAATCAGAAGGAACACTGGATAGCTGCACAACAGCCTGTGAAGAAAATGTGTACTTGCACATTTTCATTTTGATCATCCTGAAAATAACAGAATACAGAAATTAAAAACTTTAATTAAAATAATTAAAAACAAAGAAATTTGTTCTCTAATTCACAGTGAGAAGAGTTGTCAACTATTGGTTTTAAACCAAACTGTGTAAGCACAGTAAAATTTTCTTATCTAGATTTCTACACTGCAGCAAATGACTTCTGGTGGAGAACAAAACAGGTAATATATTCAGAGACCTTAGCATTACACAATATAGAGCTGGAAAGAGACATCCAAAAGTTCAGCCTGAAAAATGTTACTGTTAAGGGGGCAGAAATGCCTTCCTGTGACTGACTTCCCACCCTGAAGGCACCTGCTGGATTGCAAAAACAGTTATCCAAGGTTTATTTGCAACAAAATGATCGAATGATAGAATAATTTGGGTTTAAATAGATGTTTACAGACCATCCAGTTCCACACCCCCTGCCGTGGGCAGGGACACCTTCCACCAGATCAGATTGCTCAGAGCCCCATCCAACCTGGCCTGGGACACTCCCAGGGATGGGGCAGCCACAGCTGCTCTGGTTGACCTCTGCCAGGGCCTTACCACTCTCATTGTAAAACATTTCTTCCTAATATCTAGTCTAAATTTACCTTCTTTTAGCTTAAAAGCACTGTCCCTTTTCCTGTTGCTAGAGGTCTAATAAAAAGTCTGTCCCCATCTTTCTTATAAGCACTCTGTAAGTTTTGAAAGTCTGCTCAGTGGAGCACCACCATCACCATAAGGAAAAACTGGCTTTTTGCAGGTCCAACTGCTGAAATGCTTATTCAGGTAAGAGATTCCAGAGTTTTAATTCCCAAAATAATTTAAGGAAAAATCTTTTCATGCTCAGCAGCAGTCCAACAGCAACTGAACATTAGGATTTGTCAGAATTGGAGAATGTACAGAGAACATCCTCATGCTGCTGCATGTGTGCATGTGCATCCACACACTGAATGCAAGGAAAGAAAAATGGGTGTCACATTCAAAAATGGACTCCAAAATGGACTGGGCCTAGAGAATAGGAAGATGAGTAAAAAGCATAAGCAAGGGAAGAAAATGCCTCCTAACACAGGACCAAGAGCTGGACCAGGAAGCTTCAGTCTAGGAAGGAGATGAATGAAGATGTGAAAGAATTCTTTAAAATCTGCAATGCCAGTGTCCAGTTCTGGGCTACCCAGTACAAGAAAGAAAAAAACTTGCTGAGGAAGTTCTCCTTTCACTGTAAAGAGAGGCTGAGAAAGCTGGGGCTGCTCAGCCTAGAGAAGAGAATGCACAGGGGCATCTTACCCATGTGTATAAACAGCCATTGGGAAGGAATGAAGAGGAGGGTCAGACTGTCCTCCACAGTGACCAGCAGCATGACAAAAGATGTGGAGGTGGTCAAATTTGGGGACAGGCTGCCCAGAGGAGCGTTGAAATCTCCATCAGTGGATGTGCACAAAACCCAGCTGGACATCTGCTCCAAGTGGCTCTGTTTGAGAAAAAGAGTTGGACCAGGTGGTCTCGACAGGGTCTCTTTATCATAAGCTATTCTGAAAATCCAGTGTTTTAAGGAAAAAAAAAAAAGCAGTACAGAAGAAACTACTGTACTTTCCTTAGTGAACAGATGGTATCAAAGGGAAATTAACAAGACAAAGGTTGGAAACAAATAAAAGAGCTTTTTATACAGTGCATAACTGAACTATGGAGCTCTTTATCATAGTGTTTGTGAATGCTAAATAGCAATTAGATGAATGCATGGAAGAAACATTCATCAAGGTCAATACAGTGTTACCCACAATTCATGGATTTCCCTAATCTACAAGTCATTGGAAACTGAGAGAACAAACAGAAAAAATATTCATATATTCTTACCAATGTGGGCTCAGTCTTCTTTTGACTTTTGTCACAGTTGAGGACATGACATGACAGCTGACCTTGCATTGCTGGTTCTGTGTTTAGAAGTAAAATGCATGTGCATTTTGTAATCCATTTCACTGCAAATGCTATGGGGAAAAGAAATTTAAAAAAAAAAATAGATAAACCAGAGTTTGTCTTAGAAGAAGAAAATGTGCCCTAAGATGCAAAAGAAATTATTTGCATAGAGATCAGGTTTGTTCAGCACAACAGTTCCATTCTCATATCTGCTTTTGATGACTGCCAAGGCTATTTAAAAATTTCATATTTCATATATAATACAGGAAATTCCATACTGAAAACTATTCAAGCATAAGTGACTATTTAATATGCTTTTAAGAGGCTTGGTCTACTTCTAAAGTATAGAAGTTTAAATAAAATTTCTTAAATGACTTAATGTCAGACAGGAATTAGGAAGTCTGATTTTTGCAAAACACAAGAGTATATTAGGAGACTGAAGATTTTCCTGTTTAAAAAAGTAAATCTCACAGTTTTATGGAAATCTGAAGCACATGCTGAAGAAATGTTTTATCATAATTATTTTTTAGGCAAAATAGGGAACAAGAATTTGATTTGCATAAGCCAGAAGACTGGCTATTTCTGTAACGGACTACAGCTGAGGAGACTGAACCCTAGGGCTTTTCTTTAGCTTTGATTATGTCAAAAAAACAAGTTAATAAGCAGCTACACCACTGGCTTGCAGTGCAGGGAAGAAAATGTTTGGGTAAGAGTTTTCATATTTCCTTTCTGGCTGAAGACCTGTGTGCTCAAACAGAGAATAATAAGTAGATGTGACAGGATTTTGTGCAAAGATTCTGAACAAGGTTGAAAATGTTGAGAAATTGGACAGTGTCGGGATTAATTGAAGTCTGGGCAAGCAAGTTTTCTCTTGAAGATGAGAGCAGCTGAAGCTGCCTTTGAACTGATGTCAGTGGGACACTGTGATTAAATACATCTTGTTTTTAAAGCACTGCTGATCCTTGTGGAGCAGTGATTATGAACTAGATCAATTATGCTTCGGTATTCGTTAAGGCTGCATTTTTTTCCTGCTGTTGCCTTCACTCCAAGTCTTTGGAATGACATGGTAGAAAAGGAGGAACTCAGGTTACTAACTCAGGAGGGCTGATAGTTTTGTTTGGGTAGGAAGAATCCCATGGAATATCCTACCTCTTTCTTCCCCCAAATTAGTTTTGAGTATTCCACCTTTAGGTTTTGGGGTTTTGGTTTTGTTTTCTTTCTTTACTTTTCCCCCTTCTCCATATCTGCCTTGGGTGAGTACTGACTTCTGTGGCCAGCACCTGAGCCTGATACATGCTGTGTCATTAAGCTGTTGCGAGCTTCATCTGAAGAACTGAGCACAGGTGTAACTGTTCCAAGTCCCTTTGTCTGTACTTTGATTGCTTTGATAATATTCTTCAATTTTGTGTGATGATAATTAAAGAACATTTAAAGCACTGTGCCCAGAAGAAACATGTAACTGTGCTGAAAGTGGGATAAAAATTTCCTTAATTTAAATGCTGAGACTGTGGGGAAAGAAAAAGGAGGAACTCCTTTAAGGGCTTAAAACAGCTTTTAAGCAGAATTTGAGTGTCTGTAGTGCTGACTCCACCCACTGAGCCAGATCACTTTGACAAATCTCTCAGTCACTCTCTTTGACATTAAAGTTTGTGCCTCAGGTTGAACATGATATAATGCCTGTTTTGCTGGGTTTAAACACCGCCAGCACTTAAACCAGGGCTCTGAGAGCAGGTGAGCCTCTCAGTTTGTGGCAGCCTCAGTCTGATGGGTTTGATCTGAAGAAAAAAGAAACAAAGTCAAGAATCAAGACATCACTCAGACTTTCACCAGCCATGTTACAACAGTTGTCAGATACTGATGAAAGTTCTCCAGAAGAAGGAGAGCCAAAGCCTCTGTCCTTCCTGGGCTCCAGGCCGACATCATTTCCCCGAGTACTGCTTCTTACCACAGGCTGTGATTTCCCTCAGAAATCTCTGTACTGAGTAAAGTTCCATCATACTCCAGGGACTAGAGCAAGGACACGGCCAGAACTTCTCTGCGTAGCATAATCCCCCAAGCTGCTGGAGTCCTCATTCATTAGAGCTCATGAAAGCAGCTAGTTTTGATGACTGATTGATATTAATTACCTCTAGGATATAATCCCTCCTGTCTCTGACTATTTAAATACTCTTCTGAAAAGTCATGTGAGAAAATGAGGAAAAAATCCCTCTTGGAAACTGCTTCCATATCCACTGTTCTTAACCCATTGGCTGTTAATTATTCACTGTGTGTGAGCTCACATTGTACCTTGCAGAAAAGGCACCATGAAAGATGTTATAGATCGCATTTATAAACACAAAGAGCTTTGTAAAACCACTTTCAGTCCATAGTAGTCAAGACAAGCCTACACTACAGTGAGTCAAATGCCTCTCAGATGATTTGGAAAGACTTATAAGACTCAGCACACAGTGATTTTGTTCTCTTTAATCAATTTTCCACAGAGGGACACACTATGAATGCAAACCCTGGCACTGCTGACAAACAGAACCAAGCATATTGAGATTTTCTCCCTTTCCCAAAAGAAGTCAAAACTACAGATACAAATTTTACATGTATATTTTGTTAAGGTTTGTTTTCAGCACAATGTTTTCAACTGGTGGAGCTTTTTGATTAGCTGAAATTAACTACAGTATATGGAAATTATATCTGCCACAGGAAAAGACCCAGAGTGACACAGCAGGACATGAGAGGCTGCTCTGGAAGAAAAAAATTTTCCCCTGAAGGCAGTAGAGCTCATTTTGGGATTCCACTTTAATCATGTGCTGTGGTCTCTCAGTATGTAAAAAAAATACCCCAATCAAAAGGGAATTACTGCCTGCAGATCACACGGTCTGAGAGACATGAAAAACGATGCGCTGCTTCCGTGGGGAATGATTTACTGGCTCAGCATAGGTCCCCTAGAAAAAGGGCTTCTATAATTTTGTTTCTTCCTAAAGGATGAGGAGAAGACACCTGTGCTGTGGCTCAGAATACCTGTTTCAGATCTTTCTCATAGTGAGTTTCTACAGGAGATTGTCTCTAGTATCAAACCCACTTTAGGACATCCTTTTCTTTCTGTTGTCCCACGGCTCATTCTTGCCTCTGTGTTACACTGTGAGATTGTGTGTGATGAAATCATACAAATTAACATGAAACACAGTGAAAAATACAGGGTTCTCCTGAATGGAGAAACTGTATGAAAGATGGTTAACTGAGAGAAGTGATCAATGTAGTTAAAGCACTTCCAGGTCAAAGGAAGATATGCCTTGTTAACACTTAAATGAAGATAAATCAACCCCTGTACACTGCTTAGAGCCCCCAAAATCTGTGCTGTGGGAGAAAAAAAGTTCCCTACATGTTGAGGAATGCACATACCTGCTGAGCAGTACTATGCAAGGAAACAGAGACCACAGAGCACTGTCTTTCCCAGCCCCCGGGGAGTATCTCTGTATTTTGGAAAGGCAGCTGAGCTTCCAGAATAAGTCCAGTTCTGTATGCATGATCTCACTGCCTTCTAAGGGCTTCCTGTGAAGGGCTGAAATGCTTTGGAAAAATTTCGTTGTGGGCTGAGGGTGGTTTAGAAGTTTGGTGCCCATTCATCCTGATGTCTAGTCTTTTAATAGTCAAATAGCCTAGTGGAATAAATGAATGGCAGAGAAACATTTAATGAGATGGATTAAATTCTTGGAAACAAGAGGTTTAATAGCCATTAAAAGTCATCAAGCTTTTTTATTTGCCTCAGGCAGACCAGCAAAGTTATTGGAGACTGCTGTGGAGCTTGAATTAGGTAAACTGAAGCTGTCTTCTAGGAGACATACACACGTGAAGGGAAGCGAGCAAAATCAGAATCAGTTACAAAAGGAGAAAAAAGACAGTGTTGTCTTCGCTTCCTTTTAGGTACAGATCAAATCCAAGGGGGCATCTCTTGGACACCCAAAATGCTGCATTGGAACAACTGGTTCTTTAAACATTGGAAATTTGAAGAATGGAAGAGACTGGTCTGCTATAGGGTGGTCACTCAGCTGAATTTTCAAATGGTGACAGTATTTCTTGTTTTAGTTTCGTCTCCTGAAGCTAGGAGGATTACAAAAATTTCTGGTATTCATTCTCTTTTTAATGATTCTTGCTGCAGACCGCAGCTGTTCTAATCAGCAAAGAAATTAATACCGTCTCCTTTCTTGATTAAAGATTCATTTCCGTGAAACATACATTCATAAAATCTCTTTGTGACCTCCCCAGTCCACCAGATATAGCTGAAACCAGCCAGCAGCTTCAGCAGTTATACTGTGAGGAAGCTCAGATGGATGAAAAGTAGTAACATATACCTTCCAGCACTGAAAATGTGCTCCTTAGCTTTGATGTCTGTCAAATAAAATTATGCTAGCCAATTCCTCCTCTACCAATCCCCAGAATACAGGATATTAAGAGCTTGAATTTTATATGAAAAAAAAAATCTGAACCCAACATGGTGTCTTATTGAAAAATGCTGTTTTATCACCTTAGATCCAGGGGCAAAACCATCACCTTTGATAGAAAGCATTAGCACTCACTTCTCATCACCTCTACTGAGTAAACCACTTCATTGCTGCCATTATATTTAAAACAATCCACATTGTCTGTACTTCTGTCTTCTGAGTATGCCCTTCCCATTGTCCTTCAGTCTCCCATTGAAGACCATGGGGCAAATTTGGGCAACACTTTCATGTGTTCAAATGGAAAATATCCATGATAAAGTCTGGACCTATCCCCTGCAAGATAATCCTTGTCTACATTTTATGGCAAGCAGCTTGAGCAGTCTGAGCCTGATGAAGGTTTAAAGTCCAGCTCTGCAGCCTGAAGAGCTCCTCAGCTTTACAGACAGCTCGGACAGGGCAAAGAGCTGCACTTGGCTGGGATTACACAAAGTTCAATCAAGGAGCAGCAGTTACAACAGCCTTGTGCAGCTTTGTGATTCGGGCTTCAAGCTTTCCAGTAAAATCACTCTTTCTACAGCCTTGATGGTCTGTGGTTTCACCTCCCTCACAGAGAAACCAAGTTTCAACATCTGCAGAGAAGCTTGAGTGGCTGTAGGTAAGGCAAGGAGGCAGAGGATGATCCCTCCAGCCAAGGCAGTGATACCGTTAAGGGCACAGCAATCTTTCTCTCCTGGAAGTGATGGAAAAGCTCCATAATGGAGCAGACATTCCCTGAGCTGCACAGATGCCACATTAGTGCTACCCCCAGGTGTGCAGTGGGAGCTAATTGAGGCAATTGAGCGGGACATCGGAGCGTCGCAGGAATCGCCAGCCTGGCACGCGGGACCCAGGTGTGCTTTGGGAACAAATTGGATCAGGGACCGAAGGCAAGACGAGGCTTTGACGGGGAGGCAGCAGGCTTGGGAGGGAGGAAAGAAGAATAAGTAAATCAGGGAGTTTGGTGCAGCAAGGAGTGGGGGTAGTGCTGAAAATAAATGCACTGTGTGGCTCAGTGCAGGGCTTAGAGGGCACTCAGTAGGATTTGCTGGAACCCCCCGATGATGTATGGGGAGAGCTGTTCCTTGCCCAGGCTCTCTGATGCTCCTGCTGCTGATGACGCTGCTTCAGCATGTGCTCAGCTGCAGCATTTGCTTCCTTCCATGAGAGCCCAGCGTGCAGTCTGAGAGGGGAGGAACAGGCTGGGGAGCTCCAGGGATGTGTGTGCTCCACGGTGCCCATTTTTGAATCACTGAAATTAGAAAAGACCTCTAAAATCATTGAGTCCAACCACTGAACCAGCACTGAGCTGAAACCTTCCTTGAGCAGACGGGATATGGGTCCTGCCTTTCCGATAGAGGCAGCTGGCTAAAGGACTCTTTTCACGCCAATTTTAAAGCATTTTAACCTTTCCTCCATTTTAAAGGCAGTCTGCAGGCTGCTTTGAGCTGCTGCTGCAGAACAGACCTGTCCTCCATCCAGGAGGACATGGAGAGCTGGGCACAAAAAGGGCTGGGCCCTTCCCACCACCAATGCCAGCTTAAAATAACATACAACCCACCCAGGGGTAGTATCTCTTCTAGTTAAATAAATTTAGCCACCCAAAAACTTTGCTGGATCAGGCTCCTGTTGCTGTAGAATGTGGCAACATCTGCCTGGAGACTTTTTTTTGGTCTGTGGAGTTAGCAGCTATAATCTTTGAGCAGTTTTTAGACTGAGCAAATGCTCTGTGCATATTAAGCTGTTTTACTGCTTCTGTTTTCTGATAAAACTTAACAATGATGTGAAAACAGTGTCAGTTCTGAGTTTCCCATGGAATTTGGATTGTTCTGCCACCATCTGTCTGCATTACTGACTTTCAAAACTGTAGGAGATAAAGACTGATAGTTTATCAAGCCACCTTTCTGATGTTCAGCTTTCTGGCAGACTGATGAAAATGTGTGTTGAATCCTAGTCTTGTCTTAGAAGCAGAGAGTCAGCCCTAAAAAGTGAAGCTGAAACAGGGAAGGTTTAAGTTGTATATTAGGGAAAGAAATCTTCTCCAAAAAAGTGGTCAGGCACTGGAACAGGCTGCCCTGGGGCAGTGGTAGAATCACTGTCTTGGGAAATGTCCAAAAATTGTTTAGATGTGGCACCTGGGGAGGTGTTTTCACGATGAACCTGCCAGTGGTGGGTTAATGGTTGGATTTGATGGTCTTAGAGATCTTTCCAGCCTTAATGATTCTGTGTTTCTTAGTAATAACTATTCAGTAATGCCCTAGAAAAAGCTAATGAAGCAGTTCATACCTCAGTGCATGGGGTTTTTAATGGCTCTTTATGTTCTTTAAGGGAGAAAGTTCAAAACCAAATACACCCAAAAAGGCAGGGAGAGAAGGTTTTCAAGAAACAGTGGTTTCTTGGGAAAAAAAAAAAAAAAAAGTTCTGTAGGGGATATGATGGCACTGTCTTTTTAAACTGGACCTTTTACATTATTTCTAACACCCAAATATCAAGAAATACATTCAGCTTCTCATTCATCATAGGCACCTATGGTGCTGGCTTGATTACAGACATATGAAGTGCTCTGGGCTCCATACTTTTAGTTTACAGAAGACCCTGTAAAGGTGAGTTTTGTGCTGTTTTATACAGGAGCGGACTTCAGAGGGTAGGATTTCCAGCCTGCCTTCTACTTTGTTGTTTAGGGAGGCACAAGAGTGCTTCCAGTAATAAATTGAGCATTTATCTAATTCACAGTGATTTTCATAGCACCTTGTCTTGGGTCTTTAAGTGACTCTTCAGAGTTCCACATCACCTGTATAATTTCTTCTTATCCTCATTCAAATTCTGCAAAGTCAAAATTAGATTAGAGACTCTAGTTTCAAAAAACCATTTATGTACATTAACTCAGGGAAATAAAACCCCACCACACAACACTTTGGCACTAAGCAAGGTCCTAACTGCCATGCAATCTCATTGAGCTGAATCTGTCCTAGAATTTGTTCTCCCCAGGCAGAATGGGCACAGCAAACCATTTTGTCTGAATGGTTCCCCTGGGAGTAGTTATATCCTACATATTTTTTTCTGCAGCACACGAAGTTCCCTGCCATCCCTTCAGCCTTGTTGATAGAGCTGCAGTTTAAACCCGGTCTGTGAAATTATTTGTGTTAAAACAAACAGCAAAACCTTATTTACTGCATCATTTTTGTTTTTGCCTTGTTCAACATCACTGTAGACTCTGTTGTGCTGGTACAGCAGATGGAAGGGTAAAGTGAAGGGGAAAGGGGGAAAAGGAAGAGGAAAGGGAAGAGGAAGTTTTCTTTAGAGAAAGAAACTGAAGGAGTGTCTTTACCTCCATCCCTTTTTGCTGTGCTCTTTTCTTTCTTGATAGGCAAGGGTTGGGGCTTGGCACATCAGTAATAGCCAGTTCCCTTTCAAAGGGAAAAAAAGGTGCATAGTGACCCCCGAGTTAGGAAGGAAGCAGAGGAATGCTGTGTAGTGCATGCATTTTCCTGGCACATATGATAAATTTCTTTTTAATACCCCTAGCATTTTGTAATTTGAACTGCTGCCTGCTATTTGTTTTACTTTAATCTGTGTCATTTCTCTGTGTTTATTATCTTCCTTCCCACTGTCCCTCAAGTTCTGCATTTTTATCCAGCCTCCTACGGTATTAGCAAGCCTTTTCATGAAGGGAGGACTGTGCTTGTGGCGAGAGAAAACTTCAATAAATTACCCATGCAATTTGTAACTGTCAGAGTACAAAATACAAAGTACTTTAAAAAAATAAATAAAACAAATGTTTGCATTTACATTCCATACTGGGAACTTTTATTTTCCACTAAAACTAAACCCTTTATCTAAACTGTCAGTGTTATAGATGGCGCCTTTATATATTTAAAGATTTGCATAGTTTTTATCAAATTGATGCACTTAACTGATTTAACATTCCAGTCAGTTATTTGGGAAGGGGGAAGAGATAATATTTTAAAAGAATATGAAAAATGGATTGCCTTTATTCAGGTCAGTTCATTAATCTGTCTTGCATTTGTTCACTTCAGACACTGCAGCTCTTTTTGGTGTTTATTCAGGATATAGTATCTGAGAGATGCATTCTGGGATTGCTCATCCATCTTGGTTTTCTTTATAAAAAATTGCCACTCCTCCCATGTTTGTTACCAGAAGTCCACACATGGTGCTGAATGCCCTGACCAACACTGAAGATTAATTCTGGAATCACATATTGAAGCAAGGAGGTTTGGGTTGGGTTGGTTTAGTTTGATTTGCTTTTTTGGAAGCCATATGTTAAAGTTCAGCACTGCATTTTCAGATCCCGAGATCAGCTTTAACCTGCTGGCTACTGTGTGTTTTGTGACCATTCTGCACAGATAGTGCAAATCTACCATTGTTCTCCAAAACTGCAAATTCCTCTCAGCCTAACTCAGTCTGTCAGAGCTGCCTTTCCCTCTCCCAGCGTGGGTAAGGCATGTGCCTACAGAGTTCAGGCAGCAAGCCAACAAAATCCTGATCCATCACTTTTACAGTATGGGATTTCTTATGGCTGAACTCACTGAACTGATTTACTCAGCGAGCTCAGGAACACCAGGGGTGGTGCAAGTGGGACAGGGTATTTCTCTGCGGCAGTCCCAGTCCAATTTATCCTGACATGGAGCAAAACCTTTGAACTACCTCAGTCTGTTGATACAGCAGATTTTTACACTGAAAGTGCCCACTTTCGTCCCTGGTGGCTGGAGTGCAATAGTTTGTTTAACAGTCTTAACTAGAGAAATTATATTAAGGAATATTCAGTCCAGTGCACTAAAGCATAATAAAATTGGGTAGCAGGAAGGCTAGGTCAAATAAATTCAAATGGAAAAGAATGAATTCAGTCAAGGTGTTTAAGCACTTTGTAAGCTTGGCAAAAAAGGCGGTAAATTCACAATGGAACATTTACACCAAGACTGGATGTCTTACTTAATGATAAGCTATAGTTCAGCTACCAGCAAGTTATTGGGCTTGATAGTGTTCAGTTAGGGAGAAAGAAAGAATAATTCCCTCCGCCACAGTAGGTGAAATCCTATGGCCTGTGTTAAACAGAAGGTCATGCTTGCAGAGGGCTATGATCAATTCTCCTTTGAGCTCTATGAATCTCTGCTGGTAGGTGTTTTAGGTTTCCATTTGTTCTGTGTTTTACTGAATACGTGAAAGGAAGTCCCAGACCTCTGTATGTGAAATTGGCTGCAACTGTATTCGTCTCTCAAAAGCTCTCTGGCCTTTGAAAACATACATCTCAATACAAACACTGACAGACTGCAGTGTCATCTAGGCACTCTCAGGTTGCTGAAGCCGTAGAATTTGGGTTACAATATTGAAAGTTTAAATTCTATTTCTGACAAAAAAGTGGTGACTGGACACAGGTTCTTTCAAATTTTGAGTTTTGTGCCCCATCATCCAAATGAGTTTTGGACCCTCAGTATTAGGCAGCCAGGATTCACATCTGGGAGAATCCAATAACAGAGGAAATGCAGCAGAGAACCCACTGTAGGCGCGATGTGTCTGGAAGCAGTGGGCATGTATGCCCATGGAAAGTCCTACTCTGGGACTCCTTTATTTTTTGGTTTGGTTTTGTTTGGTCTTATTGTTGTTGTTTTTTGGGTTTTTTTGCTTTTTGGGGGGGGTTTCTTTGTATGTTTGTTTTGGGGGTTTTTTGGGTTGGTTTGTTGGGGGTTTTGGGGGGGGTTGTTTGGTTTTTTGTTTGTTTGTTTTAGGGTTTTTTGTTTGTTTTTTTAAACCTCATGAAGTGAGTTTCTGTTCTTCTACCTGATACTCTGTGTTATGCCACTCAGGAATGGGAGTTCAAACTCCACCTGGCTGAGCTGAGTGGAGTTTATCCTGAGCACTAGGCATCATAGAATCACTCCATATCCTAAGCTGGAAGAGACCCACAGGGACCATCAAGTCCAACTCCTGAACTCCCGGCCCTGCACACCACCATGTGCCTGAGCACATTGCCTTGAACTCCATCAGCCTTGGCACTGTGACCATTCCCTGGGGAGACTGTTCCAGTGTAAGAGGGACCAATCTGATTTTCATTTATGCCTCAGCATATGTTTTACTCTTAGAGAGGCTGTACACGTGCTTGCAGCCCTGGTCCCAGGAAGACTTCTCCCGCCAGTCACTCAGGGCAGACAAAGCCTCCGTGAGAAGGAAGCCCGCCATTTGCTGGTGCCGCAAAATGCCCGGATGCCCGCCAAAAATGCCCGCCAAAAACGCCCGTGAGGGCGGGCTGTGGGAGGAGCCTTAGCACATAAGACCAGCTGACTGCGACACACACGGGGACATTTTGTTTGAGCGTCTCGGCTGTCTTGCAGGGTCTGCTCCGCACTTCTTTCAGCCCCCCCCCAGCCCCCTCCACCCGCCGATCTTTTCCTGCCTGCGGCACTGCTTCCCTGCTCCATCATTCCCGCGAACCATGTCGCCATCGCCACGATCGCTGCGCTGTGTCCCCGACGGGGCGGGCGCCGCTGCAGCCATCCACCGCAGCATTCCACTGCAGCCCGCCGCTGCAGCCATCCGCTGCAGCATTCCACTGCAGCCCGCCGCTGCTGCCATCCCCTGCAGCATTCCACTGCAGCCAGCCGCTGCAGCCATCCCCTGCAGCATTCCACTGCAGCCAGCCGCTGCAGCCGTGCCTGCCGGGCCCCGCCGCCGCCGGCCTGCACGCAGCCGAGCCCGCTCGCCCCCACACCAGCCTGCAGGCGGCCAGCCTGTCGCCGCCGCCTGCATTCGGCCGTGCCCGCAGCCACCGCGCTTCGATCCAGGGAGCTGCAGTGCTCCAGGGCAGCCCCCGTGGCCGCGCCGGCCTGGGAAGGGACGCGGAAGGGACGCGCCGCCTGCCGCTGCTCAGAAACCGCTCAGCCCGCCGCCGCGGCTCGGCAAACGCGCTGTGGTTCGCAGCACACGCGCTCTGCCCGCTAAGCTGGTGAAGAATCTTTTCCTGATACCCAGCCTAAACCTCCCCTGACACAGCTGCAG
This sequence comes from Motacilla alba alba, assembly GCF_015832195.1. Taxonomy (NCBI): domain Eukaryota; kingdom Metazoa; phylum Chordata; class Aves; order Passeriformes; family Motacillidae; genus Motacilla; species Motacilla alba. The sequence continues at coordinate 4,626,197 of NC_052046.1, read as the reverse complement.
GCCATTCCCTGGGGTCCTGTCCCTGTCCCCACAGAACAGAGATCAATGCTCGCCCGCCTTTCCCTCACAGAAAGTTGTAACTGCACCGAAGCCCCCCGCCTTCAAACTTCTCTCCTCCTGCAGAACAGACCCAGCGCTCTCAAGCACTCATCACATGGCTTCCCTTCAAGGACCTGCACCACCCTCGTGTCCCTCCTTTGTGCTAATGGTTTAATATCCTTCTCGTATTGCAAAATCCAAAACTGTCCCCAGGACTTGAGGTGATGCTGCCCCGGTACAGAGCAGAACAGGACAATCCTTTCCTTGCCTGGCTGGCAGTGATATACCCCCTGCCTCCTCCCTCCCCAAAAAAATAACCCAGATGAAAGAAAGCCAAAAAATGCTATAACATGCCCTGCCACAAACCTAACCAATCAACCAAACCCAAAACCACATATGCACAAAAAAACCCACAAAGTCAGCACACCCATGATCTCCATTTCAAAATTACCATTCCCCCTGTCTCCGGTCATGAGTGTAGTCTGTCATCTTCCTGAACTTCCATATGAAGTCCAAGTTCAGTATGAAGTTGGAATCAGAGTTGAAATGTTCTTCTGTCTGCAAAGCTGGTCTTTGTCTGCAAAGCTGGTCTTTTCCTGTTGCCCCAAGGTTTCACTGGTCCGTGAAAATACTAACCAAAGGACTGCATTCCTCTTTCTGTCTTGCTGACATTCTCCTATGAGTATTAATGGCACTGGAGGATCCCCAGGCATTGAGAAAAGTGTTATTGAGCTCCCATGCCCTTTTGTATATAAATCCTTGACATGGGAATGTAGCTAAATCATGTAATGATCTTTGTTTTATTTTTTTTTCAAGGATAAAAATTGCTCTCTCTCAAGTGCTAAGAATTCACAATTTCCACCTGAGAGGAAACTAGGGGCTCCAAATTGCAACGCATGGATTTTCTTTTTTAAATATTATGAATATTAAACTTGATCTCGCCCTTTTTGGAGTGGGTAAGGGCAGACCAGTGCTGTTATCCAGCCTCCCTTAAGTTACTGTACCTCCTGCTATTAACTGTTTTTTTCATAGAAAAGTGGGTTTTACTAGTTGTCAAGATTATGTGTAGCAAATATAATGGCAATTACAACATGTTATGGCAGCTCTCAGCACAGGGCTGCAGTTCCAACGTGGGCAAAATCCCCCACTGCTTTCTCTGCCACAGGAACAAGCATTTCATCCACTTTCTTACTGAAATTAATCACTTGACAGCAGCAAAGGCTTGCGACTGGCCTCCTATGACTTGGCTATCTATCATGGATTTCATTTAATATAATAGTACAAAATCTTCTTGCATTCAGATCTGTTTTGATGTTTGTTTAGGAACTTCATAAGCTATTATCTCCCTGGCACCTGATGAAGCCATGCAGAGTTTGGGAACTGCGGGTTGGAATTGCCTGGTCACAGCTGTGGTGGCCATCCAAAGTGCTTGTTACCTTTGCAATTAAACTAAGCTTGTCCTGCCCCTTTAGCCCAGTTTGCTGCCTTTTTATCTCCTGGTAGAGATGAAAAGTAATCTCTTTGACAGATTGACACAGAGAATGTGAGACACACCAGGGCTGTAGCAATTCTGTCATGTGATGGATACTGGGGTCTGGGAATGGTTATCTCCTCTGTGTGTTTGCTAGGTTTTGGTTGTTCCTCCCTGGAGAAAAACTCCTCTGGAGTTTTTTGACCCAGAGCAAGTCTGGAGTGTAACGGCCCCTGAAAAGGCAGGGCTGCTTTTCAAGTAGGAAACTAGCTGTGTACTACCTGTCTTAAAAGGTAGGTTGTCTGTTGGATTGTCCATAGGAGGCATTGGTGAGGCGGTAGTTTCATCTAAAGGTAAAAACCTTTAGATGGAACACATGGTTTTACCCCGCTTATGCGGCATCCACTTTAACCCAGAGGGCATAGACATGCATGTGTATCCACATACCCAGGTGATTAGATGGAATGGTCTTTGCGTCTCCCATTACTCCAGATCTTTGATCAAGACTGGTGGGCGTTCCTCCGCTTTGAGTTGCTGATGCTGGTTGAAGTATCTCACAACCAGCGGGTCAGGGTTTGCAAAGGAGCAGTTGAGAAAGTTCATGGTACAGCATGGAAAGTACATGGAACAGCACTTTGCATAGCCTCGACTGTGGTGAGCTGACCCAGACGTCTTCTCTCTGATGGTTGAGGACTCTCTTTAAGGTCTGATTGTCCTTTCTATTACTGGCTGGCTGGTGGGGGAGTGTGGAATGCTCCTTCGATAATCAGCCCCCCCCATTCCTGCAGGAAATTACCGAACACCTTGGAGGCATTGGCCAGGCCATTGTCAGTCTTAATTACCTTTGGGATCCCCAACGTGGTGAAGGCACCAGGTGTGTGAATTTCATGTAAAGATACATACCAATGTTCCATTGCTCAAACACAGACAGACTAGTGTGTTTCCTCAGACAAAGAGCTGCTTATTATAACTTGATTAATGCTAATGCCACTGTCCATTATGCTTCAATATTTTCTTCTTCAATTTTTTAGCATCCTTCCTTGACATACACTCCCATTGCTTTGGTCCACCTGGTGTATCATAGATAGGAGTATCTATGGAAACAAATATGTCGTCTTGTAAGGGATTATTATACTGCTCTAGGATGCGGCTCATGGAGGCCACAAAGTGGGCATTGCTGTGCCACAGCCTCTTGCATTGCACTCCATGGCACAGAGCCGCTCCCGCTGCCAGCCACTCATGCCCCTGGCCGCTGCTCTCTCTGCACACAAATGAGACTCTTTGTTCTGTATGTGTGAATTTCTTTGTCATGGGTTAATGCTGGTGCAGTGCCAGTGCCCCCATGAAAATATATTTTCCTCAAATGGCTGCTGTGAGATGTGACCAGAAACAGAGCAGAGCAGGCTCAAGCTTAGAAATAGAAAAAACCACAAAACTTTATTAACCTACACTATAATACAAGGAACACACAGCGTTCAGAACGAAAACATTCCAAAACATTCTTCCTTCCCCTACCCAATTTCCACCAAAGCACAGTGAGACAAGACTTTGGATTCTCAGTGAAGTTAGCACCCCTCGGATAATCAACTCTCAGTTCTTCAAGGGAGAGAGGACCATTGTACTATCGTCTTCCACAGGAACCACACTTGAAACCTCTTAGGTTTCCATGTTATACACCTGGAGGAAACCTGCCATCATGACATCCTCCTTTCATGTACAGTGCTCTGCAGGGTTGCTGTCTCTTCTTGGGCCGGTGCCGCCAGGCCACCTTTAGCTCCGAGAGCGTCTCCTCCACGAAGCTGTCTGGTACCGCCCTCAGCCCACCTTCCGCCCAAGCCCGGATGTTGTAATGAAAAAGCCTCACCACAAAATAAAAGGCAGGAGGGCTTCTTGCTTGCTTGATCCAGAGAGATTTATTGAGGGAAAGCAGTAGGGAGCAGCAGGGACACAACCTTCTCTGAAGGGGAGCAGAGGCAAAAAGCCCTGACAGTGGGCGGGGTCCGGGTATATGAACTCAGAGGGAGGTAGGAGGGGTTTAAGGAGGAGTCAGGGTGGGGTGACACAACGTGAACCAATAGGGAAAGGAGGTAGGAGTGGTTACAACCTTGGAACCAATGGGGAACAGAAAACCAGGGAACTTTCTAGAACAGGGGAGTGAGAAGTGGATGACTGACATGATGACTGACATGGGAGCCTGCACTATACATTTGTGGACTCCCAAGGCATTCTCCAGCTTTCTTCCTTCAGACCACCTCCCACACGCTTCCAGATCAACTCAGCCACCAGCTCTTGTTGCCGTGTCATCCTTTTGGATCTATGGTGGCTGAGGAACACCCACTCTATGATTAAGAGGGGGTCCCTCGAGCCTCGGTCCTTAGGTGTTTTGGCAGATGGATCCCACTGAAAAATCAACCCATGGAGGTGTGGCAGAGTTCCCAAAATAATGAAATTGAAAGGCAAGTCTGGATGGTGTCTGTGTGCTTGTCTCTGTGAGATGGTTTTCCGTACCTTTTCCAAGGCTGTGACGGCTTCCTGGGTAAGGGTCCTGGGAGAACTAAGCTCCTCTCCCCCTTTCAAAAGGTTGAAAAGGGGGGCCAAGTCTTCCGTAGGAATACCCAGCCAAGGTCTTACCCAATTCAAAGCCCCGCACAGCTGGTGGACATCCGCTAAAGTGGACACTTTTGGGTTAATTGCCAATGTCTGTGGAACAATGGTCCGCTTTGTAATTTCCAGGCCAAGGTATTTCCAAGGTGGCATCCTCTGAATTTTTCCTTCCTGAAGCTCAAACCCTGCAGAAGTCAATGCATTGATTGTCAGGGCAAGAGCATGGGTAAGTGTGCTATCGTTAGGAGCAAAAACTAAGGTGTCATCTATGTAATGTAGAATGATGGAATTTTTTGCTGCCTCACGGACAGGGGACAGCAAGGAAGAGACATACCGCTGGCAGATCACAGGGCTGTTCTTCATGCCTTGTGGCAGGACTCACCAGTGGTATCTCTTCCTTGGGGCTTCTCGGTTGATGGTGGGAACCGAGAAGGCAAAGCGCGGAGCGTCGTCCGGGTGCCGGGGAATTTGGAAAAGCAATCTTTGATATCTAAGACGGCCAGATTCCAATTTTGAGGGAGCATGGTTGGGGATGGCATCCCTGGCTGGAGAGTGCCCAGGGATAATATTCAATAATATTGTTAATAATATTCAATTATTCAATAATATTGTTAATTTGGCGGAGGTCGTGGAGGAGGCACCATTTGTCTTTGTTAGGTTTTTTAATAACAAAGACTGGGGAGTTCCATGGAGACGTGGACTCCACGATGTTACCTTTCTTTAGCTGCTCTTCCACGAGTTCCGTGAGTGCCTGTAATTTTTGTTTGTTGAGCGGCCACTGCTCTACCCAAATAGGTGAATCTGATTTCCAAGTCAATTTTTGGGTAGGGCGCTCTTCAGTGGCCGCTACTGAAAAACCTGAGGAGCCTTAGGTAGGTCAGTTGTGGCTCCCCACTGGGCCAAAACGTCTCTCCCCCACAGGGGTTCCGCATAGTCTAAAACGAATGGGCGAATAGATGCCAATTGCCCATCCGGCCCCATAATTTGCACCACGCTCTTCGATTGTTTAGCCAATTGAACACCCCCAATGCCCTGGACTTGCCCAGCAGCGTTTTGCAATTCCCACTGTGACGGCCATTCCCTTGCAGGAATGATGGTCACGTCTGCCCCCGTGTCCAACATTCCATTTACACTCGTTGACTGTCCCTTGTTCGTGAGCTGGCAGGTGAGCCGAGGCTTTCCACGCCCTAGTGTCTGTGTCCAGTTCACGTTCAGGGTCGGAGGTGAGTTGTTACTGTGCGCCTCCTGCTCACAGTGCCAGAACTCCGACAGGGTAACAGGAATTGCCTGCGCAATTATTTGTTGCTTAGGCAAAAACACAGGTGGGTGAGCACAGATGACTCCAATGGCGAATTTGTCCGTGTTGGCTGGCAGCATTCCCGGAATGATAGAGATTTCCGGGGGGGTGAATTTTGTGTCTCCTACCACAACGCACTTACATCCTACTTGAAACCAGGTACCTGGTGCCTGAAGCGCGACCATCGCGAGCCTACACTGTGAGTCTGTGATGTTGAGTGACTCAGCCAGTCGCAACCTGTAAGGTGAGACACAGGAAGATATTGTCAAGATTGGTAAAGTCTCCATAGGTGTGATTGTCACGTCCGGTATATTAGAAATAGGTAGGGTGCGGGATTGGGGTCCCCTCCCTGAATTCCCCTCATTAATGGTGTTATCTCCCGCCTTATTTGTATCTGCGCGCAAGGAGGGATTGCGCTCGATACTCAGTTTTTTTGTTGTGCACCATTCCCTTCCATGAATGCCGCCTGCCTCCTCCGAAACTCATAGAACTGGTTCCGCAGGGGGCAGTCGGGCATCCAATGGCTCGAGTCGCCACACAGGTGGCACTGTCCCTGGCTTGGCCTTCTTGCTTGAGTTGGAGTTCGCTGCGCGGCCATCACGTCTCCGCCGAAGTCTGCCGCCTCAGCAAAGGACACCCGGCGTGTTGATGGTCTTGCTCTGTGGTCCTCCCTGAGGATCGATGGCACCTTTCGTTGGCAGACCTCGATCATCTTTTGGATGGTGGGAGGTGGATCCAATGGGAGACTCAAGATAGCAGCCTTGCAGGCCGCGTTGGTGTTTGCGTTGGCCATTTCTACTAAGATCTCCAGTCGGGCGCTCTCCGCCTGGACCTGTTGGTCAATGGCCCTGCGGAGATGCTCGACAAAAACAATAAACGGTTCTTCCGGCCCCTGACATATCCTAGAGAAGGTGGGCTCCTGGGTGATGGAACGGAGCGAGAGGAAGGCCCTTTCAGCCACCTTCGCACTCTCCCGGAGCGCTTGACGGGGGGTGACCCTGGCTTGGGTTGCCCCGTCGGCCCAATTCCCAAGACCGACCAGTAGGTCGGTACAAACCGCTTCACCACTGGGAGTTGTGGCAGTCTCGGTATTCTCCCACAAATCCGGGAGAATATCCCTTATACCCTTTTTCCATGCCTCCTCCCACACCAGGAATTCGGTGGGATTGAGGAGACATGAAAAAAGTGTCCGCAAGTCCGCGGGTACCATGTTAGTTTCTAGCAAAGAGGCCCGAAGGAGCCCCCGGAAGTATTCACTCTCCCGGGAAAACTCCCTCTGAGCCTTGCACAACTCCTTAATAGTGGAGTGGGGGAATGGGGTCCATTGCGCCCGGGTGGGCCCTTCACCTTCTTTTTGATATGAGACTGGGGCCGCAGTTATTAAAGGCGGCACGCCAGTGTCTAAATCCCCCCGATCCCCACCCCCGGAAGTCGGAGCGTGGGAACCGGAAGGCGGGGCGTGGGAACCGGAAGACCAAGGGGAGGGGCCAGGTGTGGGAACCAGGGCGGAGCTTTGGGGTGGAGCTGGTGGAATCGGCTCCGCCTGAGGGGTGTGCACAAAGGGCAGGGTTTGGGAAGAGGGAGGAGAAAGGGGCGTGTAAGAGGGTGGGGGGTTGGGAGAAGGATTAACATAATTCGGGGCAGGGTTATGGAAAATAGGAGGGGCGGGGAAAGGGTTGGCGGGAGAGAGGAAGGGATTATGGGAAGAAGGGTTGGTGGCGGGAAAAGCCACGAGACTGTCGCCATTTTGAGCTCCATGGGAGCCATCTTGTGAAAAGGTCTGGGGGCTGCCGCCCTCCGAGACTGCAAATCTAACCTTGGGACGAACAACCAGGGATTTGGGGGAAAAGGGGTCCGGGGATCGGAAAGAGTCCTCCGAAGTCTGGCCAGGACTCCGGAGGTTGGGGGTTAGGGAACCCTGAGGAAAGCCCGGGGGATGACAGGAACCCGGCGCGGTGCTCTCACGAGCTGCTCCCCTCAGGATCCCTTTATTCTTAGGGGGTGGAACGAGGGTCTGGGGCTCGGGGGTAAGGAGAACAAGAACCGGGGGGTTGTTGTTCCCTCAGTTTCTCCTTTTCTCTCAAGGCAGTTTTAATTTGAAAACTCCAATAAACTAATTTTTTACTTTTGGCTCCCCCCTTAGACTCCAATTGTGATAGTTTTTCGCCAACCAAATTCCAAAATTTAATTTCATTAACTAATTTAGGGGAGACCTGTGGAAACTGAGCGAACAACCAAACAACAAGGTCTTTCAACTCCCTTTTAACAATTTTAACATCCCTCCCCCCAAGGGTACCCACAACTTGGATATAAACTCTTTTCTGCTGAGCGGAGAGTTTAGCACCCATCTCTGTTCAGTAACCGCGAACCTCTGAAGTAAAACAGAAAAGAATCTCAACAAAAAAACCCCAACCACCAGCCCCAACCTCACCGGGTCTAGGGCGAAACCTAAAACCCGACCGGACGAAACCGGTAGATCGGGCAAGGGGCATCTCTCAAAGGTGGGGAGCTGGAGATACTCACCTCTGACCGGCGGGGACTGGGAAAACCTCCAGAGGTCGAGCATCATCCTGGGTCGGCTCCAGGGTGCAGGAGTTGTTGACCCACTCCCTGTCTGGAGCGCCACTCCTAAAACGGGGTCTGCTCACAGAGAAGGGTGGCTTGACGGCCATGGAGCGAGTGGCAATCCACGAAGAGGAGACGAAACTCCCTACGCGATCGTTGACCTCCTGCCGCGGGGTCCGGCGATGTTCTCAGGCCTCATGTTGGGCCCCAAGCTGCCGCGCTGCTGAGTCGAAGTCCTTCTACTCCCCCAGCGGTGGGGAGGAGGCGGCACCGGCTATCTGGGAGCACAGCAGCAGCCAGCAGCGGGGGGCACTACCCTCATGCGCCGGGGCGTCTGGGCAGCGCCTTCGACAGGCAGTGGCAGCGGTGTGGGGAGCGGCTAAGAGAGGATGAAGCTATGAGAAAAGAGGGTCTCCACAAGTGAATGCAGTCCACAAGGCTTTATTGTCCCTGGGGGGGTTCACGAGGGAAGACCAAGAGGAACAAAGAACACCGGTATATAAAGGGGTTGGCACACAGACATTGATACATTACACGAGCCAATGGGGGAAGACTACAGAGTGGGGTGATATATGACTGACCTGGACTAAAACCAATGAGACACGGACTGGGGAGGGGCCCGGGGTTCCCGTCCAATCACCCTCAGGGAAAGGGAGAAGTTTCTGGAAGAGTGGGTGGGGTTTTGGGAGATGGACAGGGCCCGAGAGGAGAGGAAAATGTAACAAGTGGGTCGGTTGTCAAGGGAACCGGGGTGGGGACACGGGCTTGGCAGCTTGCCCAGAACTGGAGGGAACCAACTCAGGAAGAGGGGGAAACCAGGGCTGAACCATCAATAGGGGATTGGGATTACAGAACATTACAGACTGGGGAGAACATTACAAAATGGGGAGAACAATGCAAACAGGGAAAACAATACAAATAGAAGTGAATCCTCACCACAACAGGATTTGAAATCTTTTGTTAAATTTCTGTTAAAGAATTTTCCTGATGTGAGTAAGGAAAACCTTAATTCAGTTTTGTTTTGGGGAACGGTGGGGAAACGCATTTACGAGTTGCAGGTTGAGGGGAATTTTCGGGTCGGGAAATATAATCCTGTGTTTGATTCAATTCTTAGAGTTGTGAAGGCAAAAAGGGAGTTTGGGGTCCCCGGTTCTCCTCCCCCGCATTCCACCCCCCTCGACCCTACCCCTTCTCCCCCGGTGAGTGGGTCTGGAGCTGGATCCTGCCATTCGGCACAGGGCTGCAACCTGCTCCCTGCCACCTCCCCTCCACTCAGTCCCTTTCTCTGCTCGGAGCTGGCCACTCCGGTCAGGGCTCATCCCGCTGCCCAGCACCTAAACCCCCCATCCCCAGTTCGGTACCCAGTTCTGTTAGGACAGGAGTTGGCTCACAAGATTGCGCCTGCCACGTGGCGGGATGCCACAGACATGTTGATGAGGCGCGGAATGGCGGCCCTCCCTTTTCTTCCCCGTCAAGTGTCTGTCAACTGTCGGGTTCCACCCCTGCGTTGGGTTCTCACCCCTCCTCTGCATCGATTGCGTCACCGTCGGGACCCTTCCTTCCACCTCTGCCACTACACCCTCTTGTGGGTTTCTGGAGGGTGGCACCGATCCCCCAGATGACCACGCCCCTGTGGGTGGTGCTAGTCCGCCCTTGCGCCGCCCCCCTCCTCCACTTCCGGCTTCCGGTTCCCACGCCAACGGAACCGGAAATGGCCTTGGCCGGAAGCGGGCCATCATGGCCTTCAAGGGCTCATGCCACCGAGCCCCACCGGTCAATCGGAGAGTTCGTGTCCTAGCTCGGCCTGCCCTGTCCTTCAAGGAGGATGAAGACAGTGACCCTTCTACCCCTGACAACAGGCCAGGGGGGAGCTGGCACAAGATCCGGGAGGAGGCCTTGAGGGAGGGAGACCTCGAGTTAGTGCAGGACTTGGACAGGTTTGCAGCCCCGGTCATCATTAAACGGGGAAGACAGCCGCGGTGTGAGCAAATCCCATACGCGGAGGTGAAAGACCTGAGGAAGGCTGTGAAAGACTACAGGCGGAATTCTCGTATTTTAAAAACGTGCTTGATATGACTTTTACCGGACATGACCTTATCCCGCATAATTTGAAATACATCACCACTGCGCTGTTGTACCCCACTGAGTTTTTATTATGGGAGACCCAGTGGAGAAAGCTGCTTCGGCCCCTTTTGAACAAGTATGATCTTACTGAAGTTTTGGGAGAGGACAATGAGGGACTGGAGGCACTTATGGGAGAGGGCGAGTTTACCCGGCCAGGGGACCAGGTACTTCTGCCCAACAATTTGTTGGAAGAGATTAAAAATGCAGCAAAAACCGCGCTTTTGAAAATACCGGATGGTTCTACACCCCTACAAGTTTTGCCTCTATACATCAAGGCGAAACTTGACACTTTTATAAAATTTGTGGGCCGTATGAGGGAGGCAATTGACCATCAGATTGACAATGTTGATGCCCGGGATGAATTGTTGAGAAATATGATTATGTTAAATGCAAATGGGGAAACTAAGAAAGTCTTAAGAGCACTACCCCAAGACCCCGAGTCCACTGTCCCAGATATGGTGAACACCTGCACCAAAGCCTCCTCCCTTGAAACCACTCTAACACAGGCAGTCACTAAAGGAATGGGAGAAGCCATGACCACTATCACCAAAGAAATGGGTGAAGTGATGATGAACTTACAAAATACAAGGTGCTGCTATTGTGGTCAGCTGGGACATGTGCAGATGAACTGTCCTCATCTACCTGGACATTCTAACTACACCCCTTCTCCGAGGTTTCCCCGAAATCCCCAGCTTCTCTTTCAGGGTCCGCGACCAACATATCACCAGGGAAACGGGTGGCAGAGCACGATGCGGCCCCGCGCGCAGGTATCAAGTGGACGGCCGCCTCGCCCAGCACTCCCTACCATCCGGGAGGACGAATTCCCTTCAGACACATTTCCCAGGATCGAAGCCGTGAGGACAGACTCAGGTTCTTCCGCCGCACCTGCAGTCTAAGCCAGGACACCAGGTATCTTCTCTACAGCAGCGTCCACCTGCTGCTAACAGATGATGAACTAGTAAGGGTGCCCGCGGGGTTTCTAAGCCCTCCTCACAATAAACAGACCACTACATTGCTTCTCCTGGGGGACAACCACCATACACCCTTCCACATCAACGTTATACCTGAGGTTGTCACTATAGAGCCAGGGATTGAGATAACTGTATCCATTAACTGCATTGAGCCGCCTTTCACATTGTGCAAGGGAACCCCCTTCGCACAAATGTACATTTTATCAGGACAAGACCCTTGTGCTGGGGTTGATGACTATCAAGTCTTCCTATCCCACCACGTGACCTGGGAAAGACCTGTGCTACCTGTCTCTGTTTCCTACAAAGGAAAAACAGTTGAAATGCGGCTGATGGCGGACACCGGGGCAGACATCACCATCATCCCAAGATCAAAGTCGCCCAGTGACTGGGAGTTAGTGCCCCCTAGTGGCACAATCTCCGGCATCGGAGGGATGGTCAACTCCCTCCGGAGCAAACACCAAGTGTGCGTGGAGGGGCCTGAGGGACAGATTGCCACCATTCGTCCATTCGTTATTACATCATGTGTCGCCCTGTTTTGTCCCAGTGGGGGGCCCGCCTCGACATCCCTGACCCCAAATGGGATTTTTAGCATGGGCCACTGTGGAGTGCACTACCCCGCCATTGCGATGGAAAACTGATACGCCAGTGTGGGTAGACCAGTGGCCCCTTCCACAGGACAAACCTGCAGCGCTCACAGAACTGGTAGAAGAGCAGGTGCAGCTAGGCCATCTAGTACCATCTATGAGCCCTTGGAACACCCCCATCTTTGTTATAAGAAAACCTGGCAAAGACAAGTGGCGCCTGCTCTAGGATTTAAGAAAAGTAAATGAAGTCATCGAGGATATGGGTCCCCTGCAACCAGGCCTCCCCTCTCCCTCCATGCTCCCCAGGGACTGGCCATTGGCAATCATTGACATAAAGGACTGTTTCTTTAATATCCTCTTGTGCCCAGGAGATGCCCCCAGATTTGCGTTTTCGGTACCAACCACTAACCTTGCAGAACCATTTAAGCGCTATCACTGGGTCACCCTGCCCCAGGGGATGAAAAATTCCCCTGTTCTTTGCTAGACTTTCGTTGCACAAATACTGTCACCAGTTCGCAAACTGTTTATGGAGGCAATCATCTTACATTATATGGACGATGTCCTTATATGTGCCCCGACAAAAAATTACTAAATGCAGCACTCACAAAGACTATCTCAGTCATCGAGACCGCAGGATTCCAAATTGCCTCGGAAAAAATTCAGCTTTCATCCCCCTGGAGGTACCTCGGCTTCATAATATCGGGACGGACCATCGTGCCCCAACATTTGACAATTAACAACCCGCCCGAGTTAATCACTAAATTGATAATAAAAGGTTGCCAGCGGCTGTGGACCCTTGCAGCTTGCGACCCAGCGTGTATTTACCTACTTTATAATTTGGAGCAATTGGACTTCATTCTGCAAACTAATGAGCACCTCCAAATTTCTCTAGATAGCTATCCCGGCCAGATTTCGATTCACTATCCAAAACGTAAACTTTTCAAAGACACATTGCATTTGGCCCCAAAATTTCTTAAAAGCAACACACCAATTAAAGATGCCGTCACCGTGTTCACTGATGGCTCGGGGAAATCCTGTAAGTCGGTGTTCACCTGGAGGGACCTGGACACTCAGAAGTGGGAGTCTGATGTCCAAATTGTTTAAGGTTCTCCCCAGATTGCGGAACTTGCTGCAGTGGTGAGGGCATTTAAAAAATTCCAGCAACCAATCAATTTGGTAACAGATTCGGCCTATGTAGCTGGGATAGCTGAGCGGGCAGAACATGCCCTGCTCAAAGAAGTATCAAACAAAAAATTATACAGCTTGCTCTCTGAACTAATTTGGCTGATCTCCTACAGAGAGCAACCTTACCATATTTTACACATCAGGTCGCAAGGTCGCACACAGAGCTTCCGGGGCCCATATCCAAGGGCAACCAACGGGCAGACACCTTAGCTATGGCCACTCTAACTACACCTGCAGTCCCAGACATATTTGCTCAGGCTCGGCTGAGCCATGGTTTTTTCCACCAAAATGTCCCTGCCCTAATCAGGCAGTTCAAGATCACAAAGGAACAAGCTCGAGCCATTGTTGCGACTTGTCCTAACTGCCAGTCGTATGCCCTCCCATCAGTCGCAACAGGAGTGAACCCCAGGGGACTACAGGCGCTAGAACTATAGCAAACAGACATCACTCATTATACCCGTTTTGGGCGATTGAAATACATTCACGTATCCGTTAACACCTTTTCTGGGGCAGTGTTTGCCTCCACACACGCAGGAGAAAAATCAAAAGATGTCATCAAACACCTTCACATGGCTTTTGCAACATTAGGCATGCCCAAAATGATTAAAACAGACAATGGGCCTGCATTTACATCAAAGCACTTCACGCACTTTACTCAGACTTGGGGCATCAAGCACAACACAGGAATCCCACACAACCCCTCAGGACAATCATTAGTAGAGAGAGTTCACAAGGAGATAAAAAAATTACTTGATCACCAGCACTGTGTTAACCCCTCAATGACCCCGGCGGAGAAGCTGTGTAAGGTGCTTTTTGTAATGAACTTTTTAAACTGTTCCGAGAGGGAACCGAATCCCCCAGTTCTCCGCCACTTTCACAACTCAACATATGCCCACCTCAAAGAAAGACCACCAGTGTTGATCAAAGATCCAGACTCAAAAAATATCAAAGGACCGTACCCATTAATAATGTGGGGGAAAGGGTACGGTTGTGTCTCCACAGAGCAGGGCCCTTGGTGGATTCCAGCCAAGTTTGTGAAGCCTTTTATTGAAGCCCCAGAAACAGCCCTGGAAACATCCACAGCCGGCGTTGCAACTCTTGCGCAGACCACCCCAGAAACAGCGGTTGCGTGGCGTAGAAGAAAGAAAAAGACTACTCCTCAGAACATCATAGCAAGAGTTCTCATCACACGCAGATACCTACCCATCATACCCACTACAACCCCTTTCCGCACCTCTCCAACTGTCCCATTCCCCTTTCCCTCCTACCTTTTCCCCAGAAGCCGTCCACCTCAGCCCTAACCCCTAACCCTTATACCATCCCTTTTTCCTTGTTGTTTTCTCACTTCTAAAGAGCGGCAGGGGGGAAGAGAGGGAAAGTAAGAACCAAGAAGGGGAACTACAGGATTTAAAAAATTAAATGTTATTTCATTCTTTTATAGAACCACCAGTATCTCGACCCAATGATGGCTCTCAAAACACCCCAAGTGCTGCTCGCGAGCACAGTGCTTCTGTGGATGCGTATACAGATAACAGCTGCCTGGATCGTGCAATTACCAAAGGAAAACATTTGGGTCACCCTCGCGAAGTCCATCAAACAAGAAAACTTTTGCATGTCCATGGGCAATGTAGATGATCCCCTGTCCACATGTCTGGTGGGAGTACCCCTGTCCCCAAAAGAATATCCATATGCGGGTAAGGAACGTAACCCAGTGGACGCTTGGGACGAGTGGATGAGGATTCTTCCACATGCACCACAGGAGCCCCAAGAATTAGACCTGCTGGGCTCCTTTCCTGCCACCTATTGTGTTCGCTTCTTCTACAAATTCAAACAAGAACACTGGCAGGCAATTGGGCAACTACAAGGTCAGACAGGAGAGATACAAAGAAAGGACGTATCCCTGATCTCAAAAAGATACTATGTAACAGATTGGTGCAACTATACGAGCAACATATTATCCGAGTCCTCTTCCATTCCCAGACTGCTCCCCAAGGGAGTGTTCCTTATCTGTTCTAGAAGGTTCTTTGGTTCTCTGTTTCCCATTGATTCCAAGGTTAGAACCACTCCTACCTTCTTCCCCTATTGGTTTGTGTTGTGTCACCCCACCCTGGCTCCTCCCCAAACCCCTCCTACCTCCCCCTGAGTTTATATACCCGGACCCCGCCCAGTGTCGGGGCTTTTTTGCCTCTGCTCCCCTTCAGAGAAGGTTGTGTCCCTGCTGCTTTTCACTTTCTCCCTCAATAAACCTCTCTGGATTAAGCAAGCAAGAAGCCCTCCTGCTCTTCATTCAGTGGTGAGGCTTTTGTATTACGACATCCGGGCTTAGGCAAGGTGGGCTGAGGGTGGTACCAGACAGCACCATGGAGGAGACGCTCCCGGAGCAAGAGGTAGCCTGGCAGCACCGGCCCAAGGAGAAACAGCAACCCTGCTTTGGAGAGTGGCTTGCTTCGTTGTTTCCTCGTCTGCAAGGAGGTCCGCTAGGGCAGTTGAGGTTAAATTTACTTGCTTCCCCACCCAGCACTCAAGGTTACCCAATTCCCTGAGCGCTTTGGCTGCGACCACCCACGGCAAAAATACCGAAACCGCAGTATTTTTAGGCTTTGACCAATGTACAATTTCGGCGTCACACTCAGGGTTAATACTGTGAGTGTTTCTTTTGTTTCGGGCCGAATCTCATGTGACGTTCTTGGCTTTCCAATTCGCAATTTGAGTATGGTTGGGGGAAATCAGCGTCAACCGCCCGAAAGTACAGGGGCCTCCTGATAGGCAAAAGGGAATGCCTGCCCAAGCTCGGTCTCCGCAAATTAAAAACACACCCTTAGGTAGCAGCCTCGGTTGCCCATAAATGGCGGATGGGCCTTTTATGAGTACGATGTTCTCACACCAGTTGGAGGCGATGTAATGCTGGTCACCCTGCTTAACCTCCTGGAACGGACTGGACCCAGGGTGGGGGTAAAACTGAAAACATAATTGGGATTGTGCGGATCCGAGCAAATCGAATTCTGTTGGCTCAGTTGTGGATTGGTTGAGTGCTGCCAGCAGCACTCTCCAAACTATTTTGGGCTCAGGGCAGTTTATAGGGGCAAATTCCGAGAATAAAGTTTTTAGGGTAGGGAAAAGGGGGAAAGGAAATTCTCCGACCCTGAATGGGATTCCCACAAGGCAAGTCGAGAGGGGGTCTGCTGCGGAGGCTGTCGAGAGGCAGATGTCATCTTGACCCATCGCCTATGCCAGGGTTCGCCACACGTTCGCCTTGGGCTGGGGGATGATCCATGGTTCAGATGGATGAGTCAGTAGCATTAACTTAACTAAAATGAAGAGTCGGGCTCCAACTGAAATAGACGGAGAAAGTAAGTTAATACAGAGGGCTCAGGGGGGGATGGTTCAGCCTGAGGGACACCGGACACGGAGACTATTTTCCGCTTGCGCCACCAAGCTGATTGTGTGACTTGAGGCATAGCGTCTTGCTTGCACGTCTTCCCGGGAAGGTATGTCTTGACCCATTTGGAGGGAACCCATTTCAGTCCTGTGGGGGTGGATATGCAGGCATATCCGCGACCCCAGGTAATCAAGTCGAAAGGTCCCTCCACCTTCCATGTCTCAGGATCCTTTACCATTACTGGCGGTTTCGTCTTCAGGTGTAATTCTTGGTTGCTATTAAAGTGTCTCGCGATGGGCCGATTCAAGCACTCAAAACTGCAGTTAAGGAAACTGATGGTAAATAAGGCCCAGGCGAGTCGGATTTGGGGGGACTCCACCTTCACTGCCCCTCTTTGATGTTCCAGTGTGCGTTTGAGGCTCTAGTGGGCCCGTTCCACCACGGCCTGCCCTGTTGGGGAGTAAGGGATGCCGGTCTTGTGGCTCACTCCCCACTCCTGCAGGAAGCTCCGGAACTCCCTGGAAGTGTATCCTGGTCCGTTGTCTGTTTTAATTTCTTTAGGGATGCCTAACACAGAGAAGGCATATAACAGATGCTTTTTAACATCTGCTGTCTTCTCCCCTGTGTGGGCAAAAGCGAAGACGGCCCCAGGAAAGGTATCTACAGAGACGTGCACGTATTTGAACTTGCCAAAGCAAGGGATGTGAGTTATGTCAGTCTGCCATATTTCACAGCTATGTAATCCACATGGGTTGGTGCCGGCAGTAACTGCTGGAAGCAGGAAGGCCTGGCACTGTGGACATGTGGCCACAATCGCCTTTGCCTGGTCCCTAGTCAGGTGAAATTGACAGACCAGGCCGGGCGCATTCTGATAGAACCGTTGGTGGCTGAGCTTTGCCTGTTCAAAAGCATCGGGGCCATCTCAACTGGTGCAAGGGGCCATCTCAACTGGCTAAGGCATCGGCACGCTGATTGCCCTCTGCGATGAACCCCGGAAGGTCAGTGTGCGACCTCACATGCATCACACAGAACGGTTGCTCTCGACGGGAGACCAGATCTATTAGTCTCGAGAGTAAGTTGAACAGGGCCACGTTTGGAACTTCCTGCAAAACTGCATTCTCCGCTCTAGACACGACACCGGCTACATAAGCTGAATCAGTAACTAAATTAAACGGCTCGGAGAACTTCTCAAAGACTCTGACCACTGTGGCCAACTTGGCAATTTGAGGTGAACCCTCAACCTTGACAATGTTGGTTTCCCACTGCCGAGTTTGAGGATCCCTCCAAGTCACCACTGACTTGTGGGATGCTCCGGACGCGTCTGTAAAAACAGTCAGAGCTTTCAAAGGCTTCTGGCTCTGAATCCTTTTTAGAGATAGTTTGAATTGAACTTCCGAATTAAACAATTTGTGAGCTGGTCTGTGAATTGAAATTTGATTGGTGAATGAGTCTAGCGCAAATTGGAGAGCCTCATTCTCCATGAGAAGATGTTCCAACATGGCCTTGGTTAGGTGGCCCGAATTCAATTGGATGGGAATGTGAATGCATGTAAAGTCAACCCCGGCCAGCTCCCGGATCCTGAGGCGAGCCTTCCGGATCAGCTCAGCCACCAACTCTTGTGGCTGTGTCATCCACTTGGACCTGTGATGGCTAAGAAACACCCACTCTATGATCAAGAAGGGGTCTCCTGAGCCTCGGTCCTTAGATGTTTTCATTGAGGAGTCCCACTGAAAAATCAACCCATGCAAGTGCGGCAGATTCCCTAAAATGATGAAATTAAATGGCAAATCTGGATTGTAACGGTGTGCTTGTCTGTGCATGATGGTATTTCGTACCTTTTCCAGGGTTGTGACGGCCTCCTGGGTAAGGGTCCTGGGAGAACTAGGCTCCTCTCCCCCTTTCAAAAGATTGAAAAGGGGGGCTAGGTCTTCCTTGGGAATACCCAGCCAAGGTCTTACCCAATTCAAAGCCCCACACAGCTGGTGGACATCCGCTAAAGTTGAGACCTTTGTGTTGATCGCCAATTTTTGCGGAACAATGGTCCGCTTTGTAATTTCCAGACCGAGGTATTTCCAGGGTGGCATCATCTGAATTTTTCCTTCCTGAAGCTCGAACCCTGCAGAAGTCAATACATCGATTGTCAGGGCAAGCGCATGGGTAGGTGTGCTGTCGTCAGGAGCACACACCAAGATGTCATCGATATAATGGAGTATGATAGCATCTTTTGCTGCCTCACGGACAGGGGACAGCAAGGAAGAAACATACCGCTGGCAGATCACTGGACTGTTCTTCATGCCTTGCCAAAGGACCCGCCAGTGGTATCTCTTCCTTGGGGCTTCTCGGTTGGTGGCTGGCACTGAGAAAGCAAAGCGCGGAGCATCGTCCGGGTGCAGGGGAATTTGGAAGAAACAGTCTTTTATATCAAGAACAGCCAATTGCCAGTTTTGGGGGAGCATGGTTGGGGACTGCATCCCTGGTTGGAGAGCGCCCATGTCCTCTATAATGTTATTAATTCGGCGGAGGTCGTGGAGGAGCCGCCATTTGTCTTTGTTCATTTTGCGAATAACAAAGACTGGGGAGTTCCACAGAGACGTGGACTCCACGATGTTGCCCTTTTTGTGCTGTTCCTCCACGAGTTCTGTGAGCGCCTTTAATTTTTGTTTATTGAGCGACCACTGCTCTACCCAGATTGGTGAATTTGATTTCCAGGTCAATTTTTGGGTAGGGCGCTCTTCAGTGGCCACTACTGAAAAACCTGAGGAGCCTTAGGTAGGTCAATTGTGGCTCCCCACTGGGCCATAACATCTCTCCCCCACAGGGGTTCCGCGTAATCTAAAACGAATGGGCGAATAGATGCCAATTGCCCATCTGTCCCCGTAATTTGCACCACGCTCTTAGATTGTTTGGCCAATTGAATGCCCCCAATGCGCTGGACTCGCCCAGCAGCGCTTTGCAACTCCCACTGTGACGGCCACTTCCTGGCAGGAATGATCGTCACGTCTGCCCCCGTGTCCACCATGCCATTAACCTTGGTCAATTGCCCGTTCTTGCTCATGTGACATGTCAATCGTGGTTTCCCACGTCCTAAAGTTTGAGTCCAATTGACATTTGAAGTTGGCAGAGCGTTGGGCAATGGTGGTGTCTGTTCACACTGCCAGAACTCTGAAATACTGACAGGGATGGCCTGAGCAATGATATGACCTTTAGGTAAAGACACTGGTGGGTGGATACAGAAAATTCCAATTGAAAACATGTCAACGTGTGAAGGCAGCATCCCCGGAATGATGGTGATTTCCGGGGGGGTAAATTTGGTGTCTCCTACAACAACACACTTACTTCCGACTCGGTCCATCGCGAGTCTGCACTGGGAGTCTGTGATGGTTAGAGGCTCAATCAGCTGCAACCTGAAGGGCGAAACAAGAGAAGACGTAGTTAAGGTTGGAATGGTCTCCATCGGTTTTACAGTCACGTCCAGTGGTGTCGAGTTAGGAAAAAATGCAGGATTGGGGTCCCCTCCCTGAATTCCCCCCAGTATGTGTAGTGTTTCCCACCTCATTTTTGTCTGAGCGCAAGGAGGGGTTGCGCTCCTTATCTAGTTTTTTTGCTGTTGTTTGAGCCCCTCCAGGGACGTTGCCTGCTTCCTACGGAACTCATAAAATTGGCTCCGTAGTGGGCAGTCAGGCATCCAATGTGTTGGGTCCCCACATAGATGACATTGTCCTTGTGGTGGTCTCCTTCCTTGTGTTGGTGTGCGCTGCTGTTGGGCAGCCATCACGTCTCCAGAGAAATCCGCTGTTTCCGTGAAAGAAACTCAGCGCATAGTTGATCTGGCTCCGGAGTCCTCCCTGAGGATGGTTGGTACCTTTCTGTGGCACACCTCAATCAACCCCTGGATGGTCGGTGGAGGGTCCAGGGGGAGACTGAGGATGGCTGCCTTGCAGGCTGCGTTGGTGTTGGCAGCTGCCATCTCCAGCAGGATTTCAAGGCAGGCGTTCTCGCTTTGGACCTGATGTTCTATGGCCCTGCGGAGACGCTCAACAAACACTATGAACGGTTCCTCCGGCCCCTGATGGATTTTCGAGAAGGCGGGTGCCTGGGCGATCGGCCTCAGCACTAGGAAGGCCCGCTCAGCCACCTTAGCACTTTCCCGAAGCACCAGACGGGGGGTGACCCTGGCTTGGGTGGCCCTGTCTGCCCAATTCCCAAGACCTACTAGGAGATCAGTGCAGACCGCTTCACCACTAGGAGTTGTTGCAGTCTGGGTATTCTCCCACAGCTGTGGAAGAATATCCCTTATACCCTTTCTCCATGCTTCCTCCCACACCAAAAACTCAGTGAGGTTGAGGAGGCATGAAAAAAGCGTCCGCAAGTCCGCGGGTACTACATTAGTCTCTAATAAAGAGGCCTGAAGGAGCCCCCGGAAATACTCGCTTTCACAGGAAAACTCCCTCTGAGCCTTGAACAACTCCTTTATGGTGGAGTGGGGGAATGGGGGTCCAATGTGCTTGGGTAGGCCTTTCACCTTCACGCTGATAAGAGACTGGGGCTGCTGTTATCGTTGGTAGGGACCCGGTGCTCTGATGCTCCCGTCCCCCCACCCCGGAAATCGAGGCGTGGAAACTGGAAGGCGGGGCGTGGGAATCGGAAGATAGTTGGGAGGAGCCACGCGTGGGAACCTGGGCGGAGTTAGGAGGTGGGACCGGTGGAAATTACTCCGCCTGAGGGGCATGATCAAGGGGCAGGGTCTGGGAAGAGGGAGGGGAAAGGGGCGTGTAAGAGGATGGGCAAGTTCGCCCCCACTAACCCTCCCTGGATACCTCTATGACCCTCGCCAATGGGATCCTAGTTTGAGGGGTACAACTCGGGCCAACGGCTCAAACCACCCCTAGGAGCCTCCAATCATCGGAGGAACAGAAGCCTGAGTGGGAAAGGGCAGCTATAGGTAGGCACTCCCCATCTCCTCTACTCCCGGGGCTCTATAGGGGTACACGCACTCTACAACACTCTCTTCCCTCTGTTCCCGGCTGGCCCCCTCACGGGAGTCAGGAACCGCGGTACTGGGAGGTACACATTCACGTCAGGGGTCACTCATAGCCGCCATCTCATTCACGCACACGCACTTCACACCCCCTATTACCTTAAACCCCACTCATGTTACTCAGAGGCAACGTGAGCCCCACTCCCTCTCAGAGGGCTCTCACCTTCTGAGCCGCTGTGTTCCCTGCAGCCTCGGGTATAAGCGCAATTCCTTCCATGGTCTGATGTAGTCCAATCTCTGGCTGCCAGAAAGGTGGCTGGATGCATCTCCCAGGTCCTGGGCTACCCTGGACCATTTCGGGGCATGGCCTATCCCGGATGAGCTCTCAATGATGTTATGAGTATGAATGAGGCCAAACTTTCTCAGGATATTTATTTAAATAGCTACAAAAAACGGAATGCCCAGGATAGGCCCGAACACTCACACAGCAACTCAAAAACAGAACAGTAAGTTATTCCCAAATGTACTGGGTTCTCCCCAGGACAAGTTTTCAAAAGAAGAACCAAGCCCAATCAAACTTCCCCCTTTTATAACCCCCTTCGACTCCAGGATTGGTGGATTTTAGATCCGCGTGATGATTGGTCCATTTCCAGGCTTCTCATTGGTCTTTAACGACGTTCATTCTGGACCAATCATTTCTGCAGGGCGTCAAATGATTGGTCAGATCTTCCCTCCAGTCTTCTTCAACCTCACTTTGCCCCACTGGACTGCCCCTCCACCAAACCCTCAACCCTTCCTCCAAAACATTCTAATAACTCCAACTCTTAACATAACACAATTAATACAATATAATTGAACTCTAATTTAACATACCTTAACTTTTATTTATAACACTGATGATACTTTTGGACAACTGGTGATCAAGGAACACCTACTCTACGAGCAGTAGGCAGAGTAGGTGGAGCAACAGGTGGTGTAACACCACCAGCACAATGACATGTTGGAGAGATTGTGTCAGATACCGTGAAGGAAGAGGAGGGGTTAGGGAAAGTAGAAGTGGGGTCTGAGGAAAAGGCGTGAAGAAAAGGATTCTGCGGAGGAGAAGCGCCCACCACAAGGTGATGGCTATTTTATGGTGAAGGGGTTGCCGCCACAAGGCAATGGTCATTTTGTGGTGCTTCCCTGGGGTAGTCAAGGAAGGGGTTCTGTGGAATAAAACTTCGTTGGTTATAACTGAGATGGCTAACAGGGAAAGAGGGATTGGGAAAAGGGTTAGAGGTAGGGTCCTTGACAGTGTGGCCAGCACTGTCAGGGCAAGGGTACTGAGGGAACTCAGGGGAGCCAGGGAGACAGTGGCAACCCTGCATCTGCTAAGGATGGGCTGGTCCCCCTGCCCACCCAGTGTAGGGAAAGTTCTGGAGAAGAAGGAGAGGAACAAGGGGGTCTGAGGAGAACTGGGGACAATGCCAAGGAACATTGTTTAGCTTCCCACCCATCACAACTGCTGTCTTTCACAATGCCCCAAATTAAAAGAAGCAACTTTATAAATCACATTTATAAATCACCCCCCCCTCCCCCCCCCCCCCCCCCCCCCCCCCCCGCCTCAGGATGTCCACAACTTGGATGTGAATATCCTTCTGCTGAGTGGACAGTCTAACATCCATTTTGCCTACTCAGCCTAAATCTCACCCACTTGCTGCAGGAAATGAAAAAACAAAAAGAGAAAAGGGTCTAGAGAGGCAATGGCGGCAGACCGGTCATGCTGTGCGCAGGGTGTTCCCTTCCCTTGTGACCACAGCTGCCTACCACACAGGGAGTCCCTGGCCGGGTCCATCCCAAGCCACCAGGGAGACTCACCAAACTGCCGATTTATAGAAAACAAACTGCAGTCAGGGTCCTCAGTTCCGAAGACGTCTTCTTGGATGCTGAAGGAAAGGTGGCATCCTCTTCCCCCAGGAGCACCACTGGACAAAAATTGGCGTGCTGACGTGGGGGCATTGGTGCTGCCAAGAATGTAAATCCAAGGGTCAATGCCCACACAAACAGTCCAACCAGAGGGCTTCTCCCCGTGAAGGAAACAGAGTCCACAACAGCATCATTTACGATAACAAAGATGAAGACAATGTCGAGAAAAGCCCCACGATGCTACAGCATCTGTGGTTCTCCTGGGGTCACGGACCAGTGGAATGCTGGCTAGCAAAGCTCCCTGAGTGGCCAGAGGGACAGACAAGAGAGGCTGCCCCTGAGCTTCTGCCGAGGCTTCTCAAGCAGCAGTGGGTGCAGCAACGTGGGTGACACTGCAGCAGGACACCACGAGGATAATGTGGCAAAGGATTGAAGGAGAGGAAACTTGTTTGCAGTCCAAGGAAGATTTATTCCAGGGATGGGTCAGGGATGAGTGACAAATAAAAGGGGTCTGGCTAAGGTTCTTAAAGAAAGCCACTCCAAGGGGTGAGTACATCACACAATCAATGGGGAAACTCTTGGGCAGGAGTACAGAACTTAACCAATAGTGTCAACACAGGGGAGGGGAGGGGAGAAGCCTTGAAGACAAATCAACTGTCTGAAACAGGGTGATTGACACAGAACATTCTGGAATACAAGGGGTGGATCTGGGTTGACGGACAGGAGAGGGAGGCCGCACAACTTGGATTGACAGGGCCATACAAGGAAAGGAGGGGAGAAACAGGGAGATGGACACACTGAGTGACAGCCAAATGGTGGGAAAACTTGGGAGAAATCATCATGAGGGGATAAAACAGGGTACATGTATTGAACCATTGTACCTTACTAACACTGAACAACTAACTTCTACAATAAAACAACTGCGAAACTTATAAAAACACACTGCCACATGTCCCATCAATTGGATTTTATTAGAGGGATCCACCTTTGGACGGGTATATGTGCCAGTTTTCCAATTTTGGTGGTGATGTTTTTAATGAGATCTCCATGATCGTCAATTTCAATACAACATTCTGATGAATTAAATTTACCACAGACCGCCCCCCTCCTTCTGCCAATAAATAATCTAGAGCTAATAGATATTGATAAATTGCAGTTCTCATTTGACGGTTTTGGGCGGTAAGTAAATATCTAGGACTAGGGTTGTTTCATTACTTAAAATTTCTAACACAGCTTGTAATCTGATAATCCTATTTATGATATAAATGGGGGTTGTGTATTCCCATGATCCATCCTGGGCCCAGGTGGCGGGGCCATATGTTTCAATTATCCTTTCTGGGCGCCACTCTTCTTCCCCCCACCTTTGAGATTCACCAATTAGATTTCTTTTCTTATACTTTAATTCATCATATAAGGGCACTCTGAGATGCTGACTTTCATCTCTCGGGAATAGAAAGAAAGAAGGCCTTAAAAGTCCTAAGGTACAACTTCCTGCCCAATCTTTAGGTAACATAACATATGCCATTTTATCACAAAGCCAAAATAACTCCTTTGGAGCCCTCCAAAATCTGTGATGTTCTACTGTGGGAGATGGGTGGAGAGAAACTTCGGGGATGCCTTGGGAGGCAACGTGTGTATGAGGCAGCCCCCGTATGTCAATCAGTGTGTCACTCACCTGCTCCCCACTCCCTTGTTCCAGAAGGTTCTGCAGTTCTCTGTCTTCCATTGGTCCCCTGCCCAAAACCACTCCCTTCCCTCCTTTCCATTGGTCTGTGTCATGTTAACCCACCCTGACTCCTCCCCAAACTCCACCCCTTTCTCCCCTTGGTTATATACCCGAAGCCCTCCCGGGGTCGGGGCTTTTTTGCCTCTGCTGCCCTTCGGTGAGAGTTGTATCCCTGCCCCCTTCTACTTCTTTCCTTGGAATAAACTCCTCCGGATCTAGCAAGCAAGAAGCCCTCCTGCTCGTTATTTCTGGTGAGGCATTAACATTATCCGGGCTTGGGCGGAAGGTTGGCCGAGGGCTCCCAGCCGAGGGACCTGACGGGACCGGCCCGAGGACACGACACCCCCGCAGCTTGGCGCCCGAACAGGGACCTTGGGCATCCCCCAAGTCCCCTTGAGCGACTCCAGAGCCCTCCGGATCTGTGACCCAAGGACTTTCGGACAATAAGCGCCGTTCGGTGCCGGCTCCGAGACGAGCTCCCCCTTCGTTTTTGGAGGACTGCTCACCTCGGGCTGCCGACAACCTCTGGCCCTGAGTGACCACTGCGGCTTCGAGGAAGCTTCCAGGTATCCAGAGACCGGCAGCAGCCCACCAGCCCCTCTGAAGACCCTTTCTACCTCGGAGTGAGTGACAGTTTTTTTATTATTTCGATTTCTTCAGAGGGAGGGACATCACTAGCCACATTTTATAACCATGGGCAATCGCCTGACTGTGGCTCAGCAGGGGATTTATCTCCAAGTTTCTTCCACCCTGGTCGAGGGAAACATTTCTTTTAAAAAGGGGGATTTGAAGGCTTTTGTTAAATTTCTGTACAAACATTTTCCTGAAGTCAATCGGGAAAACATTAAATCAGTTTCATTTTGGGGAAAAGTGGGGAAAAGGATATATGAGTTACAGGTCGCGGGGAATTATAGGGTTGGGAAATATTTTCCTATTTTCGACTTAATTTACAGCGCCGTCAAGGCAAAGGGGGAGTTTGGGGACCCCAGTTCTCCTTCCCCATTTCCCACCCCCCTCAGTCCTAACCCATCTTCCCCTATGAGTGGGTTGGGGGCTGGATCCTGCCAACCGGCACAGGGTCGCCGCCTGCTCCCTGCCACCTCCCTTCCCACTCAGTCCCTTTCCCTGCCCGGGTCTGGCCACCCCGGGCAGGGCTCATCCCGTCGCCCTGCACCTAAACCCCCTGTCCCCAGTTTAGATCCCGGTTCGCTTGTTGATTCTCAAGATGGTGCCCGCCATGTGGCGGGAGAGAAAAATTATAAAGACAGGACACAAAATGGCGGCTCTTCCCACTCCTCCCCTCCGGGTGCCAATCAACCGTCGGGTTCTACCCTTCCGTCGAGTCCCCTCCCACCTAAAGTGTCGACTACGTCAGCGTCGGGACCCTCCCCTCCCACCTTCGCAGGCATACCCTTGGGTGGGACTCCGATGGGCGGTACCAACCACACCCCCAACAGTAGTCCCAGCCCACCTTCGCGCTGGCCCCCTACTCCACCCACTGCTTCCGGTTCCCACGCTACCGGAACCGGATGTAGTGTTGGCCGGAAGAAGGCCATATTAGCCTTCAGGCAATCGCAGCGCCGAGCCCCGCCAGCTGACCACAAGGCCCGCATTCTCATCTCATCCTCCGATGAGGAGGAGGATAACAACCACTCCCCATCCGACACCGGGCCAGGTAGCAGCTGGCGGAAAATCCGCAAGGAGGCCTTGAGGGACGGAGACTTGGACCTAGTGCAGGACCTGGATAGGTTTGCAGCCCCCGTTGTTGTGAGGAGGGGAAAACAACCGAGGTGGGAGCAAATTCCATACACAGAACTGAAAGACTTGAGAAAGGCTGCCAAAGATTATGGACGCACCTCACCATATTTCAAAAATGTTTTAGACCTAATGTTTAATGGATATGACCTTGTCCCCCATGACCTGAAATTCATTGCTTCGTCCTTATTATCCACTACTGAGTATATGGTCTGGGAGGGACATTGGAAAAAACTGCTTCGGCCCCTTTTAAATAAATACAACTTGCAGCAAATCCTAGGGGATGGCAATGATGGGCTGGAAGCCCTCATGGGTGACGGTGAGTTTGACCGCCCCGAGGATCAAGTACTGCTGCCTTTTAACTTGCTGACTGACATTAAACACGCGGGCAAAGCAGCACTTTTAAAAGTGCCTGACGACTCCACACCTCTCCAAAGCTTTGCCTCCATTCATCAGGGAGAGACTGAATCTTTTATCAAATTTGTCGACCGCATGCGGGAAGCAATTGACAGACAGATTGACAATCCTAATGCTAGAGAGGAACTGCTAATAAAGATGGTGATGTCCAATGCTAATACGGAGACCAAAAAGATATTACGAGCACTGCCCCAGGACCCTGAACCAACCATCACCGATATGGTGAATGCCTGCACTAGAGCCTCCTCCCTCGAGACCACCCTGACCAATGTTGTTACTAAAGGGATGGGGGAGGCGATGACCACAGTAACCAAGGAAATGGGGGAGACCATGACCACCGTGACGAAAGAGGTAGGAGAAGTTATGATGAACCTACAAAACACTAGGTGTTTTTACTGTGGTCAACTGGGACACGTGCAAATGAACTGTCCACACTATCTAGGACATCATAATCCTGCTCCCTCCCCAAGATTCCCCCGAGGTCCCCAGCCTTTTTTCCAGGGTCCGCGATACACCCACCACCAGGGAAACGGATGGCAGAGCGCGACGCGGCCCCGCGCGCTGACAACAAATGGACGGCTGCCTCGCCCAGCGCTCCCCACCATCAGGGAGGACGAGTTCTCAGCAGGATCATTTCCCAGACTCGAGACCTTGACAACGGGATCCGGTTCCTCCGTCGCACCTGCAACCTCGACGACGACACCAGGTACTTGCTCTACAGCGGTGTCACCCTCTTGCTGACCGACGGAGACCTAGTAAGGATACCAGCAGGATTCCTACCCCCTCCTTATTGTGAGCGGACCACCACCATACTTATCCTCGCTGACACCCACCACACACCTGAACGTCTTAACATTATGCCAGAGGTTGTCACCCTCGACCCTAGAAATGAGATAACTGTTTCTACCACTTGTATAGAGCCACCTTTCACCCTGCAGAAAGGGACTCCTTTCGCTCAGATGTATCTCCTATCTGTACAAGACCCTTGTGCTGGAGACGACGATTATAGAGTTTTCCTATCTCAGCATGTCACCAAAGAGAGGCCTGTGATTCCAGTTTCCATCTCGTATAAGGGGAAATCAATTGAGATGCAGCTCATGGCAGACACTGGGGCAGACATTACCATCATCCCCAGATCCAAGTGGCCCAGTAACTGGGAGTTAGTGTCCCCTTGCGGGACAATCTCAGGCATCAGGGGGACAGTCAATTCTCTAAGGAGCAAACATCATGTATGCGTAGAGGGACCTGAGGGACAGATTGCCACCATTCAGCCTTTCGTCATCTCATCCAATGCCGCCCTGTTAGGCAGGGACGTTTTGTCCCAGTGGGGGGCCCGCCTCGATATCCCCGATCCCAAGTGGGATTTTTAGCATGGGCCACTGTGGAGCGCACTACCCCACCGTTGCGTTGGAAGACCAACACACCGGTGTGGGTAGACCAGTGGCCCCTTCCTCAAGAGAAACTTGAAGCGCTCACAGAGTTAGTAGAGGAGCAGGTCCGCTTGGGGCACCTTGTACCATCCACCAGCCCATGGAACACCCCGATTTTTGTGGTTAAAAAGCCAGGCAAAGACAAGTGGCGCCTTCTGCAGGACTTAAGGGAAGTCAACAACGTCATCGAGGACATGGGACCCCTGCAACCAGGCCTCCCCTCACCCTCCATGCTCCCTAGGGATTGGCCGCTGGCAATCATTGATATCAAAGATTGCTTTTTCAATATCCCCTTGTGCCCGGGAGACGCCCCCCGATTTGCATTTTCCGTCCCCACCACCAATTTAGCGGAGCCCTTCAAACGATATCACTGGGTCACCCTGCCCCAGGGGATGAAGAACTCCCCTGTGCTCTGCCAGACCTTTGTAGTGCAGGTATTGTCACCGATCTGAAAACTGTTTCCTGACGCAGTCATTCTACATTACATGGACGATATCTTAATTTGTGCCCCAACAAAGACCTACCTGGATGCGACACTCACCAGAACAGTTTCAGCCATCAAAACGGCAGGATTCCAGATTGCAACTGAAAAGATCCAGCTCTCCGCGCCTTGGAAATATCTTGGCGTTCTAATTTCTGGGCGAACCATCGTGCCCCAACACCTCGTTATCAATAACGACCCCAAGACACTCAGAGATATGCAACAGCTCTGTGGAATCATCACTTGGATTCGCCCGCTCCTGGGACGCACCAACGAAGAGCTGTCACCCCTCTTCGATCTTCTCAAGATACCACCAGACGACCCGAGAGTTCCAAAGAAAAAGAACAGCGAGCTGAGCCTTCCTTGCCCTTTAACACCTGAGGCAAAGAAGGCGCTGCAAACAGTGACTAATGCCATCAAAACTCGGCAGGCACACCGAGTCGACAAGACGCTTCCACTGAATCTCTGCATTCTGGGTGAGTGCCCCAGGTTCTATGCCCTACTATTTCAGTGGGATGATAGGTTGAAAGACCCGCTCCTCATTATTGAGTGGGTTTTCCTTCCCTATCAACCCCGAAAAACTGTCACCACCCCACCTGAATTAATCTCAAAGTTAATCATCAAAGGTCGCCAACAGCTGTTGACCCTCGCCTCTTGCGACCCAGCGTGCATCTTTCTTCCCTATAATTTGGACCAATTGGATTTTATCTTACAAACTAACGAACTTCTGCAAATTTCACTAGATAGCTATCCCGGCCAAATTTCTATACATTACCCTAAACATAAACTTTTTAAAAACACACTACATTTGGCTCCAAAATCTCTCAAAAGTAAAACACCTATTGCAGATGCTGTCACTGTGTTCACCGATGGCTCAGGGAAATCCCACAAGTCGGTGTTCACCTGGAAGAACCGGGACACTCAGAAGTGGGAGTCTGATGTCCAAATTGTTGATGGTTCCCTCCAGATTGCAGAACTTGCTGCAGTAGTGAGAGCATTTAAAAAATTCCATCAGCCAATTAATTTGGTAACCGATTCCGCCTATGTTGCCGGGATAGCAGAACGGGCAGAGCATGCCCTCTTAAAAGAAGTCTCAAATAAAAAATTATACAGCTTGCTCTCTGATTTGATTTGGCTAATCTCCCACAGAGAGCAACCTTACCACATCTTGCACGTGAGGTCGCACACGGAGCTTCCAGGGCCCATAGCCGAGGGCAACCAAAGAGCGGACACTCTTGCTATGGCTGCACTGACCACTCCCTCAGTCCTGGACACCTTCGCTCAGGCTCGCCTGAGCCATGCGTTTTTTCACCAAAACGCCCCTGCCTTAGCCAGACAATTCAAGATCTCCAAAGAACAGGCCAGAGCAATTGTTGCTACATGTCCTAATTGCCAATCACACGCACTACCATCAATAGCGGCTGGCGTGAACCCAAGGGGACTGCAAGCTGCTGAGCTTTGGCAAACTGATATTACCCATTACACCCCATTCGGACGACTGAAGTACATTCACACCTCGACAGATACCTTTTCAGGAGCTGTGTTTGCCTCCACTCATGCCGGGGAAAAGGCCAAAGATGCCATCAAACACCTTCACATGGTCTTTGCAACACTAGGCGTACCCAAAGCAATCAAAACTGACAATGGTCCTGCTTTCACCTCTAAGCACTTTGCACTTTTCATACAGAATTGGGGCATTAAACACAGCACCGGAATCCCGCATAACCCCTCAGGACAATCCCTAGTAGAGAGGGTCCACAAAGAAATCAAAAAACTACTCGACCACCAACACTGTGTGAACCCCTCCTTAACCCCGGCGGAGAAGTTGTGTAAAGTTCTCTTTGTCATAAATTTTTTAAATTGTTCGGACAAGGAACCGAACTCCCCCATTCTCCGCCATTTCCATAACTCCACCTATGCACACTTAAAAGAAAGGCCACCAGTGTTAATCAAGGACCCTGATTCAAAATCCATAAAAGGACCGTACCCCTTGATAACCTGGGGGAGAGGGTACGGCTGTGTTTCCACAGAGCAGGGCCCTCGATGGATCCCAGCAAAGTTTGTCAAGCCATTTGTGGAAGCCTCAACTCCATCCACCGCGGACGCCGAAGTTGCCACCGAAGTCGCACCCCCTGATGAAACTACCCCAGACAGAACTGTAGCATGGCGCAGGAGAAGAAAGAAAATCTCTCCTCCCAACCTTGTGGCAAGAGTGCTCATCACCCGCAGATATTTACCTACCTTACCGGACACTAATGTTCCCCCATCCCCACCTATCCCATTCCCCTTTCCCCCCAACCTAATTCCTAAAACCCCTAAACCCAAACCCTAACCCATTCCTCCTTCATTTGTTTGAAAAAGGAAGGGAGGGGAAGAAGGGGAAGTGAACATCAAGGGGAACAGTAGAGAGTGGGGAACCAAGAGTTTTTAAGATGATCACTCTGTCCTTCTATTTATAGAACCCGACCCCAGGATGGCTCACAAGGCCCCCAGAACACCCCAAGTGCTCCTCATCAGCGCCTCGCTCGCATGGATATCAGCAGCCTGGATCATACAGCAGCCTAAGGAAAATATCTGGGTCACCCTTGCAAAATACATACAACAGGACAGCTTTTGCATGGCAATGGGAAAAGTGGACGACCCACTGTCCACATGCCTGGTGGGAATGCCCCTGTCCCCAAGAGACCATCCATATGCAGGTAAGGAACCCAACCCTGTAGACACCTGGGATGAGTGGACAAGGATCCTCCCGCATGCACCACAGGAACCCCAGGAATTGGACCTACTGGGCTCCTTCCCTGCCACCTACTGCGTTAACTTCTTCTACAAACCTAAACAAGAACATTGGCAGATGATTGGCAATCCCAGGAAAATATGGGGAAAATAGAAAGGAAAGACATGTCCCCTCTTTCTAGGAAGTATACTAATTGGTGCAATTACACCAGTCACAAGGTATCTGAATCCACTTTTACTCCCAGGTTGCTCCCCAGAGGTGTGTTCCTTATCTGTGGGGATAGAGTGTGGGCTGGGATCCCGTCCAAGATCCAAGGAGGTCCCTGCAGCCTTGGCCAGCTCACTACACTCACCCCGAACAAAACGCAGATCCTTGATTGGAAAAAAGGCAAACAACCAGCGAGACAAAAACGTGCGTACACTGAATTTGACCCTAAATGTGACGACCGAATCTATGATTGGAATGAGGGCAAAAGAATCTCAGCATCCATCTTTCTGCCGTGGTACGCCGCTGCGAAAGCCCTCGGGGAACTTTCCCATCTGGGGTGCTGGTTGAGTAAGCAGGCCAACGCTACTTCAGCCGCATTGTCCGATCTGCTGGCTGATGAAGAAACCACCAGGCACGCGACCCTTCAAAACCGGGCTGCTATTAACTATCTTTTACTTGCCCATGGTCACGGGTGCGAAGATTTCGAAGGGCTTTGCTGTTTCAATCTAACGTCGAGAAGCACATCCATCCATGAGAACATCAAGAAAATCCAGGACCAAGTCTCCAGCTTGCTGACAGAAACAAAAATCTATGATCCAATGGACCGAGCACTGGCGCAATGGGGTATTCCCGGGTGGGTCGTTTCCGTCATTAAAAGCCTGATTTGGGTGGCTGTTATCCTCATGATAGTCTTTGGGGCTATCATATGTTTTAAGAAAACCATAGATAAGACATTCAAAAATGTCTTTTTAGTTAATAGAAAGGGGGGAGATGTGGGAGATGGGTGGAGAGAAACTTCGGGGATGCCTTGGGAGGCAACGTGTGTATGAGGCAGCCCCCGTATGTCAATCAGTGTGTCACTCACCTGCTCCCCACTCCCTTGTTCCAGAAGGTTCTGCAGTTCTCTGTCTTCCATTGGTCCCCTGCCCAAAACCACTCCCTTCCCTCCTTTCCATTGGTCTGTGTCATGTTAACCCACCCTGACTCCTCCCCAAACTCCACCCCTTTCTCCCCTTGGTTATATACCCGAAGCCCTCCCGGGGTCGGGGCTTTTTTGCCTCTGCTGCCCTTCGGTGAGAGTTGTATCCCTGCCCCCTTCTACTTCTTTCCTTGGAATAAACTCCTCCGGATCTAGCAAGCAAGAAGCCCTCCTGCTCGTTATTTCTGGTGAGGCATTAACATTATCCGGGCTTGGGCGGAAGGTTGGCCGAGGGCTCCCAGCCGAGGGACCTGACGGGACCGGCCCAAGGACACGACACCCCCGCATTCTACAGAAGTGATTCCATTTTTGTTCCAAAACTTATATATTTGGGGCTTATCATGAGAAGGATTGGGATCTTTGGAGGAACATTCATATACCTTTTCTCCCTGGATGTAAGAACACCCTTTGTTTTGTTTCTTAGACCAGTATAGGTGAGGGGCTCCGGGAATCCACCATTGATGGGTGTCATTACTGACCAGGCATCGTTGACAGGATAATTCACCCACATATGAAATAAGCTTAGAAGATCCCTTCCTCCATAAACATTTTTCACCTACTATTTCTTATTTTAAATTCCTCTTCATCATTCTGCCCATCTTACTAAGGTGATGATCTTTGGCTTTTCATTTTGTTCTTCATTAGTTTTAGGATTTCTTTTGGAAATGTATGTGCTATTCCTTCCCACAGCCAAATTTCTGCTGCTTGTGTCTCCGCAAAAGAAACAGTTAGTTATATTAAATTCATAACTTATTCTTTCATCTAGGTCTAAAAATAAATTTTTCCCACCTACGATTTTCAGTCCTGTCCCTTTTTTGATTAAGTCTGATTCATGGATTCCCTTTTTCTCCACTTTTCCTCAAACTTTTTCTCTGAACATATCCATTTTTCCTTCATAGGGCATTCTCCCAACAATTTTTGTTTATAATTTCCTATATTTTAGAAGACCCAATAGGTTTTGCTGTCCTCTACACATTGTTAATTGTGAAAAGTCAATACAGTCAGCATTCAGATTCATATGGACTTCGGTGTGGCAGGAGTCTTGGTTTCCACTGCGTCCACCAGGGGGAAAACCCTGGGCCGATGCTGGCGGGACGCCAGAGGGATGAAGAGTGTATCCTTGACCAACAGCGCTACTCCTCAGCCCACCTTCGGCCCAGTCCTGGATGTATATTCTCCGCTCGCCAGGGTAGAAGGAGGTGACTCAATCCCAGATAGTTCCAACGAGTTTTTTGCAGGAGATGAAACCAGGGAAAAGTGGTGGGTCAAAGGGGCAGGGAGATAACTGCGAAGAAGGGCACTGGGGAGAGAATCCAACGGTTGAGGGAGGGTCCAGGGTATATAAACGAACAGGGGTAGGAGGGGTCACAACAGAAATGACCCAATGGGAGCAGGTGCAGGAGGAGGGGCAAAGATGAGGTGATGGAGAACAGTCCAATGGGGATTGAGGAGGGGGTGGCTTCGAGGAGACAACCAATGGGAGACCGAGGTACAGAGAATGTTCTAGAAACAGGTGTGTACAACACTTGTCCTTTTCATACACATTAGCATAACAGTTGTATGGAACTATGAGAAATGACTACAAGTCGATCTAACTTAAACAACAGAATTCTCCCATGGCATCCCCATGCCAATTCTCCCACACCCATCGCCCAAGCTTTAGGACAGCACTCCGAGAGTCTCCTGCATGGAGTGGATAGTAGCACCCATCACAGGGGTCCATCTGGCTTCCGTGGATGTTTCTTATTATTAGCAGCATTAACACCGACAGGGGTCTGGTACAGGGCACTCTCCCAACTTCCATGTTTCTCATTCCCTTTTGGGAAGGTCAGTGGTGTATCTGTCTTGTGGCAAGAGTGTATCCTGACCCAGTCTTGCCCCCTGTAATGTGATCTTACCATTACTTGGTTTTGCAGTGACTCCCTTCCCTCCTTGTATTGACCTGTATTTTTCTTTTAGGGCCTGATTACTAAATGAGTGGGAGGATGCTCTTCTCTTTGGGACCTGTAATGAGAAATACCAGGAATTCAACATGAGTTACAACTAATACTGAAATAGCAATTAAGAAATAATACTTCTATTTATAAATAGCTTTTAACTTTAACATTAAAACCAGGTTAGAATAAATATTTAGCTAGTAGACAGCAGTTGAAAAATAACATTTTAACAGTTCAGAATAGGTTAGAAACTGGTTCTCTGTTTTCTACTTCTCTTGAGGTTTCCTTTTCAAAGTTAATTTTGTGTCCAATGTATTGACCGCTGTCCATTTGGTGGGGGCCTGTACTGGACCTTTAACTCTTGTGACATGGGTCCATCCTCTTTCTTGTGTCCTTATTGCTGTCTCAGTAGTTAGGAGGACCTGAAAGGGACCCTCCCACTTGGAGGTTAATGGCTGTTCTTCCCATACTTTTATTAAAACCCAGTCTCCCAGCTGGAATTTTGAAGTCCATTGGGGTGTTTTGGGGAAGGTACTCTTTTTTCCTCAGTTCTCCTATGGTATTTACGATGATATGTAAATACTTCTTTGTACCCTGTTCTCCTTCTTCGTAAGTTCCCACACAGTCCAATGTGATTAAGAATGGTAACCCGAACATAATTTCATAAGGGAAAATGCCTATATTTGGTTTTGTCCTTGAATTCTCATCAATGCTAATGGAAGACATTTTACTCAATTCATTTTCCTTTCTTCTACTAATTTGGTGTTGCTTTCTAAGTTTGGTTAAGTGCTGCGGTGCATCTTCTCTACTCCCTGGGCAAAGGAGGAGATCCGGCTCCGGCTAGCTCGACATGCAGCTAGCAAAGGGAGGGCACTCTCCAGATGCTCCAGGGGCATCCGGAGGGCGCCTAGCTGGAGTTCGCTAGCGAGGCAGTGGAGACGAGGCGAAAGGAAAAGAGGGACTCTGTTCAGAGGCAAAGTCTGGTTTATTGTAGCTCCAGGGGGGCCAGCTGAACAAAGACCCAGGGGAGCAATTGAAATGGATATATGAACAGGGGTGGAAACAGGGGGGGAGACAACTCACTGACCAATAGGGAAGCGAGGGGGCGGAGGGATACAAATGATAGATTGCATGGCTAGCAAATGAAGTCACTCGGAAGGCGGGACCTCGGCTCTCCATCCAATCACTCAATGGATTTGGTAGAAGCTTCTAGAGCAAGAGGTTCCGCCAAGGAGCCTTCTAGAGCAAGGAGCCGCCAAGTGATGGATGGGAACCTGGGGAGGGGTTATAACAATGAATCAGCAATAATGTGACAAATTAGGGAGGAGGCAGGGGGATTGACAGCAAACAGATAGGGAGGAGGAACCAGGGCAGAACCACAAATCGGGGGAAACAGAGCATACCAATTTCAACTTACAGAATGAAACCACACACCACAACAGTTAAGTCTTTCCACTCTACCTGAGCTTTGAGGTCTCCATGGGGTGTGGAATCTCCACATTATTCCTAAGGCTTCTGTTGTTTGAGTAAGACTTGTTGTAAGACTTCAGCTGTGAAATGTGGTCCCCTGTCCGAATCAATAATGTTAATAATTCCACATCTTGGTGTAATTTGTTCAAGTAAAGTCTTACTCACTATGCCTGCTGTAGCTCTTGCAGTTGGAAATGCCTCAACCTAATGAGTTAAATGATCTATTATTACTAAATAAATATTTAAACTTTTGAACTGGGGGAAGTTCAGTAAAATCTACCTTTACACTTTGAAAAGGTCTCTGGGTGAACTTTCTTCCACCCAGTGGTGCTTTTCTCATTACCTTCCTATTTATTCTCTGACAAAATATGCAATCTCTTGTGATTACTTTAGCAACCTCAAATATTCCTATGCATACGTAAGTTTGCAGAAAATGGTTGCAAAGTGCTTTTGTCCCCCAATGTGTTGAAGCAATGCAGATTTTCTAAAATTTTTCTGTCTAGGGCTTTGTTTAATACCTGTCTCCCATCTGGCATTGTCCACTTTCCTTTTTCATCTTTAGTTCCCCCATGTTTGTTGAATTGTTTTTGTTCTTGTTCACTAAAGATTGGGATTTCCTCATTATCTTTGTCCCCCATGTCTACTGGTTGCAGAATTTGTTCCTCCTTTTCTAAAGCAGCTTGTTGAGCTACCCAGTCAGCTAGGTTGTTTCCTTGTCATTCTATAGAATTCCCTTTCTGATGCCCTTTTTATGTGTACTACTGCAATTTCTAGAGGGTCTTTAAAGCCTCTAATGTTTCCTTTATCAATTTTTCATGGACTAGGGTTTTGCCTTTTGAATTTATAAACCCCTTTTCCTCACAGATTTTGCCAAATGTATGCACCACCCCATAGGCATATTTTGAATCAGTGTAGATAGTTCTTTGCTTATATTGTAGCCACTGCAAACCTTTTAATAAGGCATAAATTTCACTCTGCAGAACATTTTGCCAGCAGTCTCCCTTTTTCTATAATGTCCATACTTTTTCCATCTATTACTGCATATCCTGATATTCTCTTTCCTTCAATTACCCTGGAAGACCATCAACAAATAACACCTCTTCTTCTGGTAGTGGCTGTTCTTGCAAGTCTTCCCTTACTTTGGTCTGTAAATCAATTGCCTACATATAACAATGTTCTAAATTCTCTTGCGGCTCCCCATATAAGAATTGGGCCGGGTTTTCAATGTTTGTAGTGGCTAATTCTAAATTCTCAGTATTGGTTAATGTCAATTCATATTTTAGCAACCTGCTGTCTGTGATCCATTGACTTGCCCTTTTGCTCAGTGTCATCTTTAGATCATGGGGTGTATACACTTTGATTTTACTTCCAAATGTTAATTTGTAGCTTTCTTCCACCAAAGCTACAGTAGCAGCCACTGATTGCAGGCATGTAGGCCATCCTCTAACTACCGGGTCTTACAGCTTGGACACACAGGCTATTGGTTTTCCATCCCCACACCACCTTTCGACTAATACACCATATACAATTCCTTCTTCTGTATTGACAAATAACTCAAAGGGTTTATTTAAATCAGGGCAACTTAAAACTGGGGCTGTCATTAATTTTTCTTTCAACCCTTGTAACTTCTGTTCATCTTCCTCATGCCAATTTATGGGTTCTTTTTCTATTAATTTATCATACAGGAAGTTGACTAATTTAGTATGCCCATCTATCCAATCTTTACAATATGCCCATCTTTACAATATCCAATTAGACCTAGTAATTTCCCTACACCTTTTTTTATTTTCAGTGCAGGTAGGGAGAGAATCCCCTGAATTCGCTCAGCTTCCAATTTCTTATACCCTTTCCCAATCAGATGGCCTAAATATTTTATTTCCTGTTCTAGAAACTGGAGCTTCCTTTTTGACACTTCTCCCCCAAGAAGTTTAGTAGCTTTACTGTGGTTTCCTGAACTTGTTCTTTCTGTTCACCTGATACTAGTAAATCATCAACATATTGAAGGATTTGGATATCTTCTTCATGTTAGAACTGTTTTAATAATTCTTCTAAAGCCTGGCCGAATAGATTTGGGGATCCTGTAAAACCTTGGGGCAGCCGGTCCATCAAAGTTGCTGTTTCCTTCCTGTCTCCTCATCCTGCCATTCAAAGGCAAACCAGTTTCTACTTTCTTCAGCTAGGGGACAAGCCCAGAAGGCATCTTTAAAATCTACCACGCTAAACCATGCATGTTTTGATGGTACTTTACTTAAAAGCGTGTATGGGTTAGAGACCACTGGGTATCATGTGATAGTCTCTTTGTTAACCTCTCTTAGATCTTGAACTAATAGGTAAGTACCATCTGATTTCCTCACTGGTAATATTGGGGTGTTATGGGGGGAACATGCATGGTTCTAGTATTTTATCTATAATAAATTATTTTATAACTAGGGCTAACCCCTGTTTCTCCTCAGCTGAAACAGGATATTGTTTTACTCAGATTGGTGGAATCCTCAGTTTCATCTTTACTTCTATAGGAGGTATATTAAGTAGGCCACGGCCACCTCCTTCAGCCCAGACTCTGCTGTCCATTTCATTATCATCTTCCAATTTGAGAACTAGCATCTCTGCTACCATCTCTCCCTCTTTAGAGATTACCCCTATCCCTAATTGCACTTATAGGTCCTGAAATAATAGATTACATTCCAATCTAGGAATGTATAGCAAGCCTACACATCTTTCTCTTTAATTTCCTTTTTACCACTACTTGTTTCATTACTGCTACATCAAAAGGCTCATTGCTAGCTCTTCTCACTTTACACATTTCTTTACTCAATTTGCAACCTTTTGGAAACTGTAAAATACGTGACCTGTCAGCCCCAGTGTCAACTAAAAGTTCTTCCCCTTGGGAACCTACTTCTAAATTTATCAAGGGCTCTATTTTGTGCTCACCCATCTTTCCCAGGGAACAGAGCCCCTGAAATCCCTAATCATCATTCACTCCTATTTCCATTTCTTTGTACAGCCTTCTGTCCCTTCTCCATTTTCTGCAATCTTTCCTAAAGTGACCCTTTTTGTTACAGTAAAAACATTGCCCTTCCCAGGGGTCTGTGCCTTGTCCTCGGGTCTCCTCCTTTTTTGATTTTTCTATCTCCTTCAGTTCTTCCCTTTCCTTATCTT
The DNA here is from genome assembly GCF_015832195.1 of Motacilla alba alba. Classification (NCBI taxonomy): domain Eukaryota; kingdom Metazoa; phylum Chordata; class Aves; order Passeriformes; family Motacillidae; genus Motacilla; species Motacilla alba. The sequence goes on along the minus strand of NC_052046.1, from coordinate 4,586,800 downwards.
GACTTTCCCTAGCTATTGCAACCATAATTCTAGCTTTTGATTTCCTCTTTTCTTCTTCCCTCCTCAAATACACCTTCTGGGCCTCTCACAATAATTCATTTAAGCCTTTTTTCTGCCAATCTTCCACCTTTTCTAATTTCCTTCTGGTATCTGGCCACACCCTAGTTACCAACTGTACTTTTACTAACACCTACCCCTCTGGGCTCTGTGGATCTACACTGAAATACAACTGAAAGTTTCACCTCAACCTATCTAACCAGGCATTTGGGGTTTCGTCTTTTTCTTGTTGGCTATCAAAGGCCAGGTTTGCATTACTCTGCCTGTGGCTTCCCCTCCCCTCTGAAGGGTGCTTTCCCGGGCAGGTGCTGTTGGGGTGCCTGCTGACCCGAGAGCGTCCCTGCTTCAGGCTGCGCTGGCAGTTCCCTCAGCCCACCAGATGCCCAAGCCCGAATGGTGTAATAGTTGCCTCACCAGAGATGAGAGGACTCTCCACTTGGTGGAATCCACTAGAGTTTATTGAGGGTAGTTCTTAGCTGCTTTACACAGTTATTTTACTTTCCCATATGTTACTGGCTCCCATCTAGGATTTGCACCTCCCCTTCTATACTGCACTGGAGCAGCAGTTAATTTGGAAACCATCTCCAGTCTCCCTCTTTTAACAGTTGTCCGGATCCTCTCCCAGGATTGATGGAGTCACTGGATCCGGAAGGGCTCAGGTCTTCTTCCAAGGAGGAGGAGGGTGAAGAATAACCAGATGCAAGCACAATGTTTTTATTGTTTGTAGGGTGGTGGTATCAGTGCTTGACCTCTGGCATGGTCCTGGACTAAGGCCTCACGGGGACCACCATGTTGGAGGGTGGTGGTTCTGGAGCCATGGTGGGAGTAGTTCTGCTTCCCCCAGAATGGGTGGAGCCCAAAACAGAGGTGGAGCCGAGCAAAGAGCCTTGGACAAAAATGGCAGTTCAGGCGGAAAACATGACAAAATCGCAGTTGTTAGATGGCATGGCAGGATATCTGATGGAGGAGGAGGGAAATTGGGATGATGGAGGAGGAGGGAGGATGGAAAGGGAAGGCTCCAAGATGGCATGGCCTTCGCCGTCTCGGGCGGATGTAGCCCACTGGAGCCCAGGCCAGCTCTGAGCACTCTGGCAGCCATGCCAGGAGTGAGGAGCAGCTGGGGACTGGGGTTTGCCCACAGATGAACCTGAAGATCTTCAAGCTCTACAATGCATGCTGTGACAGTCATGGCAGGGACCAGGTAAAGGAGGAATGAGGAAGCTCTTTGTCTTGAGGTACCACAGGGAAGGTTTATTCCAGGTGAAGGGGTTAAGGCAAAAGAGCCCCAAGCACCTCAGTACATGGGGTTAAATACAGTTACAGACCAGGGGGTGGATACAAAAAAATCAACCAATAGGGAAACTTCAAGGATGGAGCAAGAGGATGTCATCAACAATGTGGGACCAATCAGGATGGGGGGAAGAGAGGGGAAAGGTCACATTGGCCAATGGGGTGTCACAGATTAGGGAATTTCAAAATGGGTGTTTCAATCAGGGATTAGCCCAGGGAGAGAGTGGCAGGGAACATTGAGGAAAAAGGGGCAGGGTTGCCTTGATGGGCAGGGAAGGGACTAGAACAAAGGGAGGTGAATAGCTTGAGGGACAGCTTTAAGGGAGGATACAACTTAGGGATAAACCAACTTGGGGAAAACAGAATGAACCATTTAACAGCAACTTAATGAAAGAAACATAAACTGCAACATCACGCCCCAAGTGGAGGAATCAGAGAGGAACACATAGTAGCAGAGCAACCAGTAAAACCCAGACTTCATCTCAGCACACTAGCATTATTCTCTATCCCGTATCCTACTCCAGGGTAGTCCAAGGGGCGAGAAGGGGGAGGACACAGGAGGGCAGAGTAGTAATAACTTGTTCATGCAGTAGGATGGGTTCCCTCCTGTGTCCCACTCCCAAGGTCAGAAGGACAAGGAGCTGTAGTTGGGAAAAGCTGGTAGTGGAACTAGGATCACAGTGCTTTTCCTCCAATTTTAATACTTAAAATATAGCACAGAAGGGGAGCATGCAAAGTGCCATGAAATCCCCCTTGGCTTTTAAATTGTAAAGCTTCACCCCCATCAAGTCCCAGAAATCTGCCGTGAAGATGTTAGTGGCTTTGGTGATGTTACAAAAGACCCACTTTATGATGGCTTTCAGTTCCCTTTTCTGTACTTCCTTCTCATGAGCTGCTAAAAGTAATTTGAATAGTCCATATACATTCTTTTCTACATTTGACTTTCCTGAGTCCATCTTACGGAGCTGGATTGGGGTTGGATATATTCCCCTGGTTAACTATGGGTGGATGTCCCCCTTTCCACTCACCTGTCTCTACTGCAGGTATCCACAGGTCGCCACTTCTCTGGATGCCCAAATCTGCCGATTCATTTGCCAGTCCTGGTTTTGAAAACTCCACACCAGAAAGGGAATGGCCTACCAGTCAGCTTCTCCCTGCTGACATGATCCTAACGGAATCCTGAATATCAGTGCCTTTGTTCAGGTGCCACTTGTCATGGTCCTGCCTTCTGCAACCTCAGAACCAGGCCAGCTGGGAGCAGTGTGGCAAATAAAAGGATGGGTCAATTGAGTTACCTGAAAACAAAGTAACTTTAATAGATGAAATACCAACTAGTAGAAGGACCACATGGTATGGGGTTGACTCCAAAGGACCCAAAAATGGGGGAAACACAACAATATATAAAGTAGATCTGAGGATAGGGGTCCAATCATAAAAGAGAACTAGAAACAACTACGTGTCAAATATGACCAACCAATCATTAATCGCAACTCAAAAAACAACCTTATATGGAATAATGCTCTTAAACTCACAGCAGCCATTTCTCCTCACCCTAACTAGAAAGGTTATTCCCATGGCCTTAAGTCTATGGTTACCTCAGGCTGGCCGACTCCCACAAGGAGCACTGGTAAAATCAAACAAGAGCTGTATTTTTTTTAATTTCAGCTACCATTATTGTGTGTTAGATTTCTTCCAGGGAAAACTACTAAGAGACTACCAGAGCCATATATGAGGATATTTGCTTTCTTTACCCGTTGGGCCAACACTCTTAGTAAAACACCAATGGAAGGAAAACACCTATCTTAAATTCAGCATAAGACAAAGACTAGTAATTTACTCTTCTATCAAGCCCATAATTTGATTTCATTATGTATTGTATTGATACAGTCTAGTGATTTACTGATTTAATTATTACCTCAATTTGACCATTATGTTGTTCAGTCTTTATTTTTTCCAGTATAAATGTAGTATATTAACTCACTAGTAGGTGCTCTTAAGTGAACCGGGACTGGCAGCTCTGGGACTGGCAGCATGTGGCGCCATGGCAGGGCTCGGCATGATCATGGCAAGAACCAGCATGCCAGCTGCCATCACTAACACGTCCCCTAAAACATGCTGCAGGTTGTCACTGTGCGCCCGTTTGACCTCCAGCTTTCCCCGCAGGTCTGCAATATGGACTTGCAGTATCTGCACTAGCACTTCCAGGGACTTGATTGCTGCTCTCTCCTGGCAACACCAAGAAGCCCTTCCTTGTACAGGCAAATAGAGAGCACCCAACACCACACAAATGGAAGATTTCTCCTTTCCTGGCTTGGACTTGACTTTTGCCCACAAGGCTGAGACCCAGTCTATGACACTTTGGACACTGTGCCAATGGTCCTTTGTGGCAGTACGCTGTGGCCACAGGATAGAAAGTCCCAGGCTAGCACACTTCCCGTGGCCAGAGGGCATGCACAAGAGTGGCCACCCCCAGATCTCTCCTGAGACCTCTGCAGGTGGCGGTGCTTACAGAGAGTTTGCGGCTCCCTGCAGCAGGCTGTGGTGTAGGTAGCACAGCAAGGAAACAGGCACAAGGAACCGAGACAAAGGAAGTTGGGAGAGATCACTCATATGAAATCCAAGGAAAGTTTTTTTCCTGGGAGGGATCAGGGATGAGCGATGAGGAAAATGTGTCTGACTAGCATTTTTAAAGAGGGAATGGTCCAAGGGGTGGGTACCAGGGATGTTAGGAGAGGAACACATCACTTAACATAACCAACAGGGCTCATGCGGGGGAGGGAGGAAGCCTTATAAACCAATCAGCCATTGAAGCAGGGCTAACTGACACAGAACATTCCAGAACACAAGGGGAGTGACGACAGAGACTGAACAAGAGTAAGGGGCAGTACAACTGGGATTGACAAGGGCTTATAAGGGAATCAGGGGAGGAACAAGGAGACTGACACAGTGATGGTCAGACAAGTGGTGGGAAAACTTTGTGGTAAACAACTTAGGAACGAACCATTTCGTGGAACAAAATGGGGTACACGGGAGAAACCATTGTAACTGACTAACATGGAAGGTCTAACTTTTATATTAAAACAACTGTAAAGCACCAACTACCACAGTCCCCAGCCAACTCCATTCCAGACACAGAGGGTCTTGCTCTGAAAGCTTCTAAGAAATCCAGGAAGGAGGCAGATGGATCACTGTACCAAATACCAGTGCACCCATGAAAAATCATTCACTCATTCTCCTCTGCTATAGTTGAGCAGAGGAGGGGGGGAGAAAACTCATGGGGTGAGATGAGAATTAGGAGAAAACACTTTAAAGGCAAAACAGGCTAACAACTTTGAAAGGTATAAAGAAAAAATTATTAACAGAATTACAAAAGAATAATGAGAACTAGAATAAACCTTTACAATACCTTTCCTCCCTACCCCAGCCCTTCTTTTCTTCCCACCAACAATGTAGGGAAACAAAACATGGGATTTTTAGTCAGTTTGTTATTTCTAAAGATCTTTCTTCAGTTGGCTTAGGGAGAGGAGTCTGTTTTGCTATGTCTTGGGGTCTTTCCCACAAGAGACAGTTCTTTGTGAACTTTTCCAACAGAGTTTAATTTTCACAAATAGCAGTCCCGCCCGACATGCTATAATGTGAGCCCCTCCAATGGACAAAAAACAGTCTTCCCACAACTGTTTTACCATGGGCCATTAGTTCCGGAGGTCCACTTTTTAAGGATGAGTTGTTCTAGTGATGGAACCCAGAACGTCCCTCAGACGTTGCTGGATGTTCCAGGTCCCAGCCAGGAGTGTTGGAGACCTTGGCATGCAGCCAGAAACCCCTGTGGCTTTGAACCTGACCCATGGAACAAATTGCTAACCTTTCATGAAGAACTACAAGTCACAAAAGTTTAGGTAGAAGTAATAGTAGAAATAATCATAAGGTGAAGGGAAAAAATGTTCAGGTGTTGTACATGGGGGTTTTGACCTCTGTATAGGGGGGTTTGGTTTTGTACAGGGGGGTCAGGAGTTCCAAGATGGAGGGTATTGGGTGTGCCCTGTCCTTCTTTCTTCTTCCTAACCTCCGTGTTTTGGGTAAGGATGGCTTTCACAGATTGGTTTAGAGTAGAAAGTCACTGTTCAATATGGGTGATAGGTATTGGGACAAAACTGTAAATATCAAATACGTAGCATATAGTATAAAAGACAACACCAGCCCCGTGGGAGGGCAATGTGCCTTTGGCTGACTTGCTGAGCAGACTTTGACAGCTCAGGAGAGAAATCTTTTAGCTAACATTTAATAAACAACCTTGAGACCGACGGCTGAAGACTCACGAATTTTTCTTTGACAGCACGGATTGGAGAAGAGACTTTTCTACCTTTCGGGGTCACCCCGACCCGGGGTGATTCCCACATTCTAGTATAAAAGCAAGAACCCACTTCCTCTGTCTCTCCAAGCAAAGATTCTCTATTTCTCTCTGTTCAAGCCTCTCACCAGACCACAGCTTCTCTACATCCACACATTCCGATGTGAGCACCCTTTTCTCACAGGCTGCAGGTGAATTCTGCATCCCTCCATGCACTTCATGAATTACAGGGAAATAGTTTGTTGTATTATAGTCCTCACCACAGCTTGCAGAAGAATCTCAGCTCTGAGGTTTGGACCACCTCCTCCCTCCTCCCTCCTTTGCACTGATCTTAGTGTCGCCATGTTCTCCTCGCGTGTCTTCACCTTTTCTTTCCCCCTGATCTGGGAGAGAATTGGTGTCTGTAGGTTCATCTGCTCTTAAGCTCTACCTATGAATTTAAAAGATTTTATAGAGTCCTGCAGCACTGAAAAGTTCATCTCATCCGGGCTCCAGACTGGGGAATTGCTTTGCCTCTCGCTGCTGATCGCGTGGTCCCTGCTGCCACTAGCAAGCCGCATCACCTGCTGGCTTCACTCCACTCCTTTTCTTCATGTGGGGTGCCAAAAAAGAAAAGCTGCTGCCGCCACTTTTGTCTTTCTGTCTGCAACATAGCTGGCTGAAAGCAGCCAAGCAAATAAAATCCATTGCGGGCCATGCTGAGATAGCCTTGGCTGTGTGGCACCACCCTGGTGGTGCCTGGTCACACCAATTTCAGCTGCACAGTCCTGTCCGTGTGGCTGCTCTTGGACTGGGATGGTGGCAACTGCATGGTTGCTTGTGGTGCCAGGATGGCCCCCGGTGGCATGGCCCAGTGGCAGTGCCAGCACGGGGTCCAACAACCATCTTTGAGAAGGGGGCCTGGCTGGCTGCACAGGGAAGGGGCCCAACAGCCCCCACCACCACTCCAAGGGCAGGGAGAAAGAGAGGTTCCTGTGGCTTCTGTCTTTCTTAAATATGTTATCATAGAGGCATTAGCAGCTTTTCTAATTGTCTTAGTAGTGTGCCTATTCTCAAAGCTAGCTGGTGATTGGTTTTGCCAGGCATGGAGGAAGCTGCTAGCTACTCCTCACAGCAAAAAATCACTTCCATGGCTGGCTTTTTTCCCTTTTTTCCCTCCTCACCAAAACCCAAGCTATTTAAAACCACCACATATCCCCCCAAAACATGAGTGGTGGACTCGGACTCCTTCTGCATTTAGTTTAATACTATTTGCAGCTGCTTTATATGTTCCTTAGAGTGTTTTTAGTACTCTCCAGATGAGACGTCAGAAGGCAAACTTGAATACCAGATATACTCACATGTGAAACAGAAAGGTTTCTCTTCATAGTAGCTGTTGGAAAAGGTATTATCTCATGTTTCAGTAACTTCACTATTCATTTCTTTAACATGATGACAGTAAAATACTCACCTATGTTGCCTGGAATAATAGTGTAATTGCCTGATTTCATCTGGAGAAGACAGATGTGGTGGGATGACCTCCTGTGAAAACTGTATACTGCCAGGTGTGTACAGATTCCTCTAGTTCGATCTTTCATATTTCCTAGATCCAGCCCGTCAATGTTCCAGGTGATCTGTGAGAAGTTGCTGTCAGCTTTTTGCTGTGAGACTGCACTGGCATTACTTGTAGTTGCATCTGCAGTGAGGTCAATACAGCTGCCGGTGTCTGGCTAGGCCAGGGCCACCCTGCCTGCTGCTGCTCCTAATTAAAATGTCACATTGCACTGTGGGAACTGAGAGAAGTTATTTTAAAAATAGATGTTCAGGCATTGCTATGGGGAACTACGACACATGGACCTCCTTGTTTGTCCTGAAGATTGTTTATTTTAACAAACGAAACACTTTTATGTTCTAAACCTAGCCCAAACAAGCATGCATTGGCTCCCTGTCATTGCAGCGTCACTGTTCATGCGTCCCTTTACCCAGTCAGCTCTCTGGTCATGTGGTGTCCATGCACCTCCCCAGCCAAACACTGCCCCATGCACCAGGTTCACATGCCAGCCATACAGCCTGATCTCTGCTTACAGGACCTGGTTTGTACCTTGCTGTTAGCCCGACCTTTCCCAGAGTGCTTTCTGTTGAGCCAAAGTGAACAGGATTATTTCTCCCCCACAGTCAAGAATGAAATTAAGCCAAACGAGGCAAGTATTTTATCTGAGAATTATTTATTGGTAATCAAAAATAAAATAAAAAGGAGTTGCCCTACTAAAGAGAGCTAGAAAAGACAAAGAAAAGAGGAAGAAAAATGGGAGTGAGACAGTAAGAGAGAGGGGAGACAGAGGGGAAAAGAGGGCTTTACCACCAGGGGTTGAGGAGTGCTCCCAACATCCACAAGGTGAGGGCTGTGAATGCTGCCTGAACAACTCCTGTGGTGACAAGCGACCGGACACGAGACAAGGGAGGGCTCAGGCAGGGGGTCCAGAGGCCTGGACAGGGTCGCAGGAAGGATCACGGTGGTGGTGAGGCTCAGAGGTGGGCAGGGCTGGACACAGGTGACTGAGGCAGGGACGCAGAGATGAAGCAGGCAGGCAGGCAGGGTGTTGGTGAGGGACACAGGGAGGCAGGAAAGACACAAGGGCAAGCAAGAGCCAGCGAGGGCAGGAGAGCCAAAAGGTAGGCTAGGGCCGGGGCAAAAATGTGAGACTCAAAAGGCCCCAGAGCTTGTGATGCTGTTACTTTTTATGCCCCTGGCTCCTCCCAAAGTCCACCTGCTGACACGAGACCAATGATCCAATCCAATGTCCCAGTGCAGTCCATTGGTAGATATATTTTGCCATCAGTTTCAGAGTGTCTCTGGAGGGTTCAGTGTCTTTGGTGTTCCCCTGCTGACTGCCTGTTCCATGTGAGATATGAACTGGTTGCCAGGCAAGGTCTCGCCAGAGACAAGGTTTTTCTCCATCTTCTCCTAGCTGCCTCCTTGACATGGCCCATGTGCAACCCCTCCCCCACAGCCTCTGATAAGCAGGGTTGAGACAGATCAAAAGTATATTGGCTCCTCGCATCATCCTTTTAAATAAATCCATTAGAAGTATACAGAACTGTTTTATTCTGCCTGTCGGCAGTGTGGGTCATGTGTTCTGAAGAGACAATTAACCTGAAGTGAGAAATTTGCAAGCACCAAGTTATTGCAGTGAAAAGTAAAACCAAGGTCTTTTCACCTTATTATGTAAGACACTATAAAACCTTCAGTTTATTGCTAAAGAGAGAGAATTTCCAGAGCAGAGATGAAAAGATAGGATGAATTTAATAGAAATGCTGAAGTGTGGGGTTTTCTTTTTCTTCTTCCCTTTCCTGCGAGGATATCACTGAGTGAATACAGTTCCACTGAGGGCCCATGCGGTGGCACTGTTTGCTGAAGTCTTTATTTCACAGACTGAAGGACAAATCCTACAGGCAGGAAAAGAGAAGGAAAAGGACAAATCTCGCTAATGGAGCTTTTCATGTTGCAGTGGTCAAGTGATATGGTCAAGCCTCACTTTTATGTGTCTGTACCATCATGTTCTTTTCAGTCCCATTCCCAGGATTCCTGCACAGAGAGTATTGATCTTTTTATTTCTCCCCTTTTTTTTTTCTTTTTTCAGTTACAGCAAATACCAGAGAATAGAAAAATATGTGTTTTTAGATAAATGCCCAAGGGTGGGATAATCTACAGATATATGTGTCTACGTTGTAAATTCTTTCTTTTTTTTCCCTATCAGAAATATGGTAACACTGAGCTAGTTAAACTTATTAACATTCCTGAATAGGAACTCAGAAATTTGAAATGCAGATGTGCTTGAAATCTCTTGTTTATTAGTTCCTATTTTATACCTTAAAAAGCATTCAATATGCTCCTACTTGTGAAAACACTTGTGCTTTTTCGCACTTTGTGCAATAATTAAGAGTTAATACATCCCCTTTTCTTGGAGGGAATACAGCCCTTTAAAGTCACTGATATTACTGAAATTTAGTGGCATCACTTGAGATAGCTGGTGGAGAGATTCAGGTGCCTAAACATACCTGTCTAGGGCCTTTAGATGCCATGGGGCATCCAAGACACTCCTCCAGGAAAGACACAAGAAATCTGGGGCACCCAGAGTGCCATTGGAAAGCCTGTGGGCAGCAAGTGGGAAACCATATGGCATTAGCTCTCTCTGAGTGCTACAAGACCTTTGTAAAATCAGGATGCATCACCCTTTGAGGAAAAGGATTCAAAGGCTGCTTACATCTTTTTGGCACTGGGGTAGGAGCTCCTTCCAGACTTCCCTTCCAGGGTGAATTCTCCTGTCCATTAGTTTGCTGCTGCCTTTGGAGTTCTTAAGACTCAATGTCTCAGGGGAGGAAAGAGTAGTAGGAGTTTTCTGCTGTTTTATTTAATAAAATTGTTACAGCCAGTGTCAGAACAGGGAGGGGCGGGAGCTCATGGCTGTGAGGAAGGGACAAGAAAGAAGGATGAAGACCTCCTTTTCTGGCAGTAATAACCCATTACAGCATTTTGTACCATTTGAGTCAGCATATCTTTTTGGTTTTTTCCCCAGAAGGCTTTGGTGCTCTCTCCAGCAGGTCAACTGGCTGTTTTCAGGCCCCAAGCCAGCATCTCTTCCCCAGATACGATGTGGGAGGATATTTGTCATCTCCCTCATCACGGCTTGTACCCCCTGTGGATCTGCTCGCCAAACTTTGTGGTGATGGGTGAGTCGTGTGAATTTTGAAGAAGGGGTTCAGCTGCTTTTATGTGTAAAGTATCCCACAACTAAAATTGCAGTTGGGTACATTGGGACATTTCTGAAAGCATCAGCAAACTTTGGGCACCCAGCTCCAGATAAACGCTTGTGAAAGTCTTGCTGTAGTCCTTTGCAGAAAGAGATATGATAGCTCAGCCTATCCTACCCCTCTTACTTCCATACTCAACCCCTTAAATACTCCCAGTTAAGTAGGGATAAATGTCATTTGTGGTTGTTGAGAAAGTTTGATTGAGTTTAGGATCCCCTTCCTAATCAAGCCATTAACTTTTAAAGATGAAGTAGAGAAGAGCACAATGTAACAGCAATAAAAATAATTAGCGTTGGAAACAAGTCTTTGTTGCTGTCTGGGAATTTGCAGAGGAAACCTGAGTTTTGACACGCAATGCTATTGTCATGCTGCATTGATATTCAGACTGATGGTTGCTCAATGAACCTCTCTTCTTCTTCCAGTATAATGTGAGACAAATTTGCACAAGATGAGAATATTTACGTGTTCAAAATGCAGACTTCCAACCTGATACTGTAAGAAAGGAAGTTTGTAATTGAAAATTAATTCATACTGGAAAGTGTAGTCAATAGACAATTACTGAGATACAGCTTGTGTTTATTGCTTGAGGAATTTTACACAAGATTTATAACAACTAAAACCAATTACCTTTACAAGTAAAGAACAGTCTAAAAAGATGAAACTTAATTAATGTAGAAGCCTTCAAACATTCTTTATCTCCTGCAAATAATCACCAACCAAACAGTAATTAAAAAAAAAAAAAAGTATGGGAAAGTCAGCATGGTATTTGTGTCAAAAAAGATTACAGAAGAATCCCCATATTGTACACAATTTTTGTCCTATTAGTTTTGGAGAAGTGTGGCACAACCATTTTACTCAAGAAGAGTAGGAGGTGAAAATTGGATATAATATTTGTGAAATTGAAGTCAACTAGGCACAATTTTTTATAGTAGTACTCAGGTGCACTGCTGCCTCTTCCATCCTCTGTACCTGCTCTCTATACCCCTCTGAAAATCCCCGAAACTTGAGAGTTGCATTCTTCATGCAGAGACTTCAGAAGGAGTTTCCCTGGATATATTAATTCCCATTTGTGGGAAAAAATATTCGACTCTTGACCCAAATCAGAATCAATATCCCATTCAGAGCTCTGACAAGAAATTCCTTATGACATCAAAATGAGACTCATACCAGAGGCCACTCTTCAACCACTTCCTCCCGACCTGTAGTCATGTTCATTTAAAAAAATAAAGTATTAAAAATACTTATTGGGACAAGTTACAGTGGGGACAATTTTCCTGCTCTTGAGATGAGTATGAGGTACCTTGGAAAATGTTTATCTGGAGTGCTCTGTCCAGGTCTGGGCACATCAGGACAAGAGAGAGATGGAGCTCCTGAAGTGAGTCCAGAGGGCAGCAAAGATGAGGAAGGGCCTGGAGCATCTCCCTGCTGAGGAAAGGCTGAGGGAGCAGGGGCTGCTCAGCCTGGAGAGGAGCCCCAGCTGAGAGAGAACCCCATCCCTGTGTGTCCCTGTGAGCAGGGAGGGTCAGAGCAGGGCCCAGGCTCTGCTCTGGGGGACAGCAGTGGCACCAGAGGAACAGGCAGGGACTGATGACCAGGAAGTTCCACCTTGACATGAGGAAGAACTGCTCTGGGCAGTGATCTAGCACTGGGACAGATAGTGCAGAGAGGGGATGGAGTCTCCCTCACTGGGGATATTCCATATCCCTCTGGACACAATCCTGTGCCCTGTGCTCTGGGATGGCCCTGCTGGAGCAGGGAGGTGGGACCAGATGACCCCACTGGGATCCCTTCCAGCCTTAACCGGTTTTGGAATTCTGTGAGATACTGAATGCATTGCATTTCAAAATGTAATTTCAATACTTTTCCATCTAACAATTGTTTTTTAAAAATCTCAGGATCTTAAAGGATCTTAAAGACATAAGGCTAAAGAAGTCAGATCAACCAGAAGCCTCAACACCAATTATAGAAGATGGTTCAGAATGTGAAGCCTACCTCAGCATAGCTGGAGCTCAAGGGCATTGGCAATATTAGAATAGTATTGAAGTATGGAAAAGCCTCTTTCTCCAGACTCCTGGATTTTTTTGTTGTCCACACATCCAGAACCAAATGCCTGCTGGGTTCAGGTCTTGAAAGATGCTTTCACTAGACTTTGTTTCTGGGAATCACCATTTTGATTCTGATTCTGGGGGAAGTTTGAGTCTTTAATATTTTTTTTTTCCTTTGTTTTGTGACTCCCGTACTGAACAGATATTGGTAAGGTAACTGAAGAGCCTTTGGCATTAGTGCTATTGTTTTTTTTTTTCTTCTTTTCTTTCTGAAAGACAATAATTTAAACTCTCAGTGACTGAAATGCCTATTTCTAGCTCTGGTGTGGGTTCAAGATAAAATACGGAAGACATGTGCGATGGTCTGTACAAGTCAGAGAGGAGAAAGCAATTGTTCCTTTTCTTTCCCATTTTAAATCAGTAAAATTCAACCTGTTGACTTTGGTCTTTTGGTGAGTTAATGTTTTTGTAATACTTTCCTCTCTGTCCAAGAATCTGAACAGAACATCCAAAATGAGGAGGGTGAAAATTTTATTCTCTTCCTAATTGTAATGACCACGGTTAACTTTTAGATATGCTTTCTTTTTTACTTTTTTTTTTTTTTTTTTTTTTTTTTTTTTTTAAATAAAGAGGACCCATATGTGAATAAGTGGATTTTGCCTCTTGCTAAAGAAGATGAAGATCTCCTCTCTGAAAAGTAAAAACGTGGTCATTACAGGGGAGTTTTGCCTCCAGGCACAAGGAAGAAAAACAATGAGAATTGCAGTAATTTTCACCCTGGAGTGCAAAGAAGCTGCAAATTAGTTATAGAGAGAGAAGTAAGTGTGTGTGAGTGGAAATTTTCCACTGATCGTCCCTCTTAAAATTATTTATGAGTCTAAAGAATAATTAGAATGGGAGGAAAAAAAAGCCACAAGAAGATTTATGGATCTGTTAGTCTAGAGCTTGGGGTTTGTGGTGCTTTTTTCCAGAGCTACAGCAATCTTAGGGTTTATTTTAGGTGCTGGGAAGGCACCTAAATCTTTAACACCTGCACCAAAACAGAATTTAGTGCTGAAGCGACCCAGGAGAGGGAAAAATTCTATGTTGAGGGGAGGGGTAGTCTCCTGTGGTTGCTTTCCATGTGAAATGTGTGAAAAGTGCAGAGCTCTCCTGGTGAAGTCACTCTTCCCCTTTCTCCTGCGCAAGCAGGGAATCAGGACCTGATGGCAGGGCAGATTTGGTGCTTTGTGAGCAGTTTTGGGCACAAAAGACAAAACGTGTGCGTGGGTTATTATGCACAGACCTCCTGGGTGACTTCTCAGCACTTGATTACTCTTTAATTATTTTTGTAATGCGAAAGTGAGCCTACTCTCCTGAGGAGAAAGAACTGCTTCTATTAATCTATCAGGTTATAGCAGGGGATCAGCAATTAGCTGTGTGCTTTCTATTCTGCTGTAATTATTAATAATGAGCAGCCTACAGGAGCCGTGTTTTCCACAGCAAATCCCATTCCATCCAGCAGCCGGATGTGTTGTTTTGGTCACGGTTTGAGATGTGGATCCAAGAGAGTGTGAGCTCTGCTGAACTGAGCAGGGCCTGAGCAGGCAGCTCTGCCTGGGGCATCCCCTGTTGACACTGCATCTGTGGGGGGCACAGCAGCAGCACAGCACGAAGAACCACGGCAAAGGAATAGTGAGTGATCACTTGTTTGAGTTCCAAGGCAGTTTATTTCCCCAGGGGAGTCAGGGACAGGTGATCTCAATGGAAGGTAAAAGAACTGCTCTCAAGGAAGGGAGGGAATAAGGGGAGGACACAGCTTTTCACCAATAGGAAGGCATTAGGGCAGGGGTGCAGGGTAAGGGCTATCCAATAGAAGCCAGCAAGGGGAAGGAGCAAACCTTAAAATCCAGTCTTACTTCGAGGAAGGGATGAAGGACAGGGAACATTTCAGAGCAAAAAGGGTGTGGTATCTTTGATAAACAAGGGTAAGACAAGGCAACAAGGGAGGTACAAGGAGACTGAGAGGGGGATTGGCATACACTTGGAGGGAAAATCTTGGGGTAAACAAGTCAGGATTGAACCATCAGGGAAGCCAAATGGGGTACATAAAACAAACCATTACAAACTTACAACAAGGAATATTTAACAGCTGTTGCAAAAGAACAAACTGTAAAATAACAGACTGATGCACCCTGTGACCTGGTGGCACCAACAGCACCAGTCCTGGGAACAGCACAGACAGGTTCACAGGAAGCTGCCAGCAGAACACAGCCCACAGCCTGATGAAGGAGCTTCCTTCCTCAATTCCTGTCGCTGCTATTAGCAGCACAGATGGTCTCTCCAGCAGTTAAAAGTCCCTTCGCTGCCTTTCAGAGAAAGCAGAGGGAGAGCATTTTGGGACTGGATCGTAAGCGTTGGTCCTTTTACTCTCCAGTCATTTGCCAACAGTCAGTTGTGAGGGTGGATGATATGTTGAAGGTTGGACTCAATGATATTGGGTGGTTTTTCCAACCTCAGGGATTCTGTGATAGGTACTCCTATTACAGAACCATAGTTCAAGATACCAGTGACCTGGCCAAAATTTATTCAGCCTTATTTCCAGCCCAGATATATGCAGCCATGTCTCTCAACAATATCAGGGAAAATTATTAATAAATATTTCTTTTTTTTTTTTTTTTTTTAATAGGCAAAATCCATTCTTCTCACTGTTTTACTGAAAGCATGCAATTACTCAGAATTTCTCCAAGAGAGGCTAAAGTGCCACTGGGCAAGTAACGGCAGTATCAGAAGTTGTATATATTGGGTCTGAAAAATGCTACATGGGCAAAGGAGATTTTGGAAACTGTATTTTTGTCACCTCCATTTGACACCTCCATTTGGCTAGAACATACCCCTTAGTAATTTTCCCTTTCTCAACTGTTGCTTGGTGTGAAAATTTAATTTGTAGGAAAGAAAAAGTATATATGACCAAGTAACATACACATACAGAACAGACTGTGAAATTAATCCTCAGTTCTTACTTATCTAAATTTTCCAGATCTTGATACTGCAGCCTGATTTTTTTCTTCTGAGAGTGTTTTTGGCAAGTGTTTCTGGACCAAGTAACTTCCCAGCAAAAGGGAGAATTTAATAACTGTAATTTTATTAAGGAGTTCTGCTTCTATTTGATAACTTCTGCTAGGAAAAGAGCTTTACAAGATTAGTGTCCCTCTGAGCAATTAAGTAGCAGGGTCCCCTAATCTCTGAAGTCATACACAAAACAAGTAGAGTAGTAGATTTTGCTTCTCTGGGATCATAACAATTATTTATTGCTTTTAATAAGTCTGAATTTTCTTGGATCTGTCAGAATATCCTTTTGTGCTAGTGTAAACGGGAGTAATTCTAACAGTCCATGGTGCTGATAAGGTGAAATCGGAATTATGACCGATGTTTTTTTAATTTCTTGCATCATGAAAGAAAAAGAGAGCATAGAACAACTCAATGAAAGTTCAAACCCTGCAGATTTCTAGCTCTTTCATAAAAATGTTGTTTTAGAAGTTTCAGCTTTATGGTGCTTCTCTCAATTTTCCACTATAGAGCAGGTTTATAGTGGACTTGCACTATTCAAAATATTTTAGGGCAGAAAAGCACTCACTTGTTTTTCTTTCATGGTTTTGTTTTGGTTTTGGTGCAGCTGTGACCTGGAGGGTGGGAAGTACCTGCCAAGGTTGTTTCCCCTCACACAATTCAAGCAGGATGTTTCTGAGGAGATGGAATGTGTGCTGTGCTGTATTAGTAGCTTATCATATGCTGCTGTATTTTGTCAGGAGGGTCATATCCCACCACGTGACAGTCAGTCACTTCAATAATTCCTGGAAAATTCTATAGGAGCAAAAGTAGTGGGGAATAATGGAGCTGGTCATGAGTACTCCTCTCCATGTTCTCAAGCAAGCAGGGTGGCTTCAGCTCTGGGGGTTTTTGGCCCTGGGAAGTTGCACCACTATTTGTCAAGCTTCACTTGATCAAGGCACTTCAGCACCTCACTTGTCTGAGCTGGAAAGGTGCTTGCAGGTGGGTTTTGGCTCAGTTGTGTTTACTTTTGGAGCTATTCCATGTCATCCACTAGTGTAACAAAACTGTGTGTACACAGTTATTTGTGTATTTGTGTTTATAATATACATAGGTAGGAGGAATAATTTCTTAGAGTCAACAACAGCCTATCATTCTCCGCTTCACTGTGCTTTCTGTGCTACCTCTCTTTTATACATAGTGATTTTCCATGGATTTTCCTAGATTTCTGGAGGCTTTTCAAAGCATTCTCCAGCTCCTGGAAACTTTTCCCCAAAAGCCAACACTCTGGATGAAGGCAGACTCTTGTGGAAGAGTGGATATGTTTGAAAACATATTTTCACAGCCATCACAATAAATTACTTTCGTGATGCAGCCTTCAAAACTTGTGAGTTTTTATTGTAGGACACCAGGGTAATACCTGAATGCCAGATATGTCCTCCCATGCAAAGTGGGTTCAGCTTCGTGCAGAAGCACAGGTCTCTAAAGGAATTCAGCAAGAGACAAAAGCACCAGACTATTAGGGGAGGGGATTTCTCACCAAATAACCCTTCTAGCTCTGACCTCTCAGTCCTGGATCTCAAGGGAAAGCTAGTCTTCACCTCACTCCTTCCGATCAGCCCCACACCAAATTGTTCAAAAAAACAAATGTGTGAACTGGAATTCAAAACTGCACTGAACACTAAAAATCCTGGATTCAGGAAAAAACACTCATATGAGGTGTGGTTTGTTTTCCTCCTTCCTTTTGCAACCTCCTACCTTTCCTAAAGGTGATGAATCACCTGGCTCTGCTTTTCTCTGTAGAAAATTATCACCTTTTTCCCTATGAACACTAATTTTTGCTGTACATGTAGCAGTGACGTTTTCCTTCAGGTGATTTAACTGCTTACCATATCAAGTGTAACACAGCTTCTCCATTCCCTGAGCCTTCAATAGCCCCTAAAAACACAGAAGAGCTGCAGGACCATTCTTCCACGGCCTGTGTTTCATGCCTTGAGGATTACGGCAAGCATTTTAAATGCAATTATTTGATACAGTGGTTTCAAATGAATAAATTACCTTTCCCTCTTTCAGTCAGGGATGAAATCTTGATGAAGGGAACAAAGAACTTTGTTTCAAGGTGGCTCTGCTGACCCCACTGGGAGTGCAGGGACATGGGTCTGTGAGGCTGAGCAGTTAAATATTGCCTGGGGGAGCAGCAGGCAGTGGATATGACTCATCTCATGTCAGGACTGGCCTGGCCTTTTCTGTTTGTACAAAGAATGAACTCACTGTCCACTGCAAATATTCTCTTTCCAGCACAGATTCTCTATGTGTTATTTGCACTAGGAAGGGAATTTTTAGGTTGCCTTTTTATTAGGTTTTCTTCACTAAAGGCAAATGTTGGTAAGCAGAGCTCTGCGGAGGGTGAGGTGAAGAAGGACACACAGTTGCTTACTCCTGAAACCACCAAAGGAAAAGGATCATCCCAATGTCCGACCTCTGGACCTCACCAAAGGGAGACAACCAGTAAATTGTCCCCAAAAACATTTCAGACTAAATGTTACAGACTCCTGTGTGGCCTTGTGCTGTCTGCATGAATACAGGACCTATCTTACGGTGTGTGTGGAAGAGAGTTGGGGAAGTGGGTAGAACTTATGGGGGCATATTTTAATTAATTGTGGGCATGATTACCTAATTGGGTGGTATGGGGAATGACAAAGGGTGAAGAAAACTGTTCCACAGCGTGCCACCCATTCTAGAGAGGAATTTGCCTCTGAGTTTAAGTTTGCCAAAAGGTTTATGTGAGGCTGTGTGAGGCTGTGATTTCCATCAAGTTTAATGGTGTTTAAAATGTAACTGCTCCAATAGCAAGATGCTGCTTGGTGAATTTTATGCTGAAGGTTTCCATTAAATCTCTATAAACAGGGGTACATGCAATTGTTGTAACTGTTTATCATGCTTGCAGCTTAAATACCAGCAAGAATAAAAGTGCTGTAGAACTGAAGAACTGAAAAAAATGCACGTGGGCTCATTCAGCTCTCTGGAGAGAGGGCTGGTCCAAGCTCCATGAAAGAACATGGAAAATTCAGCTTCAGCCCCTGGTGATGTAAAGGT
Organism: Motacilla alba alba; assembly: GCF_015832195.1. NCBI lineage: Eukaryota > Metazoa > Chordata > Aves > Passeriformes > Motacillidae > Motacilla > Motacilla alba. Next base: position 4,568,143 of record NC_052046.1, on the reverse strand, counting down.
GGGCTAGATCACAGAATCTGTCACAGAATCTGTCACAGAATCACAGAATTCTTTGGGTTGGGAGGCACCTTAGAAGTCATCTCATTCCAACCCCTGCCCTGGACAAGGACACCTTCCACTAGACCAGGTTGGTCAGAGCCCCATCCAACTTTTCAGGGGATTTCAGAGGATTCTGCTCTGTATTAACAAATGGAATTAGACTTGAGGCCGGTGCTAGCCAAATCAATCAGTTTTGATGGGTTTGAGATTCTGATTGTGAGTTCTTTAGAAGGAGCTGCCCAAAATCAACATTCAGGTACTGATTTGTAGATATACCACTATGACAAATTTTAAATGGGAATCCAAATTATGATTTTGATATCTCTATTTGCACACAAACCCAAACATTTAAAAAAATGTTGAACATGAGCCAGCTCATGTAAAAATCAGCTCTGAAAATCCATCTCTTCTTTCTCTCTCTACACTGCCGTGCTCTTCTTTCACCTGCTCTGCATGTTTTTCATTGCATTTGTTAATGCAATTTACTAATGCATAAAAAAATACATTAGACCCAGATATGTGCCATCTGTTTTTTAGCTAGACTTCAGACAAACCACTTAGATCTTAGAGCTGAGGACTTCTCAATTCTAAAAATGTTTTTTTTTTTTCTTTTTTTTTTCTCCACAAGCCTTCACAGCTCTGTCTCTCCTTTATTTGCTTTTTAGTACAGTCGGAGCAGACAAATGGAAGGTGTAGCCATGTTGTTTTTCTCCAATGAAGTTAAAAGTTTCCTTCATCAGCATTACTTAAGCTGAGGTCTGCAGACAAGAAATTACCCAGGATGTGATCCCTAACCAACTTCCAAAATCATAACAACTCATGCTGCTCCTTTCCAAATAAAAATGATACTAAGAAAGTGTGGTGTTGCAGGAAATGTTTTGAATCTTAACAGTGATCAACTGCTTTGATAGATTTGATAAAGCTCTGAGTGCCTTGCCATTGATGTTATACAATCCTTTCTCTGTTGTGTAATTCAGAAAACATTTAAGATGGACAGTAATTGTAATTTGAAATTGTTTCAAAAATATGTTTTAATGGGAAAATGGTGTATTTAATAATTTTCCTTAAGAAGCACTAGGTGTTTCAAAGTTCTTTTTTTTTATTTTTTAGTAGATATTCGAGTTCTGTCTGTGTGCTTATGCATGTACGTGTGTTTATGCATGTGTGTGCAGTATTATTTTCCTTTTCTTGTTACATACTTTTTTGGAGAGAGAAGAGGAGAAAAGAAAATGTCCTACTGTAAGCATCATCTGTTTGAGAGAAGGTGTAAAATTGTAAAGTAAACTGAGCACTAGGACCTTTCAAAATTATTTAAATAAGATTTTTTTTAATTATTATTTTAATTTAAAAAACCCTGTAATTTGTGATTAAGTTCATTCTGTTTATCGCAAATGGCAAACATAGGGTGATGATACATACTTAAAAACACCCAAACTCTGGGGATCTAATTTGATGGCTAATGTGATTACATCAGACAAGCTTTATCTAAAATCTTTGTGCCTTCAGAACATGCAGTGATTTCACCATTACTCAGAGTCTGGATTAATTTCATCCATCTTTGTTTCTTCCTGGAATTTAGTGATGCCCTTTGTAGCAAGGCTGTTCTCATCACAGTGGTGTTGCTATATACATGTTGGCCTTTGATAATTTTCTTGTCTTTTGGATGGTGTCCATCCATTTGAAGGGGATCCTCTGATTTAATTACAGATTCTTACTGTACTGGGTAATTCAAAACCACAGAGCTCTGAGCTCCCCTCGCCCTTCCCAAACTGAAACAGATTGTTTTTTCAAGTTTCCAGGTTGAGGTGGAGTAGTCAGTTGCACAGCCTAATTTGCAGTCCTCTTTATATAGAATCATATCATTTTTTATGTTGTAAAAGACCTCTCAGACCATCAAGTCCAGCCATTCCTCCAGCACTGACAAGCCCAGCACTAACCCACATCCCCAGGTGCCACTTCCACATGGGTTTTAAATGCCTCCAGGGCTGGGGTCTCCACCACTGCCATGGGCAGCTTTTGCCAGGGCTTGACCACCCTTTTCAGTGAAGAAATGTTTTCTTATATGCAGTCTAAGCTTTTTGTCAGGAATTATCTGGTGCCCCACACTGAGCAGGGGTAAGGAGAGGCAGGACCTCTGCAGTACTAACCCCTGAAGTTATGGAAGACTTCTGCTGATGTCTGGGAGCCACACAAAATGTGTGGAGAAAAAAAGGAAAAAAAACAGGAAAAATCAATATATAGAAATTAATGTGCCTTTTTGAAGACTCAAAACAGATGGGGAAAAGGTCAAGGATTCTTTGTTGCTAAGTGCGTTTCTATGACAACTGCAATGTGTATGTTATGAGTGAGCAGTCATTTGTTCCAGCTGCTGGATCATTAAAGGGACTGCATTTCCCGCAGAACTGGGAATGTTAGTCATGGATTATTTACTTTTTGCTTGCCCCTCTGCAAACCAAGTTTCAGCAGGTAGGACTCCATCTGTACGTGAAAGCTTCAGCCAGTTGCAGCTACACAGCTCTATCCTGGATGGGTCTGGATGGGTCTGGATGGCAAAGTGCCTGCTTTACAGGATGCTGGGAGAGCTTTGTAAGAAATCCTGGGAGATTAATTAAGATCCACTCCTGAAATTCAGACTGTACCCTCAGGATGAGATACTCTGTGATTCCACAATGCTGCACTGTGTTGGATGTGTTTCTGTAGGATTTAAAGCATGACTTGAGAGACACATGTGACTTGTCCCACAGCATGTACAAAGGCTAACAAAATGTTTGGTTATTGCTTTAGAAAATGTTAATTAGTTAGAATGATGGTAGAAAATTACCTATTTCTTCACACATTTAAATAAAGGAAAAAGCTGTAATCATGGCTCTGCCCATTGCTTCAACAGCATGGCAGTGTGGTCCAAGAAACACAGATTTTATTGTTTGTAGTGTGGTGGGCTGACCCTGGCTGGGTGCCAGGCACCCATCAAAACCACCCTCTCACTCCCCTTTGCATGTGGACAGGGGAGTGAAAGTGTGAAAAAAAGGTTCATGCAGTGAGATAAGGACTGGGGGAGATGACAAACCAGTTATTGTCACAGTCAAAACAGACTCAGCTTGGGGATATTAGCTGTATTTATTACCAATCAAAATCAGAACAGGATAATGCAAAGGAAAACAAATCATAAGAACATCTCCCCCCACCCTTCCGTCCTTCCTGGGCTCTAGGTCTTCCCCCTCAGCAGTGCAGGGTGATGGGAACAGGGGTTATGGTCACCTCATCACACGTTCCTGCTGCTCAGAGAGAGGAATCCTTTCCCTGCTCCAGTGTGGGGTGCCTCCCACAGCAGGCAGTTCTCCATGAACTTCTCCAGTGTAAGTCCATCCCATGGGCAGCAGTTACCCACAAGCTGCTTCAGCTTGGGTCAGTTTTCCATGGGGCTGGATCCTTCGTGCACAGCTTGCTCCAGCATGGATGTTATGACCTTATTTTTAGAGAGATGACTCCACCTGCACTGAAGTGCAAACAACACCTTATCCCAAAGCCAATAGTATAGATTTTGTTTAACAGCAAAAATGAGTTAGAGAGAGAGAGAAAGAGGAGGAAAAAGAGAGGAAGGAAGGAAGTGTCGGAAGGAAGTGTCGGAAGGAAGTGTCGGAAGGAAGTGTCGGAAGGAAGTGTCGGAAGGAAGGAAGGAAGGAAGGAAGGAAGGAAGGAAGGAAGAAGGAAGGAAGGAAGGAAGGAAGGAAGGAAGGAAGGAAGGAAGGAAGGAAGGAAGGAAGGAAGGAAGGAAGGAAGGAAGGAAGGAAGGAAGGAAGGAAGGAAGGAAGGAAGGAAGGAAGTGTCGGAAGGAAGGAAGGAAGGAAGGAAGTAAGGAAGGAAGGAAGGAAGGAAGGAAGGAAGGAAGGAAAAGAAAGAAAGAAAGAAAAGAAAGAAAGAAAGAAAGAAAGAAAGAAAGAAAGAAAGAAAGAAAGAAAGAAAGAAAGAAAGAAAGAAAGAAAGAAAAGAAAGAAGAAAGAAAGAAAGAAAGAAAGAAAGAAAGAAAGAAAGAAAGAAAGAAAGAAAGAAAGAAAGAAAGAAAGAGGGAGGGGGGTCAGGAGGGGAGGGGGAGGTGGGGTAGGGGAGAGAGAGAGACAGATTAAATAGAAAGAAGAGATATCGCCACCCATGGATCCAGCAGTGTTCCACTGGTCCTCCTTCACCCTAGGCTTCTTAGTGGCGGAGGTCCAACGCTTGTTCAAAGCTTTTCACTATTTATACATTTTAGCCAACAAAGGAACGAATACTTATTGGCTTAACTTACAGTCCAAATTCCAGGAATCCATACTTCAGGCATATTCGGGGTGAGAGGTTGTGCTTCAGTGTTTACTGTTGGTTACAGATGACATCTGTTCTATAGCTCAGGGTAAGATAACAATGCTGCCTGGCCAATTATATGTGTACAACAAGTTGCCTCTCCACACAGTTTGCCACCGTGGGCACCCTTCTCTGGGTGTATTACTCAGGATGTGCCAGCCAGGCCTCACCAGGCCTGCAGCCATCACCATTCCACTGCTCCTTTCCATGCTTATCTCGTGGCAAAATCCTTCTGTGGTCTTAATAGTGTTTGAAACAGGAAACTGTGATTTTTAAGCCTCTACAGTGTGTCCATCACAGGGTCACAGGTCATGCCAGGACCCTACTCCAGTGCAGGCTTCATACAGGTTCACAGTTTCCTTTGTGTTTTGTGATGTCCCTGCTCCAGCCTGGGCTCCCCCAGGGGCTGCAGGTGGATCTCTGCTCCCCCGTGCCCTCCCTGGGCTGCAGGGGCACAGCTGCCTCACCCTGGGCTGCTGCAGGGGCTGCAGGGGAATCTGAGCTCCAGAGCCTGGAGCAGCTCCTGCCCCTCCTGCACTGCCCTGGCTGTCTGCAGGGCTGCTCCTCTCACATGGTCTCACTTCTCTTTTCTCTGTCTGCAATTAAATCTGTGCAATAACTTTTTTCTCTTCCCGAATACATTATCTCAGAGGCTTTACTACAATTAGATTTTCTTGGCCTCGGAAATGGTGGAGGCTTTGGCCAGCTTCTCAAAGATGTCACCCCTGTATCCCCCCCCCCCCCCCCCCAAAAAAAATCTGGTCACACAAACCAAATACAGATAGAAATGAAGTTTTTGAAGCTTTTCCATTCACTTAATTTTACTAATTTTTACCCCTAAGTTTTGCAGTAAAAAAAAAACCAAAACATAAAAACCAATCAAAACCCAACCAAATAACACAGAAACACTAGAACAGGAGTGATACTGCAATATCCATTGCCAGTTACATTGAAAAAAACTTTATGTAATATTTCTGCTCTGTGACTAGTGAATCTGGGAAAGGTGACAGCTTCAGTGTGTCTGGCACTGAAAACTGGGAAGTAAACTCTCCAACCAATTTGCTGTGTTAGAAATCCGACAGTGCTGGATGCATGGGGAATTCTTCTCAGCACTCTAACAGACCAGGTTATACCCATGAAACTACAACCTGTTCATCATGTTTCTATTACTTTTTCATTACATTTCCTGGATGCATGCATACATGCTAATTATTCCCATGAATTAATTTTGATATGAGTAAGGGTCTTTTGAGGGTCTCTGTTGCTCATTTGGGGACATCCTATTCCTCAAAATTTCCTTTTATAGCCCTGGATGCTCTGATGAATCTTTTTTCCTTGAGAGTACCTCTTTATGTGGTTGTGATGCACTTCTCTTATCACTCTTTACTCTGACACTCTATCTCTGTTCTCAAAACTAAGATATCAGTGAGTACATATTAATAACTGATATGAGTAAACAAGGAAACAATAGCAGGCACAAGACTTATTAGTCATGATGCAGGGATTTAACACAAGGCTACATTAATCTCTGGCATTTGCACTTAGCACTGCGCGGTACAAAACTAAGCATTACCCACAAATATAGGGATTATACTCTAAGTGCTAAAGAATTTTACAACATCTTCCCTAACTGCTGCACAGACTTCTTCCTAAAGAGATACAACCTGCTTGGTAACATGTCATAGCCTGTCAGACTCTGCCGTCTCTGGACTGAATTGCAGTGCTCCAGCTGACAGCCAGAAAGTGCTGCTCTCTAACTTTTAATACAACCTCTTTGTTGGCTTCTGGCTGCTTGTACAGTTCCTTTTTTCTTTTTCTTTTTTTTTTTTGGGTTGGGTTGGGTATTTTTTTGCATATATCAATGCAATAGAAAACATCGACTCCTACTTATCGATTAAAAGACAAGTGAAAAACAAGCAGTCACCAAGCATCACAGAATGTCCCCTGGGACTGACTCTGCTTCTCTAGACTGAGAAGCAGTCTAGAGAAAAGACTCTAGACTTTTCTAGACTTCTTCTGGACCTTGTCTAGGAATGAAAATGTTTTTGATAATACATGGCTTTATAAGATTTCCTTTGGAAAACTGCCTATGTGCACCTATTGTCCCTAAGAAATGAAATTAAGGGGGATGGATATGGGACAAATACCTGTATGCAAGAAACATTAAGAATTTCTGAACCTGCATGTTGGTAGATAGGACATTTCTGTCACCATTAAAAGACTCATTATCACATGAAAAAGAGAAATTGTTTCATTGCCATGACTTGCTTTGACTAGGCAGTAGAGTTAGTGTTGTTTTGTTGGGAAATTCAGTTTTGAGCCCCTCAATGCAAGAAGAGCGTTGAGGGGCTGGAACGTGTCCAGGGCAGGGAATGGAGCTGGGAAGGGGCTAGAGCAGTAGGAGCAGCTGAGGGAGCTGGAAAGGGGCTCAGCCTGGAGAAAAGAAGGCTCAGGGGGGAGCTTGTGGCTCTGCACAACTCCTGACAGGAGGGGACAGCCAGGGGGGTTGGGCTCTGCTCCCAGGGAACAGGGACAGGAGGAGAGAGGACATGACATCGAGTTGCACCAGAGAAAGTTTAGGTTGGATATTGGGAAAATTTTGTCACTGAGAGAGTGGTTAACTGTTGGAACAGATTGTTCAGGGTGATGGTGGAGACACCATCCCTGGAAGAATTTAAAAGCCACATAGATGTGACACTTGGTGATGAGATTTAGTGGTGGGCTCAGCAGTGCTGAGGGAATGGTCGCACTTGATGATTTTAGTAGATTTTTCCAACATTAATGATTCTATGACCAATGCAGTGGAAGTTGTAATAAAACCAGGTCTTCACTATCAGAAAGTCAGGTCATAATACAGGCTTGCCTAACAACTTTCCTTTGTCTTCTGACAATGATTTTTTCTCTTCTGCACAGATTTTTTTCTTCCTCACGCTTTCCTTGTTGCAGCTGGTGGAAGAAGAACAAAGCAAATAATCTGCTCTGTGTTTTGGATTCTTTCCATCCTGTCTTGCTTTACCATATGGAGTGACAATGGACTCTGCTATTCAGATCTTGTTTTGTTGTTTGAGAAATAGGGGGAGGGAGGCATTTATTAAATTCAGTCGAGAGTGTCAGGAGCAAGACTAAGCATCTCTCAGTGATTTAGCATCTCTGTGGTTGACAATCTTTCTGGAAGACTGGGCTCAGCTGCCTTCTGCAGCTCTTTATCCCTCAGTTTAAGCTCCTCACAGCGTGCCATAGTGCACATTTCTCCATGTCACTTCATGTAATTTTGCTGATGCAAAAATAATTTCATTCCCACTTTGCGGCCACAGCCTGGTGAAACAACTAATACAAGAGTGACCTCAGCTCAGTGCCTGTGCTTGTAGATACAAAGATCTGGACTCACATCTGCTCCAAAGTGAATACAGACAGAAAAACTTAACAGCACAACACTAGACTGAAACATCCCCAGAGTTGTTCCTGTATTGGGTCACTTGCCTTTAGTGAACTGGAATAGGACAAAGGGGAAAAGATGAGGGACATCTCTGCTGATAGTGCTTTTAAGGGGAAACTGGGACTAGCTGTACAAAGACACAGAGATGGGATGAAAGTGTATTAATGTATTTCTATCTCAGTGCATTTCAGATCAGCTTAGTTCAGCTACCTGAGAGGAATGGCGCAGAAAGGATGCCTGGGTGGAATGAGAGTAAAACATCAGATTTGGAAATGAAGAAGTAAAATGTGGGGAGTCCTGCAGATGATGCTGATTTCTAGAGTCTTCAGGGTGAAGTCAGGTTCTGAAGTCTTGTAATCTACTGTCAGGAAATCTCCTTCCCATGTAGGTACGTCCAAAAATATGAGAACACAGTTTATTTCTTCTTCCAGTTTTCCTCCAGCTGAAGTGCCTTAGGTAAAAAAGTCCTGAATTTGATGGCTGTCTCCTTTAAAAATCTTAGAAGTACTTTTAATTTTCCTCTGCTCCTTTTACAAAGCATAATTACAGGAAAGCCTTGATTAGAGTATGTAAATCTTTTACCCTTGCTATGAAATCAGATACCTCAAAGTACTGACCTCCTTCACCACTTTGTGCTTTATGGTGGAGAGGAACCAGGCAAAAAATCATATTTATGTTGTTCTCAGTGTGGCTTAGGGACATTTCAGATAGCTAAATATTAGTTGCTTTGAGCCACATGCAATCTGTGAGTCTCCTGTTACACAGTTCCCCAGGTGCCAAGGCTTAAGCTGCACACACATGTGGGACAGGACAGCAGGGATAGCTTTCTCTGAAACCTTATTTATTTACAGTAAAAAGTTAAATCTTAAGATAATTTCCACTCTGCTACTGAATCTCCAACTACAATTACAACTACTGAATCTCCAACTACAACCAGGTCTGAAATGAAGAGAGCAGAAAAATTAAACGAGTTAAAGCAATAGTCAGTGTGTCGCAGGATGAAGCTAAGTACTGAGATGCATAAATGTGAATATTACCAAGCATTTGCGAGGAAACTCCAGTTATTTCACAAGGCATATGCTGTAAAATCAAATTATTTTCTGTCAAAAGAAACATTAAAAAAAAAGAAAGCAAACCCTCAAGATACATTAATCAAAACATTACATAATTCTAAATTATTTTTTGATCTATTTCTTTTGCTTTTTTTACCCACTGCAAAACTCAAAGGCTCAGATAGATGGAAGATCGGATAAGATCCAAAGCCAAAAGAGACAAACCAAACCGTAAAGGAGTCAGAGTCTCCTCTCCCCTCCAAGTCACCCCGTTGGCTCCAGTCAGTTCCAAAACAAAAAATTGCAAAAATTAATTAGCCCCTAGGAGTTACAAGAGCAAGCTGTAGTAGCACTAATTAATCCTCAAATCAGGGTGAACCAGATCACAATTCTTAGGGCATTTGAGAGCAGCACTGCCATGAGGTGGAGGATGAGCTTCAGGGGATGCCGAGAGGGACCAGATCTGCACCAGGCATCCACCACTCCATCAGGCTTGGCAGCTGTGTCCACAACACTGAGGGACAGACCTGCCACTGGAAAAAGTGCCCAGCAGTGAGGCCAGAGGTTCTGGGCATGGTGTCAAGCTGCCAGAGTGTTTGGCAGCTCTTTTGGAAACCCCCAGAACAGCCTCCTTAAGGACTGTGCCAACAGGTTGGGAAATTGCAAGCTGCCAGCTTGACAGGAAGGTAACCTCAGGCAACATGCTCTGAATGTCATAAACACCCCTTACATTATTTGCCCTTAACCAATCTTGGTTCATTTTTTTTAAAATGAGAAATTTCATAACTGAAAAGATTTACAGTATTTATTTTGTCAATTGCCTAATTTTTTTTTATTGATACTCAGCTCCAGGGTCTACCTTTCCTGATTTAGTGCACAAAATAAATTAAGAAATATTTCTCTTTTATTAAATAACTTCAAAATAGCTCTCTAATGACAGGATGTTTTCATTGCAATCAGTAATAAAATCCTCCTTAATTCAGAGGAATTGCCAAGCAAACACTCTGTGTGTTTTCAACACTTTCTTTCAAGAATTTTCTAATTCCAATTCCAAGCTTTTCACTTAAAAAAAAAAAAAAAAAGGCATCTAAAAAAGCTGTAGGAAGCCAAAGTAAGGTCTGTCTCACTTAAGACTTCTAGCAGAGAATTCACATAGACCTAAGCTCAAAATAGCAGGAAGGAAAGAATCTTTGCAAAATGAAGGATGATGCTTCAGTCTTCAAAATTAAAACCGGAAGTTGTTTACTTTCGTGTAGCCAATAATCTTTTCATTAATCCAAACACATCTTTTTTCAAGGTATTATGAAGTTTAATTGTGCACTTCTGGGCTGTAATATGCTAGAGAAATGCAGACTGTCATTGCAGCTTGTTAACCATTTAGGCAGAGTTTTTTCAATTATCTAGAGAGGGTAATTACTTACAAAAGTATTGCAATCATAATCCTCACCCACCTCTGCTGACAGCAGTATGAATTCCAGCTCTCTAGGAGAGTTTTTATTCTGTGTGTTATTTCCTTTGTCTCATGATTATCAGTTTCTTTTATATTAAGTTCAATGCATCTGCAAATCACTAGAAAATAGTAATTTTTGCTGTGATGAATCTCACAGATATGTTCCTCACAACAGTCAAACTTTCTGAGACAAAAATAAAATAAGTGACTGCCAGCGTGGGTCTCTCATTTGTTTTGTAGGCTGAAGCTCTCAGGGCTGTAAATATGAAAAGAAAAAAAGTTTATTTGCTAGTACTGCTGATTTCAATAATGTGCTTTTAAGAGTGTGTGTATTTGCAGAGAAGTGAGTACATTCACTGCCATTTCAGGGACAAAAAGAAGAGGGGAAAATGGCCTTAAGGACAAAGTGTCATTCATACTGAAGCAGTTCAGAGCTAAAGTACTCTACGGTAAGAATATATCTGTGAAGGTCTGAGGAAAGTAAATAATGAATAGTGAATCACTGTGATTGAATTAGGATACAGCTGACATGGAAGAAAGGCAGGCAAGTCCTAAAACCTCCTGGAGTTTAGTGCTCAAGGCCAGGCTTTGATAGTGTTCAAGGCCAGGCTGGCCTGAGCAGTGAAAGGAGCCAAGGTCAGAGGTGTTGAAGCAAGATGATCTCTAAGGGCCTTTCCAACCCCAGACATTCTGTGACACGCTGATTAAGAAATGAACCTTACAAAGCTCACCCTCTCCTTCTGTTTCCAAAAATTTTCATGATAGACCTTATCACTTCCATGGTGTGTGTTTTACAGTATTTATTTTAGAGTAATGAAAAAAAAAATAGCAAAAATATTCATTCATGTAATTACAACATTGGATACCCCAACTGCTGATTAAATAAATTAAGATGAAGAATGTAAAGACTAATCTTAAAAAGTATCATGAACAAAACAGATTTTTTTCAAGAAAATAAGATGTATTTGATAACTGTTATTTTTCTGCAGGCAGTATCAGAAGATTGCAATAGATTGGACAATTTCTGAGGTTGAATTCTGCTGTTAAGAGTCAGTATGTAAACTGGTAGTAATGGGAGTAGTGATTTTCCATACTCATTAAGTCAATATAATATGGTTATTTCACTGACAGTGTAAAACACATTTTGGAGAGACCGTAGTGATATTAAGCCACATCAGCTCACTATCTGACTATCAGGCTCTCCATTAACTACCTTAAATTAACGTTTAAATATCTTCAACATGTTTAAACAGAAGAGCTGATTAACCATCCAGCACCCTCTGACTTTCTGTGTAGAACAGGAGCTAATGATTTCTCAAGTGTCAGTGGCTGAAGTCTTAAAAGTTTAATGGGACGCTTGCTCTGCAATCTTTTTGCAGTCTTGATAAACTCAGGGGAAACGGCTTTTGGCAGAGGTTTGTGGCTACAGTCACTGGGGGGAAGCAGGTGGTTGCCAGAAGGCAGGAGGAGGTGTTCTTCCACCCCTAGCAGGACCAGGAATTTTGACAAGACGAAGGTGGAGTTAGGCTGAAAAGTGAAGGAATTTCACTGAAAGGTTCCTTGGAATAAGAGCAGGAGTTGAAGACATTCAAATGCAGAAAAAAATCTAGGAGAGTGTGTGACAGAATGTTGAGGGCTTTCGGCAGATTAAGTAGCAAAAAGGTCTTTGGTGTTTTGTACAAAAGGCATTCTTGACTTGGTGTCCCTTCAGTCCCTTGGAAAGTGCATATCACACCTCATTGCATCTGTGTGTGTTCAGGCACATCTTCCACATGCTACACTCTGGCTTTGAGCTTTTACAACCTTGCAATCTCCCGAAGCATTCTCAGTGTGCAACTGCAGCTAAATGCAGCTTTCAAATAAAGCAAGCATCCTAAGTGAGCAGATTTCAGTACATGAAGGAGAGCAGAAATTACCTGTGAGGGTCTTCCCAGTCTCACAAGTCATGATATGTTTTCTATCTCTTTTCTCTCATTCTCTCACAGTGCTCCAGGGTGAAATCCTACCCTTTCTGGAGCCAATTGAAGGTTTCCTTTTGAGTCCACCCAGCCATAATTTAACCTTTTTACATTGCCTTCAGTTGTGTTGGTTTCCTTTCTCCTAGTCCTATCACAGCAAAAAAAACTACATTAAACTCAGTTAACTTACTTGCAAAAAAAACCCCAAACAATCAAAACCCAAGAACATATAACAAAAACCCCAGGATAGTTTAGGATAGTTTTGATGCCAGAAAGTCCCAGCTATGTTCTACTTACTGCAGTGTAAAATAAAGGGTAAATGAGGTGAGCATGAGTTTAATAGTTGAATGTCCAGAAACAGACTAATTCTTTGTAGGTGTGTCTGCAAGGCAGCAGCATTAGCATGAAGCAACATGGATATTTCTTGGCACAGTTTACATCCCCATTTGGTGCAAACTTATTTTTCACTGTAGTGGACCTATGTATGCTTTAAAATATCTTGGAGTTAGTTTCCATTTTCATCAACATTGGACAATGTTATGTGGGACCCCAAGAATTTGTTGGACTTCTGTTGATTTCTGCATTAATTTCTACCATTTCAATTGCAGCTAAAAAAAAAAAAAAGACAAAAGTATAATAAATATTTCTGTTCTTACACTCCAAGCAAAAGGCTTTTCACTTGTGGCTTAGCAACCCTTATACAAGATGACCCACTATATTGACATCTGTAAGGACACCTGTAAAACCCCTTTTATACCAGACTGAAGCTCTGGACTGTGATATAGGACTGTGATAAATAACTTTTTGCCAGCATTCACAGTTTTATCTTGGATAATCTGGGTTATTTTTAAATCCCCAAGTTTGTGGACAATGAAACAAAATGAAAATTCTATTTTATTTTGAAAATCATGTGCAAAAAAATCAGAGAGTCAAAACGCAAAAGCAAAAGCCTGATCCTTACCTGGGATCTGAGAGGACACAAGCTGGAGCTGCAGATTTTACTCAAACCACTGCATGTGTGAGTTAAGAAGGCTTGGTGTGCCTCAGTAGATTAAAGGTGCCTATAAGGGCTGTTTTCTGAAGGCTCAGAGTTTTACAATAGAACCAATTTCCTATGTACTTGGTATCTTAGTGATAACCCGTCAAAAAGTCCCATTGTACCACAAATACAAAGGACTAAGCTTGTTTTTTATGCCTTAGGCTTTTTCCACTCCTGTAACCGGTCGTGTTGTTCTTTTTGTTATGATCTTGCACTCTTTTTTCTGTTCCTTGGGTTTTGATTTTTATTCCCCTGAGGTTTTAGTTGGGAATATCAAAGAGGATGTCAGGCAAAAATGCCGGGAGCCTTGTGTGGATGAACAAGGAGCTCATGGGCAAACTCAGACACAAAAAAGGAAGCCTGCAGAGGGTGAAAGCAGGGACAGGTAGCCTGGGAGGAATACAGAGAGACTGTTTGAGCAGATGGGGTCCAGTCTAGGAAAGATAAAGTCCTAGAAGAATTATATCTCACATGGGGCATCAAGGGCAACTTGAAAGGATTCTGTAAGTATGATGGTGATTAGAGGGAGGTAAGGGAAAGTGTGCTCCCTCTCCAGAAGGAAGCAGGAGGTCTCATTGCGTGTGAGGTTCTCCAGGCCACACTGCCCAAGTTGCAGAAGGCAAAGGCAAGAACTGAAAGAATGAAGAACTGCCCACTGTCAAAGATGAGGTTGAGGCCATCTGAGGAAACTGAAGGTCTGTAGGGTCTGATGAGACACAACTGCAGATTCTGAGAAAAGTGGGGAAATTAATGGCTAAGCCAGTGTCCATCATATCTGAGAAATCTTGGCCATGTTCTAGGTTCTATAGGTGGGTCAGGGCCATCCCTATTACAAGTAGAGGCTGGGCAGAGAACAGCTTGACATCAAACCAGGAGAGAGGGACTGGAGGGTGTTGGTTGTTGAGAAGCTCCACAGGACCCTGCCATGTGCACTGGCAGCCCAGAAAGCCCCAGCTGTGTCCTGGGCTCCATCAGAAGAAGTGTGGCCACCAGCTCGAGATGAGGAGGGATTCTGCCCCTCTGCTCTTCCCTGGTGAGGCCCCACCTGCAGTGCTGCATCCTGCTCTGTGGTCCCCAAGGACTCCATGGACCTGTTGAAGCAAGTCCAGAGGAGGCCACAAAATGTTTCAAGGGTTGGAGCCCCTCTGGGTACAGATGGAGAGAGCTGGGTGTGTTCAGCCTGGGGAAGAGTCCAGGGAGATCTCAGAGCCCCTTTCAGTGCCGAAATGGGCCTAATAAGAAAGATGGGGACAAAATTTTTAGCAGGGTCTGTAGCAATAGAAAAAGAAGGAAATTTAGGTTAGATACAAGAAATAAATCCTTTCTGTGTGGGTCGTGAGGCCTTGACACAAGGTTGCCCACAGAAGCTGTGGCTGCCCCATCCCTGGAAATGTTCCAGGACAGGCTGGACAGGGCTTGGAGCAGCCTAGGATAGTGGAAGGTGTCCCTGCCCATGGCAGGGGGTAGAACTTGAAGAGCTTTAATGTCCCTTCCAATCCAAACCATTCCATGATTCTGTGTTAACACTGGAATACTTTTAAAGTTAATCCAGACGAAAAAGAGAATGGGTGCACAGCTTTGGCTTTTTTTGTTTTCCCCAATACAGGATACCATTACTATATATTAAGAAGGGTGCAGGCAACTTGATGTGTCCAGTTATTTCATTTATATACATATACATATACATATACACACACACACATATATATATATATATACACACACACACATATATATATATATATATATATATACACACACACACATATATATATATATATACACACACACATATATATATATATATATATATATATATATATAAGCTACTAAGAGCAGAAATGCTGTTCTGACTCCTTTTGTTTAGGGAGGAAAGACAGTCAGCTTCCATTAGCCTATTAAAGTGCTGATAGCTCTTTCTGATGTCTGCAGAGCTGTTCAAAGAACAACTACCAGTTCATTGATGTGCTAATACAAGCTAATAGATAACACCTTCTGTGATTTTAGATACAGCTGGAAGGCATGATTACCCAGCTGTGTCCTCTTTAAGTGTCTGGTGCCCCAGCACTGACTGGGAGATACAGTTTAGGACCTGATTATGCACTCAGTAGAATCCAGTTACTGAGGCATTTCCAGCTATCTGAGATCCAGACAAGTGTGTGAAAATACGATGCCATCATACTGCTCTTTCCTAATTTTAAGAAATATGATCTAGGACTCTTTTTGTATAACAAGACCGCAATTTTAATAAACTTTTTACTTCTCTTCTTCTACTTCCCTTCTGTATTCTGTTATTTATTTGTTGCATTACAGCAATGCAGAGGACAGCTGCTCTTTCTGTAGACACACACGAAAATACAAAACATTTTGAAACATGCTTGTACTTCATTCTGTTGTATGTGGTGGAGACACAGACCTTTGAATAAACTGGCACACAAAGACATCTGCCCTTTGAAATGAAATGTTACAGTCAGCTCCAGGTGGTCAGCTGGCAAAAGTGAATCAGCAGAGGCAGTGAGCAAAAAGATCTGTTTAAAGGGAAAGTCATATGGAAATAAGGGAGTTCCAGTTGTTTGGACACATCTGCTGGGTCTGGCTGTTCACCCTTTGGCCTGAGAAGAGTCTCCATGGAGGAATCAGCTAAGACCTAAACCAGGGGGGGAAAATATGGGATTTGATGATGCTGCTCAAAGCACAAAGATCAGCTCACTATGGAGACAGGAGAATTTATGTGCTTGACTCATCCATGGAATGGGGAGGAAGGTTTACAAAAGTGCTTGGGGCTCTCCTCACTTAATGCTGCACAAAAACATAATGCTTAACTGACACAGACTCAGAGGCATTATTGCTGAAAGTAAAAACCCTCAGAATCTCTTCTTTGTGGATGAGGAACTGAAAAACAGAGGTGACACCAAACTCCTGTGTTTTCCTGGCTTGGTCCTGGTTTCACCAGATAGTTTGAGGTACCTAAACTTTATTCATGCTTTGCACTGCAAAGAGGGGAAGTAGAAAGGCAGGAAAAAAAAAAAAAGGTGATAGTCAACTCCTGCTCTTGCTGTGCCTCTGCACACAATATAGGTACAGGAAGCTTGAGCCAGCCAACTCCGAGGTATCTGAATCTCCCTTGAAAGAGCACAGCCATAGAAACCTAAATCACTGGGGATTTTATATTTCAGAAGACACCCTCTTGACTTGGAAACTAAGGACACTTTTAACTGTGATCTCAACTATTGTCTTAATTCATAGAATCAGAGAATCATAGAATGATTTGGTTTGGTAGGGACTTTTAAGACCATTTAATTCCAATTCCCCTGCCAGGGAAAATGACACTTTCATTCGACCAGGCTGCTCAAAGCTCTATCCAACCTGGCCTGGAGATGGGGCAGCCACAGTTTCTCTGGGCAGCCTGTTGCAGTGCTTCCCCACCCTCTTATTTATTCCTGATGTCTAATCTAACCCTTCCCTCTCACACTCTTACGTGTTTGAGCCAAATAGCAAGAGAGTCAGCTCCAGATTAAAACAGCCAGTGCACATGAGGGTGTCCAGATGCACCTCCTGCTATGATCAGTGGTGGTTTAGAGCTCAATTATTCACACACAGATATCCAGAAATATCTGAGGTGTCCTCAGGTGTTGTCTAAGTGACTTTCAGAAATGGTCCCATACAGCAGATGCCACCCTCCACAAACGTTTCATGTCCCCAAAGATGTGCACAGAGATAACTAAAACCTGACGCCATGACTAGTTTGGTGAATGGCTCAATCTCCACTGAATACACAAAGCAGATCCCCATTTATCTGTGAACATCTTCATGTAGGTGTCTTAATCTTGAAATAAATCTCAAGCAGATTAGACTCAGTCTTGAAAAACAATAGGTAGATTGTGAACTCATTATCTTCTGAGAGTTAAATCCAAAAGATTTTGAAATACAAAACGTGCTTTTTACTGTTTCATAAAACAAGCTGTACTTAATTACTCACTTGGAGCTCAGCCTCTAAGAATCATTTCTATAGATATTCTGACAGTAATTCTCCTCCACAGGGAACTGCTTTTGTTGTCTTAATAATTTTATGGAATAAGATTACACCCACACTGTTTCAAAAGCAGCCCTAAGGCCTAATTTGCCAGCTGTCCTCAAGGTCTACTGTCACGTGGGGCTAGTAGTTAAGCTGCAGATGACCACCTGGTGCAAGAAGAGGGAAAACCTTTAATTTGCTGGCTAAGTTGAACTGCTCTCTGGTGCAACATAAATGGGCTTCAGAAACTAAGATATAGGTTGTCAAAACCTGCTACTTCTCTAAATGTCCACAGCTGAGGATTTATTCCCACACCAGCTGACTAGTTGATGGAGGGAAAGGACATAATTCTTGATCTCAGGCTGTTTCTTACTCCTTTCTTCTTAACCCTGAGCAGATCTGTAAGTGAACTGTAAGGTAAAGAGCAGACCTTACTATGCACATTTTCTTTTTTGTAGGCTATTCACCGTCACTGCTAGACACAAATGAGTGGTTTGTGCTTACAGGCGATGACACAAAAGTGTAAAGAATTCTCTGTTTAACAATAATTCTGATCAAAATGTCAAAAGCTTATTCACTGCTCCGTGTCAAACCTTGCAAATAATTGGCTTTTATGAAGAGAAGGCCATGATGCATTGGTGGTTGCCTGGGCAATTTCAGTGTCAAGTATGAGCACCTCTGTGGACTTTAAACACTTTTTCTTTAAAGGTGAATATTTGCCATTTTAGTCCTCCGCTCCAATAAACTCAATCTTTGTTAGTGCTGATTTGTTGCCAAGTCACTCCCTGATCAGCAGACACTCCTGCTTTGCAGTGCTGTAGGGCTGGCATGGTGACAGCTGTGTCCCCAGGGAGCTGTCACAGGCATCACAAAGAGAGGAGGAACGCGCAGCGCATCCCAAACTCCTGGATGCTTAGGGAGAAGAGAGAACAGTAAGGGTACCTCGCCCCATCCCCATAATCTTGCAGGATTACTTCCAGTCATGCAGTTTCCAATCTAATTGGAAAGGTGAGAGCCTGAGGTCCTCATCTCTTCTCAGTGGACAGCTGTTCCACAGGCCAAGCTGTTAGAACACTGAGTGAAGATACAATTTCAGTTTGGAACGATGGGAAAGGAGGAAGAAAGGAAAAAATTCCATGGTGTTTTACTTTTTCAGGGCAATCAACTATGTTGGCAATATTTGTAAGTGGTTTCAATAAAGTAGAAGTTTTAGCTGTCCTCAAAAAATCGTGGAATCTTGAAGGTCAGAAAGGCCCTCTAGGATCATCAAGAGCAGCGCTGCCATATTCACCCCTAAGCTGGGTCCCCAAGTGCCACAGACACACACATTCCACCACTTCCCTGGACAGCCTCTTCAGTGCCTGACCACCTTTTCAGTGAAGAAATTTTGCTGATGTCCAACCTGATCCTCCCCTGCCACAACCTGAGGAAATTTCCTCTTCTTGTGCCCCTTGTTACCCAGGAGAGAGAGACCCACAGCTGTCTGCAACCTCCTCTGGTGACTCCTTGTCAACAATTAATTTACAAATTCTTCAATTCTTTCTGATTCTGAGCTTGATGCAGATGGATATAGAAATATGAAAAATACTAAGAGTTTGAGTTAACAGGAACATGGAAATACCAAATTCAGAATTTTGTTGGACCACCAGGAGAGAGAAAAGGATGAGAAAAAAACTTTGTACAGACTGATTAGAAGAAAAACTAGTATACAACTCCAAAGAAGAGAAAGCAAGAAAAAACCCTGAAAAACAAACAACAACCCTGAATGAATAACAAGCTGCAGAGCTGAAAAAGAGGTTGAACAGGGAGAAGAGTTACTAATATTTCCTCATGCAGTGGTCATTAAAGCAGCAGTATAGAAAGATTTAGTGCAGAAGAAAAAGCAGCAGCAATAGGACCCAGAGATCTCCTTGATGCAGAGAACGTCAGTGTTCATAGATAGTGGGTTTTTATCAGCTTAAAAGGGATAAAAGCAGGCAGATAGCTAGAAAAGGATAATGATTCATTAGTTTTCCCAGGAGGCTGGAAAGAATAACTAAATATACCTGTATTTACTATGAAAAAAAAAAAAAATCTATGATGGGTTTGCCCTGACTGGATGCCAGGTTCTCATCAAACTGCTCCAACACTCCCCTCCTCAGCTGGACAGAGAGGTAGAAAATAGGATCAAAAAAGCTTCATGGTTTAAGGTATTTTAATAAAGCAAAATCAAAAGCATTGCACAGAAGCATGGGAAAGCAGATTTGTCCTTTACTTCCCATCAGCAAGGTGATGTCCAGAGACAGAAACAGAGAAACCCTGAAAAGTTTGGGTTGTAAGGGACCTTTGAAGGTGGTCTTGTCCAACCCCCTGCATTGACCAAGGACCTTTTTAGCTCAATCAGGTTGCTCAGAGCGCCGTCCAACCTGTCCTTCTTGAGAAGTCAGTCTTCAATACAGGCAAGGGTTGCTTCAGAAGACAAACGCTGTAATAAGTAAAGACCCCCTCATTCTCCTTTCCTCTTTTTTTTTTTTTTTTTTGTTTGTCTGTTTGTTTGTCTGTTTGTTTGCTGGCTTTTTTTGTTTGGTTGGTTTTTTTTGGGTTTTTTGCTGAACAGATATCATATGGTATGGAATATCCCTTGGGACAGTTAGGGTCAGCATTCCTGGCTGTGTTCCCTCCCAATATCTTGCTTATGTCCAGGAGAGTAGTTCAGGGGGATGTTGGGATGTTGCAGGGATGTCACTGGGTCTGTGCCAGCACTGCTCAGAGCAGCCAAAGCACTGGTGTGTCATCAATACCTTTCTGTGCACAACACAGCACGGGGAGTGCTGCTGTGGAGAAAATTACCTTCATCCCAGCCTGACACAAATCAACAGGTGAAACAGAAAATTACAGAGAAAGGTTGCCCCTTAAATTCATAAAACTACAGGAACTGAGCTTGATGAAGCCAGAGAAAGGCAAGAGGCAATGGTGATAGTAAAAGAGTAGGAATGGAAGGACTTGTGTGCTTGAAATCACAGGTACAAAGCACCTTCCTTTCCTCTTTTTTATGCTCACCATCACAGGTACAAAACTGTAATCACAGGTACACAAAACCCCTCCTAAGTGCATTTTTTTAATTAAAAAAAAAAAAAAAAGCTATAGAAGAGTGTGTCAGATTAAATTTTAGCAAAAAAAAAAACAAAAAAAAACCAACAACAAAACAACCCCAAAAACCAAACAACCGAAAAAACCCAAAGAACCAAAATCCTAAAAACCTAAAACCTAACATTTCAGAATTCAAGAGATGTAAAAACTTGGGCAGACTATCCTTGAAGCAATTTCTTTCACTGGATGTTTTTAAGTACAGGTTATATGAGGTGAGAATTCATTTGTGCACTTTCAAAGGGACCTGTGCACAGAGGACTGTGTATGAGCTCTCACATGAGCATCCTGAGCCTCATGCTGCAATGGGGATGTGCCCACCTCAGTGACAGGCCAGCTTTGGCTGATATGGCTGCTGCTGCTTACATAGCATGTGCAATGCCCAGAGCTCATTACAAGGTCTTGGGAAAAAAGAAAACCTTCAAGATGACAGGCATGATGCTTGGGTTTTAAATTATGTGTTGGGTGAACATGGGGATTAATTCTTAGGAATGTTTAGGAGTACCTTATTGCAGCACTGCGTGACATGAGCAATCACAAAGCCTTTTCTTCACAAAGAAAATTACTGCTGAAGGGATCAGCCCTAATGGAGTAATTGACACATTTGCAAAACTGAAGAAAAACAACCCATTGATCCTCATCCCGCTTACATCCACAAAGCAGCAAAAAAGTCAAGCTGCAGATTGCTGTATTAGCTGGAGTAGAGCTTGATTTGCCTTTGTATCCATTTTGGAATAACTGTTCTTATTGGAATTCTGTCTGACTGTGCAAGGTGAGATGGTTCAATTATTTAATCATGCCATCACTCTCAATTTGAAAGGCCAGTGCTAGAGCAAATGTGCTTTCTGTTTAATTTATGCCAATACTTAACCTGGTTGGTCTTTTCCCTGTTTGCGTGTCTTCCGTAATGTATCAGAATATAATGGTTATTTCCTCCATTTTTATATCTGTCAGATTTTATGAGTCTCATATTCCATGGGTGACTCTGAATATGAAAGCTTTGTTCACCTCTATGTGCTTTTCCACAGACACAAAGATTCTGGAGGAGTGATGGGAAACAGATTGCTTTAAGTCTGCCCCCTTTCATATTGAGAGGCAAAGATTTGCACTTTCGTTGTGCATCTGCAAGTAATTTATAAATGCTTGTACTGGCTGATTATTTCCACAGTAATTTGTTTCATTTTGCAAGCATGCTAGCTTTTTGTCAGTATTCTAGTGACCAAAAACCTTTCAAATAAATGATTTCTCAGCCTGTGTTAGACAGCCTAACAACACTTTCAGTTTCTGCTATAGACCTTCTAAGAATTCTTTTCCATGGTGACTTAAAGTCTGAGTCTTCTTATAGAAAGGAAAATGTTAACAGCAGAAATCAGTTGGAAAGCAGTTAGTTACTTACTTAGTTTGTTTTGCTAGAGAAATCCTTTACTCAAAGTCACCTTAATCAAATGTCACACATAAAAACTGAAAAAGGTGGAATTGAGATGTGTTTGGAGAAACCTCACAAGTGAGATTAAGAAGTAATCTGTAGGGTTCCCATATGTAGCTATGAGGATCCAAAAATTATTTACAGACCCACAGAATGGATCCCCACAGAAGGGAACAGAGTGGGCTCATCTGGTTCCACCTCCCTGCTCCAGCCAGACCATCCCAGAGCACAGGGCACAGGATTGTGCCCAGAGGGATCTGAAATATCCCCAGTGAGGGAGACTCCATCCCCTCACTGCACAATCTGTTCAGGTCTTGGTCACTGCTCAGGGCAGAAGTTCTTCTTCATGGTCAGGGGACCTTCCTGCAATCATTCCTGCCTGAGAAAAAAACAAGACATGTATATGAAATTAAAAATAAACTGAATGGGTCATAAAATATATGCTTTTACCTTATTATGTTTTTTATCCTCTCTTGGTATTTCACAGAATTAGCTTTGCACAGGAGCTGGAATATCTTTTATCAGTCATCCTCAAAAGATTATTCATTTAACTGGAATAGTAAAACTTCCAGAAATATTGTTCCTGGAAATCATGAATAAAAAAATTCAGTAATTCAGTCCCACTGTAATCAAAATATTTATTTACATTAGGACAACAATGTTTCAGAGAAACTTCCAGGAGGGAGTAGTTGGGCGAAGGGATGAAGCTCTGACAATATTTTGGCATCTTCTTTGAACACTTTGGAATAAAATGTTTTGTACGTGTTTTTTAAGAAACTGTTCAGCAGCATGTTTCTTCCCCTATACAATAATTTTTAAACAAAGGCTGAAATCTAAACATTTCAAAACATTAAAAAATATGATTTTGAAGGAGATCATCCTAATGTTTCAGATTTGGTATAATTTTAAGAAAACAGACTGAAATCCTGAGAGCAGTGTGATGTTGCTTCTCCATAGTGTCACTTCCCAGCTGCTTTGTGGCTGTGATTGATCTCCAAACCCCAAAATGCTCAACCAACCATGTCCCAAATGGCAGCAGTCTTTCTTCCCATGCTCTTCTTTATGGAAATGGAAATGGATGGATTTATATCTCTTCAGTTCTGTGATGTTAATTTACCTATAACTGTACCTTTTCTGAGTCCATGCCCGTTTTGTTCCATGTGTGCTTTCTACTGCTTCATCAAGCAAAATTGAGGAAAAAAATCAGGGAATAGATTAGAGAATATTAACTAAAGCAGGGCAAGTGACGTGGTGGTCAAGAAGTCTATGTAAATATATAATTTATTTCTGAAATATTTATAATTAACAAGGAAAAAAACAAACCAAAAAAACCCAAAAAAACCAAAACCTGATTAAAACTGTGATTGAAAAAGAATATCAATGGCAGTATTCTCCAGTGGGATGACAGAAAACTATTAGCTGTCTAATTTTAGTGCTTGCTGTCTTTCGGTTGAGGTAAAACATAAACTTTCATTTCTAACTGTTTCTAACTGGAGAAGAATATTAAGGCTGCATGTTTTCTCATCTAGTGACAGCAATCTAGTTGTCTTGCATGGTGGGCCACCAGTGCTGTGGAGAAGATGGGAGGAGAACCACCGTGTCACCCTTTAGCATGGCAAGGAAGACACAGGGGAGAGCTTATTTCAGTGAAATCAGTGTGTTGACTTGTGTTTGAACCACCTGTGTGATCCCAGAGCAGGGTCACATGATGAAAAACCTTTTGAGAGTGCAGCAGAGTCGCACTTGCACAATGAGAGTTCAAAGGAAGTTTGAAATAATATTTGCTAAGGGATGGGGAACAGAAGCTGCAGCTGTTTGCCCAGTAAGACAAATCCAATATCCGAATTACATTGGAACATATAATCAATATTGGCCTAGCGAGAAAAGAAACAATAATTTTATAGCTCTTTGGAAAAGGCATGGCTTTGTTCACCTTCTGGTCATGCCACAAAGCCATCTGTTTTTCTTCTGTTATATTTTGTTAAAGATTTTGAGGAGAGCAGAGATTGAGCTTGCTATGCTGCAGTGACAACCTATTATTGTTTGTCTCTGCACTGATGCTATTATTTCAAAGTAATGAAATTATTTCATAGGAATAAGAATGCAGGAAGGACTGCAGAGGAACAAGGAGTGCAGAACACTGGTTCTGCAGAAATAAATGAGCTGGTATAAAAGAACCATATCATTAAAAATGTGGGCTAGCGGAAATTCCAACTTCAAGATCAAATGTTCCTGAGAGCTACTCACAGACTTGCCATGGATTTTATGTATATGGAAACATTCATAGAAAAAAGGAGACCTAGATTCAGTATGATTTTAACTTCTTATTTTTCTAAGAAACTAGACATAATTAATAATATTTATGAATATCATTATTTTTGTTTTCAGTCCTTCCATCTACCTTAATTTCTTTTTGTTTTCAGTCCTTCCATCTACCCTTAAATGAATTTAATTTTCCTGAGACATTTTAAGACCTAAGAACCTAGTTTAACAGTACATTTCATCCTTAAATTCTGAGTCAGACAGGGATTAAAAGCTATTGTTGGAAATTTTTCAACACCTGGGGGTTCTTACTTTGAGGAATACAAGAGCTCTAGAAGGGCATGAATTACACAATGCAGGTAGACCAGAAAATGGAAATTTGAGAAGAAAAATGTTGTTGTCTTCTTCAACAATGAAAAGTAAAACTGCTCATGGGGAGCTTGACTGGAAAGAGGGACAGAAAGAATGGGAAAATGGAGAGCTCAGGACACCAAAGACCACTGAGAGGATGTGGGGGAAAAAAAAAGAAAAATATATTTATCAGTCTGGAGTAAGGAGGAATGCCAGAGAAGGGCCTAACACTCTGTTCAAGAAAGAGAATAAAATGAGGATAGATTGCAGTTTTAATTGAAAATCTTGTCAGTCTTGAGCATGAGTTCCACTAAATTAACTAAGAAAGTAGAGACTTTTTTAGATACAGGAGTAAAACTTGATATCCACTGCTCTTGGAACAAAATGACAAAATGTCACATATGTAACCTTATCTCTGCAGAGCCTAGATTGCGAGCTTTTATTTGGGCATATGAGGCATTTCTCGTGTTCTGTGAGTGACAAGGATATTGCCTATCTATTTATGTCTTTCTGCACAGTATCTGTCACTTACTCTACTTTTAACCACCATGGCTTTCAGAAATGGCAAAGTCTAAATGGCAAGGTACAAAGTTTTGAGCTTTTTTCCTGGTGCATTTTGCATGCTAGTAGTGGAACATGGTAGGCATAATGCATTCCAGCTCTGAATAAAGGCTGCATAAGAGGTCAAAGGCACAAAAAAAATGCAAAATAATCAGACTGAAGTAATATTTTCTGAGTGATGACTGCAAAAGAACAGGTATAAGTGCAGAAAAGATTCAGTGACAAAAAATCTTTCCAGCGCCATATGAACACAGCAAGTACAGATGCATAACAAAGTTATATTCTGATTATTTTCTTGTAAATAGTTTTTGGGTTTTTTTTTGAAACCAGGCCCATTAGTTTACTTGTATACATGGAAAATAATTGTTTTTAAAAGATGATCTAAACCAGAAGGCTTGCACATAGTTTCAGATATTCTTTCCATTCTCTCAGCACAGAATGATGGAGCCATCGATAATCACAGATATCCCCTCTGTATTTTCTGCCCTGCTTGGATTCCAAGCAGTTACAAAGTCTCTGAAAGTGTACCGTGCTTCCAAATGAGAGCTTCACAGAAATCCAAATGTGCCATTTAACATAATTCCTCACCCGCTGCTGAGCCATCCGCGGCGGGCGCGGTAACGGCCTCCCCGCCACAGAATGCTAATGTAATGTGCAGCACTGCCACTTGGAAATTTAGCTGGGAGTCAACTTCCAATAAGTCATTCCTCCTTTCTGATAGGAAGGTTTTCTTTCAAAATGGACCTATTTGTGCAAATTGCAGGCAGGCCTGGCTATTTTGCACAGTTGAGGGAAAAGCAGGGTTGTGCTTTTTATGGAGTGAGCTATTGGGTAGATTCACATTTGACACAGAGTGCGCTGAGTTATCAACTTTCTCCAAGGGCAATCATATATCTTGTGCATCCAGAGCCAAATTAAATCTGACATTTCATTTAAAGCCTGAGACATCCTGATGCTAAAGCACAGCATGAGTGGTAAGAGTAGGAGGGCGTTCAGTTTTTCTGGATGGATGTTTCTGTTCCTGCCCTGCTTGTCTGGGTTGTAGATAAGGTCTAATTGCCCACCATCATCCTATATTTTAGCCAGATGGAAATCTCAGATTTAATTCTTTTCCAATAACATTCCTGCCTGTAGTAGTTGTTGCCTGGCAAAGTTAAAGAGGTCTACTCTGAGCTAGCTTCAGATGTCATCGTAACCATCATTATTTATGTAGCATTTTGTGAAGATTTCTTTGGTTATCCCCACAGCACTCACATCAAGCCTAGTAGTTTGCAGATGAAAATGCAGTCCCTGAATTTCCCAATCTCATTCAGTTCAAAATCTTTATATCTCATTCTAGGTGTTCATTGCAGACAATCTTTTCTTGCTCTCAACCTCAAATTAAAAAACAGACTTTTGTTGAGGTGGTGGATGGGTAAAGGTCACCAGGATGGGTAAGGCAAAGGTAGTATAAAAAGATTTTATCCTTCATTACAGCCATGGAAATGTTCAGTTTCTGGACTGGTTTCTGATATTTATTGAAATAGACTCATAAATTCTCAAAATTTACACACTATCACCCAGGAGTCCTAGGATAGCATCTATATCTATGGAACCAGGCTGAAATTCTGTGTTCATTCCACTTTTATTATGTTATTTTCCAGTGAAAACTGGATCAACAGTGATGACCCAGTCCCAATAGAAACATCCAGCAGGATGTAATTTCCTAGGTATTTCATAGCAGAATTACTTCTGTATTTTTATACCTCCGCAGCCATGCCATCCTGCGTCTGTTGTGAATATCACTGTATGCAGCATGATTGTTATGAAGGAGTATTTTTTTCCCATTAAGAATATTGTTCATGGCAGCAAATGCTATTGCTAAGGGTGAGAAGGCCCTTTTTACATGCTTCTATTGTTTCCTTCATTACGCTTTATTTCACATGTCACAGGCATGCACACCTCATACATCTTAATTATTTGATTATCGTCCAAGATAGAGATATGTTTCCTGCCTCTAAGGTGGGAGAAGTTGCAAGGTGTGGGAATATAAATAGAAGTAGAAGAATTCACACCTTATGTATATATATATATTTTTTTTTTTTCACATTTCCTTCGCCATTGATTTTTCAAAAGATAATTTTTGTGGGTGTAGTGTGAGCTGCTCTAATTAGGAATCCATTGATTGTGAACCATTATTATTTCTTCAAATCTTGGAAATGGGGGGGGAAAGATAGACGGGGGAAAAGAGGGTCAATATTTCATTGCTTTAATGTTTGTTAATTGCACACTTTGGGCACTCCTTTTAACATTCCTTTTCTGATAAAAACACTGGTTTGGTTTTTTTTCTTTTCCACAATGACCTCTTTGCTTTTATTAAGGTCAAAGAGGGAATGTTTATTCCTTCATGAAGAGCAACCTTGGATTGATTGAAAGGAATAATAGCTCATTCAACCCTTTTACTAAAAAGTCGCTGGTGCTTCAATTGCATCATCACTAAGCCTTCTTGGAAAAAGCAGAAGCACTATTGTTCATTTTGCAACATCACCCACAACTGTATATGCTGTTGGAGAGTGCCCATTAGTTGTAAAGTTATCCCTTTACATGATTTCCTGGAAAGATTTCCAGGAAAGGGGAAACCGGCAAAATGCTGCTGAAATTATGAGTTCTCACTTTTCCTATGCTGACAAAATTCACCTGAAACTTATTTGCCTAAGGAATTTGGCATTTACTCACACAAAAGCCTTTTGGCCTATGCTGAAGGATTCCTCAATTTTCACACCCTGTCTGTCTTGCTGTCACTGCAAAGAACGTGTAGTTGTTAACATACTATTACTACAGACCCAGGAGATTAAAAAAAGAAAAAAAAATCCCCAAATTCCATGTGGAAACCAAGAGAAGACCCTGGATAAAGCCCACAAGGACACCTAGGCATTGTGTGCCCAGCTCTCTGGCAGAGTTCCGTGTTCCTATGGAGGTGGTGGGAAGGGTTAGGTACCAACAGCTGGGTTTCCAGGCAGTCAGAGCAGATGCTGAAGACAAAATGACACCTCAACCATCACAAAAATATATTTGTGATCTTCTCCCACTTCTGAGTTTGGGTGAAAAAGTTCTGGACAACTGAATAAGGTCAGGACAGGCTTTCCTAAAATATTCCAACTGCAATTCCATCCCTGACTGGGAGCTCATGTTGCTTGGTTTTGGGGTTTGTTTTTTTTTTAACAATGCATCCCTACACATATCTGTTATTTGCTCACTGACACCTGAAATCTTGTCTCCTTTGTTTCATAGTTGTGCAGGAAGAACAGAGGCACACACTTCACTTTTTTTTCCTTAGAATCATAGTCACAGAACAGCTTGGTTTGAAAGGGATCTTGGGGATCATCTTGTTCCATCCCCCTGCCATAGACAGGGACATCTTCCACTATCCCAGGCTGCTCCAAGCCCTGCCCAACCTGGCCCTGACCCTGGCCCTGGCCCTCCCAGGGAGGGGGCATCCATTCTCCCTCAGCTTGCCAAAGGCCAGGCATTCCCTAGGAAACAGCATTTGGGGTTTGAGGCTCTTTCACAAAGAGAGGTGTGGAAGATCATTTCTGCTCTGAGCTGCAGAGCACAGAGCTGGCTGGGAGCAGGATGTGGTGCTCCCATCGGCCTCATTACTGATGGAAATTACCGTGGTTGCTCAGCTCAGTGCCTGTTGTATGCTGGAGGTGTGTTACGAGTACATCTGCAGGGCAAGTTTTCTCAGAAGATTTAAGCATGAAAAGATGAAGGAGTTCTATTTTGAGTCTCCTGCTGACGTTTTTCCTACTTTGATTTGTCACAACAGGGAGAAATTAAATGACCTCAGTCCTTGTGTACTCAGGCAATTAAATTCTATGCAAAGCTGAACCCCAGACACCTCTGTGCTTCTGTTCATCAGGTGCTGATATATACCTTTTTCAAGGCCATAAGCACTATCTGCAATGAATCAAGAGATTTCATCCAGAATTACTCACTCAGCCCATGTCCTTTGCCCGACAAAAGCTGCCACTGCCCCTCCACAGCTGCCAGTTCCACTTGCTCCTTGAAGGATGGCCTGGCTTTTAAGGGCATGTCTACATTGTCAGCTGCAGACAGACACATGCTGTGCTCTGAACTGGAGCTGCCTTACCCTGGGAGCAGTGCAGAGATGTAAATGCCAAATTGCTTGCCACGCTAATGAGTCCAGCTGAGTGACATTGTGCCCTGCTGGGTTTTAGGCACATGCATCCCTTCCAGGGAGAGCACTGATGTTGTGATCAACATCCATCCCAAAACAACATTATTTTGTTTGGTGTCAGGGAGAAAAAGTATTAGAGAGACAAATAAGATTTTAAAATAACAAACAGCGGGAATATATATTTAGTCTTATGTTTTCCAATTTGACATGTCACTCTGAGTCAAGCTGGATAGGCTTTGATCCCCCAAAAGGGACTTTTTAATGTTCTAACAATGCACCAGTTTTCCTACAGAGTGGAGCTTATGTTAGTGTTATGGTTCCCTTTATTTTTTGCTGATGTGCACAAGCCAACGCTGCAATCTTCAGGTTAATACCAACAGCATAAAACCTGATCTTGTTTCAAAACCAGACTGAGCAATACTAAATAAATATTCAGACTGTAGGTCCTGTAAACATGATTCACCATAGATACAATTTTAGTACTTCATTTGAGAATTATATGCTTTAAATCAAGCCTGGGACACCCACAGGCCCTGCACTCAGTACCATGTGAATCTGAAGGGATTTGATGGCCTGGAGCAGAATGGAATAAAGCTGCCCTGGCTCCTTACTTGGAGTACTACCCCTTGAGTGACTAATAGAAAAAACAGTTTTCAATTTTCACAAGGTAATTCATCTGACTGTTGCCTAAACTGCTCCCTAGAGAGAAACAGTTTGGGTAGAAAAACTGTTTGCGAAATACACATCAATATACTGACAGCCACCAAAAAAAAGAAAAAAAAAAAGGACTCAATGCATGTGACACTTGTCACATTAATGAGCACAATTCATATTAAGAGTTTGACACTTCCTAGCTGAAGTATTTGATTGGTCTTTTCTTGTTATTTTCCCCAAACAAAGCTTAGCATACCAAGTGTGCCTGTAGTGATGGGGCATCTGTTTATAAATGTCCCAGTGCTGCCTCTTGGATGAGCGAGTGGAAGTGTCAGGTACAAAGCAAAGTGAAGCTCGGCTTGGCAGCAGGATTAAGCCATTAAACAGCCTGTGAGCATAAAGTTCTCTCTACCTGCTCTCTCCTCTGCACCTCTGCTCAACCAAATACAGCAAATGTGTGCTGTAATTGCCACATTGTATGCCTACATGCTCCTGCCCTGGGTTAGCATAATAAACACCCTAAATCACATTATGCTGTGTATCAGTGGCTCTGCATTCAAGATCTGTTCCTTGCTAACTGAAAATTATGACTTATCCCTGCCTTTGATTTTCTCTATTGACTGCTGGCTGTTTCTGAGGGTTACTGTGGAAACAGGAAGAGGATCCAAGGATAGCAGTTTGTCTGTGGCATGTCTGTGCATCCATATGTCACATCTATATGGCCTAGAGGTGTTGACGTGTAAGAACAAACACTACAAGGGGAAGGGCTTGCGAGTTAGGAGGGTGCAGCAGTCACTGTTCTGTCGGCATCAAATACAAGGGCTCACAGTTGGCAGGAGTCTTAAATGCCAGTTTTCTTGAAGATTATTCTGCAACGCCTTATTCTGGACTAGGAGACAATATTCACATCTGCAAAATGCTGCAAAATAAAGCAGACTTTTCTCAATTTCTTTTTCCCAGCTGGAGGGTTAGAAATCTTGATTCCTTTCTCAGAGTAATATCTACCCTCTGCTAATCTCAAACAGTCTGTGTAATCCTGTCCCCACCTTAAAAATCAAGCAAAAAGAGGCTCTGAATGCAGTGCCCAGGTCTCCCTTGGCTACACTTGGATGCTTGCACTGACCTCAGTGGGACCCCTGTCCCACACACAGTCCTGAATGGATCCAGCCTTCAGCATCCATTCCTCCATTTCCCTCAAGTCAGGGGAAATAAGGACACTGCCTTAGCCATCAGACTACTTCAGACTACAGTTCTCATAATTTGATTATTATGATCTGTTTATTTTTATTTGTTGAAAGATCAGATGCTGAGGATAGGCTATTAAAAATTACTCTGAGGAATGAGGAATATGGTAGGCAGCTATTAGTTTGAGATTACTTAGCCCAATTAGTATTCCATATCCTGTGATGAGATGAATTTCCTTCTTAAGACAGATAGCTAAAATTTATCTTGTTCTCTGACTAAGCTTTTCTATGTCTGTGCTCTGGGGGCAGATTTTTAGCACTCTGAGCTCCTTTCAACTGCTGACATTCCCTGTACGACTTTTCTGGGAAGGTGACTGTAAATCCTGAAGGCAGGAACTGGAATTGAATGCACAACACTCCTGTAAGTCTGGAAACACAGGTGTTGTTTTCCTGCTGATGTTGTGAGACAAAGAGATTTTTCCTGCTAAGGCTTATAAAAATACCTTAGAATAATAGAATATCCTGTGTTGGAAGAGACCAACAAGGATAATCAGTCCAGCTTCTGGCCCTACACACAACAGTCCCAAGAATCACCCCATGTGGCTGACACTGCTGTTCAAACACTTCTTGAGCTTAATGCTGTTACCACTTCCCTGGGAAGCCTGTCCCAATGCCCAGCCACCCTCTGGGTGAAGGATGTTTTACTAACATCCATCCTAAGCCTCTTCTGACAAAACTGCATGCCATTAAGACACAGCTCCATGACACCAGACCTTGAATATGTCCTTGTTAGAACTTCTTAGAGGGAGATTAGGGCTGTCTTGGTTGCAGCTTTCTGTGACTTGGTTTTTGATGGTCTGCTCTGCCATTAGCTGGAGAAGAAGTTGGGTCAGGACTCCTGGCCTGCTCTGCGGCCTCCCTGACTGCCCTGGTCTGCAAACTTGTGCAGGGATACACAACACAGCTGGCAGAGCAACTGGGAATTGGGAATGGATTTAATTTCCCTGTGCACTATGTGAAAAATATTTTGTTTTACTTTACCCAGAAGTGTCCATCTTGGCCACCTTGTTGCTCAATTACTTCAATAGCATCGTGGCCCAGGAGAGAAGCTGCAGGACACAGAGCTGGTTTATCTAGCAGATAAGTGTTTAGAGAGGCCAGCAGAGATTGGCATTTCTTCCTGTGAAGCACTGCTGCAGAGCTCCCTGCTGCAGGCAGCCTAAGTGATTTGTTGGAGCACACAAAGAGTTGGTGGCAGAGTCCACAAAGCAATCTCAACTCTAAACTATCAGTTAGAAGCTGAAATTTGTCTTCTCAAAAGATGTATTCCAGTTTCATGCATGGGAAAGCAGAGTCACAGGGCTTTAGCAGCACAGACATCATCCTGCAGTGAAATCAGTGGCAGCTAGAGATCTCGTGGTGCTTGGGTCCTTTTTCATAATCACCCTGTCTTTGGATTAGATTTTGGAGTGGGTGCAACTGAAACCACCTCTCATTTTCTGTGACAGCACTTGCTGAGCAATGTGATTCAGGCAACAGAAGTCATCACCTGAGTGTTAGTGAGATCCAACCTCTGCCACGGCCTCACAGTAAAGAATTTCTTCCCAATATTTAATCCAAACCCACCATTTTTCATTGTGAAGATGCTCCCCCTTGTTCCCTCACGGCAGGCCCTCGTCAAAAGTTCCTCTCCAGCTCTCTTGTAGCCCCTTTCCATGGTGGAAGGTGCTCTGAGGTCCTTCTGAAGAGCCTTCTTTTCTCCCAGCCCTTAGCAAAGGCGTTCATTCCCACATGTGCACTGAGCTGGAAAGTCTCAGAGCCATTCTCACAAACTTAGGATGAAAGTTAGAGAGACAAAACAATAAATGGGTGGAAAGAATTGAATGTCTCCCTTTGGAAACACCTTTAGGTTAGGGGTAAAGCCCATTAAAAATTTTATAAAAGTCAACGCAATTGTCATTTTCATTTACTGCTTTAGGCACTGTGGTACTATAGATGATTTATAATGACAAATTCTATTAAAAAGTAATAAACCAACTCTCTTTAGAGGCAGGATTTACAGATGAAATTTTGAATCAACCAGACTATTATAACCACAATGTTGGTCAGTTAAAAAAAAAAACAACCAACCAAAAAAACCCCCACAAACAACTAAATTGCTTTAATTAAAAAGGTATTTTGTGTGCAAAAAATGTTTGAAATATTCTCAGCTGGATGAAAATACATCTGTATTTTGACAAACCAGGACCCATGTGTTTTCTGGGGGGTTGTCAAATATTCACTGTCTGTAGAAACTACTCCCTTTGTATGTTTATAACTATCAATTGCCATATTAGTTTCTTGATAGAAGGATGCTCTGTTTCCAAAATCTCACAACGGAGGCTCTGCCTGCTTCTTTACAAACAGCAGTATCAGGGCTTTGCTGAAGAGCTGTATCCCAGGAAGCTGGGAATTCACCCAATGCCATATTGCTAAAGAGGCAAGCACAGTATATAGTGGTGTCCTGGACAAAATATGCTGCTTTCCCAAAATTTCTGCCTCTGGCTGGAGAGGCTCTGAACATCCTATCTGCCACCACCACCACCAGCAGCAGCAAGGGAGGCTGAGCGTGTGAGGCTCACTGCTCTCCTCTCAGCAGTTTCACAGTGCCAGTAGAAACTGGAAACCCACATTTTACAGAGTCTGTGAGGCTATATAATATCTCTGCTGCAGCAGAGTGGTGCTAGTCTGTCTATGTGTTGGTATATGCACCAAAATTTCCTCCCTAAGTACCCTGAGCACCCTGAGCAAAGGGGTTCTCCAAACCTGACTGTGCTGGTCTGGGCTGGTGGCGCTGAGAGAGGCTTTTTAGGGCAAAACAAAATGAAAACCCCAGCAAAACAGACCAGTGAGCCCTTCATCCAGGCTGAAATAGCAGCTGATGTGAAAGGTGCACCTGGATTTAAAGTGGTTGCCCTGAGTTTGACTTTGTAGGGCAAGCAGGAATCCTGGGAAACAGGGAAGTGGTCCACTCAGAGTAGAGAAAGGTGTTTGTAAGCAGAGAGGTGGTGAGGATGCCAGACTCTACGGAATGTGGAGATGCAGGTGACACGTTGCTTGAAGAACATATAGGGAGAACTTTATGTAATTTAGAAATTGCAAAATCTTCTCTCAATTGAATGTCCAAAAAAATTTCTATCAGCATCAGAACATCATTCATATTTCTAAATTTTCTCCTTTTCCCCCTTTCTTTCTTTTCTCCCCCCTTTTTTCCCCTAGCAAATTCTTGCTATAAATTCAACTCTTGCTTGTCATAAAATGAATTATTGGTCCAAAGGAAGTTCAGATCTGGGGAACAACTGTGATGAAAATGCACAGTAGAGCCATACTAACACAACATCAGTGACGGCAAATTTTATGCCTTACTAAAACTGATGCAGTGAATTACCCAGTTATGTAAAATCAGACAGAATGAGTGCAGAACAATGAATTGTACAGTACTAACTGCAGCTCTGGGCCAGGATGCAGTGTCTGTGCACAGTAAATGCACAACACAGAAGAATGGCCTCAGTCTCAATGTGTTTTCACTGCATTTATAAATACTTTGGTCAAACTTTGAGTAAAAAGAAGGACATGAATCAGAGTGGATATGCATATGAAATATAGGTGTGGTAGACCTAATGGTGATTGCAGGTATGGAAAAGTGATTTTGGGAGGCAAAGAGAAGGAAGGGAAGGCTGAGGACCAAACATTTTATCGTGTGAAAATCATCACACACAATCTGAACGTGCTGTGCAATCTGAACGTGCCTGTGCCCTGCTCTCTCTGTGGTAAAGTGCAAATAGTGACACTGACCTCTTCT
Source organism: Motacilla alba alba (assembly GCF_015832195.1). NCBI lineage: Eukaryota > Metazoa > Chordata > Aves > Passeriformes > Motacillidae > Motacilla > Motacilla alba. Next base: position 4,533,231 of record NC_052046.1, on the reverse strand, counting down.
GCCAAGGGTTTTGCTTTGATCTCAGTACTAGGTGTCATTACTCATAAATTTCCTTGTAATGGGGTTTGGGAAAATATGGTTTGGTCTTCTTTGAACAGATGCAATTGCTTTTTTTGGTTTGGGAGAGGAACATTTAATTGGCTCAAAAGACTTCTAAGGCTGGACTTTGGAGTCATGAATTTTCAGGCTCTGCCTTGGACAAGCAGCAAAACAGTTTTGCAGTCTCAAGTGAACCTGAAAGACACAGCTTTTGTTTCCTGTCCCCAGCAGAAAATCTTTTGTCTGAGCAGCTCCCAAGATCCCTGTGAGAGACTGAGATGGTGATGGTTAATGGCTCAAATGATTGGAGATTTGCAAAAGCAGTGTGGGCTTTGCTGACTATGTCAAGGTAACTGCTGAGTGATGAGTGTGTGAACAACAGAGGAGACCACACAAACCAACCTTTGTTTAGGAGGAAGCTGAGTTCAGAGCCAGATAAGGGAGGAGGCCAAGAAGAAGTAGATCCTGGTGGGATAGCGATTTTTATCCTGGCAATGTCCTCCCTTACACAGCTGGCTCAGTGTAGAACTCTCACCCAGGGGAGAAATCAGGACATTCTTGTGTAAGCCTGAAGGTTTCCATGACTTCTCATGAGGCATAACTGGCTCAACTATGTTGGTGTGAGAAAGAGAGGTCATGTCTCTGAAGAGCTCATAAACAAAGAGCCCTGAAGCGCCCCCAGATTAATCTCTGGGGCCTCCAGGACTGTGCATGACCCAAGTCATACAACAATCAGTGCAAAATTGCCTCTCTAGGGGTTGTACCTGGGCATTCCCACATAAATCTGAGCTTATATCAATCCACTGGACTTTGTGCTCCAGGGGCTTTCCCCCACGCCTGACCCATCAAGGCAGTGACCATCACTGCAACCAACGGGTACTGAAATTGCAGCAATCAAGTCTTGTAGCTGCATCCATTGGTGGGGAGATCTTCTAACTCCTATCGTTTCTTTATCTTTCTTTTCCCTTATACATTTTCTGTGTTGTTTTTATGCTTTTATATTTTTCCATCTCTATAGATAATAATAACAAAAATGGCTACATACCTGCTTTCCATGGCAACCAAACTGTTCTGAAATAAACCCTACATGTATATATTTACAAACATTGTTCATTCAGTGCCTTTTCACCCTAACCCACTCCAAGGGATCTATTAACAAGAACCTGAGTTACCCTTGACTTCAGGGATGGATCATAACAATCCCAAGAGAATTTAAAGCTTTGCCCTAAATTCAGGTTATTTATTTATTGTTAATTCCCCTCATACACATAGGCAGGGCACTATTAAAACTGCACTGCAAGGTACTATTAAAACTGTAAACACTGTGTTTTCACTTTTTTTATTTGTGTAGTATTAACATAAATTGCACTTTATGTAATTTCTTTCCAAATCATTTTGGGGTACCAAATCTTGCAGCCTGGCTTTATTTCAACTTTTTCTCATGCCAGTGTGAATTCCTGCTCTCCTTCAAGTCTTTTCTTTAATATGTTTGTGGGGTGTGTTTTCTCCGCCTTCTCTCTACTTAGCTGTTCCATGATTGTTTTTTCACCCCAAAGACATTTTCTTTTCTTTGAATATTAAATGACAATTGTGTAAAAGAGCCAACCTTGCAGATCCTTATTGCATCTAAGTTCACCTGTGCAGCTGCACTGAAAAATAGCCTTGAATTAGCCTGAATTGGTGTTTCTGCATCTGCTTTTCCATTATCATTAGTGGGAACAAATCCCATGTAAGATACATTTCACAAAATCCCAGGATGAGTTAACACTGGAAGGGACCACAGTGGATGATGTGGTCCCACCTCCTTGCTCCAGCCAGGCCATCCCAGAGCACAGGGCACAGGATTGTGTCCAGAGGGATCTGGAATATCCCCAGTGAGGGAGATTCCACCTCTGTGGACAATCTGTCCCAGTGCTTGGTCACTGCCCAGGACAGGAGCTCTTCCTGGTCTCCAGGAGGAATTTCCTGGGCATCAGTCCCTGCCCATGGCTCTGGTGCCACTGCTGGGCCCCAGAGCAGAGCCTGGGCCCTGCTCTGACCCTCCCTGCACACAGGGACACACAGGGATGGGGTTCTTTCTCAACTGGGGCTCCTCTCCAGGCTGAGCAGCCCCTGCTCCCTCAGCCTTTCCTCAGCAGGGAGATGCTCCAGGCCCTTCCTCATCTTTGCTGCCCTCTGGACCCACTCCAGCATCTCCATCTCTCTCTTGTCCTGAGGAGCCAGACCTGGACACAGCACTCCAGATGTGCCTCACCAGGGCAGAGCAGAGGGGCAGGATCCCTCCCTGCCCTGCTGGGAATGCTCTTTCCAATGTACCCCAGGATTCCATTGTCCTACTTGTCCCCCAGGGTGCTGCTGGCTCATGGACCGCCTGTTGTCCACCAGGACCTCCAGGACCTTCCCCTCAGAGCTGCTCCAGCAGGTCACCCCAGCCTGTGCTGCTCCCCAGGTGCAGGACCTGCCTTTGCTCTGTTGAATTTCAGTAGATTTCTCTCTGCCTATCTCTCCAGCCTTTTGAGGCCCTTCTGAAGGGCTGCACAGCCCTCTGAGGTATCCAGCCACTCCTCCCAGCTTTGTGTCATCATTGAACTTGCTGATGAGAACTTGGTTTGTGTGCTATAACTTTACCTGATACTTTTTCAAAAGCCCTTTCATTAGTCCCTGGGTCATACAAGCTGTCTTTCAGTGAAGAAAATACCTGGAAGTGTTCATTTCTTGTGGAGCTCTGCCTGACATTGTCTGCACTGTGCAATGAGGTCTGCATTTTGGATCAAGGATAATGGGCTGTTTAAAGTCAGCACTGATCATCAACAGTCCCCTCTGGCTGTCTTTTGATAAACAAAAACTTCTCATCATCAATTTTTAAAACAATCTCACAAATAGCAGTCAGCCTTAATAGACGGATGAGATCTCATTTATTTCACACTCCTTACATATGCTCTGTAATATTTCTTATATTTCTATGTCAAGTAGGTCTATTTGGGAGTTTTGTAGTAAAGCATTATCACCAGAGAATTCTAGGAAGTTTAAATTGATAACATTTCTCTGGTTTGACTGATGTTATTGTTTATATATTTTTAATAATTGAAATACCACATTTCTGTCAGAATTAAAGGAATAAAATGTATAAATTTTAGCCTTTGTTGTTCTGGCTTTACATTACAAATTCAAAGCAAAATAAACTTTCTAAAAGTCTGAAAAAAAGGGTGGTTTCAAATTAAGATGAGCAAAGTCAATCCATAGTTTTAAGGTTTTTTTACTTTCATCTTGTGACCCTGGGTAGCAAACCACTGTGAAAAATTAAAGTCAGAATTCTTCCCATGTTGTTTCAGTAATTTTTTCCAAAAAAATCACTTATCCTTCATTTAAATTGTATTTTAAGTAAAACATGAAAAGGGAACAACCGCTTCAGTTAACAACCTTGTTAAAAAGTTACAGCAACTAGTTAAAGCTAATGATGTATATTCAATTTATTGACAGTGCATGGAGACAGCTGCCTCCGGAGGGGAACTATTTACACCTGTTTCAGAACTATGCTAGGACAGAATTAGTAATTCACAGTTCTTGTTATCTGTATTTGTTGTTGTTAATCAGGGCAAACCCTAGTGGCTGTGTAAGTAAGATGCTGCACTGCTCTGTGGTCAAACCCAGCTGACACCTACCCCAGGTGTAGTGCAGTGAGGTAAATATGTGACAACAGCCTTTTTCACAGACTTATAGAAGCATTTAGGTTATAAAAGACTGCTAAGATCATTGAGTACAACCATTAACACAACACTGCCAAGCCCACTGCTAGACCATGAACCAAGTGCCACATCCTCACAGTTTTTAAATTCCTCCAGCGATGAGGCTCCACCACTGCTCTGGCCAGCCTGTACCAGGGCTGGCCAACTCTTTTGCTGAAGAATTTGAGGGATTCCTTGGATTTGTTTTTACGACCCATCTGAGCACTGAACATGGATAATTTAGCCAGCTGAATGATCTAGTAGATTTGAAACTTTACAAAAAACTCCTCAGATAGTGACAAGTTTTGGTCTTGCAGCAACTTTTAGCCTGTGAGTTCCCAAGGGCTTCAACAGATGGGGATTTGTGCCTGAAGAGTCAGCCTCACTTGCTGTTTGGAAGGGAGCAATGTCAGCTTCACCAAAAACAGTTTGAGAAGATGGCTGAACCCAGTAATGTTTTAAAACTTCCTGTACGGGAGTGGAAAGCAAGCGTAAATACATTTGGGATGGATTTTGTATTTACATTTAAATTCTGAGCTCCATTTAAATAATGATCTGTGGAAAGGCAAATATTCATTCAGCCTTCTGCAACAGATATTTCAAAAGTTTTCTGTGTGTAACCTGCCTATTTCTGACTTGCAATGGAAGTTGATACTTTCTGTTTCTACCACTGCACGTAATATCTAGTAACCAGCTGTGAAGTCCAGGTGCTTTCATTTTCCCACTGCAGAAAGGAAGGAAAAAAAAATAATCTTTCCAATTCAATCCTTATAGAAACCTGAAATATTAAATCTAGTGAAGTTATCGTATTCTTTTATTAAGGAGGTCATTAGTTTCCTGAGGCTTTTTCATTCATCCTCAAAGTTGAATTCTGGCATTTACTAAATCAAGAGCTGGTTACAAATTAGGAAAGAAAGGAGCAAAATGAGATGCAGGCTGAAGTCTCTGCTTGAAGGCTGAAAGTTTAAATACCATTTTGGGTACAAAGCCATCCTGAACTCCATGTGTCATTGCCTTTGCACAGTAGCTACGGATCCACTTTGCAAGTTCGTGTGGGTCACTGCTAACAAACCAACATATGGCCCCTTCAGCTGGAGTCTGCCTTGGTAATGAACATCTCCCACACGTGCTCATGTTTCACATCAGTAAATGGACATCCTCCAAAAGCTCAAAGGGAGTGGAATTAAAAAAAAAAAAAAAAATTGGATGAGATGTGGGATGAGAGTAGTGGCTTGGAAGTGGCTGAGGAAGGTGATCCCCAGCTGCAGTCCCTCAGTGATGTGCCCAGAGGGATGGGATCCTGTCCTTAGACCACCTGACAGAAATTGGAACATTGCTGTGCTTTTCAGGTCGGACAGCCCTTGAGTAAGAACGGCCACATCCACAGTTTCTGTAAGATGTAGGTACTGGCACAAGCATTACCACTTTTGCGCCAGGGTGACTTAAGGACTGCAACACTTTCCACTCAACAGAATTGAGCAGACCATGTTTTAAAAGAGCCACGGAGAGCAGCACAGTAGAGAGAAAGAAGGAACCATAGCTGAGTTGCACCCTCAGGAGGTCCAACTGACTTTGGACAAGTCAATGGAACCCAAGCTGTCATTTAGCAGGAAATCATAAAATATGCTCTCTTTGCTGACCTGGCATGTGGAAAGGGCTCTATTAACCTGCACAGAGCAAGGCTCACAGGAGAATATAAACATAACCCCCTTTCATCAAGGACCAGAGGCTGCACAAGACCAAAAGAAGCTCAAGGAAGTTAAAATTGCGACTAGCTTTGGGGACCTGACCCCAACCTAACCTGTCAAGCATTTTTGAAGAATATCTAACATGCCCCAAACTGTTAAAGTTGTTTCTATTTCAATAATGATAGAAGGGTTGCACTTGCCTTTGGTGTATAAACATCCAGTTGCAACAGAGCTTTCCAGGGATCAAGGCAAAACCATGGGTCAACCAGTATTTTGGGGAGGTGCCCCAACCACTAAAGAGTGGGGCTGGAGGGAAGCACCCCACAGTTCCCTGTGAAATCTGGGCTCCCACCACAAGGAACATCCTTCACCTCAGCTCAGGGAAAATTTTTAACCACATTGGGTTTGTCAAAGCTCTTATTATTTCTCTCCACTGCTCTTCTCAATTCTTCTTTCCCTTCCCCCTACATGCACAAGTTCCAAAAAAGACTGTGAAGGTCACACGCTGGCCTGTCCCTAGTGACAGGCAGGGACGAGCAGTCGTACCAGTCTGTGATATCTCCTGGAGAACTAAGGCCATTTTAGATACCCTTTTTTGTAAACTCCTGGTTTTCAGCTGCTGATCCAACTTCCCTTTCTAGAGCCATACAGCCATTCCCCTGGTTAGTCAGACAAAGAAACTCTCTGTGTTTTTTAGACAGAGAATAAATGTACCTGCACCTGTCTAAATAATAATAATGCAAATCCTTTGCTGTAAGGTCTATGGTGCGTGAAAATCAACTTTGCAACAAACAGAAATAAATGTAATGGGAGTACAGTCAGGAGTTCCTGGACTCTGCCACTCCAAGAATTTTTGCATTGAAATCCCTGGACTAATGACAAAGCACTAAAGAAACAAAGTGGAAAAAAAAATCTCCTAAAATATTTAACTTATGTCCTTTTGGCAAGCAAAAATGTATTCCTGCCTCGAGAGTGTAGTGCACTAGATAAGATATTTTCTGTGACCCCTATAGAAAAAGCAGATAACTACCTGCTTTACAACCTCCATGTTCCCAGTGTTTGCCATTTGTGTGCAATAAAGGAAAATGCCATATTGACTGCAATTAGCCTTTTTTTCTCTTTCCCCCCCCGTTTTTTCTTTCGTCTACACTCTGAAAAATAAAGAATGTTTGTTTTAGTAAGAGTCTGCAATTTTGCTGAAGATCAGTGTCCTTCGTCACAAGAATGGGATTTTCCTTTGCACTCTCAATAACAGAAGATCCAGAGATGCCTGATAGTTATTATATAGCTTTTTTTACCTAAATTGTAGATGAATATTTCTGTAGACATACATAGAGTTGTAGCAGTTTAAGAAGGGTGTACTATATTATTATCATTATATCATCAGACTTTTTGATACTCTACTTTTTTTTTGGTGTTTTGTTTTGTTTTGTTTTGTTTTTGGGGTTTTTTTTGATTTTTTGTTGTTGTTGTTTTGTTTTGTTTTGTGAATAACAAGGAAGAGAATCTTTGGCAACTGCGGAGTAACATTTGCAGTCAATCTGCAGTCAAAGTTACAAAACATGAAAGAAACCATACAGGTTGTGTGTGTATTTCTGTATTTGTCTACCTAAAAATCCATCTCAAAACACTGCAGAACAGGTAGGTATGGCAGATATTGCAGATACAACTGATGTGAGACAGTTCATTGCATTACTGTCTCATTTTGAGCTGTTCAGTCAGCTTTGCTAAGAGTATAGATGATTAAAGCAGCAAAAATGAATAGTGACTTCCATGAGAATGGGAATGGGTGCCATAAATCTTGTTGAAATGCTCTAATGAAACAGCATCTAACCAGCAACTACCAGTAAGCTGAGCCCTAAGAAATCCGTTAAAAACCTAGATCCTGCAGACACTGTAGCCCAAAACAACTTGCAGCTATGCTAGTGAGTAATTTAGGTTGGAAGAGACCTCCATGATCATTTAACTCAACAATTTACCCATCACTGCCAGTAATCACAGGTCTCCAGGCCAATTCCACATGTGATTTAAATCCCTGCAGGATAGTGACTCCACCACCTCCCTGGGCAGCCTGTTGACAGCGCTCGACAACCCTTTCCCTAATATCCTATCTAAACCTCCACTTTCACACTTGAGACTGTTTCCCCTTGTCCTGTCCCTGTTCCCTGGGAGCAGATCCTGTTCCCCCCCAGCTGTCCCCTCCTGTCAGGAGTTGTGCAGAGCCACAAGGTCCCCCCTGAGCCTCCTTTGCTCCAGGCTGAGCCCCTTCCCAGCTCCCTCAGCCTCTCCTGGGGCCCCAGCCCCTTCCCCAGCTCCATTCCCTTCCCTGGACGCACTCCAGCCCCTCAATGTCTCAATGGAGCACTTTGCTGTTCAAGATGAGGCAGCCACATCGTGACTCACTTGCCAGGAACCATCTCTAGCCACCAGGCCTCCTGCAACCACGGTCACATACTGTTATTTTAAAAATTAAACTTGACTATGCACATCATCAGGAGCAAGCATGAACACAAGGCTGGTGCAGGATTGTCTCTCACAGCTGCACACTCACTGGTACCCAGAAAAAAACCCCACCCCATCACCTCCTAGGTATGTGGTGCTTGGAGCAGACTGACAAGACAGGAGAGACCTTGAAGTTTTTTGTGGTTGCTCCTGCTGCTGGCTGATTTTCAAAGCAAGTTCCATTGCTCTGCCCCTCTCTTCTTACCACCTGTGTCTCCCTTTAATCCCTGTCATTGTATTAATGCTTTCAAACTTGAGGAAAGTTTCACATCTGATCACCAAAAAAATGTAACAACCTCCCTGACATGAAGGGCAAATGAAACATTGATCATCACGGCTCTGGTGACAAGTGCTGAGTGCCAGAGGCAACTGTCACTTTGCTGGGTCCCAGGTTCATGGAGCACCTAGTGAAGCCCTGCTAAATGCCACTGCCAAAATATCAGCAGGAAAAAAAAGAAAATTCCTTCCCTTAACAGGTGTCTTTAACCTGTTGGTGGCTGTCAGACCTGCATTTCGCTGTGCAGAAAGTTCATGGAAACCTGTGGGGAAAGTGCAACTATATCTAATTTTTTTTTTTTTCATCCTGAGGCAATCAGCAAAATGAAACTGTTCCCAGCTCAAGGATTCTGTCAGATGTCCTTTATTTATTTATTTATTTATTTATTTATTTATTTATTTTATTTTTCATCACATAGCTGACACTGGTGTTTGCCTTCTGTGAAACAATGGGGATGTTCCATGACCAGAACTTCCCAAAGTGCTCCTAAAAGTCATAAGCTGCTGGAAATTTAGTGAGGCAAATACTTATTAGTGAAGAATCCTGTACTGCCTCAGTGTAAAACAGAACAGATACTAAGAGAATGACAAGCAAGGGAATTCTGCTGATTTATGAGAAAAATTTTGATATCAGGACTTTTCCAATGAGACAGAGTGCAATGTAAAGAGCACCCTTCTTCTCTCCTCTTCCAAAGAAGCCCATAGACATTTCCATATTTACGGTTTACAGAAAAAAAACAAATCCAGTTGGTATTCAATTAAATACTATGACCTGTAGGTATTAGCCAAGATTTTATTTTGCTTTCTTGTAATAAGTTCTGCAAAAAGCCTCTTCTAATGTAGGGCTGGAGATGAAAAAACTGCAGAGCTCCAATGTCGAAGAGGACTTTTGATCTTGCCTTTGCCTGACTGTGATAGCTAAATTCTACAAAAAGTGAGCTCTAAGTAAGTAGCCTAAGTTGTTATCTGTTTATATTATGCTGTCATCCACTTCATTTTCCCAGTTATAATTACAGTGGTATCTCTACTACTGCTCCAGCTACTTATGGAAAGAAAACATTTGCATATGTCACATTACCCATTATGTGCAGAAATGCTGTATTCCACAGATAATTGTGGTGTCTGAATGTCAGATAAATTAGATATGCTGAGACCTCAAACAAAAAGTAAACTGCACAAAACTGAATTTGTATGGAGGAGTTCAATAAAGTCTAGACTCAGAACAGAGTTGAAGATTCAATAAATTTGTTGTCTTATAAATCTGAATTTTAATTTAGGGTAGGAATTTAGGCAAGGGTAGGGGTGAAGCCTGTGAAGTGTGGTGCACTGAGCTTTTTAGAAGCATTGAAACAATAACAAGCCTCATCCTAAAGGGTTACAAAAGCCCTTTTTACTAGATGAATGGCTCTATCTGTCTGGGTAAATATGTCTCAACTGGAAGTACAATTTTAACTCTAATATGCTTCTAATTTTTTTCCCCTCTGTTACAGGATTACAACTATGAGGGATAAGTAACAAACCACAAACATAAGCAACTATCTGCTTAAAAATGGTTAAATTAACATTTTGTTTGGGGTTTTATTTAATAAAATTTTCTTCATGTCTGTCTAACAAGACACTGTTACTCCAAGGCTCCTCTCCTCTCCTCTCCTCTCCTCTCCTCTCCTCTCCTCTCCTCTCCTCTCCTCTCCTCTCCTCTCCTCTCCTCTCCTCTCCTCTCCTCTCCTCTCCTCTCCTCTCCTCTCCTCTCCTCTCCTCTCCTCTCCTCTCCTCTCCTCTCCTCTCCTCTCCTCTCCTCTCCTCTCCTCTCCTCTCCTCTCCTCTCCTCTCCTCTCCTCTCCTCTCCTCTCCTCTCCCTCCCCTTTCTTTCTTCTCTATTTATTTGTCTTCCAGCAGCACATAAGGTTTATATATAATTCCATCAATACCTCGAGGCAAACTATTTGATGATTATAATAAAAAAAAAAATCTCATTTTGCTGTAGTTTGTGGAGGGAGTTTCATTATTGCATGTCACTTGGTTACAAGATTTTATGGGACTGTAACTCCTAAAGGACATTTTAAACATACACTTTTTATGGCAACTAAACTCCACGATAAACGAAAGCATTAAAATAAGATATTGGAGTTGTTTCCTTTTGTCTTTGATGGATATGAATTGTAGACATAAAAGGTCTTGTTTTGCCCTTAAACCCCTACAGCCTCCCCTTCCCTTTTGAGAAGGCTGTGAGCAGACAGACAAATGCGGTTTTTGTGAGTTTGGGCTGAGCAGCAGCACAGCAGGGATAAAGCCAAAACTTGGTCCTGTAGCACTAAAATAGGACTTCCTAAACCACAGGTTTAGCTTTCCTTTCCAACCCTTTTTTAAGCTTTAAAGGCAGGCATTTATTTTCACCAAAATGAGATACTTTTTGTTCTTTTGTAAAGAATACCTGTGCTCCAGCCATCCAGTTCATGTTACACGTTTACCTCTTTGTCTCACTCACACAAATGCAGAAGCAACAGGAAAATTCCAGAGGTAGTTTTGAAAAAAAAAAAAAAATTTGTACTGGTGGCATCTGAACTTGCCAAGACTTCTAGAGGGCTCCCTGTAGGCTCATGTGAATGACATTTGAAAATGTGTTAAAAATTTAGAGTAATTAACTGAGATGCAGAAATGCATACACAATCAAGTAAAAAACTTTCCTTTTGATTCAGGAAATTTAAGGCATAAAATTCCTTCCTCAGCTGTAAACAGTGCTTACAGTAATCTTCAATTTTTTTTTTTCTGCTTAAAGTACAGAAAAAAAAAATCATAGAAACTGAAAAGGCTTTTTTTTTTTTTTTAATGAAGGTGGGCATTTGGAAAATCACAGAATCAAAGTGCAAAGAAAATTAGAAGAAGAATAGACTAGACTAGACTAGACTAGAATAAAATCAGCTTTTCAATAACTTTGGAAAACAGTGTAACAGCAGGTTCTAGCTCCACATTATGCAAGACCAGAGGCTTTAGGGAATGCAGACACACTGGGGCCCTCCCATTTCAGAGGACAGGGGTAGCTACAATATCTTGTACCTCTTTGAAGGTCCAAGGTTTTTCATGACTACACATTCACTTAAAATATCTATTTTATTCCATTTCTTATTCCATTCTGAATGCTGTAATGATTTGAACTGTTAAATCTGCCTGTGTTTCCATAAGAAAAAATTAACATTTGTTACCCTTTGTATTTTGCAAGAACCTAATGAGTAATGTTCAGCTGAGTACCAAGGTTAAAACATAACAATGAGGATTAATGTTTAAATCCTAATCAAAATAATGACTCTTTTTGATTTGAAGTCCCCTGAAATCAACAGGTCTGGTGCCATTACTGAGCCTCTGATCAGTGATCAAGGCTATCTTGTTGTAATAGCAGACATGAAAGAATATTTTAGTTGAGCTCACAGGAGCTTGTGGACCCGGTTGAAGCAGAAACAAAACTGGAGTTTGAGAAGCAAGCGTGTTAGTCCAGAGACAGCAAAGAGCACTGGTAAAACAGAGGGGAGAAACACAGAATCCCAGAATGGTTTGGGGTGGACCTTCAAGATCATCTCATTCCAACCCCCCACCATGGGCAGGGACACCTTCCACTATCCCAGGTTGTTCCAAGCTGGCTTGGGACATTTCCAGGGATGGGGCAGCCACAGATGCTCTGGGCATCCTGTGCCAGGGTCTCACCATCCTCAAAAGAAAGATTTTCTTCCATGTACCTAAACCAATTTTCCCCTATTTCAGCTTGAAAGAGCCTGCAGCAGCAGACAGAGCTCTTTGTAGCTGATGCTGAGCCATAGCACCATCAAGGGAAGCTCCCTCAGTTTTGCAATAAACTTACAAAGAGTCTTAGATTTGGAGATCTTTTTTTTCCCCTTCTTTTGCTTTTTAAATTTTATTTCCCTCCTCATTATTCTTTGCACAACAAAATATGTTCAGTACTTAAACACAAAAGAAACACAGACCATAGGAAAGCAAAAGCTTCAGGGGAAAGAAAACACATACGTAATTTTTCCCACACAGAGTCAAACAATACAAAAGGAAAGAAAAACATCAAGGAGATAAACAAGAACAAGTATCAGATGAGGGAAGACAGAGATCTCAGGAAGAAAGTCATTCTGGCTGCTGCTGTGCTGGGATTGTTTCCATGTCACATGGTGCTTAATCATAATAAATTAAGTTTTATTTTGCATCTTGCAGCATGCTAACTTGGCTCAGCAGGTAATGGGAGGAGTCCTGGGTTGCCAAATGGTGTTTAATGGAGAATAACAACAATTCCCCCCCCTGCAGGCTGGCATAAATAATGAATTCAAAATGTGCCTCTTTTGAGCAGATCATTCTAGCTGCTTCTTGTTCTTAAAGCTCGTTGGCAATTTTAAATCCAGAAAGTCAGCCCTCCTGAAGCCACAATTACCACACTCAAGCAGGGAATTGTTGAGCTTGATCAAAACAGCTCCGTGTTGTCAGAGATGGAGAACCACAAAGGTTCCTGCAAAGTTCAGTGAAGGTCCAGCCAGGGTGACCCTCATGCCACTGGAAGGTCTGCTTTGGGATGGACTCAGTTTGTCCATCATGGGTCTGAAATACCACCACGTCTGAGAGGTGCCACACCTTCCCACCTTTTTTCTACCAGCCTAAATACTAGCAGAGACTTCAGAGATTGAGATCCTGGGCAGGGACATGCCAGGCATATAAAACCACAGAGGCGATTTAGGTCAGATGGCAGCAAGGGACAAATAAAATCCAATTTTTCTAAGGCTACGTGTAGGTAAACATGGTGAGAGATTCCCTGGACAAACAAAGGAGCCTCCAGGGCTGCAGTGGGGTGTAAGGACAGGTTGGATAAGCAGCAGTCAGGGTTTAGAAATAGTTTGCATGCTTGTGAGTGGAAGGATTGACCAGTCAGTCAGACCTTTGAGGTCCCGGGCAGCCCTGTGTTCAGTGATTGATGGAAATTGTGATATGCTTGAAAGCAGCTTGCTCCCAGGTTCAAGAGGGCTCCATGCAGTGCCTCTTTCTGTTCTCTGGAGTTGTTTTGCCATTGTCTGTGCTAAGAGCAGGGTCAGATCCTTAATTAAAGCTGTGATTGGCTGCAGATATATTTTCCTGTGACTAATGAAGGGTCTGCCACTTGTTAGTAGCAATTTCCCTGCGGGTATCTTCACATTAGAAAAAAAGAATGAGACCAAACGTCTGCACAGAAGGCACTGGTGGGTCATTAAGTAATGGAAATAAATATCTATGAATATTTACAGTTGTCCAGGATTTTGCCTGATTTCTGGAGATGGAGGAAGGGGGGGGGGGGGGTGGTTGGTGGGAGTTCCCTTTTGTCCCTATGAACTGCAGCAAATTATCCCTGTCAAAATCAAGCCTTAAGAGAATAGAAAACTTAAATAAACATTTTAATCCCTCTTTGTCAGCAGAGTGACAGCCTTAAATGCAGTCTCATGCCTGCGCCATAGACCTGGGATTAGTGGTGTTGAAGCCCAGTCCAGGGCCTGAAGCAAAATGCTGCTGCAAGGTACAGATGTTTGTTTCCTACCCTAAAAGAAGTCTCTCCATCTCTCAGATGGAGATTAGCTGTGTCAGGAAGGCCATCTACCAAAAACCTTCTTGTCACAGGGTAGAGTGCCTCTCTGTGTCAAAATGCTTGGCCAAGCTCACTCATGGCAGACTTTGTTCTTTTTGGAGAACTCACTTTTTGGAGTAAATATGTCTAATTGCTGTTCTCCATTGCTCTGTGTTCTGCATTTATCTCGTATCATTGGCTTGACCCTCATTACTGTGGCGTCTTTGTACTCATGAGCTTGATTTTCATTCATGCAGCCTCCTGAAAGGTGGAAAATTGATGCAATCCTCAAAGAGAGAGATGAATTCCCACTCTGTGGTGTTGCTGGCACCTGGTTACTCCAGCATAAATCTTAATTGCTGTAGGTGGGTGAAACACAATCTTCTTGCCCACTAAGGGTTTGACACTTCATTCTCAACAGTCTGAGTGAAGACTGAGGGGTCCTGGGAGAGGGTTTCACAGAGGTTTGTTTTCTGCTGAGATTAGGTGTGGCTGGGCTCAGTTTGTGGGTGGTGATTGGTCCGGGGAGCAAAAAGCTGAACCCCAGTGTCTGATATTCTGTTTCAGTAAGATGTGCCTGTGGGGGTTCTCTGATGTCTACTCCCTGGAAAAATTATGCTGAAACTTTTATCTTCATGGGCCAAGAGTGGGGTTTCTCTAGGCAGATGTCTGTCTTCTTGAATCTTTTTTCGAACATATCTAGGTTTTTTACCTTTTTAATGAAACTTTCCTGTGAGTTTAGACCTATAAATATGAATGAGCTCCCTCAGGAAACATGTTCACTGCTCTCTTTGGGAAACAAGAGTGATAACCAGCACTGATAGGAAGTGTGTGACTTTTAACTGGCAGAAAGGTGACAGGTAAGAAATAATATTTTTCTCCTTCCAGACGCCACATCGGGTTAATCTTCATTAGTGCCCAAACAGAAAACACAAATTTCTTCTATGTAACTGTGTATTTTTCATTGCCACAAGTTATTGTATTTTCTTTTTATGTTCTCTTTGCTCTAAATGTCCTATGTGTATTAACAGCAAAAATTAAGATAAGGCTGTTTTGGAGAGAGGATAAAAAATAGAAAAAACATGTGAATTCAATTTATAATCTATGTAAAGATAAATGAGGCTTTGCCAGTACCGTGTTTAATCCAGTTTCAACAACACCAACGTGTCTGTAGTAATTCACAGGGTATAATGTGTGGTTTTATAGAGGCACTTGGCACTACAAACTATATATTATTTGGGGGAGGAAAAATATTTCTGTTATACAAGTGTTTAGCATAAAAATTACACCCAGTTTTCCAGGCCACACTGAATGATATATCTTGAATTATTTAATGTTATTTATTTTAATGGGATCTGTTTAAATTAGGCTTTGCTTCTCCTGTTTGGTAACTGTGTTCCCAGAACAGTGTGTCTGGCTCTTTTATGGCAGGGAATCCAGGCCCATATAAACACCAGCCAAGCCCCAGGTGGGAAAGAATAAAGCCAGGGATTGGTACAGCCGAGGAGATGGAGGATGATGATGGAGGCTGCAGAAAGAGGGAGGTGAGTGTCTGTAAAACTCCTTGGGAAGGGTCTTACAGAGCAGAATCCCATCCAGTTTCTTTCCCCAGGTTCAGGGGCTGCCTGCAGTTGTGTCCTGGGGAGGGTGTGGACTTGTCAGTGAGACCTCCTGATTTAAGAAAACAATCTGGTTGCCTTACACGGGCCCAAAATCTGCATAACAACCTCTACACCATGAGCTTATTTCCATAAAAATTTGATTTCCATAGGTCACCATTCCGCAAGAATCCTTCTGGTGATTCCATTCAGGGCTGCTCTTCCCCTGGGATGTGCAGAGGTTCAGTCCATGCAAGCTGAAGACCCCTGGGGCCTGTTGGGGGTTGACTCTTGTGCACGGTGGATGCACTGGCTGCTCCATCTCCACTGGGGAAGCCACTTGGCAGCTGACCTCTGGACCCATCTCCTCTCCTCTACATTTTTTTCATTAGGTTTTCAGATTCTTAGAAACACAATTGTTAGTTCAACCCCTCTTAATGGCAGCAGGTCGTGTACATGGGCACCTAAAATTCTAAGGGTACTGTAGAAATTTCAAAAGGTTACCTTGGAAATTTCCTCTGCAGCATAAAGAGCAAACATATTGAAAAGGCTTTAGAAATGTCACTAATCTTGAGTATATAAAAGATCTCATTTGAAATTCTATCAAATTAGTGAATGGCATTGCATGCATGAAGATAAGATGATTTAGGAAATATGTTTTGGAAACAGGGGAAGAAATCCATGAAATGGGGCTACTTGGTCTTATTTTAATAGGGTATGAGTCCTTCTTGCAGGAGAAAACCATCCATGCTCTGGAAGAAAGGAGGAAATTACAGGAGAATTTTAATGGGGGTATACAATTAAAAAAAAACCCCAAAACCAACCCCAAACTGCATAGTCTGGAATTTTCTTGATGTAGGATTGTTGGAATTTAATATTGCTGGGAAAAAAAAAATCTAAAGAAAGCCAGAGTGCAAGTGAGCACAGAGGGATGAGGACATGGCTGTAATGTTGATGTGCTAGTGCAGGAAATTCATACCAAGAGTTTCTGCCCCTGCCTAGTGATTCAACTGGAGACAACCAGGGAGACTAAAGGGGAAGATTATTAGGCATCAATGTGGAGGGACCGTGAAAAATGCCAGTATGATCTGTCAGTGCAAGTAGAGATAGAGAAATATTAATGATATTGTACAAGGCACTGAGACATCTCAATGGGAGTTATGTGGAGATTGGCTATCTGTAATGGAGAAAGATGAAATAAATCTGTAACAAATGATGGGAGAGAAAACCAGATTGTACCTGGGAGCTGCAAGGGGATGAACAATCAGAGTTTCTGCTGAGAACACAGGGACCTATGTCAGGAAAAATTCTGTCTTGGCTGGTTTAGACTATCACAGAATGATTGTGGACCACAGATACAATAATGTAATCAAAGAGTGAATCATATTTCAAGATGTGTGACACAAAATGTTTTTGTCAGAGGTAGAGAAGGGGCAATATAGTTACATGAAGTAAAGGCCAGACTACGTGCTTAAAACAGAAATGGGATAAGAAATCCAACACAAGAACAACAAAAAACCCACTTATACTCTTCAACCCTGTTATACAGTTGTTACTAATTGTACCCTGTGTGGCTGAACATCAAGAAAGGAAGAGTTATAATCAGACTGGAGGAGTCTTTTGTTGCCCAAGAGTAAATGGATATGATTGAGAGATGAATAAATGTATGTGTAACATCTGAGTAGGCTCTCTAGCTACTGGAACAAGAGGATTGCAGAAAGTTGCTCTGTGGGGTGGAAGAAAAGGAGAAAAATCTTGGACATAAAAATGAGTTTAGAAAGTTTATGGCTCAAAATTAAAGCTGAAGAAGCTTGCACTGCTACTGAGCTGATGATCAGAAAGAATTCAGGGACTGATGCTGGAGAGTTATGGACCTCTCCCCTGGGGGAGAGATTGCAATTCCAAATAATCTTGGCAGTAGTCAGCCAATTCCTTCCATATACTAAGTGTTATGCTGTGATTTTCAATTAGTTCAGAGCTTTCTTTAACCTACTGTGGCCATATTTTCAATCCACATCAAAAAGAAGTGATATAAGTAATTTGTGATATAAATAATGTCAGAATTGGATCTATTACTAGATTTTAAATTTGTATTAAGCTATGCTATAATTTGTGTTAATTTGTTGGCTTGTTTGTTTGCTTTTTTGTCTTATTTTGCTATGGAATGGGTTTTGGGAAAAAACATAAATTTAGTTAAATACTTTTAAATTTAACTTCAGTGTAAAGGCATTTCAAGGAGAGTGACAAGAGAATGAAAAAGAAAGAGAAAAAAAAGGAGAAAAATTAATTTTTTCTATCATCTTAAACTGTATTTTAGATCACTGTCTTTACAGAATGTTCTTGGAAGTCTGGCACAATAAGTTCAGATACCATATACCGTAATGAATATTATCAGCTTATTACCTAATTAACACTAATATTTTTGTAAAAGTCTGGAAAATGGAATTTTAATATGCAGTAATCACAAAACCACAGGATTGATAACTTTCTCTCCAAAGCATCACTTTATTGCATTAGTAGGCTAGTTTTAAAAAGGATAATTCAAAATCATGTCTCCTCTGACTTGATTTAAAAGATCTCTGTTGCATTTCCTATTCTAAAAAAATAGAAACAATAAATAATTAGGAATTATATACAGTATTATCTGAAAAATAGAAGGTTATTTTAGTGGAGGAAACAAACAAATACCCTTAATCTGTCACTTTAAGATTGCACAGTGAATACCATGACTTCTTGTGATTATTATGATTATCTGAAAAATTCTCCTTGTCTCTGCTTTGTTGCAGGCTTTCTCAAAGAAAAGCCACTTATCTCTCAGTGCCACCATTTCCCCTGTGTTTAAAGGAAATAATATCATTCCTTGCCTTGCTAGGGTTGCTAAAAGGGCAAGTGTTTTAAAGATTGAAGCTCTTTAGCTGTGGTGTAGGAGTTGGGACATATAAATAAATAAGATCTGGTGCAGCAGACTCAGGTTCGTGGCTGTGTAAAATCAAAGCTTTCATCTGTCAAGCAAACACATGTCTGGAGGGAATGAAGTGCAGTAAGATGATGTGATGCTAGAATTAGGGTGATAGATACCCATAACCAAGCATACTATCTCCATCTCTGGCAAAAGGAAAAAAAATAAAGTTTTAAACCCAGTCACCCGTCTAAATATAATGATGATATCATTACAGAGTCTGCACCCACTGACAAATGCAAGGCACTGTAGAAGCATAAACCACTTCAAGTAAATAGTAACACAATTTTGTCAGAGGTTGAAAAGTTAATTCAGTGCTGGCCCCATTCATATTACTTTTATTTTTTTTCTATTATTTTATTGAATTGGTTTATAAGGTAATAAATAATGCTCTTCAATTTATCTGGGTGCATCAGTTGGCAATGGGAACTTTGGTTGATTACAGAGACTTGAAGTTAGGATTAATGTAATATTATATTCATATAAAGTAAAGATTTTTCCTGTAATATAGCCACCTTCAAAGCATGCAGTGGTTTCTGCTGGTTTTTGAGCCCTGGACTTGACTTTTAGAGAGTTGTGTCAGTGTGAAACTGCAAATATAACTTGGAAACAAACAGAAAATTAATTGTCAGGTTTAATTTTTAAAATTATTTCATTTTTCCTAAATTAATAATGTATGCATTACATATGTAGAGAGAAGTATTCTCCTAAGTAATGTGTGTTTAGGATCCTATAAGTGATAAAAATACACAAACCCAAAAATCCAAACCAACCACTAAACAAATAAAAACCCAACCAAACAAAAGCTACCCCCAAACAAACAATAAACACATGGAAACCTTGGCAAAAATATGACTTCTGGAATCTGTATGACCTTTTTTTGTACATGCTGTATCTCTTTAAGCTTTATACTTCTGAAAATAAAGGAATGACTGTCCCAGTGCCTTTCCGTAGGTCCAACACATTTTCATGCATTGCCTGGGGGAACTTTTGGGCTGAAGATCTGGAAGGTCCAGCCCTGGTTGGGGTCACAATTTGCTCTCCTTCCACATAATTTATTTTTAAACTCATTCTGATTTTCACTGCATGGGAAGCCTCTAACAATTTTATCAATTTCTTTTCAGATAGCAATCATCTCACCCAAAAATTAGAGGGACCCTCTGGCCCATCTCTAAAACAAGAAGTACTGCTGAAGTATCACAGCATCTCCCTAATTTTCGGTACCTTGTGTTGGCACATTCCCAGAAATAGGGATTCCTTAGGAATGATTGGTTCATAGTGTACTGGAGAACATGTGAAGAAGCTGTCAGATATTTTTTCCCCCTTTTGATCATCTATGACATCTAGCAAAGACAGGATACTAGTGCTGGCAGATTGTCCAGAAGCCCTGTGACGGTGGCATGTTTCTCTTCTCTCCATCTACTTGGAATTGTCTTATTAAATAAGTTTTAGGTCTGATAACAATCTTGCAGTCAGGTGGATAACATCTCAGGAGTGCAATTGCCATTGTCATCTCAAGGAAAAAAAAAAAAAAAACAAAACCCAAACCTGACGTTCAGTCTGAATTAAAAAGCAATAAATGTTTAATGAGATTAGAATTAATAAATAATCTTTTATTTCTTTCCATGTAGTAATTATTCCCCCTGGGTCTAATCCAAACACTAGTTTCTCCCTTGCAGGACTCCTAAGCAATGTAGGCAAATGTAGACTTTGGTGTCTTGGTGGTCAGGACAAAGGATTTTATCTGGAATGACGAGGAGAACCAAGAGCCTGTAGAACCTTCCTGGAAGCAGAGGAGAAGAGGATGCTGAATGAGTGAGCAGCAGCAATGACCACGCACACGCATGTACAATTTCCCTCTGCAGAAACAGCCAGAAGTCAGTGTCTGGCCAGGAAGATGAAAGCAATCCCTTGCCATAACCCTCCCACTATTAAAACAGCAGATCATCACATTGTTGGTAACAAACAGAGCTCTTTACAGTCCCACGATCTGAGCATCTCAGCTTGTGCTTAGAATTGTCTCAGTTCCTCCCTTCTTAGTAATCAGATCTCAGTTTAAGATTTGCCCTTTCTCTTTAGTTATTTATTTATTTTTATCTTCTTTCCCAGAGAGGTCAGTAACTGGTGACAGAAGAGAAGATTAATTATCCAGGAAAAAAACTGAAGAAAGGGCGTTCAGGAAAGAGAGCTGAATTGCCAAAAACAAAGAAGAAAGCTCCAAACCCCATAATTATGATGCATATTTTTGATGTCTTCTGTGTTATTTTGTTAGGAAAGGCCTAAAAAAAATTGTTTATTTTGGTTTAATAGATGAGGTGTCTTAAGGAACAGGGTGTAATAATAACAGTTCTAGGTAATATATGTCAATATATATATGCAAGAAGAGAGAAGTAACAGTAGCCCAGGATGGGCAATCCTATGTGGAAAGGGCACTCAGGGTGTTGGCATTTCCTACATGACTTTCTGTGGATACTTGGTTTTGTTTTATTTTCTTAAGTAGAAGGAATAATTCATCTCTTGAAGACCTGGCTTTTGACCTTTGCTCCCCTGCAGCAGAAAAAACAAACACCTCTTCCACCTGCTTTGGTGGCACGGTGAGGCACAGGTGTTTCCTTTTCTGCGTGGAGCTGGGAGGGGAGGAAAAGGACCACTAAAATATATAGCCAAAACCTAAATAAACAGCAGGGAGATGACCTAGGGGAGCAGGCTGGAGTTTGTCATACTTTATTTTAGCTATCTCAAATATTATTTAGTTTAAACAGGCCATGGTTGTTCATTCAGCAGTCAGTGAGGGGAAAACAAATTTTCTGCAAGGCTGCCTCCAAAAGAGGTGGGCAGTTTGGTTTTGGGGTACCCGGAAGAAACTCAGGAAAAAACCCAAAAAAACCTTGGTCATTCTGCCCTGATAAATCTCAAAAGAAACTTTAGATATTTTCAAAACCGTCTTTTTTTTTTTTTTTTTCCCCTCATTTTACTGAGAGGGAAACACAGTAACTTCTATTTTCTCTTGTACTTTGTATAGCTGGTGCCAACAGCTGTGGATTGCTGTGTTTATGCCTGGCCCTGCACATGAACTGCACTTGTTGCTGTCACACTGACAGTCCTTCTGCTGTTGTTGAAAGATCATGGTCTGTTCAGGGGATTTCTCTAGCTCCTTGCTAACTGTGTTTCAATGCATTATCCCGGGGAAAAAAAAAGGAAAATCACTGGGATCATCATATGTGAGTTTTTTCCTCTGCACATCCAAGCTCTCCACAAGGCAGTCCTTCAGAAAACAAAAGCCTCTGTGCATTTTCTCTGCTTTTCTCTTTGCATTCTCTTTATTAGATTGGTCTTGACCATTGACACTAAGAAGAGTATGAAACAATTTTTTTTTAAAGTTTTGGTGTATGATACAATCTAGGTCACTGCAGCCTGCAGGATTGAAACATTGGGATCTCATTAACTCTATTTTATTTCCTTTCCTTCCTTAGTCACAGAAAATAGATTAATAGGATAGCACTTTGCAGTAAGTGGACTTTAATTAATGCTAAATTACACCAGAATTCCACAGGAATCACATATTAACAGTCACACTAAGTCCAAAAGACCTTGCCATGATTAATGTTCTTGTGAGGAATAACAAAAAAATTAATAACTATTTGTCACTTTTAATAAAGTGTTACCACTTAATTTTGTCTCATTTTGTGTCCTGATTTTGCTGTAAAAATGAGATGCTGGAAGTCTGAAACCTGGTGTTTGACAGAAATGTGAGCTTCCACTTTCTGACCCGCTCAGGACTTTTCAGTGCAGCCTGTCTTGTTGATGCTCTTGGTATCAAGAGAAGGAGCAAATGTCTCTTGGTTTGGGATGCAGAACCTGGGAAAGGAAGAGTTATTTTAATTCCTTTGCCATAATTCACTCCTCAGTATTGGAAATTCAAATTCTCAGACTATTCATTAACTTGACAAACACCGTAATGAGTGCAGAAAATGGCAGCACATAAATCCATTCCCTTGACAAAGAACATAATGAGAATGGGAAGTGACACAAACTAAATAGATCACTTTACAGTCTGGAGACTGTATATACTTGCTTCTTGTGTAACCACAGCTCTCCCCCCTTGCTTTCCTCTCTCCCTGTGCCTTTCCAGGGCTCCTCTTTAGAAGCAAGCAATAGGGCACAAGGAAAAAATGGTTCCAAGTTGCACCAGGACAGATTTAGATTGGGTATTAGGAAAAAAAAAAATCTTTATTGAAAGGGTCTTCAAGCCTTGCCACAGGCTGCCCAGGGCAGAGGTGGAGATCCCATCTCTCAGGGATTTTAAAAGACATGCACATCTTTCAGGAAGGGAGGTTCTTTCTGAAGTACACCTCATCCTGGGCTTCCCACCAAGACTAAATTTAACAAAGACTTGTGATTAGTACTGTTATTTAATGGCACAGCTGAAGTCTTAGTGCTTGCAAAATGCTTTGAGAATTTTACATTAAAAAACACTAATTAAAAAAAAAGCTAATTTTACTATTAATAAAATCAACTCCATTTCCTTTTTCCACTAAAAATTATCCCAGTACCCAGTAACGGAATAATTGAATTCAAAACTTAGCTTGCTTTTCTTGATATCAAGAGCACAGATCATTTAATATATTATAAAGTCCTTCTTGCTGCTGTAAAGTGAAATCTAAGCATTTATTTGAGCCTTTCTTTCTTTTTCCTTTTCATTTCTGAGGAAAGTGCTCTCAGGGAATAACACAGCTTGCTTAACTGCATAATGCTTTATGCAGTAGGTACCTTAATTTTCTGACACCAAAACCTGAAAAACTGAAATGTGTGAAACAAAGTCTTTTTCTAAGTATTCAGTATCAGAAGAAATTATCAAAGCCTAGGGAAACTAGGAAATAAATACACCAAGCACAAACAAGGGAACATTAAAAGATGAATCCTTAATTTTGTCCCAGTGCTGTGAAAAACAGGCTTCCACCTCTTCTGCATTAAGTTCCAAGTCCTACATGACCTTCGGCTCTGAAGATGAGAGTCATATATTTAACTACAGTATTTTTTATTTACTATACAAGTTGAGATGTAAAATACTTAATCTACATCGTAAAAGGGAAAGTGGCTGAGTTTGCAGTGACCTTGAATGTTTCTACAGTAACAGCCCTTTGGCTGTGCTAAATTGGACTTCAGTTATTTTTCAAAAATTTTTTTTTTTTTTGGTGGGGAATTAGAGAATACAAATCTAGGTGTTTTGCATGTATTTATTTATGAGCATAGATATTCTCTGGTTAAGGAGCAGCAAGGAGGAAATAGCAGTATAGGGTGTTCAATGGAGGTGGTTGCTCAGTCTCTACTGACTTTCTGCTGAAATTGGATACTGAGCTCACTTTTCTCAATATCAATGCACAGAAAACTGCAGCCAGAAGCATCAACACCTTCACCCACCGAACATGTTGAGGAAAGTGTTGATTAAAATCAATGATAAAACTCCTTTCACTCCTTTCCCTCTTGAATATAGAGGAGATGCAAGAAATCAGCCGTTTCCTTGGGTGAAACAGTGAATTTCTGCACAATTTGTCCCTTCAGGTAAAGCAGGGGCTGATTTTTCTATCTCCTATTTCACAGCATGCTGGCCCTTATATATCTTATGAAGCTCTGGTTATGATTTCTTCTTTTCCCCCCACCTTTCTGAATTTTTTTTCTTTTTTTTTTTTTTTCTTTTTTCCCCCTTAAATATGAGCCAAACAAAACCCCTGTGCTACATTGCTTTAATTATGTTTTTACTAGAATAATCACAGACTCTAGGCCAAAGAGGACAAATGTCAAAATCCCACATTTTAGGCAGGTGTTATCTTTCCTGCTCAGTACCTCTTAGATATTCTAATATGATTATTCCTGCTCACCATCCATTTCTTCCTCTAAGTTGGGGGGTTTTTATGTGACACCAGCTCACCTTCCCCTACAGTTGTGGAAAATATCCTAGTTCAGGTTATCACGTTGTTCCACAAACAGAAGGCTGCTGCAGCCACCAGAAACAGAAACATAACACCTTGTGCGTGTTTTTTGGGGTTGAGTTCATTTCTTCAGAGAAGCTGTGTACGAGGCTATGTTTTGGATTTGTGCTGGAGAGAGTGTTGATGATACAGAGATGTTTTGGTAATTCCTGAGCAGGGCTTGCACAGAGCCAAGACCTTTTTTATCCTCACCCCATCCTACTCACAACAGGGCTGGGGTTGCACCAGGGGTTGGGAGGAGACACAGCTGGGACAGGTGATCCCAGCTGGCCAAAGGGATATTCCAGACCATGTGACATCTTAATTAGCACTTAAGGCTGGGGAAAGGAGGAGGAAGCAGCAGGGGGAGCATTTGGAATGATGATATTTGCATTCCCAAGCCGCCATTGTGCACCGTGAGCCCTGCTTTCCTGGAGATACCCAAGTTCTTGCCTGTCCTGGAAAGGAGTGGATGAATTCCTTGTTTTGCATTGCTTGCACATTCTGCTTCAGCCTTTTCTGTGAAACTGTCTTTATCTCAACCTGTGAGTGTGGGAACCCAGGACATCCCTCTGGGTGCCCTGGATGGCCAGAGCTGCTGGCAGGGGGCTCTGAGACCCTGGCATGCAGCCAAAGACACACGTGGGGTTTTGATCTTAGCCCATGGAGCAAGTTACCAACTCTGTATGAAGAATTACAAGCCACACACACAAGTTTAGGTATTGTAGTAGAAGTAGTCACGAAGTGAAAGGAAGGATTTTTGAGTGCTGTACAGGGGGGTTTTAAGCCTTGTACACAGGGGTCCAGGTTTTGTACATGGGGGTCAGGGGTTCTAAGATGGAGGGATTTGGGTGTGCCCTGTCCTCCTTCTTTCTCCTTCCTAGCCTCCATGTCTTTGGTGATGTTGGCACTCACAGATTGGTTTAGAGTAGAAAGTCACCATTCAATATAGATAGTAGGCATTGGGGAAAAAGTATAAACATGTAACACGTAATGTGTGATATAAAATATGGCAGCAGCCCCTGGGAGGGCAGTGTGCCTTTGTCTGACCTGCTGAACGGGCCACAGCAGCTCAGGAAAAGAATCTTTTAGATAACCAACAATAAACAACCTTGAGACTGGACAACAGAAGACTACTGAGTCTTTCTTTGAAGGCACGGGTTGGAGCAGAGACTTTTCCATCTTTCGGGGTCACCCCAATCCGGGGCTGAAACCCCACATGTGAGTGTTCTTGTTTTCTCTGTTCTGGTTCCCTCCCCAGCCCATGGAGGGGGCATGGGGTGTGTGGGGCTGAGCTGCCAGCTGGGGTTGAACCATCCCAGAGGGACATGTGGCATTCCTTGCCAGACCTCCTGGTGTCAAACAGCAGTGGCAGAGCAGCTTCTGCAGGCTCTGGAAGATTTGCTCCACCATGCCATTTAGTCCAGGCTGTTTGCTCAAAACATTGCATAACATTAACATTTAACATTTAAAAAATGTCTAGGTGAGAGAGAGCAATGGAATAGCTTTCCTGTGCTCCCAAACCAGGGGATAACGGATGTGGCAAAGAGGGACATTAATATATTCAAGGCAATGATTAGAGGCTACTGTATCCAATGTGATAAACTGAAATAGATTTATAGGGTTACTACCATTTTCAGAGACTATAGACCATTTTATAGGATGTGCTATATAACTTTTGTTCCCTCACCCTAATATATGATCTTTAGCAGAGATTTAAAACAAAATACTGTAGCGATTTGGATTCTAAAGGTCAATAAAGGAAGAAGAAAAATGAAAGCAAAAACCAGTAGTGGGGAAAAGAAGAAAATAAGGCAGGGGAGGGTATTTAATTCATTCTATTTCTGGTGCTGTTGTTTTGCCAATTAAACTGCTGTAAAGATTATAAAAGAACGTATCTCTGGAAAATGAAGGTTTGCCTTCATGAGAAAAGATATCGTGACTTCTAAAAGCCTTTAAAATTATATTTCCCAATAAATAAATCAACAAATGGCACAATGTCACATAAAACACACTGCACATCTCATTAACCTTTGGGATATTTTTAGGGGTTTTTTTAGGTGAACTAAATCTTTGCTGCAGACAGTTTGTATGCATAATTTGTAAGCCATGCTGTGGCAGTGTGCCCTGCCTGGAGCCATAACCAGCCGTGGGAGCTGTGGGGGTTGCCCCCAGCTTACTGTGGATTTTGGGCAATGGTGACCCAGATGTTTTCCTGGTATGAAAATATTACTGTAATCCATAAGGCTTCATGGCAGGACATCCCACTGAGTGGGGACATCTCAGAAGGTTGCTCCTCCAGGGTGAGAGACTCCTCGTTGCAGCTGAGTTTGAGGAGTGTTTGTTTGGACAACACTCTCAGGCACATGGTGTAATTGTTGGGGTTTTCGTGTGCATTGGACTCGATGGTCCTTGTGGATCTCTCCCAGTCCAGCACATTCTCTGATTCTGTGATTCCGTTCCAGGAGATACTTGTTGATTAATATCGTGGCAAACTTTGAAATCATAGCTAGGACTGATTATGAACAGATAAACTTTTAAATATCAATTCTTGTCCAAGCCTGGGACTAGGAGTGAATCCAGCTGCACCCAGATTCCTGCCTGGGAAGGTGTTTAGAAGACAGGGGATCCTTTCTAAGCCTTGTGGCTCAATTTGTCCCTCTGATGATTCTGTCAGCCCTTGTCCTCCATGCAGCAAATAACCAAGTTTACCTTGCCATTGAATCCTGTTAAACCACTTCTGTATTTTCTCTCAAACTGTGCTAATTTGCTGGTTTATATCAATAAACATATTGCTACTTGTCTTGTAACGAGTGAAGTGCTCCACTCCATCTGTGACACATGCTGCAGAATGATGACAAGCATGAAGAAAACCAAATCAAGACAAAAGATCTCCAACCTCATAAAGAAGAGCGATTAGAAAGACTGAGTTTGCTTATTTAAAAGTAAGAAGAATCAAAAGAAGAGAGGTGTAAAAATGCAAGTTAGAGAAAAGCCCTGTAAGGTGGCATAAGGACCGTTTTTTCCCTCCTTCTGTGTTTATTTAGTCATCTTGTGACATATTGTAGTCAAATGTTCTGCAGTCCTGTAGTCGGAGAGGCATCACAGATTCCCTTCTGCTCCTGTGATCTGGGGGATAGAGATCTAGGGTGATGAGAGCTTTTCCATTTTTCATAACTGCTAGTTCAGCAAAACATAATGTCTTTGTAAAAAGCCTTCTTTTTAGAAGAAGGATTCAAGAACAATCTATGCTTTTTTGATGGCAGAAGCTTAGAGAATAAGTTATAGGAACAAGTGCAATGGATATTGGCGTGGTGGGCTGTGCATGTGTGTTTGAGAGAGAGAAATGGATGTTCTTTTTGGTAAACAAAAGTGGTTTACTTTAGACATTCCTAAAAGTGTTAATATCTTTGAAAGGGAGTCAGAGAAAGGGTTAAAGTATTACCAAGGATTGAGAGGTTTCATAATAATGTTCTAAAGAAGTTAAAGAACTGCCTGCTGTGACATCCTAGGACTTGCAAAGTTATAACTTCATGCAATAGAGAAAGAGCCCATATGAAAATGGAGTTAAGAAAATTAATCACATAAGGACTGCCTAATAGGATGCTAAAATGAGGAAATGCTTTCTCTGCAGGAAAACCTCACAGTATTCAAACAGCAGCTGGAGAACTTACTGGGAGAGAAGAACCTTGTGCTGGTCTGGGGTAACCACCACAGACCAGAACAGGCTGAAAGGCCCTGAGTGATGATGGGAGAAAAAGATAAACTGCTTTTTTGACAGTTAAACAATCAGTTTGTAGAGATTTCCCAAATATTAAAAATGCTGTTTCCACCAGACAACGACCAAGTGGAAATTGGAATTAAATATAACTTTGGAAAGAAGGGATAGTGCAGTGGTGGGAACTGCTAGAGTGATGCCCTGTTCTTCTCACCCTTATCATTAGCCAGAGAGGTAAAAGATTGCATCCTTAAGAAGCATTTTGATATACAATATGTTCTCCACTGGAATATGAACCTTTGAGATTTATCTGGAAGGAGACAAGAGGAGAGATTGAAGCTGTCTAGGATTAGTGACAGTCACTGCTGGGACAGTCCCTGCAAGAACCAGGAAGCCTTTCTGAGGAATCTGAGTTGGGAAGATAAATGCACCTACCTCCTCCCTCCACACAGATACCCACACCCCACAGACACACTGATTTCAATAAAACTGTTCCAGTTGATGAAAAACACACTAGCAAAAAAAAAAAAAAATTCTGGCCAATTCTTGTCTACAAGACATTTGGGAATGACATTCAGTGCAGCATGGGAGATATTCATAAGTCCTGTGTGAAATAAAACTTCACTTCAGACCTCAGTGCACTGGTAAAGCACTCCTTACATTTCTAGCAATATCCACACAGATAATGCAAACCCAGAAAGAGTGTGCACACTATTTCTGTCTTTCCCAGGAAGAAATTAGCAGGCGTGATAACCTCCCCAAAGGTGGGATGTAAACAATATGAGAGACCTCAGCCAGAGCAAGAAATGGAGTATCTGCCATCTCGTAATTGGAATTCAAATTTAATTAAGATGGAGAGAGAAATACTCATCAACCTTTCATTGAAATGCAGCAGCCCTTGGTGCTGGTATCTAAACAGGAGAAAACAGCCTTCCTACAATTATTTTTAAACAAACAATTCTCTGTGTTAGAAAAATAGCCTGTAATCTTAATTTTCAAGTTTGTAACACGAGGTAGTATTGAAATTGACCATCTTAGTAGTAAGTCCCCAATTTTACAAAATTGATCTCAGCTGGTCAGAGACTGGCAGAAGTTGCCCAGAGAAGTTGTGGATGTCCCTCCCTGGGAAAAAAAAAAAAAACAACAAAAAACAAAAACCAACAACTTCAAGGCAAGGTTGGATGGATCTCTGGGATAGTGGAAGGTGTCCCTGCCCATGGCAGGGGTGGAAGGAGATGGGCATAACTCCCTTCCCACCCAAACCATTCTGTGGTTCTGTTCCATGGTGTGTGCATGTTTTGTGACCTGATCAGATCAGATTCAGGCAAGCAGGTAACCCCTGCTGTTTGCTGAGCCCCTGGCTCCCACTCCCACTGCAGTCCAGCAGCAGGAGGTGAGAGGATAACTCTGCCTGCATAAACTACTATATTATGCCACACTACTATGTTTCTCAGCTGTCCCTTAAGTATGGAAAGGGACCAAATTTCAGTCTGGATAAATATTCTGGTAACTGGTTCCTTGTCAAAAACCCAAAGGATCTGTAGTCTTTCCCTGTTCACCCCATGGACTGCTGTTCAGGTATGTGAGCTGTTGCCTGGTTATATGATTTCCAAGCATGCCTGCTCTGGTCTCATACCTGAAACTGCATCTGCTGCAGAACCTGAGCAGGGTATCTGACTGCAGGTGCTGGTGCTTACCCCAGCACAGTTATAGTGCACCTAAAACTAAAGGACACCACTGTGAGGGCAGTGTGTGGCTTCCCACATAGCACACACAAAAGCAATTTCACCCTGTTATTACTTTCTGAGTTATATAACATCTGGTTAAGCTGCTAGATATCTATTTATGAAAGTATTCAGTCTTGATTTAAGATTTCAAGCAAAAGTGAATCCATCATGCTCTATGACAAAATGTTCCAGTGGTTTATAACTTTCAGTGTTAAAGAAGTGAAGCAATTTGTAGTTTGAATTTATCTTCTACCATGAACTTTTGAAACTCATTATGTTTC
Organism: Motacilla alba alba; assembly: GCF_015832195.1. Classification (NCBI taxonomy): domain Eukaryota; kingdom Metazoa; phylum Chordata; class Aves; order Passeriformes; family Motacillidae; genus Motacilla; species Motacilla alba. The sequence goes on along the minus strand of NC_052046.1, from coordinate 4,503,171 downwards.
CCCTTTCTTAAAGAGCTGACTGTCAGTTATCATCTCTTTTAAAGATACTTTCAGATTGATCAAATCAAACCTTTTCTTGGTCAAGACTGAGAAGGGCATTTTACTCAGAATCACCAAAAGGCTTTTCCCCCACCTTCCAACTCAATGACCACCAGGCAGTTCTCCCTGTGTTTCCACCCTTTGTCTGAAAAGTTCTGTGCCTGTTATGTACATGTAGGGCTGTACACAGGATCCCAGAGCTGGCACTAATGATGTTTGGAAAGGCTACAAGGTGATGGCATTGTGTTTATGGACATGGCACTGCCTTCATGTCCTAACTTTAATGAGGCCACTTGTTCCCCTTGATTTACATCCCAGGATGACCTGTAATCTCTCAGATACAGAATCATGCTTGGAGCTGGTGTTCCAGACTTTCAAACTCATTGCAGAGTTCCTTTTATCTGAGACACCACCCTCAGGCTGTTCACAGTGACCCAATGTTTGCTTTGCTTCTGCGTGTTTGACTGGAATTTAACTGTAATATTTGTTAAAGTTAATACAACAGCTCATTAAAGAGGAATAAAAATCCCTATTGGATTGCAAAGCATTGTGGTTAAAGACCTGAATTTGGCTTCAGGAAATCTGGGTGTTATTTTAGGCTTTTACTGTAAACTGCCTATGTAAATCTTTAAAATCAGGGGGACTTAATGTTCTCCTGCTCTGGTTCCATTACATAAAATGGAGTAACAATTTTTCGACACAATTTTTATTGTCTAGGCAACCAGTGAGCTAAAAAAAAAATTTGCAAGAGTGAATAACAGGAACAAAGTAAAAGACTAAAGAGGAAATTCAATGAAGAAAACACAAAAACAGAGTAAGAAGCTTCATAGTAGCACAGATTTGTAAAAAGATCCTCCTGAAATATTTAGATTCTTTTATTACATGCATTATGATAGACATTTTCAGTCAGCAAATCCATTTTACAATTAATTAGGCTTCCCCACATTTAAAATCCATTTCCTGGCAATGTGACCCAATGACCCTGACCTGAGTGTCCTGTTTGCCCTTTTGCCATAAATGCCCTTTAGCCTGTAACACCCTTTTGGATCTGTGGTTCTAACACACTCTATTTGCAAATATAAATATGCAGTTTCATAATGACAGTTCTTTGTGCTTGCAACACAATCCTTCAATCAAATAGAATTGAGTACTTGGATGGATAATAATCAGGTTGGAAAGCAATATAGTAATGGTTAATCTTGCCAAAGCTCTGTTTTCACACACATATTTAAATCTGAAGCCAAACCCAGGCTCAGGAGAGCCCAGGGCTATGGATCTGAACCAGAACCAGAACCAGAACCAGGTGGTCAGGGCTGGTCTGTGGATGTACAGCTGTGAAGAGGGGCTGGTAACATCAGCTGAGTGCTGTTGTGGCAAATATGCATTTCAGTCACACAGCAAAGGCTGACATCTATATTTTAAAAATATTTATCCCAGCTAGGCACAGCGCATAGCGATCAGGATACAAATGAGATTAATTCCTCCTCTCTGGAGATAAATCCAGATTAATTTCCTCTTCCAACAGTGCTGCACTTTCCCCCAGCACCCTCAACAGGCTATTTTTTAGTTATTATTTTTTCCTCTTCCCTTGCAGCCATTCAAAAAAACAATTACACTGTATCTATACATTATTGTAAATCCTTCTTCTGGGGCACTAGATTGTCTCGGGAGAAGTGGTGAAGTGTGGAATTAAATTTAAACATAGTGAAAATGGTTTAAGAAAGTGTCCTTAGTGTGTGTATGTGTGTGTGTGGGGGGATATATAACAATTACAAATTCAAAAAAAAAAAACAAAAAAACAAAACAATTCTTTCAGGTTTTTCTTTGAAATATTTTGGAGTCCAGAGTCCAGATGATTTATTATTGAGCTTTCTTTCCCACTCTGAAGAAATATTGTCAGTTAATTTAAATTCATTTTTAAATAAATGATGGGAAAGAGCAAAACAAGTTAGTGTAAATGTAGGGGGTTCTGCTCCCCCCTGTGCCACTCCTTCCACTCACAAGCCAGAAACACACCATGGGGGAAGCACTTCCACAGCACTGACAGCACCAGCTGCAAAGAAACTCATCTGGTTCCTGTCCCTCTCTCCTGTCCTCTCCTGCTCTCCTTATAGGGCATTGTGACCATACAGGGTTTTAGCTGCATACTTAAAACTCCTCTGGCTCCCAGAGTAAAAAGCAACCAGGAGAGCCTGCAGTTTGTCCTCCTGGATGATGGCTGATAACCCATTTTTGTGTTTGGCTGCTGCTTTAGCCATGGAAGCCACGTGTGTTTGGCTGACTACACTCACTGCCCTCCGAGGGCTGTGTGTAGAAGCAGCCATCTGTGGTATTTCCATTATTATTCCAAGGGAGGGATTATTTTTATTTGAAGTAATGGTTTTTCCATGGAGTTAAGTGAAAGAAACTGGGCAAATGTCACTGCCATAGGAAGGAGGTCCCTGCCCAGGCTGTCTCTGTTGAGGTGGCCTTGCTGTTCAGAAATGCAACATCCCAGGGACACATCCCATGACCTGGCTGCCCCAGAGCTGGCCTTTCATCACAGGTCTGGCTCCTTCCCTTCAGAAGGCTTTGGGTCTGCCCTGCTACCAGTGTGAACAGCAGCTGGGTCAGGAACACCATCCTGGAGTACCAAACAGGTCCTACCTGTCATCTCTGTGGGGATTTCCTTGTTTGACTTGCTTAGTCACACCGTGCTTGCCCAGGTTTAGATTTTGTAGTTAAAAATACAAGTAATAGCCAAAATGTGAACTCTCGTGTGCTTAAAAAAATTCAAGGCAAAGACAAAATTAATTAGCATGCAGTTCATAAATGTGACATTGATGAATTGCAGCATAGCTATTGATTAATCATATATCAGTTACAGTGATCTAATCACTGTGGCTACAAATCAACTCAGGCCTATCCATGGATTGATACTCAGTGCAAGAAATTAAATCTAAGGCTCTGAACGGTACAAAATTGCAGGCTAAGGTTTAACTCCCAGCTGATGCACAACAACCATGCTTGATTAGCACTAATGGAAAGCTAACTAGGTATGCCTGCAGTGCACTGATATGAGAACAAACTTCAGCTGATTGAAGACTCCCTCTCTATTTATCCTGTTTTGGGCCCCGTTGCAGCCACCTCATTAACGAGAAAGTATGACCTCAACCTGGGTGTAATGGAGCTGCCACTGGGGTAAGAAATGCCATTTATTCAGCCACACTACTAAAGGAGCTAATTTGGTATGGTTTATTTCTACAGCCCTATAGGATACCTAGCTTTTATTAAGCACAAAAAAGATGTGGGGACTAATTTATGGAGAAATAATTCCTGTGGCTTCATTGAAGCATTTAGCAGAATATATTTTGGAAGACCTGGCCATAATTCAGGAGGGTAGAAAACAGTGTCTAGTCATGTAGGCACAGACATCATGGAGAGTAATTAATTTGAAAACAGCTGTTGACTACTTTTGATAGAAAATTTAAAGATGGTTCTGTTTCTCTCCCATATCTATTTGTCAGAGCTCTTTTATCTCCTGACACACATTAAAAAAAAAAAAAAAGTAATTTAGGCATAACCTTGCAGATTTTTAAAATGTATTTTTAAGTTTTCATTTTAAAATGGATGAAATTACTTTTCCTAAGAAATCCCCTGTGGCAATTCTTTTCATTATAAAGGAGATCTGAGCAGTTTTGTTCAAAGACACGTTTCTAATTTGGGTGTCTCTGTTCTACTGAGACACACAACTTATATGTAAACTGCTGGTAAAACAATTCATTTTCAAGGAACTGTTTGTCCTTCCAAGGAAGACAAAGCTTTCAACATCTTAAAAGAAAACTACATAATCTTTATTTCAGGAGTTTAAGGATATTTTTGTGCGTGCTTTCAAAAAAATCTTATTCTCTTCACTACTAGAAGATGAGTATCTTCCTCACTTCACTCATTTCTGTTGCAGTGAATTCAGGGAATGGGATCAGTTGGGCTCTGAGTGCTGCTCCAAGAGGTCTGTGTGCCAGAGCTGTGTCACTGGGTGTTGCATCTGATTTGCAAGGGTCACGTACGCAAGAGTGTCTGTACAGAACCCTGAAGCTTTTTCTGTACTGCTCATCCTTCAAGGATGGAATGAGACTTGGAGAAACCTGCTCTAGTGGAAGGTGTCCCTGCCCATGGCATGGGTTGGAACAAGATGAGTTTTAAGGTCCCTCCAAACCAAATCCAGTCCATGATTCTGGGATCCTGTGGATGCCAACTTCAGCACAGCCATGCCTCTTAGCTGGATTTTTCCCACCTGGTTTACATTATCTAAATGGTGGTGAGATACCAGGAAGCAGAAACTGTTTTTTTTCCCCATTTGCAGGCAGCCAGACCTGCTTGTGACCTCAAAATAGTGTGTATGCTATGCAGGAAACAGCATCCATGCTCCATCCTCCCATTCCTGAAAGCAACAAAAGCCTAGTGGAACATATTGACTCACTGTTGTCAACATAATGATAGTGTTTGTAAAATAAACTCCTACCAAACGCTCCAATAATTAGAATGTCTCTTTTCCCCCTCCCAACCTTATGTTCCTTTCAACACAATGACATCAATGTTCATTAATTCTATATTTGAATGTTCATCTTCTGTGGCAGCTCTACCAAACAAACAAAGCAAAACAATATTTAACAATAAGAAGATGTAAAATGTTTGCATAGGAAGGGAATAAAGCCAGTGATGGCAACAAAACTCTTAATCAAACTCAATTACAGAGACCAGGCACAATCTGCCAGAGCTGACAGTTTGCTGACTTTACTTATAGTGTTGTGTGAAGAGAAATCTTCCATTTGCAGCCCTACTGAAAAGTGGTTGTTTAAAAATCATGGAGGAAAATCACAGGGTGGGTGAAATTTTTGTCAAAATGAGTTTGATCATAGTGACTACCAAGCAACTGTGGGTATAAATTAGACGTAGTTGTTCCCTCTGACACTGTAGAAGATATAGCTTGGGTCACTGGTTCTATGTGTGCATTTGGGAAAAAAGTCAGTCTGTTCCTGAGGTACATTTTAACAGCAGTGAGCAAGAGCTTTCAGGAAATAGAAAAAATGTGTCCTGTTGAGGAACTCCCATCTATTGGCAGCTTGACAGGATGAGAGGAAATGGCCTAAAGTTGTGACAGGTGAAGTTTAGATTGGATATTACAGAACATTTCTTCATTGAAAGGGTTGTCCAGCCCTGGCACAGCTGCCCAGGGAAGTGGTGGACTACCAATCCCTCCAGGCAGGGATTTAAAAGATGTGTGGCATTTGGAGACATGGTTTAAGTGGTGTCCTTGACACCAGTGTTGGGGGAATGGTTGGACTTGATGATTTTAGAGGGATTTTCCGACCTAAGAGCTTCCATTAGTCTATGCATGTAACTGGGGTTTTGTGTTAATCAAAGCCATTAAACTGGAAATTCGAGTATATTAGCTAAATATTGAGGTAGAAAACAATGAATGATAATACTTTCCAATCTTCTGTGCTGAAGGAACATGTCCTCTAGGAAGAAAAGCAAAAAGCATATGAGGAAAACATTTTTTTTTAAGTGTGTGCTCCTAAAACTGTGGCTCATGTTGGGCAGAGAATCAGCAAAAATGCTGGGATTCATTGAAGCTTAAAGGTGAATTGTGAGTTTGACCCTCCAAAGGGTAGACCAAGCTATAGGAAAAACAAAACAAAAAAACAACAACCAAAAAAGGGCCTTTCTGATCTCAGAACCTACCTGACTTACACCTGGGAGATTTTATAAAGCCTGTGCATCCAATACCAATTTGGGGTATTGGAATGTATTTAAATGGAATGTTACAGCATCCTGCCTGCATCCTACTCTCCAGAAAGGATTTTTTTTTTTTCCTTAGTGGAAAAACATTGATTGTTCTCATTTATAAGGAGACAATTCAGACAAATTCTTTCCTTTGCACCAGAGATTCTGTATTATTTTGTAACAAAAAGCATAATGTAATGAAACCATAGATTACTGTTTCAAAGTGTCCTTAGTGCAATACACATAAATAAGAAGAAAATACCAAGCAGAGGGACAGCTAGCTACAATGTCACTTAGGTGACTTTCATATGAGAATGTTGTATGAATGTAGAGGACAGACCACTAAAACTGCTCAGTCAGCTTCTGGTTAAGAAATAGATGCACCTCTGATCATATATGGGGTTTGTTTTTTTTTTTTTTTTGAGTAGTCCTAAAACTGTCTGAATTGCAAATCCTTTTAAATGTCCATCTAAATGTCCAGGCTTTGTGCCAAGGGGAAATCAATCTATGCAGTCTCTGAAATCTTCCAAGTGTGATGAGCCTAATAGGAACATTAGTCCATTTTATGTTACCTCCAGGAGCTTTTACAGTGAAAGTCTTACCTCTTTTCCACCGCTTTGCATGCACTGGTGATTAATTTCAGTTGAACATACTGAAATCAAAAATAGTTTATTTCTAGAACTGTGTGACAGTGAACCCATTTCTGGCATGTTTTGACAGAAAAATGCATTCTCTTGGAAAACTTTTTTAAAAAGTGCCTATGAAAACATGAACATATATAGGAGGGCAATAAATCTAAACATTATGGGAATATAGAGTTGGTGACAGTTTAGTACATTTTCCATTTCCTTCAAGAAACCTGCAAAAGGTTTTGCTCTGTGGTCTCTCTTCCTCAGAAGAGGGTGCTGAGAATTTTCCAGTTGCTCAATCATACCAGAGTGAAGAAACATAGGAAAATGTTTCGAAAAAAGTTTCTTTTCCATTAGAGCAGCCTTATCCTGTGAAGGACTAGCAGTGAATGTGTGTTTTATATACGTATTTTACATCTGTAACACTGGCATCTAGAAATTAAGCTCTGTTTTCTACATTATTTTTATTCATGCCCTGTCACTCTTGTTCCATTTCTCCTCCTTTACTGCATACTTCTGTTCTGGTCTTTGCATTTGGCTTCACGAGGGCTCACTGGTCTGCCCTGCACTGATTTGGGATCCTGTGGTGGCTTCCCTCACACGCTCAGAAACGGGCAGTGGGATTTGCTATCTGAGATGAGCCCTCCGTACTATGCTGTGGTCATGCCTCAAGGTAGGAATTCCAGTCAGCAAAGGAGACAAAAAATCAAGTGAAATTCAAATTAAGGGCTTTGAGAACACAGGTAAATATGTGAAACAATTTCCATTGCTCCTGACATTTCACAAGTGCTTTGCAATGACACTAGTGAGCAGCCAGCATGCCTTTGCTTCTTGCTCAGGAGAAAAGTGTCTTCCAGATGGTTTCTTTTTATTAATTTAGAGAGAGTTAAGCTCCATCTCAGAGCTGCAGACAGCTGACTGATGGATGCTCCTGGAAAATCTGCTGATTGGCAAGACTGTATTTCACATTAGCTGTTTCAGAGTTACTTTGGTAATTGGTTCCAAAGGAGAAGAGGAAAAAAGAAAAAAAAAAAAAAAAACCAGATTTGCACCAGCCTAGATGTAACTGATTTGCCTCATTATTTCTGATTTAGAATTGACAAGACATAGATCAGCCATCAACAGCTTCATGCCCCTAAGAATGGATGTTTCAGGCACTCTTGAAGTGCCAGAGAATCGTAGATTAGTATGTTTTAAGCCTTTTGCTTTTGTATTTGCAAAATGAATGCAGATTGGGTCAGTGATATATGTGTGTCATTACATTTTCCTACACCTTTTTGATGATTTAACTGAAACAAATGGGTGCTTTCAGGGTCAGTCATCAGGAGATCAGATGTGTAAAAGCACTGTCCCGCGTCTCACCCCATGCTCCTCTTCCTGACAATAGCTGTCCTCCACTCACCTCCTCGCCTCCAGACACTTCTTGAAGTGGTAGCTTGAGCTCAGGCTGACCTTCAAAGGTACTGTACTTTAAAATTGCACCTATTACACTCCCCTGGACCTTTACAGAGTTGTCCACTGGAATTTCTGAGTTTCAGGGCAAAGTGCATGTTGCAGCTGGATTTGTATCATACCCTGATTCAGCACACTTCCCTAAGGTCTAAATTATTGTTGTTCCTGTACCCGTTCAAAATCTGGTGGTGTGTGAGGCTGATTTTTCACACTTTGCTTTCCCTATTAAGCCCCATGACTGAGTGATTTTTTTGCTTGTTGTGATTACTGACAACTCTGAGACTGGACTGCTAAAAGATAACTTTTCTACTACTGTGGCTGAGCTTTGAGCCCATTTGCTATGGGCATCGTTGACGTTTATGTTTTGCATGGATTCAAAAGCAGTTGGGGATATCCACTAATGGAAAGCACAGCTGCCCAGGGAGCAGCCGTGCACAAGGGGCTGGGAGTCCATTTGGAAGGAAAAAACCTACAATCTGATTTTGTTTTCCTATCTACTATTAGATGCTGTCAGAGACTGGGTAGCATGCTCAGCTGAGCCAAGTCACCCCTTCTTCCATACCTAGATTTACAATGATAACCAAACAATCTGATCACTATTTGAAGGGATTCCAGCATCTTTCATACCCTCATCACCTTTTTCCTCCCTTCCCTAAGAACAGTTATCTGAAAGTTAAACCATATTTGTTGTCACTAAAGCAACAGGGAAAATGAGACCAAGATGCTTCACTGGAAAAATATTTTATGGCAGCCCTTCTGTGCAAAGTGCTGTCACCAGAAGTGGCCCTTCTGCTTGGGAACTTGTGCCCCACATTTCTTTTTCTCTTCTTCACATTCACAGAAATCTCTGCCCTGCTGCTTCTGCTTTGCTTGTTTGTGTGGCTAAACCCAGGAGACAAAAACAACACCCCTTAAAACACCACTCCCGACATAAATCATCTTTTATGAAAAATTTCACTTTTGATGAAACAATTTTATATAGAAGTGAAAAGGTGAAATGCTTAATAAACCTTGGGCTCACAACTTGCAGCATCCCAAAGACCAGCTTTGCCAGCACCTTTCCCTAGTAGATGATGCGTGTGGGTTAAATTTTAACTGTTACATCCTGCAAGTGGTATTAAAGTAAGTAAAAGGAAATGAGATTTAAGAAAGGCCAGAATATTATTCCAATTTACACAGTGTAAAATTGAATTTAATTAGTCATTGAAATGAAGTAAAAAAATTTGCTCAGTCATAAAAAGGAGGTGAATCTGACCAGATGATATAGCATATGGGCATTTCATAGATTTTGCAAAGACTTCACACATCTCTTTAGCCCCTTACTCTTCTAATACAACCTTAAAATTCATTTTTTGAAAGCCTGATTATCACAAGAATACCTCATCAAATTTTAATTAATTCCCAAGATAAAGCTGCAATGGGCATCTCAGAGAATATTCTCTATTGAACTGACACACTGGCCAAAAAGTAGAGCAATGAAATTTCAATTCTTTGAAGGGCTGTTTGGATTCTGAAAAAACTATCATTACATTTAAATACTTAATGAAGTTTATATGGAAATTCTGAAACAGTTTTTATTGAAATATTGTTTCTGCTATTATTTCATTACTCTGGCTGCTTTTGTAAGGGTATATCTTGTTCTGGTTTTGGGTTTTTTGGGGTGAATGGGGAGGGGTGGGGAAAAGGGGCCTGTTTTGACAATTTGGCCAATATTGAGTTGGAGGAAGACATGAACAATTAGTAGTGTCTTCCTTCCTTCTTGAAACTGTCAGAATTTTTGGTTAAGACGTGTGTGCTTTGATGCACTCTTTGCCCCCTGGGAGTGGAGAGCATCACATCTGCCAAGGACAGTAATGTTGGAATAGTTCATTTTAGCTGCTGAGGAGCCAACAAGGTTTGGAAACTTACAGAGCCAGACTTGTGGCTGTATGTTGCATTCTTTCAAGCAGGACTTCCAGCTAGAAGAGCAGCAACAATAAAAGCAAATTCATTGTTATGGGTGAATAATGGAAAGTATAACATTGAAATATCCATGTGTTTTATGAACCTCTGCCCCTATCTCTTGCCTATCTCAGGATTATAGAGAGAACATCCCTAATATTCCCTTGCCCCATTCTCAGTTATCAGAGTCTTGCAGAAAGAGATCACTAAATGTGCTGTATCAGTTAATCAGTCAAATCAGATTGATAGGATTTGCGTGCTGCACTGGTCTTTCTTTTTTTCCTATCAAAATACCAATTCCCATATTAAAAATGTTTAATTTGAGATTATCTGTTTCCATTCACAATTCTCAACTGTGAGGTGACTCTTTTCTCATCAAGAGTACAGCTATTTATCTTGTGTAGTTTGTGAACCCTAAGGAGTTACAGTTATTGCTTTCAGGGTATTTATGCTTCAGTTAAGGATAGGTGTATCTTTTAGAGAAAGATTTTTTTTTCTTGGAGAAATCAATTAAAATGGGACTAGAAAGGACACTAAGAGGTCATGTAGCCCATCTCCTTTCATAAAGACAGGGTCAGTTATGTCACTTGTGACAAATGCTGGTTCAATTTTTCTTAAAAATTTTGAGTGATGAAAGCATTTCCTGATGCTGGATTTTAATCTTCTTTGCTTTATTACTTCTTGGCCTAACAACAGTACACAAAGAAAAGAGTTTCATTCTTTCCCCAATCTTCCTTTTACCATTGAAGACTGCGTCCACATTTTCTCCTAATTTTTCTACTTACCATATTAAAGTATATTAATTTTTAAAACCTTTTTCTTAAGCCATATTTTCTGCACCTGACCAAATCAGTCTAATTCTCTATTGAGGTTCCTTTACAAAAATCCCCATCCTTCTAAATAACTGTGCCTTCTATGCACCCGCACAAGGTTTTTGACTCAGGTTGAGACTGAGGGGGCTGTGGTTGTTCAGCCTGGAGAAGAGAAGGCTTTGGGAGGCCTTAGAGCACTTTCCAGTGCCTAAATCAGCTCCAAGAGAACTGGAGAGGGACTTTGGACAGTGGCATGAAGTGACAGGACAAGGGGGAATGGCTCTAAACTGTCAGAAACAGGTTTAGATATTAGGAATAAATTCATCACTTTGGTGAGGACGGCAGGGCCCTGCCCAGAGGATGCTCCATCCCTGAAAGGCTGGACAGGGCTTGGAACAATGTGGCCTCATGGAAGGTGTCCCTTCCCTGACCCTGAGTTTGAGCAAGGTGGTCCCTTTGAACCCAAAACATTCTGTGATTGTATGATGAGTTCATCTGTGATTTTAGTTTGGCTCAGTCTAAGATTACTCAGATCCCATTCTGCCACACCTCTGCCAGGCCAGAATCCCCCTTTGGTGTGTGTGCTTCTGGTTGCCAAGGATTCACTTTACATTTGACCTTCCTGAAGAGCACTTTACTTTTATATCCACTTCTCTCCAATTGTTTTGAATTCTACTCCTCTTCCCCACTGTTTGCAGATGTTCACCTCGGTGGTCTCCGTGACTGCAATAAATATGTGTTCTAGCCTTTCATCCAAACCATTCATGGAATTATGAGTTGTGCCAGACTTAAGACAGAATCCTAAATAGCCCACAGTACTGACTGGGGGTAGCTATCTAATTCTGATGCTCTGACAGTAGCTACATAGTCCCACACCTTGAAGGATCACCTGGATAGTGTTTCTCAAAGTTTTTTCTAAGTCCTTCACATGAGAGAGTGTCAAAGCTTTGCTAAAGTCAAAGTATATGACATTTCCTACTTCTCCCTCATGAACAGTTACTGTGTCATAATAGGAATCAGATTAGTTTGATGTGATTTGTTTTTGATGAATGTAAATTGACTGTTGTTCTTCTCTTATTATCCTCTAGGTGTTTACAAACTTTTGAGTTGTTTATTCCATTATTTTTGTGGGAATGTAGTTTCAGCTGAATCAGTACAGGTTGCTGTTCCCTGACTCTCTTACAGATAAGAATTGTGTATTCTCTTTTCAGGACAGAATCCCAAATTAACAAGTAAAAAAATCTGAAATTTTCCTCCTCTAAAATTCCACCTTTTTTTCAGCAAAACAAGAAAAATCCATTTTATAGGTGTTAGAATTTATGTGAGATCCTTCTCTACATTTGGATTTTGAGTGAGATGATAGCTACTAATGAAGACTTGTGGTTCAGGCACTAATACACCCACAGAATTGTAATTCTGTTAAAATATCCCTGTCTAGCACAGCTCTTCAATGCAGCACTATGGCATCTGGACTAGAATTGCAATTGTGCCTCTTCAAACTCTGAGGACAAGGAAAGAATTCTCTCTGCTGTTAGTAGCTTTATTGAAATGACAGAGATGATCTGCCCCAGCTTGGGAAGAAGTAAATGATACATTAAAAAATGCAGCTTTTTCACTCTGTCCCACACTTTTCTGCAGCATTCACATATCTTTGAGGGCCATCAAGTGAAAACACAGCTTGAATGGGACTGGACTAACCAAGTTTCAAAGTGCTGTCCCCAGATCTCTTTCCAAAGTTTGTTCTGAAGAAGTTTGTACATGGCAGGAAATAAATGAATAATCAAACAAAAAAGGAGTTGAAATACAGGAGCAATCTAAAAATCTGCAACTCCTCTAAATTTAAGCACAGACAATAACTCAGAGCTCTGAAAATACATGGACTTGCAGAAAATGTGACCAAAATGCCTTGTTTGTAACATACTGACTGCAAAGAAAGCATGCTAAAAGCAACCAATTGTCTCTTCTTCATCTCTACCATGAGTTAATTAATTTAAATCTCCCCAAGACACACACTGTCTATTTCTTTTGCCTTTTTTTATTTGTTCCTGAGGATTTCTTCGCCTTTTGATTCACTTCCAGTTGTTCTCTCCCTGCCTAGTTTGAAGACAAGCAGGGGAAAATTTGGTCTTTCAGTACCCTGTTAAATTACAGATAGTGAGCTGTGTAGGTGTTAGCATTTCTTGGAAGCAGGATCCCACTTTATTTATAGCTCTGCTGTTTGGCCTTCTGTGTCTTCATGCTGTGGTACCCTGCCAGAATGCCTACTGAATATGCAAGTTCATAGGCAGCCTCACTAGCAACTGAAAGCTTAGTTTGTGACTGAAATAGGGGACGTGCTTGGAGCAATCACACAAAGATTCAGCATGGATAACGATTTGATGAGAATCTGATTTGATACTGTTTTGACATCCTACTTTGGTATGTTGCTATTCTTGACCTAGTGTTCGACAGGAGGACCTGAGTGAGTCAGTCCTACTCATCAGGAATAAAATGTGGTGCTTCTGACTTAGACATTGTTAACACATTTTCCTATGGGCAACACTCTGTCAGCTTAACAGGATAAAAGAGAATAATTTCCAAAATCTGCACTAATGGGCCTCTTTAGTCTGGGCAAGTCCACACATAACATCTTTGAAATGTAACAAAACCCTGAACCCCCACTCCAAGAAGCCCTAACCCCAGCCAGTAGGATCTAGAGTTTGGTTAAAATATCCAGAATTAAGTGGCTACTTTTGTGCTGAATGGTGAAGTTGTCTTTACAGTCAGTGGAGACCTTGTCAGGGTGGTTGGTCCTGACAATCGTTCTCTGGCACATATCACCACCACAAACTGGCTACTGGTCTAAATTCAGAGAATCGTTGAATCCTAGAATGGCTTGAGCTGGTACAGTCCTCAAAACTCACCTAGTTCCTTCTGTCATGGACAGGGATACCTTCTACCTGGGCAAAGCTCCACCCAACCTGGTTTTGAATTTGTGCACTGAATGCCAATGGGATTGTATTATCTTATTCCACTGACTATAAAATAACTCAGAAATCTACCTCACATACAGACACCTACATCTAGAGGCCTGAACTGAGCTCAGCTAAGACCAGATCACAGACTCAGTTGCTTGAAAAACTGAACTTGACAGCAGGAACAGCCTGAACTAGCAGGTGCTTAGGTCCCACCTTAGGCTTTCTCTTAGGAGACTAAATCTTTTTGTTGTGGTTGATGGTTTCATATATATATATATATATATATATATATATATATATATATATATATATGTATGTATGTATGTATGTATTTTTTCCTATATGGCTTGTACCTACATCCTGTGCCTGAGACTTCTTGAACTAAGTTCAGCCAGTTCCTAAGACTAAAATTGCTGTCTCTTTGTGTGATGTTTTCCAGTCTGAGCTAGCAGAATCTTGTTCAGTGCTTTAGAATTTTGATTGCTTAGACACACAGGAGATGCATTTTAATGCATTGCCGTCTATGTCTGTCCATCACTTCATCTGCTACATGATTTTACTGGGTGTCACTTAATATTCCTCTCTGAAGCTGTTTGCTTTTTCCTGACGGATACAAAAGACCCATTTGCACATGGCAGCTACTTAAACACCGCCCCACCCCCTGCATCTGGCTTTATGTGTATTTTACTAATCAAACAAAATCAGCCAAGGGTCGCAATGCGAAATTAGGGGGGAGTTGAAGCAGAAATGCTGAGCAGCTGTCAGCACCATCTGACTGAAGACCCAGGTGCTGGGTCCCCTTTGGGGATAGGTTTGTAAGTGTCCTGTAAGCACTCCAACTCACAGTTTGAGGAGGGAAGGATGTGTTGGTGTTTGTAATAAACTGTGCCTGTTTTTTCAGCCAAGGTGAGTGTCCCATTGCTGCAGGTGCAGCAGTAACTCATAAAAGAGATGTTTTCTCTGTATTAAAGGAACTAGGAATAGATAGAGACAAAGGACAGTGGAAGTGAAGCACAGTTGTTCTGAGCTGACAGGTAGAAATTGATTCAGAAATAAAATGTTGCAAGGCTCAGTAAAAAGGGGAACAGATAGTGAATTATGGGTTTATGGTAGAATCACAAGATAAGTGGTAAAGACAGTCTTGTATAAGGATCATCTGAAATCCAATGTAGAACATTGATTTTTATATTTTTTTTAATTTTTTTTTATAATATATATGTCTATGTTATGGTTACTGGTGTTATTTCTGCCCACCAGAAACAGTATTCTCTGACAGTATTTTCTTCTTCAAGACATTTCAGATATATATCATTGTTACATCCCAGTTCCTGGAAATGATTCTTTTCAGATGAAGCTGTGTTTCAAGTGGAAAAGGTTCAGAGGTGTCATAGTCATGTCTTCTTTTATATGAAGATCACAAGACCAGTAAGATAGCATGATGATCAGTAACACAGGTCATTGTAGACAAGTTAGCATGATTTTCAGATTAAATCTATGGAACTTCCTTCTGCCTGAGCTGTGCCTTCAATTCTTGAAGTTTTCAAAAGACAAACTTATCTAAAGCTAGCAAACTGTGTCAGCAGTTTTTTCGTTCTTTTTCATAAAGTTCACAAAATATGAATTTCAATGACTTTTGACAGGATTCATGATTCATTATGACAGCTTCTGTACAGCTTTAGACTTGATAATATTTTGTACCTGTAGTGAAGTTACTCTTAAAATGAATTTCCTCTTTTTTTTTTTCTTTCTTTCCTTTTACAGATGGAAGATCTGCCAATAGTATGATCACAGAATAATCCTTAGTTTCTTACATTTATTCTTCTACAAAACAAAACTTGCCTATTATTCTAAGTGCCTTGAGCTTCTGGAGGGAAGGAGCCTCTATGTTATCATGCTGTTGCTATTAGAAATCACATGCTAATTTTTGCCTATTGCTCTTGCAACACTATTTTCATTCCCAATGCAGGATAACTGCACTTGGAGGCAGTGTCTACTCTTAGTCTGTGTGGGAGGGACACCAGATGGATGTGACAGAAAAACGGAGGAAGCGCAAGGTACCAGTAGCTTGATTATGATTTGTGTAGTAAGTGGCAGTCACAGAACTCCCACTGTCTAGCTATTGTCAGGCATTTTGTAGTCATTATGGAACAGCAGGTAAATATTAATGGAAAAAGATTACATACTGTGAGACAAAGCATTAGCCTCTGTAAATCACGAGAGCTTGGCTGATGTCAGTCGAGCTGTAAGATTTTGGACCAGCTAAGGGTATGGACCTTAAATTCTTCCTTCTCAAAAGAAAAGTATTTATCTTGAGTCTCTTAAGTGATATGCTTCAGACTATTCTCTAAACAGCTAATCCTTCAAGTACACATATTTATATATACACTTAATGCCTGGGGCATCATTATTTTGAAGAAGGGAGGGCAGTACACACTATGTACACCTGAGGAAAAGGTCTGTATCTGTCAGAGTCAGCAGTTCCTGTAATTACACCCACTGTCAATATCAGCTCTGGGAATTCCCCTTTCAAACCATCCACTTTTGTCCTCCTTCATCAGCAAGGCTGAGTGTGACATCCTCTAACAAGGTTGGTAGGGTGGTTGCACAACTCAATTATTAACTCAAATGCAACTCGCGTACTGCAGCAAATAGAATTTCTTCTGACAGGCTGCTTGTCATATTATGGCCTTATTTGATTAACTCACCCCTTTGGAGGTGTTCATGATCTCATTATATCTTTAATGATAAAATTCCCTTCTGCTATGTGCTATTTTATATTATGTTAAAAGGAATTCATTCATTTTTCGCTTGTCACTTGCATAATTGGATAAATATTTAACAGGGGCAAGTTGATTAAATTCTGCTAAAATTGTACTTACTACCAAAATATATTCTGGACACCTTAAATGTTGGTCTGTAGGCCATTGGTGGAGCAGGTGGTAAATCCAATGAGACTCCTCATCTTGAAGGTCACTTCTGCTTACATCTGTGAAGTCACAAAAAAAAAAAGGCTAAGAGCAAAGAATTTAATTGCAGTAGTAAATAATGGATTTAGCAGATTACTGTGCAAAAAAATTAAATTAGAAGGTGGGAGCCATTACTGAGGTGGAATGTGGCTGAATTCTTCAGAAACAAAAGGTAGTGCATCTTATGGTTAAAAGGTGAGATAAACAGGGTTTAATAAAACAGATTAATACTGTTCTGAGTCTTTGAAACTGAATCACAAAGGCCAGGAAGCAATTTTCAAGGTCTCTTTGAAGTAGTTTTAATTTGTCAGCAAATACAAACTGTATCTACTCTTCAGGTCTACTGGCCTCCTTCTCCCATGATGATTTTTGGATTGTCCAAATATTCTGATTTAGCCATATCTATGGAACACAGGACTCAGTATGTTGTCAAAATTGGCCACAAAATTTATGTTTCAAGTACCTTATTGACTCAGGGTAATCATGTCAAACTGGCTCTTAATGCTTAAAAACATGGGCAAAATTATGGCTTTACAGGATTCACAAGTATTTCAAAATATTTTTTTTTTGTTCTTCTCGTTGCCCCTGTTTCACTGTCCATAGATTGATATGATATAAACACCAGCGAATAAAAAGTATATTTCATTACTTTTAGATCTTAACATAAAAATCCTTGGAGAACGACGCACAATTATTAAACAACATTATTTAAAAGTTTTATATTGTGCAAAATGTCGACTAATATAATCACTGACATTTTATATATTGACAAAATAGGGGTAAATTTACATTCTTCAAAACTGAAAACTCTGATTTGATTACTTTTATTTTCCAGGAGGGTAACATTCCAGTTATAAGATTTTAACCACCACTACTCTATAAAACCCTGGGCTCCAAATAACAAAATAATCAGGGTCTCAGTAGGCCTCTGGGTTCATTTCTTTGCCCCAGGAAAATATCAGCAGGCACATGTTTTCATAGGCTGTTCTTAAAATACTCCCATGCAGGAGATTTCACAGCTGCCCCAGGCAAACCACCTATGTTTCCCATCTTTGCCATGAGATTTGGTCTTAAGTATTCATTGTGTATAAGCTCAGCTAATTTCAGGTATACTTTTTGCCCTCTCCAAATACAATTTAATTTATAAAGTCAGGAATTAAAAATAAATAGATTTTTTGGGGAAAAAAAGAAATAGAGGAAAACTTGAATTAGAAATATATTTTATGTATCAAAGGAAGAGTAGGGTTTAGCAAGTCTCATGTGGATCAAGCTATTCATGACTTCCAAAAGGCAGCAAAACTCCTCACACATCATGCCATTTCTCCAGCTGAGTCTCTGGAGGCACATGTTTTTCTTCATTAGCTATAAACAGAGATAGCTGAAGATGCTGTCAGGTGACCAAATTATATGCCTGAATTTTCTTGGATGCACTACACTTTTCTGATCTTAAGTAAAATGGTTTATTCATCAAAAGGCACCACTTTCAGTCTGCTTTCTGCTCTCCTCAGAGGTTTTAGTTACCCAGGAGCATTCCCAGATTCTGGAGAATGGTCTTTCAAACTGCTTGTAGAAGTTTTACCTTATGTGGCACTGACCTGGGCTGACTCTCAGTCTTACAAACAGGTCCCAAAATAGACTGGAAGTTTTCATGGGCAGGAAGCCAATCTCAGCTGGCACTTTGCATACAGCCACTCAGCTCTGGACAGCGAGAAATGTTATTTGTGTGAACTGGGTTGATCCTTCCCTGTTGGCCTCACTGACAGAGAGCAGCACTAGAAACACCTAATTTACCAGGACAGATGTAGCCTATGGTGCACAGCCTAATTCTGAAAGTTCCAGGAAAGGCCGCAGAGAATGGTCATATTTGGACATTTGATAAAGATATCTAAGTAAATAAAATTTATCCAGAGGTCCTGAAAAATTTTAGGGAGTTCATTACTTGAGAAGGAAAAAAAAAAAAAAATAGAAAAAGGGGAACTTATCTACATGTCCCAATTGGTTATACTTCTATCCTTCTTTTTCAGTAATTGCACCAAACAGATTAAAACCCTTGCCATATGACTCAGATGGGCAATCTCAGAACAGCATTCCAGCCAACAAGCACTGTGTACTTTTACTGGGGGCCTGCCAAGGGCTGAAAATTATGGAATGAAAAACGAACAGTGAATATATCAATAAACAAATATGTTTGCAGAAATAAGGGTTGATTGCTACATGATTTGCTGTCTGAAGCACAGGGCTACATCAGCCCTGAGATTTGGTGTGCAGTAGAATGATCTGGCTTTTACAGCACCTGATTGAATGTATGTTGAAGTCAGCTAAAAGGTTCTCAGCTACTTCAGTGGACTTTGAATTAGGCCCATGGGACATCATTCATTGTTATATCCTCCCATGCCCTTGGAAAGAAAGTTGTCATTATTTTCACTGCACAAGTGTGGAAATTGCAGCACAAACAGAGAATGGCCATGGTTGTAGAAAAGGTCACTGGTACAGCTCATTGACACAGAACAGATGGAGAATGAGAAGAGTCATGTCCATGAGATTTAATTGCTATATACACAGAAGTAATAATCATCCATAAGAGTCTGGTATTGATTCATTTGATATTGAGTAAGAATGGCAGAGTTTTGAGGACAGAAGGTGAAGTTTGGAGTGCCTATAATATCACATCAAAAGAATTATTTTTTTAAAGAGCATTTTTTCATCCAATAAATAATTTTTGATCTGCAGTATGAGAAAAAAAAAAACCCATCTGCCACCTGAAGTCCTAAGCAATCCTTTCCCAGACCTTCATTTGAAACAAGTAGGTGACAGTTGTACTATTTCACCCAAATTCATCTGTCCTTTCAACCTGCAGGGGCCAAATAAGGAAAGAAGAATAACTTTTGCTCTTAACAGATCAAACCAAAGAAAAACAGTAGCGAGGAATGGGTTTTGTGCTGCACCCTCTCACTCATTTGAGGGAGGGGAGATTAACTGACTGCAGGGGTCAATAAAATTGCAGCACAAAGCGAGTTTTTATTCTGAGCCCTGAGTAAACTCTATGAACTTTGGCAGGAATCGCTGCAAACAAGTTATATCCCGAAGAATTTATGAATATAAGCTATGCCTATAGCATAGCTTAAAGCAGACATAAAGGGGCTAAGGGAAGAAAAACCTCACAGTTCTGTATGAGGAAAACATGCCTTGTTCTGCTGCTGGTGCAGAGAGCATACTGCTCGTGGCAGCTGGGACATCCTCCTCTGGGCATAAGTTGAAGGTGATGGGGAAGGAGTGAGGATTCACCACAACCCTTATTTTTCCATTTTTTGAGGTTAAAGAAACCATGGCTAGCACACGGTCCTAAAACTGGATATTCTTTCTCTCTTTTAAAATAATTTTCCTAATAAGGTTGGAACGTTAATTAAGATATGGGTCCTAAAATTACAATGAACAACATAGAGCCAATGCTTCATGAATTTTATTCCTAAATATTCATGGGTGTGATAGATACTGTCATAAACTCCCTCAAAATAACAAACTGATAAAAATAATATTTCACAAAATCAGAGGATCACAGAATATTTTGAGTTGGAAGGAACAAAAAAGGATCATTTAAGTCCAACTCCTGGCTGTGCACAGGAAAGTCTCAAGAATCACATCATGAGTGAATCACATCATGTCTGGGTTAAGTTAGGTGTTATCATGTACAACAAAAGAAAAATTTAAAAACTGTAATGTATAACAAAAGGAAAACAAAAAAACTTGGCACCATAAATAGTGAAGGGAAAGCAAATTATCCACTACATTTCACCAGGTTCACCAGCTGATCTCAATAACATGCACAACTTCTCCAAGAATGAGTAGGGAAATGATGGAAATTATGAAGAAATGGCATAGCTAAAATCAATATATTTCTCAAATCAAATAGTTTTTTGTTAAAAAACCCCTATCATCAGTGCAGTAGAGCTAAATCATAATATTAAGTTTTGTTATTGCCTCATAAGGTATTTTGAGTTAAGGAACAGAAAGCTGGGATTCCTTTGAGACTCTTTAAATAGCTAAGGACTGTAATACAAGAGGTAATAGGAGGCTAGAAATAGCCTACTATTATTACTAAAGGCTGGGGTCATGCATTACTAGGTTTTTAAAAAAATCTTGGCATGAAGTACTGGTGATTGCTTATGAAATTTGCTAATGACATGAAGGAGGAAGGCATCATCAATGCAGAAGAAAAAATGGATAAAACATAGTAGGAAATGGTTAATGTAGTAGTGAGGGTTAAAGATGGTTAAATTTCTTTCTACAATGTGGAAGCTCATGAGCAGAGGGAGTAATAGCAAGAACTTGTGCAAACTGCTAGGTCTTCACTTAATAACATCTTAAGGGAGGGACAATCAAGGTATTCTTGACAGTAATAGGAGAGTGTTCAACAGCACACAGACACAGTGGGAAAAGCAGTTGTGATTGCTCAGTGAGGCATCTTCACTAGAGGTAAGCAATCACTAATTTTTGCTGCACAAATTTGCAGTGAGAACTCACCTGAAATTGTACAGTTTTGACATGAGGGCTTAGATAAGAAAGAATAAGCTGGAACACATTTAGTGATAAACCTTTAGAGAAAGAAGGTGGTGTAATTTGTAAATGAGGAGGCTGACACTATGTCTACACTGTGTTTGCACACAGAGCCCAGCTCCAAACCCACCACAACCTGTGTGCTCACAGATAATGAGGCAGCAGCTCCGAGGTTACAAGTGGCAGTGTTTCAGCATAGATTTGATGCCTCAGTAATGTAATGCATGCAATAATTTGCAGCCTCAACAGAGAGACCTGGCATCTCCCTAAAGTGAGAGTAAAGGGGTGCTTGGACTACAAATTCCTTTGAAAAGTGATTGTGGTTTTTAGCTGAAGCCAACAGGAAGCAAAAACCATTCAGGATATTGCAGAGAAAAAGGGTAAAGCCCTCTGAGCCAAGGAACAACTCTGGCAATAATAATGTGTGTCCAGTGTATAAAAGGGCTGTTTGGATGTTGGGCTTTTCTGGTCCTGTGCTGACATGGGAGCTTATTTTTTCTCTATAGTCTGGGTCCTACTACAAGATATAAAAAATTGTCTTAGTAGTCAATGACCTCAGTAATAAGCACCACAGAATGACAGAGTGGTTTGAGATGGAAGGGACCTTAAAGCTCATGGAGTTCCACACCCTGCCATGGGCAGAGACACTTTACCCTATCCCAGGCTGTTCCAAACCCCATCCAACCTGTCCTTAAACACTCCCAATGGTGAGGGAGCCACAGCTGCTCTGGGCAACCTGTGGCAGGGCCTCCCCACCTTCACAGGCAAGAATTTCTTCCTAATAACTAATCTTCTTAATCTCTAATTCATCCTAATATCTAACATATTTTGAAAAATATGTTCCTGTGATTTTCACTCATTATGCAACGTTGGCTGCCTCTTGCTGCTTTGGCAGCCCTTGTTTGCTGGGCTGTCTTCACTGACCTGGTTTCCATCTCTGCTGACACTCTTTTTAGTGTTTCTTCCATCACCCAACATGCTTCTGGTGTCCAGGCTGGGGAAGGATAATGGGAGAAAAGTGGATTGAAGTAGGAGGCTTCCCAGAGGCTTGTTCAAGGATTGAATTTGGTGCTTAATCACAGACATTAAGCAGCTGCCTAACCAGAAGGGCACAACTCCTCTGTGTACAGGCTCTGTGTCACCTCTGTCTGTCCTGTGTGGACATCTTGTGTGCCCAAGACCACCCCAAGCTGTGTGAAAGGCCTCTGGAGATAACAGGGGCAGTCAATTCTTCAGTGTCTCAGCTCTCCAATAGAGCATCATTATGCCTCTGCTGATATTCAACCTGGATTCTGTGTTTATTGAGGAAAAACCATCATCCCACAGGCACAAGGGTACAGAGAGTGGTCTTGAAAATTTAGGGATTGTTTTAAGACATACACATACTTGAGAAAGGGGTGTGGGAAAAAGAATGCCCGTCTTTGGATTTAGTAGTAGGACTCAAGAGAACAGAAGGATTGAGTAACTGAACGGGTCAAAGGCTTCAAACTTTTAAGCCTAAAGTTAAATATGCCAGCAGTTTATACTCTCTGAAAATCAAACTTCCTAGATTCCTAGTGCTAGGAAGCCAAATTTTTGACAGCTGACCTATGCAGGACTGGAATTTGAGTCAAACAGTGGGATCATCTCAGCATGGTGTCACCAACGTTCATCACCTGACAGCTGTGGAAACAGCCCATCTCAGATGTCTAAACTCACACCACAATCATACTGCCCCTCTGAAGCTTTCAGGAGATGCTTATATGAATGTTACTTAATGTATTTTAAACCCCCTTTAAAAACTGATAATTTACTTTTATAAGAAAGTGATGGCAGACAGGCCCATGTTTTTTCTCTGTATTGGTGTAGCTTTGTTTTTTAGTCAGTGCAACCATATCAGCTTAGAGCTGGTCTACATTCTAAGACTGTACAATCTAATTATGAGCAAGACAAATAGAAAAAAAAATAACAATCAGTGGCCAGAACAGCAGATGAGAACAAAAATTATTCAGCAGTGCAGCTGTTTAGATTTTTTATCTTCATGTCTTAGAGATTCTATTAAGTTTCTAACACAGACTGCCTGGCTGCAATTTTTTTTTTTGTAGTCTACCAGTGCACTAAATATCCATAGACATAAAATGTACCAAAAAAAGTCTCCTAAGCTGGAGGGAATAGAACTGTAAATGTGCAAAGCTCTGCATATATATGTCACATCAGTTAAAAAAGGAAAGTATAGTTTCTTGATTGCCTATACAAGCTCCATTTACTAAACAGCAAAAGTACCAGACATACATTTTTCAGGGAGCATTATATTGGCCAAAGGTTGCAAAAACAATTTCAGAGGAAGCCTGCCCACATTAGTTTCTTGAGCTCTTGATTACAAATTTATAAGAGACATACTGTAGACATTGAGAGATGGTCTCAAAGATTACTGTCCTTCCTGCCATCTGCACACTCCACTGGGAACATTAGAAACCCTGTCCATCAACCAAAATAAACAGCTTTTCTCATGAACAGGCCCAAAGAATGCCCTATAAATCATATCTGTCAAAAATGCTAGTAGCATTGCAGAAGACAGAAATCAATCCAAAACTCATTAGTTCATCTGACAAGTGCTTAATCTTATATTGTTTAATGCCAACCTGAACAACCCAGACAGAATGGAACCATGCAAAGCAGTGCCTTGATTTTCTATTACAGAAACTTTCTCAGTGATTATGGCTTAATCTTTCCTTTAGATCTTCTTCCTTTTAATGCTCCTGTTCTCTTCACCACCTGCCAACAGATATTGACTCCAACAGAGTTTTCTTACTTCTGCAGGGATAGATGCATCAGGATAGTTTCATTCAGTAGCTTGCTGGATGATACCTCTATATTTTGAACATGTCCACTGCTAATCAGGGTAAGCAGCTATCTCTTGGATTATGGGTGGTGGTGTTTGAAGAGGTTGCCAAGCAGAACAGATATATTACTCATTTTTTATTAGATTTTTTACTAAATATTTTAATCTGTTGGCATGGAATAAAGGGTGAAATAATTCCTATATCACATGAGATAAAGGAAAAACACAACTACTTCAAAAAAATCAGGGTATTCTGTTCACAGATTTGGGGAAAAAGGTGTATTACAGTTCCCCATGGAACTCATATCTTGTGAATCTCTTAAAATATTGGAAGAAAGTGTAGTTTGGTTTCAGTGGTTTTATTCAAGTGATTTACATGTGATGAGGGGCTGTTTTTTTCCACTCAGTCCTACTGGTGTGAAATGTGTGACATCTGTGCTATTGGACTCCCTGCTTCTCCAATACAGGATGTTTTCCCATTACTAATTCTGAAAGGGCTGTTTACAAGAGCCTTAAATTGCAGTGACCAAAGCAAGATGCACAGGATGAGTCCAGCAGTTTTAGCAAAATCAATGGCTGACTTCCTATGTGGAGCTAAATTTATTAGTGTATACTTATACTTGCTCTTTCTGTTTTGTTTACCAGCATACAGAGTTTAATGTCCAAACAAAAATGTGTCCTAATATAAGAAAATAAATTTTAGGAAGAAAGGCATTATTCTGAGATGGCTTTTAAAGAGACACTAACAACATCCACATGGCAAAGAAGTGGTGGGTTTGGCCCTCATTTGCACAAAGCATAAACTGAAACTTCAGAGGAATCATGATGGAATGCAGAAGGGATTATGATTTTACACAATCAGGTGGTGAGTTTGACACACTGTTTGTCACACTAATGTCAGGTGTCCCTTTGGACCTGTTTACACCACAATAAACCACCAGAAACTCAGCTCTGAATCAAGTAGTGCACATAGAACTCACACACAAGGCCAACAGCTCTGCACAGGAGCTTCCTGTAAATTCCAGTGCAGACCCAACTTGTATGGAACATGCTCCAGTCAGGCCCCAAGACACAAAGCTGGTCTGGCTTGGTGCAATCCCTCTGGATTTTGGGTGCCAGAGTCTATGCTCTGGCAGGAGGAAGAAGCCCTGTCTTTTACTGTGTGCTTTGTGAATGCTGTGCATACAGCTTAATTTCCAACTGTAGTTACAGCAGGGATGTAATTAGCTTTTTATTCTTTTTTCTTTTTTTTCCTTTCTCATAAAAGAGCCAGTTCAGTTCTTGAAGCACAAGGACCCTTTGTCAGTGATGTGCATTGCTGCATAAGTTGACTTCCCTCATCTCATGGATTTTGCTAAGTCAGGCATTAGTTCTAAATCCGGGACCGTAAGTGCTAATTAATTTATTATTTTATTTTAGTCTAATTGTTTCAAGATGAATACAAAGAAACTCGCTGTTATGAGGGATGAATATCTAAGGGCTTGTTTTAGGATTGTGGGGAGATAGATGAGAAGCATTCTGGAAGAAAACATGGTTTGGTAATTGAAATATTGCTTTGTGCTTTGGAACTGGGAAGGGGGAAAGGAAACTAAACAAAAAAATAAAATAAAAATAATTTTTAAAAAAAAGATCTGGGGGTCATTCAAGGGAAAACAGCTGAAAGGAGATGAAGATATAAGGAAGGAGATTTGGTGCTACTGCTGGACCAGAACAGGGTGAAAAAGCATATTCAATTTTTACTTCACAGAGATTGTATCAAACAGCTCAGGACATCCATCAGGATCTGATAGCAGATGCTCAGGAATAACTTACATCCTGTGCTACCTCAGGAACAATAAGTTCTGTAAATATATCCCGTCTGCTTTTTACAGAGCAAAATGATGAGAAAGAAGCAGAACAAAAGAATGGGATTATAAAGTGCTGCAGCAGTAGGAGCTAAGGAAATGGAAATAGTGTCTGGTTTCAACGATAGGCCCAGGAGAGCATGAGGACACTGCTTGATGTGGCTCCTGGATCAGTGGGTGATTCTTAGTTCACTACTGTTCCCTTTCTCACATGGCTTATCTTAAGAGGGAAAAAAATGGTACTTTAAATTAAATAGTTTCTGTAATAATCCTTACAGACTTTACAGGTGTCCTCCTCTCAATCCTTTGCTCCAATCTCTTTTTCCTAAACTAGCTTTTCATCCATATTTTTCAGCTTTTATTTAGAAACTATTTTCCTCAGGGAATCTGACCACTGGTGTCCCTGATTTCTGAGTTGCTATTTCCCTGGGCTGCTGTCCAGCACCCGCTCCCAGCTCCCACCAGTCAGTAAGGAAATCAGCCTCCTGCCCCCTGTTTTCCTGATCAGAATCCTTCCCTTCTTCCCCTTGTACTTGTGTCTCATCTGCAGCAGCATCCTGCTGCTGGTGATTCATCCCCTTCTTCTACCCCTCACCCATCAGAAAAACATACAGTTGCAAAAAAATGGTATGAATATTTCTGTCTTCAAGCTTTTAGATGTGTTCCTGTTTTAACTGCTATTCCAGGCAAGCATTTTTATGGATTCCCTCTCCTCCTTTATGCTCTTCCTAAAGATCCTCTGCAGCCTGCTCTTTCTTACCCTGATCACCCACCTCACCCCTGTTCCTTGTGAAGGGGAAGTTTGCCATGAATTTGAGAATATTATGTCCTTACAGTTACCTGGAAGGGAGCAGGGAAGACAAAGACCTCTAAATGCACAATTGCCTTAGGGTTGGCACCCTCTGAGCAGCTCCAGAGGACACAATAATTTTTTTGCTCCAGTTATATTGACTTGAATAACAAATTTTCACTGCATCTTTGGGGAGAAGATCCCTCTTCAAGGATGAGTTAAAAGTTCATATGGGGGCAGTGATGACAGAACTGGGAGTGTTCAGAGTCTCAACTTCTACTTCATTTTTTGCAACACACGATTTTAATAGCAACAAAAACAACAACAGGGAAAAGAAAAAAAAAAAGAAAAGAAGTAATAATAGCACCTTCATCCTTGGAGATACTCAGAACTCAAGTGGGCAAGGTCCTGTGCAACCTGATTTAATTAAGCCTGCATTTAGTATCAGGCTAGATTGGATAATATTCAGAGGTCCCTTCTGACCTTAATTATTCTATGAATCCATGATTAGTAGCTGCTAATAGCAACGGCCCTGAAAATGAAATTTGAAATATGCACAGGGAATGAGATGATTACTTATATACCTTTTCATGGATCTTGAACTTAAATTATTTACTGATATGTAGGCATGATGTTATTTAAATCAGGGGATAATTTCCTTTCCCAAGAGGGAGTAGGAATCATAATTTTTCCTTAGACACATGCTTGAATGTCGTGGAAATCAATGGATTTTGAAAATGTGCCCAATGTCAGGCATGTGTTGCGTATTTTCTGTTGCGTATACATCTGTAGCCCATGGTGGGGAAGCAATATTAATAACAGAAAGTGGCAGTTCCTGGAGATTAGAAAGAGATTACATCCCTCAGTACTTCACCTTGGGAAGTCTTTAACCATTCCTCAGAAAACAAGACCATTATAATGAAAAGTCTTCCCTTGTCGACCCTTGAAATCTTATTAGTAAATGGGATCTTTCCTTCCCCAGGGGCTTGATTGACTAACAGCAGAGGAGTGATTCCTGCAAGGTTCATGGAGGCAGCCAAACTCTTATGTTGATACTTATTTTCTGGGCAACAGGAAAAAAATACCTGTGGATTTATGTCCCATGTTTCACTTTATACTCCACTTCCAACCAGGTTCAAGAGACGTTCCTGTAATATTGAAAAATATTTTGGTGTCCTGCTTAGTAACTGAAGCAGAAAATTCACAACTACTATCATTAGGCAATAATTATTTTGTTTTTCTAGGGAGGACTAGTAAGATAAACACTTCACAGATAAAGTTCTAGGGCCTCAGGCTAAGATATTTATTGACTTGGAAGGTACTTATCTCTTAGTTCACTCCCATGTAAAAAATGTAATGATAGTAATTATGTTAAAAAAACAGATTACTTTTTAAATTATTTAAAAGTGCTTTTCTAGAATGTAACAGGATGATAATTGCTCCAGCAGCTTTTATGACCTCTGGGGAAAAAATTAGCCATGGGGAAAAGGGAGATACTAACCTGCTCTTTATTGTTAATTCTATTTTATTTAATTATTTTTAGTTCAGCATCTTCATTTCAAATACACCTGGCCATTGGGGAAATAAACTGAATTCTGAGGGTGGGGAGATTCAAACCACTTGAAATTGATTGTTATGCTAAAAGTCCCAAAAGAGAGAGATATCAGAGAATTGTCAGAGTAGATAAAACACAGATGTAACTAATACTTGTAGCTCAGAATATCAGCATCTCATTAAAACTCAAGACACCTGATTTTTTTTTTTTTGCATTCCAAAACAGAACAAAAATGTCATAATTTGAGGACCCTTGCAATGTTTTTATACATCATGACAATATTCCTTATTCTTATTTTTGTTTAGATGTTCCATATTGTCATCATTAGTATGAAGTAAATATTGTAACAAGGATCATTGTTCTTTGAGCTTGCTTTTGGAAATTTAACCCTCAAACATGCTTGGAAACAAAAAAAAAGTGTAGTGCCTATATTTTTACATATCTATGAAAAGAAAAGCAATCCATATGGAGACATATAGATAAGAAAGAGATTGGAGGATCAAGCTGACAAAAAATATCCTCAAAGGGACTAGAAAGCCTATAAACTTCCCTTTTCCCCAGGACACCCTTCACAACTGCCCCTGTGTTTTATAAATCCCACCTGTGCTTTTATTAAACATGTTCTTAAAGGAATTTAATCAGATTATCTCAGGTTGATGTGGATACTCAACCCAAAGTAAATTGTTTCAATTTGCTGAACATCATAAATAAATAAATAAAAATGCTGATCCTAAGTGATGTTTGCTGTTCTGATTTGATTTCATTTCTGACCTGAAAAAATCAATTACTTCCACTGCCAAGTTTTATCCCCCTTTCTCCTCTAACTTCATACTTAAGTTAATGGACTGTAGAGTCAGAAGGGACCACTGTGTTAATGTAATCTGACGGCCTGCACAGCACAGACCATGGGAATTCCTTGCACTAATTCCTGCCTGTAGTAAAATACTTTGTAAAGAAAGAAAGAAAAAAATCATCATCATCTAGTGTTAATTCATTTTCATCTGTCGCTGTACAAAGCTCATTACTACTCTGAGTAATTCACTCTAGATGGGTCTACCTCTGTGTGCAAGGTGTGAGAATTTAAAATATATTACTTACTAAAGCTAAATAAATTGATTTGGGTTGTGGGTTTGATGGGGGGAGGGGCTGTCAGGTTTTCTGTGTAGTTTTGTGCCTTGTTTTTTTTTTTTCCCCTCAGTGAAGACGGGTTCATTTAGATGCTCTCAAGGAACATTATCCTATTTTGACAGATAAAGCCACAGTGAAAAAAACCCTGCATTCTCTCCTGAGTGTGGCAATTTTAAACTTTTAGCTGTTATTTCACCCATTCTGTTTAGGCAGCAAATTTAAAGAACAGATCTGCACAGGAAAATGCACTTTCAGAGACAACTGAAACTGGAAGCATTGTAGCTGTCAGTTTATACATTATTTACTGCAAATTTAGCCCAGATATAGGTCTGCAGTGATGTAACTACACAGCTTCCAGGACAGAGAGTGTCTCTGCATGGCATTATGCTATGCTACACAAATGTATCATCTCATTTAGAGGCAGATCTGGCATCTCTGCATGGGATGCTGTTGTAGCAGGTAGGCAGCTCTGTGCTGAGCAATTCAGGGCAAGAACTCTCTTTTCATTATATGCATGTATGGGTAACTGCCTCTCCCTGGGGCCTCGAGGTATTGCTGTGCTAGAAATAAATTATAATAATGAATAAGTGACCTGGACATATACACAGTCCAGGAATCTCTGATGTATGCAAATGGAGCTCAGTGTAAAGGGCTGGCACTAAATCCGGGCGATAAAGTTAACTTACAGTTCTACCCCGTGCATTTTAAATTTTATGTCAGCGTGTTATGCTGAGCATTTTGCCCCAACAGAAATAAAACATAAAATATAAATAAATAAATAAATAACAGATGATAGCATCCACCTGTTCAATATTAGCAAGAGCATAAGAAGATTCCTGAACGCTCCCGGTAGACTGTGACACTGGAACACTCTGGCCATAAACCCCACTGACAGGGACCAAATTATTACATGGGAACAAATTATTCCATTCTAAACAGTCAGCCATATATTTGCAAAGCTATCTGCTCGTGAATTTTACGGCATGCCCAGCTCAGAGACATTGGGCCACAATTATGCAAGAGCAGAGCACATGTAAGGGCAGGGATAAATATCCAGCACAGCCTCAAAGGGGCTTTAGGGGTGTCCTTGTAGGGCTGCAGAGTCAAGGGGAATGTATGGGTAGCAGGAATATCACCTGACCAAGGTCCTCCAAGTGTAACCCTTCTTCTTCATCTTTTTTCTTCTTGACATTGTGTTGAAGCTTATATTGAAGCTTCAATGTAGAGTTTACAGTTAGAGTTCCAACAGTGTGATGCCTGAAGGAGATAATTGAATTTCATCCAATAGTGGGTGTCTTTCACCTGATGTTTACAAATTACAAGCCAGTAGTTTCCAATGTATGAATGCATGTTCAAGGTCCTGTGATGCTGTTATAAGATCCCTAAGCTTCTGCAGTGTGTTGGACTACTCTATACTTGTTTGTTTCCCAAGAAAAATAAAGCCAAACCCAACAAAATAGTATTATAGAAAAATCACACATGATTTTTCAGATGAGCTGAACAAGAACAAAGGGAGAAGCAATAGTGATCTGCAGTAATCACACATTCAGATGATAATGTCTACTGCAGGTCCCCCTGGTGAAAAATTTGTTGTGGGGTTTGATTTTTTCTTTTAAATTTTTACAGGCCCAGATGTACGGAAAACCATTAAGAGCTTGTTCTCCATGTTGAGCAAACATGCAGGTTAGATCTTTTCCACCAGAAAAATTAAGGCTGTCTCTGTCCAAAGATTGTCTGGGATCATCTTTTTTTTCCATGCCTTTTGATACAAAGCATTTTAATATTGATGTTAATAAAGTGGTCAGTCATTCCTGGACTTGTACTTTGCATTTTGGACCAAGTAACCTACTGTGCTGCGAGTAATTATGGTGATAAAAACTTTGTGCACACCAAAGAATTCCCCACAAGTGTTTACAAAACTGATGCAGAGCAAAGAAGAAGCTAGAGAGGTGAAGCAGAATAAAAGCCACCTCCTCTGCCACATAGGAGATGTTTGCTGGTCAGGAATCACTGGCCAGCAGATTTTCAAGTTCTTGCAGTCAGAAATGCAATCTGAGTCTGTGGCAGAAGGGTAAGAAGTACTATTTATACAACTTTGTGGATAATTGCCAGTCCTCTGATTTAAAATTCACAATTTTGGCTTGGAATATCAGAGGCTATTAAAAACCTGCCTTGGTAACTAACTAGACAGGGAGAGTTTTCTAATTTGCCAACATTAAAATTTTGGAGACAGAAAAATAAATCTGTTTTTCTTATAAATCATAAGGTAAATTTTGGCTCATTGAACAGCTTCAAAATACAGTTTTCTCTGTTCTAAGTCTATGGCTCTAATGGCCTTAAATAGCATAATTGTGTCTGTTCATATACATATATATGTATTTTACAGGAAATGCAAAGGGTTCAAACCAACTTGAAATCCTGACTGATGTTAGAAATTGCTTTTAAAATAAATACTGATGAAACATTCATCTTACAGTGATGATTAGAGCACTTCAGTAGCTGAAATAGGAGCCAGACCTTTTAAAAAGAATTCGTCCCTGGCTCTTTTCATTATTATCTGAAAATATGATGTTGTTGTATTATTCTTCACAAAGTATATGTTCCTGCTCTGCTGCAGAAATTTGCTCTTTAGCCTGCAAACATGATATCTGTGCTCTTTCACAACTGAGGCAGCTCTGCAGCAGACCCCACAGGAATCACTGAATGGGGAGAGATAAGCCCAGTTTCCCTGTCATGCTGTGAGTGGATCTCACTGTCTTCTGGAGAAACCCAGCATGATTCAGGGTTACCTCATTTTCCATGAGAAGAAAAATGCAAGGAGTTCCTGTGGTGAGAGAATGAAGAATAATTACTCACATTTGAAGGATTAAGGGGGTATCAAGCAGGAATGTGGGGTGCTTTAAGGAAAGTAGCAACTTCTGCATCTCTTAAGCAAAGCATCCTCTGGCTTTATGCTAGAGCTCATCAAGATCTTCAATACCTTCTGGCACCAAAAATCCCCTAGTTTTCTTAACTAGGTGTTTGAAGCCTTTCTGCAGCTGTTGTGGCAACTACAATGCAACAAGACCCTTACCAGAAATCTCTGAGATGAGAAAGAGAGCAGCAGAGCAGCTCTAGTGGACATCCCAAATTAATCAGCGTTGGTGCCTCGTAGGCAGGGTTTTGGAGTTAGCAATCAGAGCAGGGTGTTCTTGGGTAAAGGAGAGGCGTGAGGAGGGAGGAAGGGAGGAAGAGATCCTGATATGCACATTACCTTAGTCAGCCTAGCATGAAATTTCCTTGACTCAGCAATCAGACACTAGGGATTTACTTAAGAGCAGGCAGCTCTTGAAAGCTCAGTGGGGCTGTATATGATGGGAGTTTCATCCACCTGCACCCAGCCTGAGCTGGGGGTGTGGTTCTCTCAGTCTTTCAATAACAGGACCAATCTTCTCCTTCTCCACCTGCAATTCTGGGAGGTTCTGCCTGTGCTGCAAATTAATTGAAACAAGGAGCATCCTGCATGGGGTGCTCCTCTAAATGGGGAGCTTTTGTGCTGCCTGTGGTCAGTACCACAGTTTGAAGATTTCTGATCTTCCAGAACATCACAGTGCCCAATGCCATTACAATGTCACACAACATTGGGTTGGGTTTGCGTGGGAGAGACTTATCCAGACCTGGCTGCAGAGCTTCAATGCTAGGCTACAGCTGGGAAAAAAAGTGCATTTCTGTGTGTCAGCTCTCCACAGAGCCATGGGAATGGGAACCACGAGGGATCCAGCTAAATGACTTAGATGCTTAGTCCTGAATCATGACTGCAGCCCTGGAAAACTAGGATGATTGCATATACCTTTATAAACTTTGAGAAATAATACACTTAATACAGGAATCACTCCTTATTACCACCCAGCCCCTTGCTGTAAAGTTACTGCAGCTGAAGATGAAACAATACAACCATTGAGCAGTGAGCACTTAGGTAACAGCAAAATAATTGTGATCAGTGTGATAAGCCCTGCTGAAATAACTCCTACTTTCTCACCCCTTTCAGAGATAAAGACTTTGTGATAAGAAGGCAGCTAGAAAAGCTAAATTTATTTTGCTGCCTAGAATTACCTGTAATTTATTCCTGAAAAGTATGGAGAAAATGCTGATATTACAGCAGAGAGCAAGGAGGGGAGAAAACCTGCTAACTTCCCTGCACATTTCTTATGCCTTCCTATGGTTTTCCTGTAGGGGCTGAAATCACAGACTTGATGTACAAGGCGTATGGGAGCACTCTGGATAATGGCAGTGCTTCAGCCAGATTTGCACCTCCCATTGCAGTGAAGAGCTTTACCATTTCCAAGTACTTTTATTAATTTGACTCTCCTCTCTTAGAATATCTCTTCTGGTTTACACAAGACAATAACCCTAACACCTCCTTAGTGTCCTGCACCTCCTTTCTGCCCTCATCTCCATTCTCCCTTCTTCTGAGAAGGTCCTCCTGGCCAGATCCATGAATCCACCATCAGGAAATTGTCAGAGAAAAGATGCCTGTAAGAGGAGTGGGTTTTATTTCAAGAGCTGCTGCTGTCAATGTGGATAAACCACAGTTGTGACCAATAATCTCTGCTTACACTGAATAATGCAGTTTTGTGTAGAGCCCTCATCACAAATTCTGGCAGATAGCTATTCCTACCTGGAGCAATGAGTCTGAGTTGGCATGGTCCTTCCTCACAAAAACAGTGCAGGGTTGAGCTGCTAATGCAGGTATGATCATAGAAATATGGAATAATAGGATCACAGACTGGGTTAGATTGGGAGGGACTTTAAAAATCTCCCAGTTCCAACTCCCTGATATGGGCAGGGACACCTTCCACCAGATGAGGTTGTTCCTAGTCCCATCCAACCTGGCCTGGAACACTTCCAGGGCAGCCACAACTTCACAGTGTGTGGTGTTACCTGTTTGGGGTAGCTTAAGTACCTGTCTGCTGCATCCTTGGTATAGGTGACTGGGGAAAGAAGTTTTTTATTTGTTTTTAACTTTGGAAACAAATTTGATCTATGTGCTAAATCTTCACAGCTATTTGAAGAAATGACATCTTTAAAGTTGTTTTTTCAGTCCATTAGTTTTTGTCCAAGCATCCTCTCTGAATCCTAAGGCAAACAGAGCTCCTGGGAAGGGGATAAGAGAAGAAAAGTGGGGCCTGAGCAACAGTGGGTGACATCCCTGTCCACAGCAGGGGGGTCAGAACTAGATGATATTTAAGTTCCCTTCCAACACAAGCTTTTCCATAAGTCTATGATAAAAGTCCATTTAAAGTGGCTCCCTGCTACATATGCACAAAACCAAAGTGTTCCCATCTGCTAAAAAGGCCTTTCTGCAAAGGGGAAAAGAGTGGGAGCCTCATGTCTGCGGGGTGCTGCAGAAAATATTAATAAACAATGGTATTTGGCAATCGAAATAGAGAAATCTCAGTAGCAGCCGCCAGTAAGAGTGGGAGTGAGAATGGGCTGCCTGTGGCCGGAGCCACCAGGGCCGGCTGCGGGCACTGCCGAGCCCTCCCTGCAGCCCGGCTGGGATGGGCTGCTGGAATGCAGTCTGGGGAGCTGAGCTATCAGAGCAGCTGCCACCTGCCTTGCAGCAAGTACCACCGTGGAAATTTCCACGCGGGCCGGAGCGGGACCAGCAGGTGGCACTGCGAAGTAGCCCAAGACGAGCATCCCAGCATCCCGGCAGCATCCCAGTATCTCGGCTGCAGCAGCTGCCCACTCTCCCCGTGCTGAGGCTGCTGACAGACCACAGATTTTTTATTATTGTCATTCTCTACACCCCCGCTCTCTCCCCAGCCCCACCACCCCTCTGGATGAAAAGTGTAGTAATCACCATGAGTAAAAAGGAAGAGCAAGAATTCCCAAAAATGTGGTTAATCCTGAGAAATCCAATCCAATCCTCTCCTCTCCTCTCCTCTCCTCTCCTCTCCTCTCCTCTCCTCTCCTCTCCTCTCCTCTCCTCTCCTCTCCTCTCCTCTCCTCTCCTCTCCTCTCCTCTCCTCTCCTCTCCTCTCCTCTCCTCCCTCTCCCTCCTCCCTCCCCTCTCCTTCCCTTTTTATGGCTCTTCCCCACACCCTCTCTTGAATCTCCCTCCCTATCAGCTTTCCCTGTCTCTTTCAGGACAGCCCTGCACAAAAAGCTTGCCCCCACAACAGGAACAAGGAAGATTTTCTCCCAGTCAGAGAGGGAGCATCCCCTGTTTCTCTGCTTGGTTTGAGGATGTGAGACATCAGTTTTACCTTCTGTTCTGTGCACTCAGAAAGAACCACGTGTTTAAGAGAAAAGCCCTGGCCCTGAGGCTGCATCCCTGGCACTGGCCTGTTGTGTGATTTCCTGCTGTTCATTTTCCTGTTTCCCCTTGTTTCCCACAGAAAAGTTTCTGTGTTTCAACTGCCCAAAGGAGAGGCAGTCTCTCACATGACGTGCAGCACAGCAGATTACTGTGGAAATCTGATCTTCTCTTGCCTGGAGATATCACCTCTGTAATAGTAATTAATCTCTGGGTTAATCATCAACTTTCTTTTTATATATATGAAACTCATATTTACAGAGTTGGCACAGAAAAATGAGATTGCATAGGGGTTACTCTGCTTAGAAATGATGCAACATGCTTCATTATTTTTTTTAAATTTTCATTACCATGTCATATGTAATTAATTCACCATCTTCCTAAGTGGGCTTTCAAATTAGTGCCCTTGCAGTGTCTCTAGGCAAAACGAAAGCTCTGCCATCCTGTAATGAGATTTTTATTTGCAGAGTTGTTCAGAGCTGCAGCTCACCAGTACAACATACCATCAGCCCTGGTCTGGAGCAGTGCTTTGTGCACAGAGATGAGGTTTCATCTCCATTCTGGAAGTGTTCACGGCCACGTTGGTTGGGGGGCTGAGTAACCTGATCTAGTGGAAAGTGCTGCTGTCCATGGCAAGGAAGCTACACTGCTGTGTTGCAGGATTTTGATGGGCTTTAAAGCCACCAAGACTATTTCGGTCCCACAAATCCTGTGTGACAGACCACCACAACTTGAGGGGGCCAGAGCCTTGAAACAAAGATATGACCCCCTCCTGTGCTATACTGCACATGGAGAAAGGGAGGGATGAGCATCAGATTGCCAAGATCCAAAGTCTACAATCAGCACATG
Organism: Motacilla alba alba; assembly: GCF_015832195.1. NCBI lineage: Eukaryota > Metazoa > Chordata > Aves > Passeriformes > Motacillidae > Motacilla > Motacilla alba. The sequence continues at coordinate 4,466,767 of NC_052046.1, read as the reverse complement.
AAAAAAATTAGAAAGAGGTCTGTATAGCAGATGTCTGTAGTGCTGTGGGAGATCAGCATGAGCCTTGCCCTGTACTCAGCTACAGTTATGGGAGTGATTCATGGATGTATTATCTTAGTTTTATGCATTTGTTAACTCAATAAAGAAGTCAGCCCAGGAGTGAATTGGAAAAGTCAAACTGGCAGTATCCCTCAGTGAGTGGTAAATCAATGAACTGAACCACCATCTCCTTGCTTGGTAGAAGACCTTGAGGGCTGTGAAGAAAAAAAAAAAAAAAACCAAGAAAACAACCCTGTGTCCATAAGGAAAGAAACTCTCAGACTGCATTTACATAGTCTGATTCTCCTTTGATATTTTGTGGCATTTCTGCAGGCCTTGCTCGGGTTAACATGTTTAAACACACACGTTTTCAAGGTTAGTTTGACATTAGCACATTCACTGCTCAGGGCACCCGATAGTCTGAAACAGTCACTCAGCTCAGCCTGCCCAGCGTCCTGATGTGTTCCACAGCTCACTTGTGAAATCTGCTGGCAGTCTGAGCTGCACACAGGTTATTGATAATAGCACAGCATTTGCACCTTCCCTGGGGAACCTGAAATCCTCACACTGCCGAGTGCCAACATGCGTGGCCTCAAAACACATCAGTCGAGGTCCTTCCGACAGCTTTGGCAGAGTTATGGAGAGGTTCTCATCTCCTGGACACCTGACACATCTTCACTAGTCTCTTAGTTAATTTACTTTATCTAAGGTTTTCTGCATTGTTATGAAATTCAAAAGTGGTTAAAACAGGCAAGCATCTCCTTTACAATCCTGTCTGTTTTAAATGCCTCACAGAGAGTGAAAGCATTTTTGTGGGAATTCTGTCTTTTGTCTCTCTTGATAACCTGGGATCTTATAAGAATAATTTATATTGGTATTTAATATATACAGCCTCAAAGTTTCTGCCTGGTATAATTTCACAGTTGGGGAAATCAAGCCATAATAAGATCAGAGACTTCTTTTCCCTTTTTTTTTTTTTTTTTTGTCCAAGTATAGTAACGAGTTAATAATACTAGTAAGAATGCAACAGACAATAAAACTCTTGTCTCTTTCCTGCTGTACTCAATTATCAATTTCCTCTTACAGTAGGAGGGGCTGTAATTAGGGAGATGGGTGGCTTTGCACAAACAAGTTATTTTCATTCAGTATTGAAAATATTGCTTAGCAGAAGTTCAGTATCTGTATGACTTCTCAGCACTGCCTCAACGTGAGTAGGAAAGTAGTAATTTAGATATACATATGCACATGCATACAATTGCCAGCACTCTGTTTTAATGGAACATTAAGCTAATGTCACATTAAGTTACAATACACTTCTTATGGAAACAAAGGCAGCATCTATATAAATACCAGATAGATGTATTATGGTCTGAAAAATTGCAATAAATAGCAGATGGCTACGCAGTAATGGGACACTAAAAAATATTTATCACCTCTTCGGAGAGTGCTGCTCCTGTTTGTTGTCAGGAGGAATGGCCAAGCTTGATGTGTGGTGTTTGAGGCAGTGCCTTGTGTAACCACACACGGAGTCACCCAGGGTGGTTAAGACTGGGAGGCACCACAGTGGGGTCATCTGGTCCAACCTCCCTGCTCCAGCAGGGCCATCCCAGAGCACAGGGCATAGGATTCTGTCCAGAAGGGTCTGGAATATCTCCAGTGAGGGAGATTCCCCATCCTCTCTGAACAATCTGTTCCAGTGCTCGGTCACTGCCCAGGAGAGAAGTCTGCCTCATGTCCAGAGGCAGTTTCCTGGGATCGGTGCCTGCCCATGGCTCTGGTGCCACTGCTGGGCCCCAGAGCAGAGCCTGGGCCCTGCTCTGAGCCCTCCCTGCAGATAATTGCAAACAGTGATGAGATCCCCTCTCAGTCATCTCTTCGATGCTGAACAGACCCACCTCTCATGTGTACTTGGAATTGTGCAGCATAGAACCATAGAATACTTTGGGTTGGAAGGAAACCTACAGATCATTTAGTTCCAACCCCCTGCCATAGGCAAGGACACCTCCCACTAGACTAGATAGCTCAGAGCCCCACCCAGCCTGGTCATGAAAAACAGTTAGGGTTTTGATTGAAAATGACCTGATCCTGGTACAAATACTCAGGTTCACAGAATTCATACTGCTCTGGGTCTAGATCAGCATGAGTGGTGAGGAGACGCGGAATTTTGTGTCTGCTTGGCAGGAGGGTGGATAAACTGCTGAATAAAACTCTTTGGGGCTCTTTTTTGACTTTGTCTTGCCTGGTCAAATTTTCCAAAAAGGGTCTCCTGAAAGAGGAGTTTTCATAAGTAAAACCATCTTTCTCAGATCTGGCAACTTTTCCCTCTGTGTCTGCACCTCTCTGAAATCAGAGACACGTCTGTACAGGAGAGGTTTGATTTATACTTCAAACTCAGAATGCTATAGAAGAGAATGGAGGTCAAATTGCACCCACATAAATAAGCTGTTTATTACAATGAGTTAGAAACTTCAAGACTTCTTTCTTATATTTCTGGTTTTAGTCTTCAGTGATGATGACTCGTCTGTTTCCCATTTTGTCCCTCTGCATTAACTCTTTCATTGTTTAGGCCATTTTTTTTTTTAGCCTTACCTTCTGTCTGTCTCACTAGTTCCCCTTTCTTCTTCATCTCATGACCCACCTGACTTCCTTGTTGACTTTGTCATCCTCATATGTGTTATCAGCAGGGTTTATGGACTTGTAAGTGGGGATCTGGGTTATTTTAGTGCTGCAGTTTTTCTTTACCAGATACCCAGGACTCATGCATTCCACTGCTCCCTGTTCTTTCAGAGATGAAGCCCGATGGTTTCATCCTCAGCCTGGGAAGACTATGGGTCTTTAAAGCTGAGGTCATGATTGTAGGTTCCCATTTTAGTCCGTTATACACGAGGCAAGTTGGTGGACTTTGCACTAAGTGAAGTTAGTCTGATTCTTTGCTGAATCTGCCTGTTTGTAACTGTATACTAGTACTGAATGCTAAACTACGTTTCTAAGGACAGACAAACACCGTATATACTTATCCTTAATCTTTGTTATTTGTGTTCTGGGTAGTAAAGGACACTTGAGAAAAAAGAAGACTCATTCAGGTCATGTCTGTAGCTGCCCATTCTGAAGGAAACACCCACCTGTGATTTTCTCACCTCTCAACCCACATCAGTCTCACATTCTGATAATGAATCCAAGTTCCCAAGCATATATGCAGAGAGAGGAACCTGCTCTGAAGTTGTTGCTAAAGATGATCTCCCTTAAAGATATGTCAGTCATGTAAAGGAAATCTCAGCTCAGTACTACATGTAGTCAGAAGGTCTTTTATGACAAGATCTGGCAAATCTGAAAACCAATCCCTGGTTTTCATTTCAACTGAGCTGCTTCTCTATCCTTTGTGGCTGTGCTATATAACAAAATCCATATGTATGGTATAAATAGAGAGTAACAAAAACATCTTTGGGGAGGACAAGAGAAACACAATTTTTACTATGGTTCCAGCCATTTACCTTTTGTGTTGTCTTCTTGTGTTTTGTGCTTCTCCCTTCCACAGCAGTGTTACCACCTGCAGAATCATAAACTCATATAATAGTTTGTGTTGGAAGGGAATTTAGAGACAACTGAGTTCCATGGGTAGGTTCCCTTTCCCCTAGATCAGGTTTCTCAAAGTGCTATCCAACCCCATTATGCTGGATGGGACATCCACAACTTCCACAACTCATGCCAGGGCCTCACAACCCTCACAGAAAATAATTCCTTCCCGGTATCTAATGTAATCCTCTGTTCGTTAGCAGCCCTTTCCTCTTGTTCCTCCATGTTTTTGTCCCCAGTCCCTCTCCAGCCCTCCTGAAGCCCCTTTAGGCACTGGCAGGGTCTCTGAGGTCTTCCCAGAGCCTTCTCCAAGTGAGCACCTCCAGCTCTCCCAGCCTGTCTCCAGAGCAGAAGGACTCCAGTCCTCTGAGCAACTTGGTGGCCTCCTCTGGACCCCTCCAGCAGCTCCATATCCTTCACAGAACTGCTGAGAGGAGTCTCAAAAACAGCAGAGAGGGAGAATCACCTTCCTTGATGTGCTGGTCATGCTGGCAAAGATATTTCCCCATCATAGAGACAGTCTTGAGGCTTGTGTTCAAAAGCAGGTATGTTAACAGAGCTTTGAACACTTGCAGACTGCACGAAACCCCTGGAGAGAATTATTAATGACTTAAAGAAGGGTGGTGGAATCTGTTTGAATGGGGAGGAAAGGGTTAAAGCCCACTGCTTCCTTGCTGCATGATGAACACCCCAACCTCATTGTGCAGAGCAGCCACAGCAGCCCAGAGTGCTTCACCAATTAGTTACTGCTCACATTTCCCTTGTTTCATACCTCACAGTTCAATAACATCTGGTCACAGAAGACCACAAGGTGGTTAAGATATTTTATTTGAAGGGGGAAGAATGGGAGGGAGGGAGGGGGAAAAAAAGGAAAAAAGGAAGAGTAGATGTGCTCATAGCATTCTCCTTTTCTGATGTATACCAAAGAAGGAAGCAAGTTATTCTCAACACACAGAAATTGAATAATTACCTCTGTTCCTTAAGGCAGTGTTATCATATTCGATGTATTTTTTCATTAAGCATATCAGACAGAGATCAATGAATGTAGAAGAGTTCTCTCTTCCCCGTAGCACTGAATGCTAATGGTGCTGAACTGCAGTGATACCACACACCTCTCAGAAAGAAACAAATGCTGTGCCCTCCATTAGAAACCTGACTCTTTGCTACAACCAGAAGAAAGCTCCATTTTGAGCCCGGATGAATGGAAAGCTATAAATCCACTGTTAGAGTGAGAAAGGATCTTTTTTTTTTCCTTCTCTTAGCCCCCGGCTAATGCTGTACAGGCAGGAGATGGGAGGATGGCACAGTGTCAGTCTCTTCTCAGGAAGGTTGTTTAAAACACAAATGTTCACATGCACACCGCCTCCCTAGAATTATCACTGCGAGTGTTGAAAAATTAGGGGCTTTTCTTATTTTCACACCTGAGAGTCAGCAGACTCATCAGAGGCAAGCATGATTTTGTGACTGTCTGTTTTTCACTGAGTGTCAGCACCACACATGCTGGTTGTACCTGCCAGTTGATTGTGATGTAAACATCGAGTCATTCCACTAAAGCCTCTTTCTGACACTTTTTCAATGCCTGGAGCAGTCTGGAGCTTCCATAAGCCAACATGGAACAAAAAGCTACAGTTCAAGGCCAAAAGGAAAAAAAAAAAAAGCTTTTATTTGGTATTCATGTCTTCTTTCTCATTTCACCAATAATATCTCAGAATTAACTTTGAGCAAGTAAAATTTAAACAGAAAGAAAATAGATCAAATTTTCTTCATCATGTCTGATCAATAGAATTTATTTTGGACATACAGACTGTACTGTGGATATGGGTTTTGCATTATTCACTCTAGTCAATATAAGAAAAATGGGTATTTTGGCAGTATTGTTTATATGACTTTTGTGTCTACATTTGTTCACATGAAACCCAACAAAGGGAGGCTTAATAACCCAAGTCTCTCTGAAAGAACACAAACTTTTGTGTGTGTATTTTCTTACTGACCAGCTGAAAAATGGCCTTCTGCTGCTAGAAACATCAGGATTCTCAAGATTCATAAACAAAAAATAAACCTTAGGTTTAATGCATCTGTATCATTAAACATGGTGAATTATACTTCTTCTACGAAAAATCAAAAAAACAGAAACAGTGAAAAAACTGTGTTGTTTCAATAGGATTTCTCACAGGGTTTAGTTTAAAAACTAGATTTAGAAGTTAGGGATTCACTGACTTCAATAGAGCAAGTATAATTTCTATAAACACAGTATGTCCTGAAGTTTATTGAACAAATACCGTCAAATTTCATAAAGAGTGAGGGGAAACTATATTGTTTGACTCAAAATATTCCCAAGAGACTCCCACTGAAATACTTCAAAATAATTCAGGGAAAGAAGGAAAGATTGCACAAATCCTGCACAATATATCAGCTGTCTCCCTGCAGTGCTTTGGCACTTTTAACCATTCCTGAAGTAGGAATTAATCTTGGGGTTATTCAGCCATCATGTTTAAATAGCAGAGTTATGTAGTTTACCATTATCTTTCTAGTTAGATTCAGGACAAATGATGCAATTTTCTGGTTTGTCAAATTTAACTTTGCCTTTGCTTTGGCTGAGAGGTCCCTTGTGGAAATACTGTGTAGTTTATTTATGGTTCATTTGTAAAGCAGATAGGTTCTGTTAAGTAGACACGAGTTAAAAGTAAACTGATGTGCAAGCTGGTGAACATATTTTGCTCTACTTAAATTACATTTACCTCTATGGGTAGGACTTCAGTCTGGCCTGCAGACACTCTACATTTTGTGCTCTGGATAAACTAATATATTTGTGGATATTTATCCTAGCTGGACTATATCTATGCATCCAGATTTTCGCTATTGTGACAGACTATGCCTATCCTGCCTTTGTCTTTTCTACCATTGTCAGTATGCTACCACACACAGAGCACCTGGTTCTGCACTAATTAAAACACTCAAGTTGATCCCTACTGTGTTTGCCTTGTATTGGCTTTCCCTGGTCATTCTGATACAGTTGATATCTTAGATAGGAAATAATATTTTTCATGCTAATTGAAGGCAACTTGATGTGGCCAGGAATATAAAAACCAAGGAGATCAAAAGCCCCCCACCCCCAAAAAGCATGCTGAACACTGAAAAGAAGTTAAGAATTTTAGCAATATTAAAGGCACTTTATTAAATGGAAAGATTTGGGCTTCTGCAGCAATGGGCAATATGTATGTGAATTAGGCATCTGGAGAGATTATTAAAAAAGAAACTCATTTAGAGGGAATTAAAAACCTATAGAAAGTGGGCTAGTCATAAGGAAAGGATGTAGCCTGTAACTCATGCTGAGGAAGGGGTACATTAATGCATTAATTTTAAGAGCCTCAATCTCGCTTTTATTTATATTTAAGCTTTTAATCCTCAAATAATTAGTCATTACTAATATTTAATGACTGGTTTACTAATTAGGTATCCCTAGATGGAAGTAAAGGCAGTTAAACCCTAACAAACTGATCATTAACTACAGTAATGATCAAGTTCTTTGGGATTACTACTATTATAAACTATAATTAACAGTTTATAACAACTATATTTTATTTTGTATTTTGTTTTCTCTAAAGAAAACATCCTGGAGTGCTGCTGTGAGGCTGTGCTAAAACTCTTACTGTTAGAAATGTAGTGAAAGTACCCATTTCCTCCAGTTACAGAGGGAAATATTTAAATATTTTCCTAAAATACCTCCTACAGTTTGTGGTTTGTCGTCAGATATTGGCTGAAGAATGCACCAGTGATGCATTCTAGTAACCCTTCCCCTTCCCCTTCTAGGGGAAGAGGGAAAAAAAAAAGCAAATAAAGCAACTCAGAAGATGTGGAGTGAAAGCCTAACTCAGACTGTAAATTTGCAGTTAACCTTTCTAATGGGTCAAGTCCCAAATTCTGTTCATTTTTGTCCCATTTCCTACCACAAAGAGCTTTCCATGCAGTTTGCAAGAGAATTAAAGGGAGAATTAAACTTGTGTCTCACTGCGAAACAATCAGACCTCGGAAATGGAGCTGACTTGATTCTTTTTCAGTACTTGCAGTGAACTTTTCTTTTATAGGGATAGGATAACAGTAAGGATAATTAGCTCAATTACCAGCTAGCTAACTCATTTTCAGGTTTGAACCAAGATGGGTGCCTTTTCTCTTAGAGAATTTTCCTAAGAATTTCTCCTAACGGTATTCATTATCAGAAACATATGGCTAAATATTGCATTCTGGGCAGAAAATCAAAGTAGGCATAACCTAAATTTGAGTAGCTGACTGTCCCTATTTCATTTTCTACATTGACTTGGTCTCCATTGATTATAAAGATAGCTTGGATACCTAACTCATATACAGACTGCTCTTTGTAGGTAGATGTCTACTTAAAGATGAATATAGTTGAGGAATAAATCTCTTAATGGGTGAGTGATCTGCAGACTTTCCAGGAAGGACTTGATGATCAATAACAGCTCACCATTTTTTACTCACTCACTTATTCATATTCACAGCTCAGCATCACAGGTACATTTGTTAGTCTCTCTCCCAGTTGTTGCTTGAATCAGTATATTCATATGTAAATACCTCATGTTGTTGTAATTATAATTCCTTAAATTCATCTATAATGCTTTGACTCAAGCATCTGGGCTCTAATGGTGTGTTAACTCCTTAACATATTTATTTTCAGATTTTCTCCAGCAAAAAGTAATTGCTGACAGAATGACAGACTTCTTGCGCCTCTCTCCTCATTTCCTGTCCCAGGTACTCTTCCCAGGCTTTGTAACAGAAACTAGGCCTGAAGGCAAAATCTGATTTTCTTTTTTCCTTAATTTGGTTCCTTATTTTATTGTTTATTCAAGAGAAATTGCATCTGCTTTTCAGTTCTGAGGGGCAACCCGCTTTAGTCAGCACAGACTCAATTCCTCTGTGTTATCTGAGAATGGATTAAGCAGTCTAGTCCTGCTCTGTGACTCACTTTTCCTATTCCTCTTCCACCTCTCACATTTTCGTGAGTGCTTCTGCTGCCATGTAAAGGTTAACTTTAGGAGCTGTACAGATTTTTTTTGAAGGTCCCTTGGCACTTCAGTTGTCCATTTTGACCACAGCTGTCTAGTTTACCCAGGACTTATCTCTCTGCCAACTCAGAGGTCTAACCTTAACCTAAGTCAAACTATAATTCACTTGCTTTTTCTCAGACATTCCTGTCTAAGTGTAGTGGACTCTGGACTATGACAAATGTGCTCAGGCAGTGCAGGAAACACTGAGCCACAAATTGTCTTGTCACAGAAATATAAAACCACCAGTTTTGCTCATTAGCAAGAATCCTGAACAGAAAGAGAGAATACAGAGCAGAGTGGGGACTGTCTATTGTTTGCATTATAATTGCATTTATTGTAATAATTTTACTTTGTTTATTAGGTCATTTAGATGATGAACTACCTTTAAGGGGGAGAGGCTAAAAATCAGAGTAGGGGCTGGCTGATGCGGACTTTTTGTGGTGAGTGGAGTAAAGAGGGAACAGAAACAAGGATGGGAGTATAATTCAAGGCAGAATCCTAAAATGGGATAATTTTAAGGATGTACTCTAGGAGCTTGCACTACCAATGCAATCTTAATTTTGGGAGGAGAACTGAATGGGTATCTCTCCAGGAATCAGTCCTGAAAAAGGTATCAAACATTATTCGTAAGAGACCTGCAGATAAGTGGGTTCCTCTGATATAAAAGAAGCTGCTGGAATTCTCACATTTAATCCTCATTACATGAGGGATGAGTAACATAACCTAGCCTAGCTTGGTACATTTTCCTAAAGTAATGATACATGAAAGAAGAGAGAAAGGTACAAAGTTAAAACCTAGCTAAGAAATTGTCCAGGTTTTCATAGAAGGTGTTAAAAGCAGGAGGGAATATCTATGACCAGAGCCCTAATTTTGCAGAAAACAAGAACAAGATAAAATGAGGGAGTGTGGCAACAAGTGGTGCAGCAACCAGAAAAACATGATTCAAGGAGACAGTGTAGTAGTAGTCATGCCCTACAGCATAACTGTGGATTTCAGGTTGCAGTCCCATCCATATTTAAAAAACACAAAAATGACACAGCAGTCCACTGGGAGAATTAACTGATCCATTAAAGGGAGTTACAACCAAAATCACTTGGTTAATTTGGGAAAATTAACTAATTAAGCTAAAGCAAAGAAGAGGAAAAACACAGCTCGGGGTTTAGGCTGGGATTTATCTCTGGCCTCAGATCATGAGTTTGTGTCATTCTGATTAGCAGCTGATGGGATAATGCTTGTAGCAGTTCCAAAAGCAGCCTGGAGGAGGAACCAGGAGTGTACTTCAAAGGAGTCAACCCTGTCAGAAGGTCAGGATGGTCCAACTACAGGTTTAACCTGAAACATCAGGATCAGAGCCATAAGCTCTGAGTTCCCCTCTGGATTTGATAAATGAATCATCTTGCTCAGCAGAAGCTGATGCAGTTGGTTCAAGCAGGGTGACACATTGCTGTCCCATACATCAGGAAATCCCAGACTAGCTGGGGAGCAGCAGTGGGGTTGGAAGCAGCTCAGGCCAACTCTGCTGTCTTCCCCCTTTAGCCACCATGTTGAGCTGTCACTTCTGAGGACAACACAATGGTGGGAAGCTAATTTTTAGCAGATGAGAATCTGCCTAAGTACCCAAACACAAAATGCAAATACTGCTGCATTTAATTTACTACGTGTAGACCAATAGCCCACCTGTCAGAATGGAACCACCCATTTTTTGGAGCAGGTTTCTGATTCCATAGGAACCTGTTTAGAGGGCAGGAGATCAGAAAATGTGTGAGAGAACAATATTTTCCTCAAAATCATAAGGCAGCCCAAGAATCTACTGAACCATGAGAGCTTCTTTATCTAAATTTACTCAAAATTGTAGGTACCACACAGTGGTCATAGCTTAGCTGTACACAGTTACCTCAGCTGAAAAAAACTTTCATATTGGAAATGTAATGTGCAGTGGTATCAGGCAGGGAAAGCAGCTCTAAATTCCATCATTGTGAGGCAGTTTGTCAAAGTTCCCCAGGGAATCCTTGTGCTTCCCATCATGTTTTGTAACAGGGAATGCCAGCTTTGTAACTCTCAGTTCACAACTGGCACATAAAGGATGTGTACTTTTAAATGCAGCTTGTATATGTGAAATGCAATAGTCTAAGTGATACAAATTGGCTGTCTCTGAGGTTTTATTAAAGAGAACTTGATGCTTGATGATAGCCTTCCATTTACATAATTAAGACAGATGTTGCCATTGCAAAAAGCTCTCCAGCACAGTGTTATTTTTGTTGTTTTATCATTATATCAGCTGGTTGGTTATATGGTGGTTGGGAAGTTTAGAGCTGAGAGTCTGGAGCTATTTTTTTAATCCTAGTAACCGGTCATAACCAGGTGTGCTGTGGTTACTTTTTATTTTACTTATTTTAAAACATGTCCTAGATCCTGCTGTGCTATATAAAGTTCATGAACAGGAAGATAGTTTGAAATAAGCAAGAAAATAATACATTTACAAGTTAAAAGTCCTACTTTTAAACCAGCAATTTAAGGAGGGAAAAAACCAAAAAGCAAACTCAAGCTAAAAATTCAGGTACTATCCAAAATAGAGAATCTTTTATCCTGAAAGAATTGGTTCCTTTTCAGTCCAAGCCAAATTAGACTAAAAATCATCAGCAGCACCAAGTCTGTTTATCAGCTTTACTAGGAAAGTCTCACTTCTCTGCTGGTTTATACTGGCATGAAAATAATCTGACCCCCTGGTATCTAAGGGTCATACACTCGGTGATCACTATTTCATTTTTAGCAGACATTTATTAAATCTAAACCCACATCACATTCAGCAGTGAGAATTAAACAAGTTTCTTGCAAATAGCCTTGCTTTTGCTGATGGAAATGGTCTTTTGGTAGCTAATGGGCTGCTAGTAAAGGATGTATTTTTCTGTTCAGAGTGTGTGGTTGCAAATAATGTAGGTTGGACCTTTTTACCAGAAATTATTAACAAAAGACTTTGGTTTGCTGTGCAGCAGCAAATGTTCATGTCTAGGGTCTCTGTGCCCAGGACTGATCATTAGATTCTCAGTTCAAAATTCAAGTCACATAGCAGCTGAAAGTCACTCTGAAATGCACAAGCAAAAACCTCTAGCTTTGCTTCCCCTATTTTTTTGGATTTCTGTTCCCACACCATCCCAGAATGAAGAACTGCAGGGATGGAACTACCAGTGAAACTCATCCAACACAGAGGACTGAAATATTTGGAGTGTGAGATCTTAAGGATCACCTCATTCCAACCCTCCTGCCATGGCCAGGGACACCTTCCACTACCCCAGGTTGCTCCAAGCCCCATCCAACCTGGCTTTGGACAGTTCCAGGGATGGGGCAGCAGAGGTGGAATTTCTTCTTAGTATCTAATCTAAACTTACTCTCGGTTTGAAGACATTCCCTCTTGTCCTGTCATTCCAGGGAAGTTCCTCTCCATCTTTTCTATTATGCTTGCATAATAAGAGAGACAATTGGCCTCCCCATTATGTTTGCAAAAACACTGAAGCCTCACCTTAATTTTTTTTACCATTAGTTAGTTAGTTAGTTAGTTTGTTTGTTTGTTTTACTTCTAGGTGCATTATTTTTTGCTTCCATACTACATCATATGGAATAGTTCTATCTTGTATCCCATTATTTAGAAAACAAGCAATTTCACCCTTAAAGCCTTTAGTAAATGAGTTTTACAGAAGATGAAAAAGTGGATTGGGTGAAATCTAATAAATCCTTTGGATGATGTGAACATTTCCCTGATTTCTTTATCTTTATTAACTATTAGAGGCATGTTCACAACAACCTTTTGATCTATCACTTAAGTCTAAATTACATTCTCTATGGCTTTCTCCATTTACAAAGTCTGCAAATCAAAGCAATTCTCATACTTTCCAGTGTCTGAAGTCACTTAGATTTGGCCTTATAAATCCTTATGAGGGTCGTTTTTTGGTAAAATATCTTGTATATTTTAGGCTATCATCAAACTTTGAAATCATATAAAAATCAACGGATGCACCGGAAATTATAATCTTAGCTAAGAAAGTTCCATGAAAATTTACAGCATTAAATTCTGGGCACCTATTTTATGTGCTTGTGTTAGTTGTCTAGTAGCCACAGGCTTCCCAGATAAATGATAGGTAGTAAAAGTCTAATTTAAAGTCTTTGAGTTGTACTGTGAGTTCTTCCTCTTTATTGAGTATATACAAAGGCTATGGAGACCAGCCTCCAAACAAAAACATCTATTAAAAAAAGGATAATTTTCAAAGCTAAGAAGAGCTAGTAGGCTTGGTTTTTTCCTCCAACCAACATGAATTCCAGTTACAAGTCCCTTTTCAGAGAACTTTTAACACTTTGGGAATATGCTGGTAGGTAGATATCATATTCCTATTTATCCATCTCCAGGACAGGTGCCACCAAGTGGGTGTCCCTGATGAGGAACTGGGAGCTGGTCCCTGGAATGGACCTGGAAGGTAATCTGAAAAAAAAAGCAAAGTAAAGCTGGAAAAGAAAGATAAAAAGAAAAAGGAAACCTCATTTATTGTCTCCTTATCCAAAGTGGTTATGCAAATATGTTTGGCATTTTGTTTGATTTTGCAACCTTGAACCTTTTACCTAGGCAATTAAAAGGAAAAAAAAAATAAAGATTACCAAGATATAATAAAAAACTGATGCAACTTAAACCCCTTCCTCAGCTACTCAGGAATCTCTCAGAAGAGGTTTCTTAGGTTTCTCTTTTTTTCCTCCTGCAGGGCTTGGGTTTTTTTCCTCTGTTTGTTTTTGTGGTTTTATTTTGTTGGTGGTGTTGTTGCTGTTGTTGATTTTGTTGTTGGTTTTTTGTTTGTTTTTTGGTTGTTTTAATTTCTCATCTGTAAATAAACATGAAATTGCTTCAAAGATTCTATAGCAAAAATTTACAAGTTGGGCTTATGGAGCTTTATCTGGTTTTCAGAGACAAATTGTAAGCAATATATCAGCAAGTATGGAAACACAAAAAATTTAAGAAAGTGCCAAGCCTGTTTAACAATCATTATGCGTTTAGTATTATGGAAGAAATCAAGCAAGCAAGGGACACAGAGAGAAATCAATATTGTTCACCACTGAATAACCACAAATCATTTAATAAAAAAAATTGTATTCCATTTTATAAAATGGTGGCATTTGAAGCCATTAGCTGCTCAAGACTTTTGTTTAGCTGGAAATTGTCTGGCTTCTGGAAGAAAAGTCAGTTTAAGCAGTATATTGTAGATAAGGCAGTAGAAAATCTTAATGCTTGTATCTTAAGTGTAACAAGGACTGGAGAAGGGAATCACGGATGCAAACCAAACATGTGGATAAGGACTTGCTAAAAGCTCTATGGAAACCATCAATGAGTCTGGAAGAATCTCTGCAGGTCTACAGCCTGCACCCCTAAGAAGCAGGGTAAGTTTTGGCAGACACCTGAATAAGATACTATTTTCCTAATTCAGATGCTCAGCCTTTTGGTAGGCAGATCTCCAAGTGGAGGTCTGTAGAAGATATTTTCTGCTTCCTTTCACTGATCAGGGAAACACAACACTGATTTACAAACTATTTTACTAAGTGCCCAAAAATGAAGTACAGCTTAGATACTCAAATTAATTAAAATGACTGAGTATGCAAACAAATAAATATATGTATAAATATGTGAATGTGTAAAAGTAATTAGAGATTCTGAATGAGAAAATGAAAATCTCCTTGTTTCAGGCAAGAGACGTAACTTTCTCCACGCTAAAAGCTCTCCAGTGACAGCAGTTGATCAAATGAATGCAAAAATGTGTCTACAAGTTCTTGAAGCAACTGTCCTTGAGGGCTGCTGTCCAGGAAGGCTGGTCCTGGTGCCTTAGTGACACAGTGCCTGCTTTTACCACTGAATCCAGGCAGATGAATGTTTCCTCTGCAGAAGCACCAAGTAGGACATCTCTCAGACATTTGTGCACAAAAGTCAGTCACGAACTTGGGCAAAAATAGTCTTTTAAATGGCAGTGTACACAGCTTCAGACTGGAACTTGTTCATATCTGAATGGCTCAGAGAGTAATTAAAATATTCCATCAAAATTAGGGCTGGCTGGGGAGATCTGGCTATCGATACACCTCCTGATATGCCTTCCCCTGAGGAGATAATTAATGACAGTAGCTGGACTAAGATTTCAGACCCCTGCAAGTCTAATCATGGCCCAGTTATCAACAAGCTAGTTTTGTAAAAAGTCATCTGCAAACAAGTAATTTGATAGAAACATTGACACAAAATTGGATATCCAGCTAGATGTCTGATGGCTCTGGAGAGTAAGTTCTATGAGAAGCAGCTGAGGGAGCTGGGAAGGGGCTCAGCCTGGAGGAAAGGAGGCTCAAGGGGGACCTCGTGGCTCTGCACAACTCCCTGACAGGAGGGGACAGCTGTTGGGTCGGGCTCTGCTCCCAGGGAACAGGGACAGGAGAAGGAGAAATGGTCTCCAGCTGTGCCAGGGGAGGCTCAAGCTGAACATCAGGAGGAATTTCTTCATGGAAAGGGTGCCTAAGCATTGGAAAGGACTGCTCAGGAAGGTGCTGTAGCCATCAATCTTGGAGGTCATGGCTCGAAGTCATCACTCCTGGAGGTGTCCAAGGAACTACGGGAGATGACACTCAGTGCTCTGCTCTGATTGACAAGGTGGGGATTGATCAAGCTTGGACTCAATTATCTAAGAGGTCTTTTTTAACTTAATGATTCTGTGATTCTGTGACTGGGGAGCAGGGGAAAGATTCCATGAAGAACAATGGATATTTGGAAAAGAAAGAAGCATATTGGAAAATAAATAGCTGTAGCTGGGGCAGGACATCTTTGCAAGAGATGCAATCAATGCAGCAGTCAAGCTACAGCATTCAAAAAAATCACAAAAGCTTCCTCTATTATCATAAACCTAAAGACCTCTTGAGGTGGTTTTTAGGGGGTTTTTTTGGGGGTTTTTTTTGGGTTTTTTTTGTTTTGTTTTGGTTTGTTTTTGTTTTTGTTTTTTGTTTGTTTTTTGTTTTGTTTTGGTTTTTTGTGGTTTTTTTTGTGGTTGGTTTGTTTGTTTGTTTGTTTTTCTTTTCTTTTCCACTTTATTTTTTGTTTTGTTTTGTTTAGGAACAGGGAATCCCAGCAGCAGTGATCCTGGACCAGCCAGTGACCACTTCATATTAAAATCATGACCTAAATTTCTGTGATGTCATTACACCCTTCAAGCATCTCAAAGCCCAGTCATTTAAGAAAACCTGAAATAATTTCATTGCATTGAATTACATTCTTTTAACTTCCTTTAATTTACTAAAGTACTCTGAAATCCAGTTATGACAGCAATCATAGCGAGTCAATATTACCTACCCTCTGCAAGGGACACACTGCACAAGTCTGTTACATAAAAATAATTCAGTACACTGTTGAGGACCAGAAATTCCATGGTGGAAAATACAAATTTAACTTAGGGAAAATAAATCCCAATACCCCAGAGAGTCTACAGTGAGCTGATATGAATCAATATAAATTGAAGTTTTTGCTAGATAATCCCAGCCAATCTCCCTGCCTTTGAGCACTTTCAGTCTGACATAAAAAGATACAGATCTGTGGGAAAGTAAAGCAACACTACGCAGCTCAAGCTTCCAAATAGATTTCATTGTTGCCAAGAGAATATAATGTGTGGTACATTCCAGTTACAGGGGTGGAAAAATAACAATTCTCCTTTAATGCCAGTGGCTTAGAAGTCTGCCCGGATAAAATTAACTTTGCAATTAGTGTTATGATTCGGCACTTTAATAAATTTCCATTTATACAAACCACTGGAAGAAAAGAGATGGCTAATTATAATTGATGAGGTGGAGCATCTTAGCAGCCTGCTTTCTTAAGGAAAATGCTTGGAACGTGGCTGTAAGAGAGCTGTGGTTTTTCCAGTAATTGCTGTAATCAGCTCTGCAAAAGTAGGTGATCTGTGAGTAAGCCAACTCCTACTCTAACAGCGGGAGATTGCATCTGACCTTAATATTCATGCCATGTGACGATGATTGCACACATTCTTGCCTCAAAGAAGTAAGAGTACAATCAAAGGTTTTAAAATTACATCATGTGGAGCATCTCTACCACTCTCTCCCTGCACAGCAGGGTGTGCAGGCAGCAGCTGTGCTCATCCCTGACTTGCTACTGAGCCTGGGGTTTGCTGAAAGTCCTGCTTTGGAGATTCCAACATCAACTCGGTCCCAGAAGTGGGTCAGAGGGCTTTGAAACCAGCAAAATTATGTGAATGGGTTGCTTAAGGATATGCTGGTGTCTGGGCAGAAGCACAGCCCTGTGTTCTCTGCAGCCCCCACCAACTGCTGGTCTGGCACTTAGCAGATAACATCTGCTTCTGAAAACTAAACCTGTTCCAAATCTTTCCCAAAAAAGTGGATTAGTGGAATGAAGCTTAAACAAACATGATAGATTTTCTTGTCCATGAACATGCTTGAGAAGTTTATCTACTCCCATGTCCTTGTGAGACAGCTTGTTTTACTCAGCTAACAAAGTCACGAGTAAAGCATAGAAATGGCAATGAATAATTTAAAAAAAAAAAAAAAGGAATAATGACTTTTAGATGTACTAATACTATATGAAGTTCAGAATGATCTCCCATAACTTATGGCAGCAGCTAATTAGTCCAACATCATGTAGTAGTTTAGGTCTTGTATGCACGGAAGGAGTCCAGAAAAAAGTTACTTATTTTTTGTTCTGCCTTCCTAAAATCCTTAAAGGCAGTGAAAGCGCATTCTCACATTTGAGATTCTGGAGATCCCATCTACAGCTGTTCCTGGTTAGTTTAGTCCACGACATGCCTTAACACCAGATGGACCAAAAGCTGGAACTTTTGCCTTTCCTACAAAGATATTGAGGTACATTCATCACTTTCTAAAGAAGACACATATATTCAAATGAGCAGCACTCTCATGTTCATTGTCTTCACAAAGATTTCTTCTAGGTTAGGATGTCAATATTTTTAAAATTTTCACTTTCAGGTTTATCCAGGCATTTAAGTGGATGAGAAAACTGGGAAATCAGCCATGTGGAAGGTCCCATTTTTCCACTCTGGCTGGATCTACCTTCATTTAATAAACATCAGATACTGGATAGACATTCAAAATGAAATCACTGTTCAGCAAAAAACATGTTTGGGCAAAAATGACAACAAAATGTTGAAACTTTTCTGTTTGCTATTGGAGTTTTTGAACAATTACTAGAAGCTTTTGCTTCTATTCTACTGTTCTTATTATTTTTAGCCTTTTCTTTTTTTGTTTTTGTTTCATTTTTTCTGCTTTATTTGGGCTTTTCCTTTTCCTTTTGCTTGCTTTCTTTGTTCTGCTTTCTCATTGAGTCATACAGGACTGGACAAAATGCTAGAAAATGAACCTAAGGGAGCAATCCCACACTGGGAATTGTGCCAGATGATCTATCTAGTGTTTTCCATCTGTTCCATCCCTTGCAGTGCACTTTTCACTGGACTGTCAATATGAACTGGAGGAGTGATGTGGATGTGAGTGTATTTGTAAAAATGTTCCTGTAATTCATCACAGGTTTTTTGTTTCCCACAGTGATTTTTCTGTTTCATTCTTTGATGAAGTCATGTTAATGGAAGGCATTTCAATGTAGGGACATCAATGAGAGGGGAAAGGTGGCATCTGGGGCACACTGCCAGACCCCTCTACACATCCTCAGAGCTGAAGCAGAGCTGTCATCCATCACCATAAAGGCCCGAGTATGAAGAAGTCTCTCTTGCTAGCCCTGCACCAGAATGGTGGCTTCACCAACTTTTCTTTGCAGCCAGAGATGTTGTTGAGAAAACCTCCTTCAGGTTGCCATTTAGTTCATTCAAGTTGAAAATAGGTAAACTATTAAGAATTTTCTTTAAGGCAATATCCCAAAATGTTCTTATCTCTGGATCCTGCTTTCACTGGGCTAATTTAAAGTACTCTGTGCTGAAAGAGCTCCAAATTAAACCCTCTCTGCTGATGCCTCAATTTAATGTGGATTTACTATAGAGTACCAATAAAATGAGAAAAAAAATGGTCCAAGTTTTCACTGCCTGTTAAAAACACAGACTATTATTAGGTGAAGCTACAGGAAAAGAAAAGATGTCAAAGATTCCAGACAATCCTCTAAATTCCAGAGACTTCACTAAAGGCTCACAGGTTGGGAACACTCTCTGTGTTCATGTCTTTAGCATTCTTCATACTCTGCAACTCTCTCTGAACCAAGAAAAGCAGCTGCTAAAGGGGCTTTGGGAGTTATTTTTCCCCCACCCTGTATTTTCCTCTCCCTTCTTCACATTACTTAAGAACGACTGCCTAGGAAGCTGCTTTGAATAGAGACAGAGAAGGTTATAAGCTAGTTATCAAATTAACATTAGATATCTTTATATCACATTGAAATCCACAAGAGGAAGATATTTCTGGCTACTGCTTGTGTTGAGCTTGTCATTTTAATTTCTCAGCATGAAGAACCAAGTGATCACATCGCTGAGCAGCAGCCTCCCATCCAAACTGTCTGCACGACCACTGCTGAGGTTCAGCTGTACTGGCAAAGACACCCTGCTCTCTGCTTCATCATGATTTTAGGTAGCCCAGCCATGCTTTGACAAAACAGAGCCATATCAACCTGCACGGAGAACAAGTGTTCCTTTGTGTACCATGCCATGGTGCTTCAGCAGCAGCAAGGAAAAAAAACAAACATTCCTTCCATGCCCCCAGGATACAGCGAGTTTTCAGGGCTGCCGTCTTTTAATTCTGGTCTATTACATGCTCCCTAAATCTCAAACTGAAGTTTGCCCAGTAGAAATGTTCAGAACATATTTATCATGATCTCAGCTTGATGTATCCCTGATTTATATGTTTGTGTTCAGGCTTCTCTCAAATCTGTCTCTGTGAGGCTCCATCTATCATAGAACAGCTCTGCTCTGGGTTCCTCAGTAAGTTAACACTGTTAGCATTTTCCATCTGAGACTAAAATGAATCCTTCTTTCACTCTCACTTGTATTTTCATTTATTTATTTATTTATTTTAATCTGAAAGGGAGCTGATAGCTACCTTATGTAAGTATCCATCTCAATTACTTGGCTTGACCTTCTTATCTGAAATTCTTATCTATTTGTGCTAGTCAGCACTTAGAGAATTCCTTCTCACTTTCCACCCAACGACTGTCCTCTCAATTTTATGTGTTTTTTTATAATTATTTTTATTCCATATAGACTTGTATCTTGGCTTTGCTTTGCCTTGCAGAACTTTCTGGGGGTTTGCTCCCAGGAGTAATTTCTCATGCTCGTGCATCCCTCCTGTTTCTCCCTAGGAAAAAGTGTGTGCAGCAGCGTGCTCAGCTTTCCCAGGGTTTGCCTGAGTTGATTTAAATGCACAGGCTACTTCTTTTTACTCCTAGATTGAAAGAGCAGAAGTTTGAGATCTCTGAGTCCACCTATCATCTTTACATACACATCATATAACACCACTGTGCAATAACAGCTTTCCAAGACACTACAGATCTTTCAGTCCAGTGCCAGTCATCCCTGGTCACTCAGAATACATCATGTTTTACACGATTAAAATACACAATCTCAGGTGAGGTGTTTTATTCTCATGTGTATAATGATATACTGTTTGTTTAGGTATCTCTTCATCGTGTTCCACTGTGCAGCATGGGTTTGGTCCATGGTATCCATCAATCTTGCCCAGTGCTGTGAGTGTCCCTGTGATAGGCAGACTCTTGCCTGAACTAAAGCTGGATATCTGCACTACAGGAGCTTATGCTGAAGATCCACAAGTTTATAGTAATGAATTTTAATACCCTGATTACAGTGTGTGGCAATTACATGCTCAGCTCCTTACCCTCATCCTTCCTAGACATTCAGGATGAGATTGAAACCAGAGGGAAAAAGAAAAAGAAAAAAAAAAAAAAAAGAAAGAAAAAAAAAAGAAAAAAAAAAAGAGTGTAATCCTTCAAAACCCCTACACAGCCCAGAAATCAGGTTTTTGAAGCAAAACTTTGCCATAAGAAAATGAGATCATGAAAGCTTGCACATGTCTGAAAGCAATCAAGTCAGAAGGCAACGCACACAACTTCCAAGTCCAGCCACACTCTCCTTCCATCTGTTGATAGTTATCCCTTAGGCAGGTCTATGATGCTCAGCAAACTGACAAAGAAATGGGAGAAGTGAGATAAACTTAATCCAGCAGTCAGATGAGTGGTGCAGAGATTGCAATATTTGACAACTGTTTGTCACAGTCGAAACCTGAAAGCAACCAGACACCTTTTGTTGACTCCCTAGTGACATGCCCTCATGTTCCTGTGTTAGCAGGACATCCCACCCCCCTTAACCTCCCAGTGCAGAAAACCAAGGGGACACACCTCTGTGGCTCGGAGGATGTCCCACTCCTCATGCCAGCTCAGTGACTGACCTGTCTGCTGCGGCTGGTGGCTGATGCCAGCCACAAACACCAGTGTAAGGGGCACATCTGTCTGCAAGAAAGGGGTCTGGCACCACCAGCTTGTTTCACAGAGCCCTCAGAGTGGTGGCCAGATGGCAGACATGGCTCCTGTCCATCCTAGTTTAGATACAGATGATGGCTGGGCTCAAAAATGCCTCAACAGAGACTGTGCTGGGAGTGAAGCTTTCATTCAGGTTCAGAGGTGGTGAGTCCATCTTATGGCAGGGAAGAAATCCATATTTGCAAAGAAATCACTTTCTTTGTAAGTATAAAAGAATAAATTTATGCATGAACTTTATATATATATATATATATGTACATATGCACAAAAGAATATGCATATCTAAATATAAGCATATAGATATATACAAATGTATGCTTGCATGGCATTTCAGGGAATAACTAGGGGCAAAAATTTAATTGAATTTGTATCTATTTCCTCTGTTTCACCTTCTTCAGAATTGACAGTGTTGCAGAATAGCTGGGGAAAACCATATAAAAGGAATTGAAATATTTTTTGCAGATAACATAAACTGCTCCAATTTCTTGATTGTGATTAATGAGGCATAAACATTAGAAAAGCTTTGCTTCAGAGGGATGTCCAAACATTCAAGT
This sequence comes from Motacilla alba alba, assembly GCF_015832195.1. Classification (NCBI taxonomy): domain Eukaryota; kingdom Metazoa; phylum Chordata; class Aves; order Passeriformes; family Motacillidae; genus Motacilla; species Motacilla alba. Next base: position 4,445,009 of record NC_052046.1, on the reverse strand, counting down.
GATTATCCAAAGCTTGCTCAAAAATCTGATCTGGAAGGAAGAGTTTTGTTTTTCTTTCTTTTTGGCATCATTTTGCAATACATGTACATTAATATTCCTCAGCTAATACGGGAATGGATTGGGAGTCACTTTTAGCCCCCAGTTATAAATCCATTTGCAAGGGATTTCCATCCACAATATAGAGACTGTAGAATATTAAAAAAATCACTGAATGGAGAATATTCCCAAAATTAATTCTTCATATATAAATTACAATCTTCTCAGAAATTCCTTCCTATGTGGAAAAAAAAATCACATTTTTAAAGTTCTTATTTTACAAGTACTATTTTGTACAGTTTAGCACCAATGGCACAAATTTGCAAGCAGTTATTTTATTACTTGAAATTAATTAATCTAATAAGATATAGCCTCTGTGTCCAACAGAACACAACCAAAACAGAGAAGGAAGAAAAAATAAACATGGAAAAAAATATTATTATCCCTGTTACAAAACTGAATTTCTGCATATGAGGGATTTCAGAAGCCATAATGAAGACTATAATATTAACGTTCACTGTGGAAAGAAAAAAAAAATATGACGAGACTTGACATGGTTGATCTGGATGTTTTGCTGTGACATTTTCAATTGAAATGATGTTTCGTGTTACTGAAGCAAAGTTTCCTTTTTTCACCACACTGCATCAAATAGAAAGCCTTAAGTTTAATATAAAGCACTATTTTCTAAGGAGAATTTGGACTTCAGTGAGGTCAAAGGGTTAATTAAAAACTTATTTGCTGTTATACCACAAAATGGTGAAGCAAATCCTATGGTTCCCGTTACAGAAAAGGATGAAAAAAAAAAAAAAGAAAAGGACAGCTTAAAAACTTAAAACACAGGAAAAGTTGTTTATTTAACTGTATCTCCTTTATAAAAGTCAAAACCTTTACAGAACAACTCCTGTCACTTAGCTAACTTCTATATTGTTACATCATATTTCCTCAAAGATAAATGAAAAATCTAAAGAAAACATTAGGGATGAAATAAAAAGAATCAAAATAAATTTTTAAAAATTGTAAAAAAATGAAAACATGGGTCTGACACTGACACATTTTATGTGTGTGTGTGTGTGTGTGTGTGTGTGTGTCCAGTTATTCCTGGACCATCTCTAGGGAGGAGTACTCCACCCCTTCCCTGGGACTTACAGAACTGAGGCAGAAAATGTGCTCCTGGATGCACTTTTGAGGACAAAAGAAGAAGGAAAAAGAGGTAAATTCAGGGAGGAAAAGGTAGCTCACAATAGTGAGGGTGACAATAGGATTCTTTCTCATGAACAAAAGTGAGGTGAAGTAGGTCGTGGTGGCAGTGCTACTGATTATTCTTTAATCTGGTCTTTTCCTAATGTCTCAGAATAGTAAAACTGCAGCTGTGATTTCTCCAGACTGAGAAAACTGGCATTTTCACACCTGCATTTAATGTCTCAGGTAAAACAGTCTAAGAGCTTCTGGTGAGTGGGGGGAAAGTGCCAGAGCCTTAATTTATGCAGACAGAATCCTTCTCCAGAGTGATTTCCACATGCATTTAGAATAACTTATTTAGAATAATGGGTTTATCAGATAGACACATCCGTACTACCTGTAAATTTGGACAATATGGAGCATAGTTTAAGAACATGGAGAAAATAAATTAGATTAGTCCAGCATTTTTCATGGTACCCTTCCCAGGGTCAGTGTTTATAGCTCTTGTGAAGTATTTCAGACATTTTAGGGATAAGGAGAATTCCTTGATGAGCCTGTGGAAGTCACGTTCCTAAACCCAAAGTCTGGTGTTGAAAAAAACAGGTTTAGTCAGAAAACAGTCATTGTTGAAGATAAATAATTTCCAAAGGAGAAGAGAATATGTGCATTTGTTTTTCTCAGACAAGAAGTGGTTGAGCGCTATGATTCCAGGGACCTTTTTCCACTATGGTATCTAAAAAATAAGTTCACAAATTAATAGATATTAACAAAGCAAAGAAAATTCAATGCATCAGCAGACAGCAAATATTTGAACAATGAAGTGAATGAAATGCCAGATGGAGGATTTATGACACTATAAAAGATCCCCTGTGGGAACAAGCTATCTTTTCTCATCCAGAAAAAGTATGGTCTCTGTTTCTGTCCTCTGATAAAAGCTCAGGCTAACCTCACTGATTGTTTGTATGTGGTTTGTTTTTGGTTTTGTTTTTTGCCTTTTTTTTTTTAGAACATCTGGTTATTCCTATATGAGCAATAAGCAAACTCAGACTCATAATGCTGTTAACATTGATTATTAAACCTTACTGCAAAGTTAAAGTGATCTAGAGTAAATTAATTAACATGCTGTATTTTCTGGCGCACTGTACAGTCTGATACATGATGCAGATTGGCCACAGACTCTCTTGCTGCCTCTGCTGCTTTTTTGCCTTCTGCACTAAGGACAGATTTTTGTTGGTGACATTATCTCTGGCTGAAGAGGCAAGAAGAGGTATTATGGGTTTGTGAGGCGTGTTCTTAGAGGCCACTGCCAAACTTAGGGAAAAGAGAGGGAGAATAAAGCATGTCTAGTAAAATACATAGCAGGACTCAAATGAAATGGGTCCAGCTCTGCTCTACTACGCTTCAGAAGCAAGCAGCAATTGCTTTCTAAGAAACTAAGTAATTGAGTAAAAAAGGGAAAAAACTCCACAAACAAACAAAAAAAAAAAAACCAACACAAAACCCCCAAAAACAATAAAGAAAAAGGATACATTAAAAAGAGAGAAGGTCAAAAACTTAAACTCAGAAGAAAATATTGTGAATACAGGTACAAAGAGTTGCATACAAACCATTACTTTGAGCAAGAAATACACTTTTACTGCCTTTAACACTGGGGAAGGAATAAAAAGGCTTCCAAGTTTTATTTCCCCTTTTTTTTCCTACACATTTCTGTCAGCATTGAACCCAGTCCTGGATCCCTCCTCTAAAAAACCAGTCCATGTCTCTTTGAAGAAAAGGCCACTACCTTTTGAAGAAAAGGCCACTACCTTTTCAGACACCATTTTTAGAGAGCTCTGCCCAGTCTCCAGCTGCTGCTTCAAAAGTCAGAAGACCAGCAGGTGCTGTGTCACATCTGCTGGCCTCTTAAGGGCACCTTGGATGGTCTTGTGTATCTGGAATACATCAGACACTTGCAAGTCCTGAGATCTCTTCCACTGAGTTTAACAAGAGAAAATAACCTGCTTTCCTTGCCCCCCAGAAAAGCAGTGTGCCATAGTTGCACTTCAGTTTTCAAAGTAATTTTCCCTTTGACCTTTGCAGCAGTCTTTTGTGGCCATTTGTGCTGCTTCTTTTTGCCTTAGCTCTCCACTATGAAAGACAAGATATCCTGCTGCCTGGATCCTGTGCATTACATTATAAGTTAATTTTTTTAACCTAAAGATATTAATTGATTGTATTCTTTTCGAAGCAGACCTTGTGAATCTTTATAATGGAAATAACTTTTGCGTTTTGGTTTTTTTTTTTTTCTGCTTTGCTTGTTTGCTTTCCGACTGTTTGCTGAAGGACAACATTTAACCTGGAATTTGATTTTATGAAAAATTGTGTTTTTTAATGCAAAGGCTAAATACTGTCTACCAGATTCTGTCTGATTGCAGAGTTCTGATGGCAAGCAATGTAAATAGTGGTTTCTTATCATTTCTGATTCTGTCATGAGGCAGAAAATTGCAGGGTTTCAGTTGTTTGCTAATGCATTGCCTGTTTCCATAATTCCAGCTGCAATGGCTAAAACAAGTGCATCAAAACTGTCATAGAACTGTTTTGGATAACAAAGCAAAACAGTGACATTTTTGTGTGAAAATGAGGCAGCTGTACTGGTGCATATGAGCAAAATAGGTAAAACAGAGCCCAGCCTCAGCCTTAATCACTCGCTAGAGTTACCAAAGTGACAATTATTTGCAATGGGAAGCAGAACTGCATAGCGAACAAAGTTTGTCACATTTCAGTGAAAATCAAAGCAAAAGCCAATCTCTGAACACATTGTGGAAGTGCACGAAGCCTTATTTAAGTACTGTAGGAAAATACAGGCATGCCTGGATGTGTCATGGGTTTATAATAAAGCACAGCCATTGGATTTTTGTATTTCATGGGTAATAGTTTTATCTTTCTGAGAAGAGATTTTGTTAGTTTACTGTACCCTCGTCCTAGCTCATTTTGTGTACAGAAGCCCTTGGAACGTTTTGCCATGCCGTGCTCTGCCACGCCACGCTGACCAGCCTTTGCTCTCTGAGCTGCCCAAAGCCATACATCTCTCTCCATTTTTTATTACAGAAGTCCTTGCTGGATAAAAGTGCTGTCTAACCTAGTCTATGCAACATTTGATTTTTTAAAAAATCTCAGCGTAAAATCTGGCTGTCAGGTTTTATAAATCACAAGGGGAATATTTAAGAAGCTTAATCAGTAAGCCTTGAATAAAAGAACAATCACTCTTGATCCTAAGGTGAATTTGAATTTTTTTTAAAAATTTTCCTTTCTTTTTTCCTATTTTGGATAATAATGATGTTCTTCTCTGGTGAATTATTTCAAGATTAATGCAGAGGGTTTATTCAGCCACTCTTTAGCATTATTGATTGTGTCATCATATGAGGCATTGCTGGTTGACCATTATGTCTTGTTTGCAGTTTATAAAGGTGCTGAACAGGATGTGAAACTCAATAATGCATCAGCAGCAAATGCAAATTTTCTATATTTACTGAAGAGGGGGGAGGGAACCCACCACAAGCAAGCAAACAAACAAAAAAAGGAGAATATTAAGCCAGGCTTGACGGGTTTATGGGTTTTGTCAGCAGCCTCGATCATTTTGCTTTTCCAAATCTACCAAACTGACAGAAACCTCCACAGTTACGTGGGCCTTTTCCAGGTCCCTGATGCCCCAGCATTGCCAGCTGCTGCTGTTGAGTCCGTGACAGGCTCTGACTTCTATGTGAAAGCCAAAGGGCCAACTTACGGCTCCAAACCTCCCTTTTCCAGGTCACAGCTCCTTTCAGGAATGTAAATCCTCAGCTGGCATATGGTAGTTGATATTCCTGACAAGATCACTGCTGATGGGAAGATGAGAATAAAAGACTACCTTTTTAAAAAAAAAACCAAAACAAAACAAAAACAACATTTTGCAAGAACAGACTTTTAAAGTGGTTCAGTCTTCTGGTTAACTTGGCAGATAGCAGAAGTTCTCATCTGTTTCATCTCCTTTTCCTAGAAGTTTCAGTCCCTACATTCATGAAATTGCTGTTCTTATACATATCACAGTATTGCCTCTTTTTAAGAGAAATTCTAACTGCATTGCTTTCTGATTTTTAGTTCTAAATCCCTGTAATTCATTACATTATTTTCTTCCATAATTATGAGAATTTAAATAGATTATCAATCCCTATGAAGCAAGTTTTCAGAGCCTAGACCTGTGGAATACTTTGAATTCCTTAATGAGCAGTAAGATATGTATTAGTATCCATAAGGAAGAAATTCAGATCCAAGTTTCAAGAAGGTGTTTATAAATTGAGAAAACTCATGGACCATTCTCATAGAATTATAACATTCTGTTCATATTTGATAATTTATATAATTATATATATTTATATCATTTACATCATTTTTATCAGAATTGGTTAGGTTGGAAAACACCTCTGAGATCAAGTCCATCATGTCAACTAGATCATGGCACTGGGTGCCAAATCGAGTCTTTCCTTAACTCCAGGGAAAGTGGCTCCACCACCTCCCTGAGCAGCCTGTTCCAATGCCCAATCACCCATTCTGTGAAGAAATTCCTCCTTCATGTTCTACCTAAACCTTCCCTGGCACAGGTTAAGATTATGTTCTCTTGTCCTCTCCCTTGTTCCCTGGGATCAGAACCTGACCCCCACCTGGCTGCCCCCTCCTGTCAGGGAGTTGAGCAGAGCCACAAGGTCCCCCCGAGCCTCCTTTCCTCCAGGTTCAGAACCCCCAGCTCCCTCAGCTTTTCCTTGTAAGACTTGTGCTTTAGACCCTTCCCCAGCCCTGTTCCCCTTCTCTGGACATGCTCCAACCCCTCAGTGTCCTTACTGAATTAAGATACCCAGAACTGGACACAGCCCTCACAGCGTGGCCTCATCAGTGCTGACTACAAGGGAAGAATCATTGCCCTTGGTCTCTGGCTGGGACATCCCAGGGGCCATTGGCCTCTTTCCCCCCTGGGCACCCTGGGCTCCTGTCCAGCCCCTGGCACCATCACCCCCAGGGCCTTTTCCAAAGGGCTCTTTCCAGCCCCTCTGCCCAGCCTGGAGCTGCAGGGCTTGGTGAGACCAAAACAGGACCTGGCACTTCTCCTTGGTGCCCCTCACACCATTGGCCTCAGCCCCTGGATCCAGCCTGTCCAGACCCTTCCTGCCCTCCAGCAGATCCACATGCCCACCCAGCTTGGTGTCCTCCATGAATTTACCGTGGGTAGACTCGATCCCCTCATCCAGATCCCCAGTAAAGATTTTAAACAGTGTTGGCCCCAGCACTGATCCCTGGGCACACCACGGTGGCCTTCTCCCAGCTGGATGTGGCACTGTCCCCACCACCCTCTGGGCCAGGCCATCAGCCAGCTCCTGGCCCAGAGAGGAGGAACCTGGCCAGGCCCTGAGCTGCAGCTTTCCCAGGAGATGCCGTGGGACACGGAGTCAAAGGCTTTGCTGGAGTGCAGCCACAGCCACAGCCACAGCCTGTCCCTCACCCAGCAGGCAGGTCACCTGCACATCAGAGACCAGGCTGCTCAGGCAGGACCTGCCTTTCCCAAACCCATTCATAGAATGATGCTTGACAATTCTGGCTAGTTTTCTTACAGGGAAGCTCTGACTGATCCCAGATTTTGGAAGCATTTAGGGTCAAGCACAAAGGGACCCTAGCTTCCAGATATGCATTTGCTTTCCTGATGCTAATCCCATACAAAATAAGCTCTCACCCTACAATATACAGGTAAATATACAAATATACCATCATTTTCCTGTTTGACCTGTTAATTTTCCTCATTTTCCTACAGATTGCTACCAGTAGTCAATGTTACAATTACTGTTACTGCTGTTAGCTGTATATTGAAAAAGAGGATTTGTATTTAGATTGGTTTTCGATCACACAGTCGTACAACACTGTTAAAAAAAGCTTTGACTAAAGATCCTGAATCTGAAATAAATTTCAGTAGAATCTCAGTGGGAATCCACTCATGGACTGGAAAATAAAGTTCAAAAATTTCAGCTGGGCAAGTTATATGGAAGTTGGAATAGTTGAGTAGAAACAAACACATGAAGATCTCTTTGTGAAATCAATTACATTGATTAGGTCTGTCCTTTGCAGATATTTTTGGGCTAACATCAGATGTAAAAACACAGCCAAAATGAGTAACATAGCCACATAAGTAAACTAACTTTTCAGGCATTCACACAGCTTTTCAGGTTAATGAAGTTTATTTGGGTTTTCTTATTCTCAGGTAGTTGTAGATGGGACAAAACACTTACAGAAAGCTCATTACAGTTTATACATTGCACTATGCAGCCTAAGATTGAGGAATCCTTCTGACATTACATTAAAAATTCCATCTCAGTTTTTCAAAGATTAACTTCCTGGGGAGTTTTCTGTATTTCTCATCTTGTGACAAACAGCTGAGACTGTGCATGGTTTACTGTGCATGGTTTACTGTACATGGTTTACTGTGCATGGTTGCTCAGATATTATTGAAAATTAATTATGAGCAGGGAAAAATATTAATTTTAATTAAAAAATTTAAAATAAATATTTTTTATTAAAATTTTTCAAGTTATAGGTTTAAATTTCAGTTGATGATGCTGGCTGAATTTGAGTATAACATGGTTTTTTTGTGATTTGTATTATAAAAATGGGCAATTTTCCAGGTGGTAAAAGAAAGGGGATGAAGTTCAACTGATGTCACTGATGCCATCAAATGATCCATTCCAGCAGCACTGGAAGGGAAACAGCTGAATTAAGAAGTTAGGGTGAAGGATGGAGATGGAGGGAGAAGCACTCAGGTGTAATGGGTGAAACCAGACAAGGTCTTTCACCAGTTTCATAAGGCAGGAAATGTATTAGGATATTGATCATGTCAAAGTGTTTTCTTCCCAGAGCTGAAGTTTTACCAAGTACTGAAAGGAAGAAAAAAGGCAGCACTGTAATTACTATACTGCTTTTTATAAGTTTTTAGACTTCATCAATAGTTTTGATTCTACTCCAAGTTTTCGAAGAAAAAAGAAACCACTCTTGAGTAGTTTCAGAGAAGACCTTATGCCTAAGGGAAGAAAGGTGTTTCAAATTATGACACTGGAAGACATTACTAAATAACAGTAAAAAAACCCCTCTTTTATACTGTCAACTTTTTTTTTTCCCATAGAAATTCTCGAACTCTAAACTAAAAGTAGCCTTGGGAGAAATAGTGTGAAGGTTTTCTCAGTTTATACTTTTTTAGAGTAGATATCTACCTAGATTCCTTTACACATAGCTGCAAGGTTTGTGCAGAGGAAGATGAAAGAATTATTTCATTTTAGTTACATTGTGGTCCTGTACTAAGCAATTTAAAAGAGAAAATAACATTGTTAAAGATAGGTGAATAAAGCAAGAAAATATGAACTATCTGCAGCCCTTCCATTCCTTCCTATTCTCCTGCTGAAATGAAAAGCAAGAGAATATGAAAAACAGCAAGGTTTTTGGTTTTATTGTTATTATTTCCCAAGGGCAAAAACCTGCAAGTAGAAAATCTGTTTGTGAGGAAAAGAAATAAAAAAATAGGTGGGTAATATTTATTATGAAAGTAGTAAAATCGTAGCATCAGCTTTTTCCAACCTTGAGTATCTATAATGAGGCAATTAAGCTACCAGGTAAATCTATCAGTAGGACACAAAGGCATTAACAAGTGCATACCCTGGGTACATCCTTATCTCTGTGCAAAGAAAATTTGGCATGCAGGCTGGAAGGAAACAGAACCAGGGTGCCAAAAGCCCTTCCAGCAGCACTGATGGGTGCCAGGGCTGTGGGGAATGCCATGGCACACTGCCCACAGGAACAGCAAACATCATTTGGGAATTGCGAGGGACAGGATGGTGAACACAAAGGATGCTCTAGGTATTTCTCACATTAACATATTTGGTATGTTTTTATGCAGCACAAACCATCACCTTGGGCTCTGTTTCTACAGTAGAAATGATGAATTTGATTCAGGAGCCACTTCATGAAATTCTTCAGCCAGTTTTATGCCTCAGGTCAAACTATAACAATTACGGTCTCAAAATTATGAGTTTATAGCCTCAATTATGATATTACAGCCTCATTATGTTCTCAAAATTATCCAAGCTTCTTAAGAGTCAGCACAAAGGTTAGGAAGGCTTGAAAATAAATGGTAGTTGCAAAGAAAAAAACTGTTCTGTTAAGACAGGTGATGTTTTCTCTCTTTGGGTGGGGAGGAAAATTTGGTTGCTGGAAAGTACTCTTGGAAACCTGCACCAAGTATCCTTATTCATTGAATTGAGCTCTTCTGCTTTGAAAAAGCTTTCAATAATGGAAAGGGGTGAACAACTGGCCTGTGGAAGACTTGCATCTGTAAGAGCCACTATTTAAATGGAGTGATGCTTTGCTCAGAAAACAGCATTTATAATTGAAAATATTTCTTTCTGTATATTTTCTGTGTATATATATACATGGATAAATAAAACAAAATTTTTCTTTATTTCATTTAATTTCCCCGAGCTCCTTCACTTGTTATCTATGCAAGTAAAAAAAAAAAGTTGATCTCATATCCCTCTTTCTTCTTGTGCCAGCTTGCAAGAAAATAAAAGTTATGGAGACACTATGGAGATAATGGTGGTAGTAGAGCAGTCTTTTCTGCTTTACAGAAAAACCATGACGATGATGGCCCGCAAAACACCCTTGATAAAACAAAAATGCTCATGATACTTTCTCTAGTACACTAAGCCCTCTTTCTTCCAAAAAAAATATCCAATGTTCAAAACCTCCCAAAGTATGAATGAGGAGAAAGAGATCATGAGAAGACACAGACACTAATCTGAATTCTCTCATGGCTTCTTTTCATTGCCATACTGTCAGAGCTATTAAAAAACCACAGTATATTGTACTAAATAATACATTAAAATGTTTAGCTATTTTCAAAAATTGGCAGTGGTTTCAAGCATCAGAGCTCATTTGTAGAAGGGGGATCTGACTTTCAAAAGGTGAGTGCTCAGTAATATTGAAACAAATGCCATTGAAGGTGTTGCAAAGCTAGAAGAACAGAATTAGGAGGGTTTTCCAAAATCACTAGTGCTTTTGATGAACATCAGCCTTGACCCCTTCCCAGAGACTCTTGAAGCATGCCAGCCTTTCACACCTTGACTTAGATGCTGCTGTCTGGAGCAAGGATCCTTAGTGACCCCGTTACTGTCTGCAAGGATCCCATCAAAAGATCAATGCCATACAAACAAATAAGGAAATAAACACACACACCTTCACCCCCTCCTATTATCTCTCTATCAAGAATAGAGATTGAGTCTCAAGATAGCTTAGTAAGTGTTACACTAAGTTTTAGATCGCTTCCCTGGCTGACATGACAGTCAATAAAATATCAAAAAATATTGTAGCTTCTGCAGTTTGTCTGGCATTGCTTTTGGCCTGATAAACTTGAGGTGTTTTTATTCATTACCCTGTCAGTCAGTCCTTGAAAGCTGAGAGATTTCTAACTTCTGCCTTGAAATGTGTCATGATGGATAGAAGATGATTGTAGGCATTCAAATGGGAAACATGGAGGTGGAATCCTCCTCTTCACCAGTGACCCAAACCAAAGAAAAATGGGCTGGCACAGAAACAGGACTTTTGGCACTAAGCCTGGTAAGGCTTCTAATCCTCTCCAAAGAGCCACGGCATGGTTTGAGCTGAGAGGTCAAAGGTATTGCAGTTTGTTCAACCATTTAGCAGAATTCTGGTTTTATCACATGAATATCCCCCTGAAAACTGACTTTCTGTAAGATAATTGATACAAATGAGGCAACTGGAAGTCACAGAGGACACATATCTTTGTGTTTAAACAAACCAGGAAATTCTGCTGCTCTGACACTCCCACTTGGAATTGTTGGGACAGTCTGGGGTACCTTATTAGCCTGACACAACTGTCATTTTCCTAGATTATTTCAGGGCACAGTGCAGGATGATCACACACAAGGGATGATGCACAATAGGGAATTGGAATGCAGTTACTCTCTTTCAGAGAGTGACGAAGTTGAATACTATGGATATTGACATTTCGGAGTGGAATGGCCTGGGAATACTGGTGGATGTATCTAACCATTTATTAATATGACTGTGGCCTTAGCTACCGACTGATCCAGTCTTAGCTGGTAGTATCAAATGAGAAGTGCTGTAATTTTACTAAGGTTAGAAAAGTATAATTCCTGTAGGCAGGAAATACGATTAAGAGAAAAATCTGTGTTGTTTCATTACATCTTGCTCCTGTATAGACATTTGGACCCATTCTTTTGATTGATTACCCAGGAGATCACCCCTCCAGGACCACAGATGAGGACTGATGCTTATTTAAAGTTCCTTCACCCAGTTGTGAAGAGGTGTATTTTCTTTAGGATTCTGCCTATACTCTTTGGATGCCCCCAAAACAAACAATGTTGTCATCATCTTTACGTAGGTTCCATAATTGTGATTCATTATTTAAATAAGAATATCCCCAGAGCTTTCAGAAAATTGTCCAGAAGAGGACACAGTTTACGTAAATGCACTATAAATAGCAAAAATCAAAAGCAGTTGGCAAAAAATTCTCACAGTAAAATCATTATGCCTTCTTAAAAACAAATAGACACTAGAAATATCCAAAGAGATATCAAACGCAGTATGTCTTTTTTTGACCCTAATGATCTCTCTTAATTCATATTCACTACAGTCATAGATTAGGGCCCTTACAAATCTTTTATTTGCAAAACCCAAAAGATTTACTCATTTCATGCCACACACTCAGAATTTACTAGTTTTTATCATCTAAGTAGACTTTTCTTTGTCTTACTGGGTTTTTTAGGATGAATAGAACTTCTTTATTTTAGATACTTATAAGGACCAATCCCTCAAAGTATCAAACTGCTGGACACTTGTCCTAAATTATATATGTACCTAAACATTATTTTAATCATTTCATACAGCTTATTACCTGTCCTCTTTTCCTTACCATCTTATGATCTCATATGACTTCTAGGACAAAGCCACATTTAACATCTCTTACATTAATTTTTAAGGAACTGAAATTTTAACTCAGCTATTTCTGTTAGAAGGACTTGTATAGCATAGTTTTCACAGTAGGACAAATACAGCAGCAGTACATGATAAATATGGTTTAGCACATTGCTTCAACATTTATGTGTTGATGTTGCTGAATATATACATAATATACACAGAGGTTCAAAGATATATGCCACACTGCCATGAAATGAATCAGAGCACTAAATGACAGAGAAAATATAGAAAGTCATATTGTAGCTTATGGTTCATGTAATCAGGGTCATCCAGGCTCTCAAAATTGAAGATTAAGCTTTTAAAACTACCATAAATGAGTCAGAAACCTTCAATTAGGCGCACTAACTTCTTCAATAACATTCAAATGAAAAGTAAGTCTCATTTAATAGTGAAATAGGGGGAAGACTGTGACTGGTGTAATATAGTATAATCGTGAAATATAGGAAAGATAATGACTAGTGCAGCCATTAGCTGAGTGCATTGAATAGCTGAGAGAGAAAGCAGTGGCAATAAGAACAGCATCTCACCTTCCTGCAGGGCTTTCCATCACAGGATCTCAAAGAATCTCACATAATAATAGCAGTGATTCGCACCTCTTCTGGGAGGGAGGCTGCCATCACAGCAGCACCTGATTATCCTGCTCTGCATTTAGAGCTCTCAAAGTCTGGGACACTGAACTACCCACTCCCTGAATATTCCTAACATTCCCTCTTGGCCGCTGTCCCCTTTGTTCTTATCGGGATGTATTTCATTGCTTTTCCCCAGGCTTTTTTTTTAAGGAAAAGAACTAAAACTGTCCCTTCCCTCAGCACCAGTCGGAGCATGAGCTGAAACAACGAAATTCAGCTATCATAAACTAGGGGTGGAGAAAAAAGGAGAATCACTAAGGAAAAATAAAATGGCTTTGACTTGACCATGCAACTCTGAGCACCCAAAAAATGGACTATGCTACTGTGGTAGAGTTTTTTCCAAATCTCCATTGTAAAATTCTGATTTATGAGTCGAATTTTAAGACAATATGGGGAATGATACATAGCATTAAAAAATGTAATTCAAAACTCCAAAGTAACCCCAAACTCAGGGTCTTCTGTGAAAATACAACCCCAGAGTAAGCTGCTCAATGCAAAATTGCATTAAAATTGTATACTGCAACACTTCAATCCTAATTGGTATGGATAGTATCTAGCTCAAAAAGAGGAATTTAAATGATATCTCATCCTGAAGGAACCTGGAGCTGGCTGACATCCCCTCAATGGACTGCACATTTCCTCCAGCACTAAAATGCATGCTGACATGTACTTTCAGAAGCAAATGACCTGAGCTGGGAGCTACTCAAAAGCAGTGATCATTCATATGCATATTCCTTTAATTTCGACATGTTCAAAGTGATAAAATACACGCACTGTGAAGCAAAGTTAGAGCCACCAGGTTTTAAGATATACTGTCTGGACACTAATCTAGTTTTTGGCCTGGAGTGACAGATGCTATCATGATTGGGATCAAAAACCAAACCCTAAATGCCTACAGTAGATATTTGCACAACTATCTAATTCCAAAGAGAAAATATATTGGTGCATATTTAGAGTCTTAGTATATTTTCCTCCTTGAGACTGTGCAGTTGGATTTCACATAGGCTGATTACAGGACAAAACACTTCCCCCTTTATGAGTTTCATATTTTTATTTTTCTGGTGTTTTTGCATCCATATGTATACTCTGTAGACACGTAGAAACTTACCCATGCTAGCACATCTTTGAAGATATAAATATGGCAAAGAGTGTTAACTTTTTGCTGACAATGTATACCGCTTGACAATACCCAATCAATTAATGCTCGGTGCCTTTTGGCAAATGAGATGCAATTTTTATCCTAAATCAATGATGAATTAATTGACAAGATGGCAAACAAAGGTTGCATCTAATACATCACCGAACCTCTGTCTGTAGAGGGCCTGCAGTTTGGACAAAGCCGCTGGTGCTGCAGTTCTCCAGCCCCAAGTTCTGACCAGGGTGTGGGCAAACCTGTCTTGAAGTCCAGCTCATGGTGTGGTTTAAGTGTGAAAGGTAACGAGTGCCAGGAGGAGGCCACATGGATTTTGGGTGAAAACAATGTTGGAATCCAGTCTGAATGCCTTGATGAGTGCCTACATTTGAAACACATACATAAACTTATCAGAATCCTTTAATATTGTATTATGTTTCTGCACCAGGGAGCTCATGTGAAATTATTGTGAATCTTACTTTTTTTTTTTCCATCTGCTTGCAAAAGAGAAGTCTTTCATATGTTTCACTCAATTCCCAACCAATAAATAAGTTTTCCATGAAGAATTTTTTTTTCCAATTTGGTTACAGGCCAAGAGAGTCATTAGCACAAGTTCTTCTCATAGGGAAAGTTGGTACAAATGTTCTGATATCCAGAACAGAAATAAGATGCTGAAATAATCAATGTCTAGTATTGAATGCAAACTCTTTAAATTAGCTACAAAAAAATCAGTTATGTTAGGATGGGAGGGGAAGGGTTTTTCCTCTTATGGAAACCATGCAGACATCTTAATAAATCCCCCTGCCTTTCCTATCCATTCTAAATTGGGGTTTTTTTTGTTGAAGATTTTTTTTTGTTTTGTTTTGGGTGGGGAATTACTTGATGTGTTTTTTGTTTGTTTTGGTTTGTTTGTTTGTTTGTTTTTTAAACCAAGCATCCTTGGGCAATTAAACTAACCTACATCCCAGTTTTCTCTTTTTTTTCTGTGATGAAGAAAAGAGACTTTGTCTTTTCCCAGAACTAAGATTTTGGTCTTTGTTAGTTCATCCTCTCTCCTAGGGGAAAATTGTGAGAAGAATCTATGTAATATTTACATAAGCTGCAAGGCTATATAAAGTCAAATCAACACCTATAACATATTTTAGGATCCTTAAAAAGCCAAGCCTTTTTAAAGCCAGAAATACTTAGTTGCACTTGAATAATGACAAGGAGAGTCTGACAGGAGCAGCAAGTTACTGAGTAAATGGAGGGGCCAAATTCCCTGTCAGCATTTAAAACAACTTGAAGAATCAGTTGAAGTTAAGGAAAATTCTCCAAATCATCTTGCCTACTTCTGTAGTCTTGTTACCTCCTGCTTCTAGAACAAAAGAGCTGTCTCTTGTTTGTTTTTTTTTTTCCTCTCATGCTGAATTAGTGCGCAATATAGATCATCAATATACAGATTTTTTTTTAAAATATCCATTTACTGAAGACCTTTAAAACTGTGAAATGAAGAAAATTCAATAGATGATTCAATCTCCTCTGAAAAAGTTTTCCTCAATTTTAGACCAAGGTTGAAATGGAGGTTTTCCTTCTGTTTTCAAAACTGCCTTATTAAGTGACTTCTGTTAGTCCTTTCTACTGTGTTTCCTCAATTTTCCTATTTATAACATAAAACCAATTTGGAATGAGGTAGAAGGAGTTCTGTAAAGACTTTTTAGTGTTTCTGTTGATCTAGACTTGGAAGCGAGATCTACCACCCTTCATCTGCTGTTTTTTTTCCCTCTACTGAGCTCCTACAAAGTGTTTGCCATGCCCTGAAAATGGAATATTAATTTCAGTGGAAAGCAAATCACAAAACCATGCCTTTGAGAGGTGATCCCTTCTCTCAGGATGAGAAAGAATTTCCAGACCTGTGTGCAATGATGAGGAAGAGACACACAAAGACTCAAAAAATCTCTTTCTCATCAGGGTTTATAGAAAGATCTCCATGCTGTTTGCTCTCTCCTCTCTCACACATAGTCGGAGAACACTGATTATTCCCAGCTCACTGTTAGAGCCCTCAGCAGCAGCCCAACCAAAGCATTTTGCCAAAGGCAGTTGAAAATGACTCACCACTCCTAATTCTTCTAAATTTAGCAGATTACATTCCCCCATTCTCAGCTCAACTGTCTGCTTCTGTGACATGTACTCATGCCATGTCTTCTGAGGCACTTCAGAAGCAGTCCTGAGGCTGAGGCTAAGGTTTCTCAAGCTTTGTATTCCATCATCCTCTCTCCACTTCCTGGACGCTCTCTGGGGTATATTTAAATAACTAGTCTTCCACTGGCAGTGCCAGTTTGGTTTGGGAATCACAACCTGGTCAACAAGCTTGTGGGACAAATGTATTAGCTCTCAGTGCCTTAGAGTAGTTTTATACAAGTCTGGCGGGCAGCAGCTGAAGGAGCTGGGGGGGTCTCAGCCTGGAGAAAAGGAAGCTCAGAGGGAACCTTCTGGCTCTGCACAGCTTCCTGACAAGAGGGAGCAACCAGGGGGCAGGGGTTAGGCTCTGCTTCCAGGGAACAGGGACAGGATGAGGAAAATGGCCTCAAGTTGCACCAGGGGATGTTTAGATTGGATATTAGGGAAAACATTTTCACTGAGAGGGTTGTCAACCATTTTGAAGAGGCTATCCAGAGAAGTGGTGGAAATGCCATCCCTGGAAGTGCTCAAAAAATCATGTGGATGTAGTACTTCAGGAATTGGTTTAGTGATGGACATGGCTGTGATATGTTAATGGTTGGACTCAATGATCTTAGAAGTCTTTTCCAACCTAAATGGTTCTATAATTCTGTGAGTCCTTACAGAAAATGCTAGCATCACCATGGAGAAAAAAAAGTGTCAGGAGGTGGGAACCTGGCAGCACTGTGTGAAAAAGCTGCAAGAAAATGGGGTATGGTGTTACTAACATTGCTCTGTTAAAAATGCAAAAAGCAAAGTTCACAGAAATAAAATAGTTTGACATTGTGATCATGCTAAAGCAATACTGCGAAGAAATAGGTGGATTGGGAAAGTTCTATACAAACTGGAATGTCTTGAAAAACTCAAAGCTCTGCGCAGGAACAACCTCACTTCAGAGAACTAAAGGACAGACATCTAAAGTTTATCTTAAAATCCTGACATAGATGATATGACTATAATGCAGGTATCCCAGAGAGTGATCATTCTCACCTGTCCTAAGCTCCTGTTTAGATAAACCATTATCTGAAGGTGCTTATAAGTGTTAACTGAGCCTGGGTGACCAGGATAGAGTCTGATTTCCAATATGAACTTTTAGTTAAGCAGTACAAAATAAATGTTACTATAAGAGTTCATTATTTCAGTTAGTTATATTAGTTATATTAAGGCATCTCCTCACTTCCCTTCCCCCCCCTCCCATCACATATGAATATCTGCTGCAGACAGCTATAAAACATGACACAGGATCTGCAGAAACCCTGCTCTCCCCTGAAGCATCAGCTGGAGGCCAGGCAGGATGACAGTCATCATCCCAAATGGCACCAGACATCCTTGTGGGGCAGTGGAACTGAGCTTCAAGTGTCACTGTGCTTGACAGATTCTGCATTATGGTTATTGTGTTTTCCAACACCAAGCATTGTAGTTTGCTGCTGGAAAAAATGGCAAGCTTTTGCAGATATTTTAAAACGTGAATTTCCAAACTTGCAAGATGGCAGAAGTTAGGCCAGACTTTGAAGGTTTACTTTTCTACTTAGATGAAGAGTCACTGCCCTGAGCAATTTGACAGAAAGAGGAAGGCAGACAAGTTGGACAAGTCTTCAGAGGTTAATGCTGTGCTCAGTTAAATTTATGTATGGAGCTTTGGTAGTTGTTTTAGTGGACTGGATAGCCCTCTTAAGGCCAGAAACTCATAGAGCTGGTGACGTGGCATCTAAATAAAGCAGATAGAATTTCCTCTTTCAGTTCTCAGGGGCAAAAGATACTCAGCTTAGTGTCAATTCGGTATTAACCTCCCAGAGAAGAATAGAGATGACTTCAGAGGTTATATTCCTGGATCAGCTACAGTTTCAGTTTCTGATTTAGCTTCTCTCTTCTTGCAATTTCCTGTGATGTGCATGTAGATAAAAATACTTAACTATTTCCCAGGTCTGTTTTGAAGCTAAATTACTAGATATTTGTTAAGAGTTTTGAGGCATTTATGATCATAAACTGAAAATTACATTCTCCTACCTTGCTGCTATTAAGCCTTATTATTTTCTTATAGCTCTACAGCATGTTTTCTTTTCAGAATATTGAACAGTATTCTAATAAAAGCAATATAAATTAAAGACAGACTAGTGCTGTGCTTCTTCAGTAACGTTTATAAAGAAACTGTAATTCATGCTGGTTGAGGAAAAAAAAAATCTTGTCATTCTTGTTCAAAGATAAAAGCTGCCTTTAAATCAAGGTCCTGTGTTTATGTGAGAGTCAGGTATTTCTGCAACAGAAGAAGGTTGCTGAGAGAAACTCTGGGCGACCCATCCCTGGACATATTAAAGCCATGTTTGCTGGAGCTCTAATCAACCTGGTTTAGTGGAAGGTCTCCCTGCCCATGGCAGGGGGGAGGAAATTCATGATCTTTAAAGCCCCTTCATACCTAAATCATTCTATGATCTGCTTTTGACCCTCAAAAAGAGATTTGCTTTCACATTCTTTTTCTCTTTCACTCCTTCCTTTCTGTCTTGTCCCTCTCCACCCTTACCTTCTTCTCCTCTCTCTCCCCCATACAGCCATGAGAATTCACTGTCTGGTGAAACAAATCCACATATCAACTTAAAAATAAACTTGCAAGTCCACACATGATCTTCCTGTACATCTCACCAAGGAACCTATAGGGTGGCAAGAAAATACAGAATTTCTATTTTAGGACTTAATAGGCCAGGATAAATGATGGGTTTGACACACAGCTGACTGTAATTATGTTGGTGTGTTACACAAAAGCACTTTGTCTTTTGCCATCAGCAGGGATCTAGAAGAAGAGAAACCAACAGGTAAAAGAACAACATACAAAATGGTTGGGTTTTACAGGGTAAAAAAGCTCTTCATTCTTGGCTACTCAATTTACTACACAGAAAACATACTGGAGAACTTCAGAACTTCCTCCCCCCAAAAAAAACAAATCCTGGTGTATTTCTATGGTTGAGTCCAGGAACCCTTCCTCATTTAATAATACTGTTGATTCAACTACAGAGCTGATTTTCCTTATCATGGTACTGACATTTTTGAGCTGTGGGGTTGGAACATGTACAGAAAAGAGATTGTATCTCCTAAGAGTTACATTTAGATGCATTAAAAAACTGCAACAACACAAACCAATAATTCATTGTTGAACCACATGGCAAGTCCTTGCCATACTGGAAGTATCAAGGAGATCTGCAGCTTCATGAAGGTGAGTGCAGCTTTTTTGAGTGAGGGTGTGTGTCTTGGCATGCCCTGGACTTTTGCCTCTAAGGCTGTTGTCTAGAGGAATAAATTGAACGTGTCAAAGAATGTTTCCAGGCAATTCACTTGTCTCTACTCTAAATTTTTAGGACAGTCTCTAACACGTTTTTAATCTGTGCCAACAGGCATTTTCCCAAACTATTTTTGGGCACAGAAGAACACTGGAGACACGTCCAGCAGGCAGTCTGACTGCCATCACCTGGCTGACCCTGGGAGAAATTATTGATGTAGATGCAGGTCCTCCCACGTCAATCAGAATCATAACCAGGGTCTGATCAGGGATGAATGCAATTATTCATACAGATGCAGCTTCATTGTTCAATTTGGAGATGGCTTTTTTGCCTAATCCATGCTCCTGGGAATAATTTTTTATTCAAGAAAAGAAATCTGAGTCAGAAGGGGACTAATGAGTATCTCTGCCTTTCCTTTGTAAAGAATTGGGATGCTGTCCTTGACCAGTGTAGATTAATGTAACAATGTGATTAGGGTAAGTTGCACTAGATGAAACACCAGTATTTCAAGAGCTTCTAAATATTAAGGGTGACACATGGGTCAGGCTCCAAAAGGAACAGAAGACTCATCCAAACACAGGCATTCCTTCTGCATGGTTGCTAACAATCCCTGGTGTGTTGGTGGCTGGCAGCAAGAAGTGGTCAGCTGTAAGAGACACTGGACTTTAGAGAGATGGTGACGTTTCTGAAGAGACCCTGTTTGCCAAAATATTGCCAGTCTGACCAAAGCAAGACTGCCTGCTCTTGTGTGGTGTATGGGCTGAACCTGAACATGCTCAGAACCAACATGTTGTCTATGCCAGCCTGTCCCATCCTCTTTCCTTTTTTAAACATAAGTCAATGGCTTCTTTCAGTCCAGTTTCTGCAGTCTAGTGATCACCGATTCTTCAGCTTGGTCACCTGCATTTCCACACTGCTTCTGTCTACGGCAGTGGAGTGATGAAGAACAGCTTCATTTCTCAAGTGTGAAAAGCTCAAGCACTTGGGTAAAAGCAGGATGCCTCCTCCATCACGCAGCTGTAATAAAACATAACTGCATTCCTTTATCTCTCCCAAGAGGTTGTTATAAGTAGCAGTCATGATAGCCTATAAGTATGTCTAGATAAAAAAATCTCAAAACATCCCCAAACAAACAAACAAAACCCAAATAAACAAACAAACAAAAAGTAAAACCAACAATGTCCCCTCCCCCAGGAAAAAAAAACAAACCCAGACAATGAAAAAACTAATGAAAACCAACAGTAATTCCCTTTCTTCAAGGGCATGAGACAAACTGATGTACACTCAGCCCCTCACTTTCAGAGGGCAATAAACTCAAAGTTGGCAGCTACAAAAAACAAGCTTTCTTTATTTTCCAATTTTAGAGTTCTTGGGCCACAATAAACTGGCAGTTTCAAGTCTTCTGTATGCTCTTTAGTAACAATAAAACATACCTCTAGCCTCCCATAAGGATAACACTGGGAATTCCTAAGCTCTCTAGACAGCATAAAAGATTGTTCTTCCTGTAACAGTTTTGAAGTAATAAAACCTACCTTTATTAATACTGTCTGTGACAATAGAGGACATATATCCCAGGCTGCCTTTTATGCAAATGATGTTCACTGTTCTGCTGCTGCACAGATTTCATCTGACCTGGGGGCTGAAACCAGCAGGGATGGACAGTGGTCGTGGAAACTGGCCAGACCTCTGGGTTTCCTGGCATTGTTCTTATGATGTCAGACAGTGGTACGTTCTAGTCACTCACTGTGAATATAGATCACGAATACTTCCAGTAATTAAAATGTATCAGATACAGAGTATTTTTTGATTTTTATTTCTATGAAATACATTTTATTTTGCTTTGTGATCAGTTTTTCTCAGCCTGTCAGCATGTTTACAGTCCCACTTAGCGTTTAATGTTCACACTTTATTAAGCAAAGAACATCTTGAAAATCCAATTTTCAAGACTGAGGTAAATAAAACAAAAAGAAAATCAAAGAAAGCATATTACTTGGAATCATTTGACCACAAGGTTGTACAAAGAGGGCAGTGGCCCTGTTTAAATTGTGGTGCTTGGGGAAACCAAAGACTTCCACCAAAAAAAACTGTGTGCTTCACTGCAGCAGTTTAGACTTGCACACCGGACACAAGAAACCCTGCTTCAGGATGGCACATGTTGGTAGTTCAAGTTATGTTACCTTCCCATATGAATTATTGTTAACAACAGCAGCAAGAAAACCATATAATGCCACATCCAAAATGGGAGGCTTCTAATGTTATGACCTGAACATTTGCATTTTAATTGCACAGACAAGTGAATCAGATTTAGTATGTAATTGAATATATTGTCTATTAGTAACAGCACAGGTAAAACTTAGTCTTAATTTCATGCTATTATACCAGAGTAAATCTCACAGTCTTTATTTAAATTCTAATTCATTCAATAATTTCCTAAAATAAATGACCTATGAAAGCTTTTTCCTATTTTTTTTCTGTTCATTTTATTTGTGGAGCTTTTTTTAAAAAAAAAAAGAAACCCTGAAATTAATCATCTGAAATTTTATTTACTTTAGTATTGTAACTATATTTTGCATGCCTTCCAGCTATGGTAAATCAGAAGATTAGTGTTGAACTACAGAGGCTGAAGAATAAACCATGGACAAGCAGTATAAAACATCCACAAGTGCTATGTAAAATATCTTTCTACTGACTCTGTTCCTGGAGAACTGGAGAATCTTCTTAGCAATTCCCTTATGTTTTCACTCCCATATCAATATTTACTGTCAGTAGAAAGACACATTTTTCCCTGTTTGAAGTAATGTTTTTACAGTTTGTCATTAATCTTACAAGGAAAACATTCTTATGAAGCAGTTTCTGACATGGCAACATCCCAGTCTTTCAGCAGTAGGACACAACAATTTTCTGCCTTCAAAGGATCAGATTTTTGTAGAGCCAAGGGCAATTGATTTTGGTTTCTGTACTGAGGAAAAAAAAATCATGCAGCAGAGAGTAGCTGTGATGCTACTGGTAATGTGTGATGCCATGTCCATTCAAATACTTAGAACCTGAAAAAACATTAAGTTTGCATAGGACCAACCAATGCATATGCAATACTTGTTTTCTTCTGCTTCTGGCAGAAGAGTTTGGAAAGGAAAGGCTGTACTTATAAAGAAAATTAATTTAGATTTTTTTTTTTTTCTGAAAGAGCAATGTTACTCATGAAATATAAAAATTAAAATTAAGTGTGGGGTTTCATGCCCTGGATTGGGGTGACCCCAAAAGATGGAAAAGTCTCTCCTCCAACCTGTGTCTTCAAAGAAAGACTCAGTAGTCTTCTGTTGTCCGGTCTCAAGGTAGTTTATTGTTGGTTATCTAAAAGATTCTTTTCCTGAGCTGATGTGGCCTGTTCAGCAGGTCAGACAAAGGCACACTGCCCTCCCAGGGGGCTGGTGCCATCTTTTATATCATATATTACGAACTACATGTTTATGCTTTTTCCCCAATGCCTACTATCTATATTGAATGGTGACTTTCTACTCTAAACCAATCTGTGAGTGCCAACATCAACAAAGACATGGAGGCTGGGAAGGAGAAAGAAGGAGGGCAGGGCACACCCAAATCCCTCCATCTTAGAACCCCTGACCCCCATGTACAAAACCTGGACCCCTGCGTACAAGGCTTAAAACCCCCCTGTACAGCACTCAAAAATCCTTCCTTTCACTTCGTGACTACTTCTAATACAATACCTAAACTTGTGTGTGGGGCTTGTAATTCTTCACACAGAGTTGGTAATTTGCTCCACGGGCTAAGATCGAAACCCTACGCGTGTCTTTGGCTGCATGCCAGGGTCTCAGAGCCCCCTGCCAACAGCTCTGGCCATCCAGGGCACCCAGAGGGATGTCCTGGGTTCCCACAATTAAGGAATCCACTCCTCTTTCTATGATTCTTTGTCTAAATGAACTGCCAAAATCATGCCCTAATAATAGGCAGTAAATCTTAATCACATTTTAATATTATGATTTCCAAAGAAGCATTGAAAATGGATAGATGTGACTGTTGTCAAGAAGGCTTTGAGAAAATCAGCCAATATGCATTGCAGAACTTATTTCAGTTTTGCCTTTCACTGTCTTCCTCTGCTGAATGATGTGCAGCTAACACAACAGAAGGAAGGAATGCCACCCTGAGGGACCTGGGCAAACTTGAAATATGGTTTCACAAGAACTTTATGAAGTTCAATAAGACCAATCAAGGTGCTGCAACTGGGCTGAGGCAATCCCAGATATCAAGACTGGGAGAACTCATGGAGAGCCGCCCTGCTGAGAGGACTTGGGGTTGTGAGGAGGGGAGAGCTGGATGGAGCCTGGACCTGAAATTCCCCATGTGCTGGGTTGATCCCCCAGCACAGGGAGGAGGGGGGGGGGATTCTGCCCTGGTCAGGTGAAACCTCACCTGAAACGATGTGTCCACTCCATGGTTCTCAACACAAGAAATAAATGCACCTCTTAGAGCAGGTCCAGAAGAGGCCATGAAGATGCTCCGAGGACTGGAACACCTCTCCTGCGAAGACAGGCTCAGAGAGCTGGGTGGGCTCAGCCTGGAAAATAGAGGGCTTGGGTTGAATTTAGAGCCCCTTCCAGTGGCCGAAGAGGGCTTATAAAAAGGATGGACAGGAGCATTCTATACAGCAAGATGTTCACAGGACAAGGGGCAGTGGTTTTAAACTGGAAAGGGCAGGCTGAGATTTGCTGTAAGAAGAGATCCTTTACTCAGAGGGTGATGAAACAATGGAACAGGTTTCCCAAAAAGGCTGAGGATTCCCCAGCCCTGAAAGTGTTAAAGCCCAGGCAGGATGGTGCGTGGAGCAACGTGATCTTGTGAATGACATCCTTGTCCATGGCAGGGGAGTTGGAACTACATAATCTTTAAAGTCTGTTCCAACCCAAAACAGTCTAGCATTCTCTGATTATATGATTTATAGATGGAGGAATGGCT
This sequence comes from Motacilla alba alba, assembly GCF_015832195.1. Taxonomy (NCBI): domain Eukaryota; kingdom Metazoa; phylum Chordata; class Aves; order Passeriformes; family Motacillidae; genus Motacilla; species Motacilla alba. Next base: position 4,420,533 of record NC_052046.1, on the reverse strand, counting down.
GAAAGGAAGTAATACTGAAATACCTGATAGAGCTTTAGTAAATACCCATTCATGGTCAAATGGGAAGCATTTAAATTCTGTTAATGATCAATGGATTCAATCATAGAACAACAGAATGATTTAGGGTGGAAGGGACCACTGGGGTTCATCTGGCCTTACCCTCTGCTCAAAGCAATTAGGCATGCTATCCATCTATCTATCCACATATACATAAAAATTTATTTTCCTCTCTGTTGTTTCATTATGTGTGCAAACAAGCACACACAAACACAGAGTTTCTAATACGAGACCAAGAAATCAGACTCAGAAATTAAAAAAAAAGAAAAAAAAATTGATATTTAATATCATGGCCTTTACCTTTATTGATTAAATATCCAGATTAGATGGCTTAATTAGATAGTGTAATTGTTCTGTGTGCAAACTGGGAAATATAGCATGGTCTGCAGAGATCATCATTAAATAAGTCTGTTCTAGCCCTCTTAACTAATGTATGGTTTATATAAATGGTTCACAGAGAGAAATTTGTTAATTATTCATGTGGGAGATTTTTGACAATCCCTGTGGCAATGAGGTTCAGAACAACCAATAAAATGCAAAGGCATCTATTCTAAATACATTAATGAAATAATAGTATCATTCACTTGGAAAAAAAAAAACATTAATTCACTACCTTAAATCTTGATATAAGAACTTCGAGATATTTTCAGGAAGAGATTCTGTCATTCTTGCAAGAGCTGTGGTCAGGATGCAACATTTACCAGATGATGCTCCCAGCCCCATGTTACTGAATCACTTTAGCTAGGTTACAGAAAGAGACCCTCCTGGCTTTGAAATCTGTTCAACCATGAATATTCTTCAACAGGGGAGCTCAGCAGCCACTCAGAACACAGAGTTTAATTGCAAATTTTAGATAAAGGCCCTTCCCCGAATATGTCATGCTCTGGTGATCTAATGTAATAGATTCATGTCCAGTAATGAAGTTTTTCCCCATGACAGTGAACTATGAAGTTATTCAACATAATTTTAAAAAACAGACCCCCAGCCTTATAAATTAGGGTGGCAGACTTGTACCGAGCTTTATCCTCTACATGTAATGTTGTCTAAGAATATCAGCAGGGAAATTTTGCTTCCCGCTCTTAAAATTCTTCATTCTAAGAAATTAAAAAATAAAAAACAAAAATCAAAAACCAACAAAACCCTTAGAAATAGCACAAACAACCAAAAAAAAAAAAAACTCCAACAAAAGCAAAATGAAAGGGTCCATATGCTGCTGCCCTTAGTGATAACTGCATAATCATTTATTTTGTTAATACATCCTAATGCATGTCTATGCTTGGATCTGAATTTACATCCTGTCTGTATTCTGTGTGCAGCTCACAGGGGGCAGGGAGAACATCACTGGTGTCCAGTCACCACCACAATGCACTCCCTCTGTCCTCACAGCAGCATTGTGTGATCACAATTCAGCTGGGATTTTTCTGACAGAAGTTTGATACTGCCCAGTGAAAGGGTAATTTGGATTTTAGATTCACAAAGATCATGTTGCCTTACTTCGGAGAGAGTAATTCCAGCCATGGTCATCTGTCAGTATTATATGGAAAAGCACTGGTGGATCAGGGTTAAAATCAGGTGCTTTATCTGCCTATTTCAGTGATTCACTTCAAGTGCCATACAATTTGCACCCAAACTGCATATACCATTGTGCAGAATAAACTGATTCTTTCTAGCTAACCTTACACTTACTCTCTGATTCCTTCTTCCTCAGTAAATTACTGATAAGGTTTTTTGCCTGTCTTTGGAAACAGATGTGATCAAATACAAAAGAGAAGCAGAGGAAAGAAAGTTCAAGATAAGGGAAATGTCTAGATCCAACCCTATGGCAAGTAATTCTCTCAAGGTACATCCACTTCAGGCATTATCTATCTCCATTTAGCAACAGAGAAGTTGTCACTCGGAAGAGTGTTAAAAAAAGTAATGATAATTCAATAGCCAGACCAGGAAGACCCATGGAGGAATTCTCCCTTACCTGGAGAAGCCATTTATTTCAGTAGAAAATCCGGACAGATCTGACATAGCTGTATTTTGTACAAAATATATGCTGGTACAAATAACCATGCAGCACCAAGTAATAGTGCCTTGGAGCGGCAGGAACTCACATGAGATTTCTGCACTGATAGGTGGAAATGCCACAGTGAAGTCATAATTAAAGCAATGGAAAGGAATATATTATAATTATCAAAATTATGCGTGGCCTTCAGAGCCCTGCCGGTGTGTCTGGAACTGTGCATGGTTTTTAACTGACCACACAGCTCATTATCTACACATGCATGAAGAATTTTCATCCTCACTGTGTATAAACTAGTTTTCTTAACTTATGTCCACAAGGACTTTAGATTTCCTCCTTAATTTATTCAGCAAATTTCACATTTTTTAGCAAAGACGTGTTGAATCTCAGGGCCTGGGATTTGACTGATCCCAATTTAGAGGCAATATGTTACCACACTGCAGCAATGTCTGACAGGCTTTTATTATGTACTTTAAAAGGATAAGGGCTACAGCTACAGAAGTCTGTGAAATGCCTAAAGGTCATGTCCAGAGAAGAAATGTAACATAGAGAAAGCCATTCTACTATTGAGAAAATAGTGAAAATCTATTCCAGAATAGAAAAGAGCAGATATGGCCTGATCCAAAGCTCACTTAATAGGATGCGAGTCAGATAATTATGAATTTACATTACCAACATAAGAAGGGCAGCAGAGGGATTCAATTATTATGCTTAATTGGTTAGGGAATACCAAAAAGTGCTGTATTGCATTTTATTGGGGATAGTATTAAATAAACATTAAGAAAAATTTATTCATATGAGAATCAAGAGGGTAAGGAAAAGAGCATATCTGGTGAATTGTAAGACAGTGATTAGTTATTCATGTAGATTCTAGGGGCCATTAGCCTGAGTAACATGTTAGCTTTCCGTTTCAGATGATAACATTTTGCTTAGTGGAAGTGTTAATATTTTTATCAATTAGTTATGACATTTCTTTTAGTCCATCTCTTAATATGAGTAGTTTAAATCGTTCCTGTAATAGTGAATAAAAAGTAAGTAAAGACAAGTGCATGGTGTATAGAAATGTATTAGAAAAATGCTTTATCATCTCTGCAGGAACTGACCATGTTTGGATTACTGAAATTTAGCTTGAATACTGGGTTACTTTTCTGTGTTTCTGTATTCTGAAGAGAAACTGCATTTCAGTTATAAGTGAAATTATTATTATTAGATGGGCGTGTCACTTATGTCACTTGTTCACCATAGGTTTTGAGATAATAAGCTTTCAACTGTGAGTTAGGTAATATTTTGAGTCACTGAAACATTTTAAAACAGTTTGAAAGATTCTGCAAACTATATTTAAGGATTTCAAAGCCAATTTAAAGATGCACATGTAAGGAACCCATTCATCTGTGGGTATCAGTGGTTTCTGATCTCACTGTTTATTCAGCATTTATTCTCACTGTTTATCTCACTGTTTTTAAATAAAACCACACTTCATAGACTGAAATGTGCATGAATTAAATCACAGCCTTGTTTCTGCCCTATGGAACTTGTGCTGATTTGTCTTCTCTCTTCTCGTGTCTGAAGTAAGTAAGGTGCCCAAAGCTTTTGAATGCTGATGCTAGGGCTGAGCTGTCTGGCTTAGGAGTGGTACAGATGCAGAGTGCTCAAACCCACATCCTGCCAACGAGGTGTGTGAGTGGTATCTCCACCTCTAGAGGCAAAACACCTCTGGGTTACAGCTGGACAAAATCTAATATCACAGGGCAACATGGGTCTATCCTCAGTAATAGTTTCACCTGGATTTTATCAAGGAGGGACAAAAATCTATCTGAAAACCAACAGAATTCTTGCTCCAGTGCTTAGGTTTCTGAACCGATTAGTTATTTGAGGCGATGGCTTCTGAAACTTTTAATATTTTTTTACTGTTGTTGTTAAAGTGTTTTAACAGTGATGCTACAGAATACCTTAAAGAGCTACGGTATCTGTTCCCTAAATTCTTCCACATTAAGCAAAGAATGTTTTGAATACAAGAAGAATTTAAATCTTCTATAGTCAGTCTTCCTTATCTGGTGCTTAGATGTGATACAGAAATATCTAAAGGAAGTGTCAAGGAATATCCCTATAGGCTGACCAAAACGAACACAGAAATTTTTTTTGTAGAATTTTTACCTCTTCCACTACTGCATCTCTTAAAAATCCGTAGCACTATTCAATGACGGAGATGTAGTTCAAGCCAAAAATCCACGAGCAAAGCATCAGATGACAATTGTATAAGCCTACACTACAGTAATCACTAGATATCTGAAAAACTCAAAAGGGATACACAAAAAAAAAAGTGCTGTGCCAAAGGCTTTATTCAGTATCTAATAGGAAAACCACTCTAGCCAGTTATTGAATTTTATTACTATAAAAGGGCTTATTCACTGCATTATGCTTTAACTGCTCACAAAATGTGTTTCTGTCAGGTTACTGAGCTGGCCACCATGCTGCTAAATCACTTAATGTGCTCAGTTTTACTCTTGAAGTAAGTGAGGTAAAGTTCCACAGGGCATGAAACAAACACAGCAGCAGCACTTCAGCTTTAATAGTGTCTGACACCCAGCCCAGCTTGCCACCCGTTCTTCACAGCTGGAAAACAGCTGGTCCAGAAGGAGAGGCAGGACGGGATATTCTTAGGCTGAGGCAACAGCAGCTCTCCCAAGAACGTGTCAAAGCGAGCACTGGGATTGCTGCTGGACATGATCTCATTCAATATGACACTGGGCAAGTCTGAAAGATGAAAGCACACAGACTTAGCTGAACTCTTACATAGTTGTTGTTTAATGTTTAGAGAAAATGCAGGATCAGCTCAGTGACACTCTGGCTGTACACATTACCAGCTCCCTAGGAGCCAAGAGTTTACTTCAAGCCCCGACTTGAAGTGCTTGAAGCCAATTAACACAATGTAATCACAGTAGTGGTGGTAGTGCTCTACCTCCAGCAATGTGTGCTGACAGCTTGCTAAAGGGTTACAGGAAGGAAGGAAACCTTGGTTTAAATTCAGGTCAACTTCTTACCATCTAGCACTGTGGACTGTGCTCCAGCTGGGTGCAGCGCTGACATAAGCATTCACCTTCTTTGATGTCCAGATTGCACAGATATTGACAGAGGAGCTGTTCAAAAAAATAAAAAAAAAAAAAAAAGAGAAAATAAATAAACTGTAATTTATTGAGATCTATGCACAGGGTAAAGCTTGAATGGGGACTCAGGCTGTTTAGCTGTCTCTATTTGGTGGAGTCAGTTTCCATCGCAAGGGTCCCTGAAACAACATCTTCCACTGGATGGGGCAAAATTACTCAGCTCTTACACCCACTCCACAGCACTGCATGGCTCCCCCTGGACACTAATGATGCTTAATTATACATAATCTTAAACCAAATACAAAAAGTCTCCCAATTACCTTAGCCATGTACAGAACACTGCCTTATGTGGCCATTCCTGCACCTGCAGAAACTGCTGCTGACTTAAAAACGTCTTATCTAAGTACATTTTGGTCACTTCTGCATCAGAAAAAGATTGCATAGGCTTGTTCCTTCTTCCTTGGAGAATTGTGAGCTATTTCCTGATTCCAGAGTCTGTAATGTAATTTAACAACCATTGCACCGTGCCAATTTGAACACCTACAAAATCCAGTGAAATCGAGACACACAAACAAAATGCAGTGACTTAATCTCTTTACCAGGCTGAACTATTCTTTGCTCCATCTGTCCTTTATCTCATTTTAACTGTTCTGCTGTGTACTTCATTCCTTCTGCTGCCCAAATCTTCCTCCACCTACATGTGAACCTCCAAGAAGACACTTCAAATATAGCTGTTTTATATAAAATTATAATCATGTTCCAGAGAGCTTCACATACTCTTTTAGTGATCTGTTACTTAAAGAAATGCAGTCCCTATAGTCTAGACAGACAATTAACCCTGGTAACCCCAGAATACATGCTTAGTATTCCTCTGCATGAACTAAGAATAACTTAATTAGAAGTTCAGCCTAGGAAGTGGCTGCCTATTGGTAACAATACTAGTTCTTCTCAATGGTAGTTCATAAGAAGTCTTTCCCAAAATAGTTTACAGAGTAAAAAAATATATATATATCCCAGAGGAAAAGGGAAAATAATAGGTTTAAATATAATGAAAAGACATACTGAAATGAGGTTTTTAACAGATGAGAAAGCTGATGTGGACAGAAACGTGTGAAGAATATTTTCATATGACATAGACTGGGAAAAAAGCTTAAGAAAATATTATTTTATTTCTTACTATTAGGGCCCAAACTTAGGAAGTTGTTCAAATGTATCTGCAAAGCTTTGTTTTAATTCCTAATCAATTAGTTTGGTTTTATCTGTATCCTTCAGCATGAATTTTCCTTAAATATGGATACCCTCCACATGTATTTGTCTAGAAATATTATTGAAAAATACATCAAATGTTATAGATTTGCCCTGAAAACCAAATATTCACATCCCACTTAAACTAAGCATTATAAACTGAGTTTTTTATTGCTCCTATATTTGATATACTGAAACAATAAGGTATATCTAGAGGCTTATTCAGGTCTTCATCAAGTTCACATCTCTAGTTTGTGTTTGTGTGGCCACATTTTGGTGGCAAGAGGGGAACAGGGGTAGCTTCTGTGAGAAGCTGCTGGAAGCTTCCTCCATGTCCAAGAGATCCAATGCCAGCTGGATCTGAAGACAGACCCTGTGTTTGCCAAGCCCCAAGCCCATCAGTGATGGTGGTAACACCTCTGTGGCAACAGATTTAAGGAAAAGAAGTTATTTTGTAGATGTAGCTGTGCAGGGTAAGCCATGCGGGAGGAGCAGCCCTGCAGACAGCCAGGGCAGTGCAGGAGGAGGGGCAGGAGCTGCTCCAGGCTCTGGAGCTCAGATTCCCCTAAGCAGCCCAGGGTGAGGCAGCTGTGCCCCTGCAGCCCAGGGAGAGCACGGGGGAGCAGAGATCCAACTCAACCCATGAAAGAGACCCATGCCAGAGCAAGGGGATGCCCAAAAGAAGGCTCTGAAAAGTGAGAAGTGGGAGCAGGGTCCTGAGAGGAACCTGCAGACCCACAGAGAGAGAAGCCCAAGCTGGAGCAGGCTTGCTGGCAGGACTTGTGACCCCATAGAGGACACTGCAGCAGGCTGTTCCTGAAGAACTGACCCTGTGGAGAAGAGTCCCACATTGGAGCAGTTCATGAAGAGCTGCAGATTTTGGGAAGAGCTGTGGCTTTTTGGGGAGAACTGCGGCTGAAGTCTGTGGGGGACTGGCTGCTGCAGGAGGGGCCCCACACTGGAGCAGCAGGACCTCCTTCCTTGAGCAGCAGCAGAACATGTGATGAGCTGACCATAAACCTCATTCCCATCACCCTGCACTGCTGAGGGGGAATACCAAGAGCCCAGGAAGGAGGGAGGGGAGGGAGAAAGTATTTTTATTATTATTTGTTTTCCTTCTCATTATCCTGTTCTGATTTTCATTGGTAATAAATTCATTAATATTCCCAAGCTGTGTCTGGTTTGCCCATGATGGTAATTGTTTTGTCATCTTCCCCATTCCTACCTCAACTCATAAACATTTTTGTAACAATTTCTGCCCCCAGTTCACTTGCAGAGGGGAGTGAGAGAGTGGCTTTGGTGGGCACCTAGCACTCATCCAGGGCAAACCCACCACAATCCTTTAGAGGTGATAAAAATCTTCAACTGTATAGGGAGGCTGCAAGTTTGTTATATAGGTACTTGAAGTTAAGTAGGTGGATCTGCATAAAAATGTTCCAATGTTTTCCACAACAAATGAACTCCATGCATTATATGACTTAAATAATCTCCATAGCTTAGACATTACATTACACATCCTGGAAACAACCACCAAAAACTGAAGCACAGCTTAAATATGCTGTGCAAATTATCTGTAGAAAATGCAGAGAACAAAAGGAACTTCCAAATCCATGGTTAGCTAAAGACTCTGGATCTCATTGGAGATACTGGATGCTTTGTGTCAGTACTTTGTGCTGAAGAGTACATTAGCTAAACTATTTAATATATTGCTTATTAATATAACTTTAAAATATATTTGATGTACTGAGTATAAATTTAATCCCATATATTCCATGAATAAACGTAAGATGTCTAACTATCCATTTGCAGATACCCTAACAGCAGCAAAGAGGATTAAACACATGGAACACATCAAGAGAAGGATGATGAGATGTAATACAAATGCTGAGCCTTAGAAACCATCCTTTTCTCTCTTCATTCAAGCCTGCCCAAATTCTGCACAATGCATGAGAAGGTGAGCAGCTGTGAAGATAAGCCTAAAGCACCAAACTTAGTGTTAGTTTGCCTCATGTAAGATTTGGAAACTATGCACTGTCAAACTCATTCAGAAATGTGGGTACTCTTTACTCTTAGACAGGTCATAAACCAGGTAATGATTTAGTGGAAACCTAATCAGCAATGGGGCATGATACTTTAATTTCTGATCTTTCAATGAAATGTTGTCTGTTTTACTCAGTCAACACTTGACATGTTATCTGCTCAAAAAGGGGCAGAATATCCTAATCCATGTTACAGTTCTGCATTTATCTAATTTTCTAGGGAGACTCTTACCAGCTAGCATCATCAAAAGCTACAAGACAACCACTAAGAAAGCAGTGATTTTGTACAAATCTGTTTTTTAACATAAAAGGCCCCTTTTTCCTCAAGATACATAAGTGTCAGTCTGGTGGAGGTCCAGGCTCTTCTCAGTACAAGGCTAAAAAAATTCTATCTGAGGCTGAGATTTTCTTCTCAGCCTTTGATTTCAGGAATTTCATGTTCTAGAGAGCATGACGGAGAGACTTAAATTTCATCAGCTGCAATTTGAGATGTGGTATTAAATGTTACTGTAATTCACTATGACTTGGTTTTCAGGCTTAGGGTGAAAACATCCTAAGACCTACATCCTTAGCATTAAGGATGCAAAAGATTTAAGATCATTGCAAGGTAGATAAATACATGAGAGTGCCTGGGACCAAGCACCTTTTCTGAAGACAGCTTCATATTCTGCTGTCACTTAGGAATTTTTCCCATCACATGATGATTCGTCCAGCGCAGCTCAGCACCCTCCTAGGACACCTTCAAGGAAAGCTGCAAATACCTCCCAGAAAAGGGGATTACTGATTTATGGTGAAATTTTTTTTCAGTTCATTATCATCTTGTTTCAGACACTTAGAACCAGATCAGAAATATTTACCTTAAAAATCTAACCTAAAAAAACCTGCACTTGACAGTAGCCAAGAACAAACATTTAGGAAAAGATGGTAAAAATGAGTCTCATTTGCAGCTTCCAGAAATCTGCTCTGCAGTGAATTCCTGACCATGGGGTTGCATGTTTGGGTTTTTGCTTATTCTTTTTGTTGTTGTTGTTGTTGTTGTTGTTGTTGTTGTTGTTGTTGTTTTGTTTCTTTGTTTTGTTGTTTGTGGGGTTTTTTTTTTGGGGGGGGGGTTTGTTTTTAATTTTAATAGAAGTTTTCTCTATTAATTTCCCAAATGCAGTAGAAGTTATGTAGTCTCCCAAATGAACAGAATAAAAATGAAATTTTCAACTTGTCTCCACATGCTAAGTAACAGCTTCAATTCCAAAAAAACCACTATAATCAAAAAGAATTACGGAATTATTGGAACAAGGGATGAGCTTTTTGAAGGAAAGTGCTTTCAGGAATGGCAAAAGATGCAGACCTGCAGCTGTCATATGTGTTTTCTTCCCCTTTTCTGTATAGGCTCTGACATCATGCATCACTATATCAGTTACTTAAGAGACATCACTACCCTTTACACAGTAGGGGAACTATTATGCACTGTGAAGGGTATAATTAAACATCTGATTTTGCACAACAGAAAAAAAAACAGCAACAGAAACATAACAAGAATTCTCAGATCATACTATTATTTTTGTTGTTTTATTCTGATATAAATATTTTAAATAGAAATTTAATTTTAATTAATTCATTTTTTCCTGAGGTTGAAAACACAGAAATCAGAAATATTTTCAGGTTGATTTACTTTTCACAGCAGAAATTTTTGTTGTGCATGAATTATGTTATCTTACAACTATGTTGTAGTTTAAGTACAGCAGAAGAGACCAGACACTTGTACAAGCATGTGGAACAGCCTAATTGAGAAAGAAGTGTTACTTAAAAGGAGAAAACCTGGCCAATGTTACAGCTAAAAAGTAGAAAAAAAATCATATTGTCTCACTAAGTTAACAATCATAGCTTCCTAACAATTGCTGTTTCCTAACAATCATAGGAAACAGCCTTTCCTACACTTTTTTGTTTGGGGCTTTTTTGTTTGTTTTTAAGGCTTTTTTTAGGGGGATGGGGGGTTTGTTTTGTTTGGTTTTGTTGGAGGTTCACTGTTATGTGAAAATTCAGCTGTGATGGTTTAAACTCATTTTAAAAACCCAAAACCAACAAAACCAACAAACATTTTTCTGTCGTTATGTAGATATCTAAATTAATTTGGATGTCTAAGCTGCCACAGCAGTCACCTGTTGCAATACAATTCCTGATGACACTAGACCTATGGACAGAAATATATCCCTGCTTTAAGGTGGCTTCAGCTCCCTTCCTGGGCTTTAATGCATTCAGTAACTGGGTCTCCATCAACTCTAGTGGGACTTCAGAATCTAACTGAATCCAGGCACTAATTGAAGTGTCTTAACCTGCAGCTGAATCCCACTGTTGGAGCTCAATTTATTTGTCAGCTCATACAATTGTTAAGGTTAGTCAAGATCTCTAAGATCATTGTTTTAAACTGAAAGAGGGTAGGTTTAGATTGGCTGTTAGAAAGAAATCTTTGGCTGTGAGGGTGATGAGGCCCTGGTACAGGTTGTTGAGAAAAGCTGTGGCTGCCTCATCCTTGGAAGTGTTCAAGGCCAGGATGGACAGGGCTTGGAACAGCCTGGGATAGTGGAAGGTACCCCTGCCCATGGCTGGAAGAGCTGTAAAGGCTCTTCCAATTATATATGATTGGATTCTGTGAGTCTATGATATTGGTTCTATAACCATCAAGTCCAACCATCCACCCAGCCTCCTCACCAAATATCAAGTCCTTTGAGATAGCTGAGCTTTGCCTCCTGACCAGCTGAGGAGCTGAAGAGGAGTAACTCCTGTATGAAACCTGCAAGTCCCCTGCGGGCATCTCAAACACCTTGTGTATCTCAAAAAACACTGGGAGTTTTGCCAGCTGTTCTGAGCACTACATACCCTTATATCAACATCCATACCCTTATATCAACATCCTGAAGAAGATCACACATAGCTCCATGCCAGGATGTCATATAAAATCAGAGCAGTAGGAAGTGCAGGGGTTATAATGCCAGAACAGGTTAATCTCAGAAGAATTATTCATGGCATCGCATTCTGAGGTCATCATGCTTCTCCTCACACCTTTATCATTAAAAGAACACAAAAGAAAAAGGTGTTGAAAAAGCCCAGGAGCAGGTGATAAAGTACATGCAGCTTACTTGGAAGAGTGTGCACATAGATCTCCAAAGTCTGGAACATGAAAAGGTCCTATGATTTACATGACAACTCCATTTGTGTTATGTCTATGGTATCAAGTCAGGCTGTAAATAAGACAAACAATAAAATTTTCCAGGCTTTGCAAAACAAACCTCCTCCTTCATACCTATTTTTATGGTTTCTATACCACTGCTTTCCTCTGCATCCTTACCACAGATTATTCTACCTAACAGATTTCATGTAGTCACAGTAATGTTTGCAATTTAAAAATTTAACAGATTTGAGCCACAGACACACTATCCTGGCAAGCCAGACCAGCTTTGGGTAACAAGATTTATTTTCCTTGTGTGCTGCCAAGTCAACCTGAAGACAATGTTAATAGAAAAGGTCACAGACTGATAGGCTGACATGTCTCTAATTCTTCAGGACAAACCCGTGGATGGTGAATTGAAATGCTACTCTGCAGCTCCTCAGGGGCAGAGGCATTAAAGTTAAATGTTACAGATGTGAAGGAATGGCAGCAAGCATGTTTGGTTTGCAAAAGAGCTTATAGCTGTGGTGGTGGGAATGCAGGAGACACCACCAGAATTTATTTCTAGGCTAAAGGATATTTTAAGGACACACTGCAACCACTTCAATGTAGTGTAGATTCATCTGTCAGGGTGCAATTCATGGTGGTTAAGAATGGCACAGCTCACAGGTAGAAAAGATAGTTTAAAAGGAAGATATATTATCTCTATTTCTGCTAACATAGGTTTTGCAATGTGCAGAGCAGAGGGGATGAAAGAAAATGGAAAGATTGTTCTCTACTTCAGAATAGTGGTTTAAGGCTTCAGACATTCCACCTGGAGACTGACCACTTGCCTAATGTTCCAATGTACACCAATTTGAATGTAAGGACTGCTTTTGCCCACAGTGGTGACACTTACACTATTGAACTGGGACAGGAAAGTGCCAAGGTCCAGAACAGAGACATCTCAGTTGTTAAATGGTTGGAAGAGCCCTTGGTGCAACCCACACTCTGCCACAAAATTGTGGATACAATTTATAATTCAGGACAAGCTAGTGTGTGTTTTTAACAAGCATTTTTGAAAGGACAAGAGGCAATGTTTTTAAGCTGAAAGAGAGCAGATTTAGATTGGCTATTATGAAGAAATTTTTCCCTGGCACAGGTACACAGGGAAGCTGTAGCTGCCCCATCCCTGGAAGGTTCAAGACCAGGTTGAATAGGGCTCTCAGTAACCAGGTCTAATGGAAGATGTCCCTACCCATGGCAATGGGTTTCAAATAGAGGGTCTTTAAGAACTCTTCCAAACCAAATCCTTCTGTGATTATCTGAGTTTAGACTTGTTTGGAGAGTAATGGAGGTTATACGATGGAAGCAGATGGTCCTATTCCTGCTGGTCTTAGAAAGAGAACAGTCCTGGATTGTTTTAATTTACTAGTCCAGACACAGAATGTGGCAAAAAGGGCCATCATTCTTCCTCCAGATTGTTCATCTGTAAAGAGTTTTCAGATGAAGGTTCCAGAAACAGCTGAAGAAAAAACCTATATTCCATCTTTCCCAAGACTGATGGAAAATGAAGGAAAATTAGGCTTTGCTTCTTTTCCCATGGATATGAACTGGAATCTGCTACACTTACCCCTTTGGTTTTGTCTTCTGCTTCAGGTGAACACTTGGTGGCTCAAATGCAGTATATCCTTAGAGAATGTTATAATTCAGCACGAGCAAAAATAACCCTTTTTTATCCCAGACTGAACATGATAAAGGAGTGTGAACTATTACTACCAGAATTCCATTATTAATTCATATTAATATGGTGGCTGCTCGAAGATACTTTTTCTACTGCAACTCAGGGGAGACTACCAAGACAAATTGTCTTCTGGATTTTTTTTTCCCTTTTCTTTTTCCCCTGCTCTCAGTCTGAAAGACTGCAAGCACTATAAGCAACGGATAATGAACAAGTTCTGCATTAATTATTTCTGTTGTTTCATGCTAAGGCATCTTAGCAAAGATCAAGGTCCCACTGTGCTCCACGCTGTACAAACACATTGTAAAGGACAGACACAGCTATGAAAAACTTGCAGTAATAGAATGCCTGTGCAAAAAAAAAAAAAAAAAAAAAAAAAAAAAAAAAGTACACACTGATATCTCATTTCCAATATAAGCTTAAAGGGAGATAATGTACCCAGGAATCAGCCTACAGGATGAATGATGGTCACCTTTGGAGAGCCATCTCCTGAGAGCACAAGCATAGGCAATGGCAAGTGGGGCAGAATGATTTGGCTGAACAGCAATCTTCTTTTACAACTCAGGCACCAAAGAAAAATGTGTGGCCACTGGAGGCAAGAACAGGTGACACAGCAGGACTACACAGGTACTGTTCACCACAGTGGGGAGAGCATTTGTGAGCCCAAAACTCTGTTGCAGAGTTCCAGGTGGCCAGTGCTGGGAGGGACAACAAAAAAGGGCTTTTTGAAACAAGTCAACAGCAAAAGGAGGATCAGAGAGAACACTGGTATGTTACTTGTCTCTTCCCACAATGAGACACAGACAAAGCACAACCATTTAATACCTCCTTTTCCCCTTGTCTTTAACACTGGTTACAGGTCCTGGGAACCCTGAATCCTTGTCTTGGAATACTGCGATTGCAGGGATAATAAATTCTCAGCCAAGCTTGAAACTTGCTGCTCCACATCAATGCACACAAGTTTATGTGGCCTGTGTTATTGTGGGACTGCTTTTCAGGGCAGTGTTCACAACACCAAGCCTGTCAGAGTTGGAGGAGCATCTGGATGATGCTCTTAGGAACAGGCCTTAGTGAAACTATCCTCTCAGAAGTAAGCAGTTTAACTCAGGGACCCTTCTGCGCCCTTTCCAACTTGAGATATTCTGTGATTCTATGACTCTACTGTAAGTACCCTCAAGCCAATTTAATTGATCAGTTTACATGTATAATCACTGCCAGTTTTGATTGGTGAGCACAGGCAAAGGAATCCAGCAGGCTGCTGGGCCTGTTTTTTTTTTGTTCAGCTCAACTAGAAAAGTAAGACAGACCTAAAATGAACTAAGGCAGACCTCAAATACATAGCCCATTTTCTTTTTATTACTGAGCACAACCATCTCTCAGCTTGGGGAGAGCTGAGGGGACAGCAGCGCCCCTTGCTCCCCGGCCAGCACACAGAGGATGTGGGTGACTCCACCACCTCCCCAGCCAGCCTGTTCCAGTGCGTGACAACCCCTTCCCTGAAGAAAAATTCCCTAATATTCAACCTATACCTCCCCTAGTGACACATGAGGCCATTTCTGCTCACCCTGTCACTTGCTACCTGGGGGAACGGCGTGAATCTCACCTCTGTACTACCTACCCTTTAGGGAGTTGCAGAGAGCAACGAGGTCGCTCCTGAGCTGCCTTTTCTTCAGGCTGAGCCGCCCCATCCCCTCAGACCGGCGCTCCAGAGCCTTTTCTGGTTCTGGTTCTCGCCGCTGCTCCCGCCCTGCCTCCAGACCCTCCCGCTGCTGCCCACGTCCTGTCCCCTGCTCTGATCACGGAGCTTCGGACACGCCTGCAGCTGCCGAGGGACTCCGGGCCCCGATCGGGGCGAAAGGACCGTACCCTCCGGCTCCAGCGGCCCCGCCGCGCCCCAAGACAAGGCGTGGCGCCATTCCTGGGTCTGAGGGAGCCGGGCGGGCGCTGAACGTGGTGTCTGCTCCGTTCTGCAGACCTTTGGCCTTGCTTCCTCCACTCAGGGGTGTGCATGTGCTTGGAAGCCGCCCGGCAGCCCCTGAATAGGAGGCTCCGGGGGCCGAGATCGGTCGGTGCGTCCTTGCTTCCCCGGCTTCCCCTTCCTTGCTTCCCCGTCCTTGCTTCCCCGGCTTCCCGGTGTGCCTCACACGGGCTGTGCCAGCTGCCCCGGGACAGTGACCCCGGCAGCACCAGGCTGCCCTCCTGTCAGGGCTCCACGCTTGCGGCCCAAGATACCATCCAAGACCACAAAATCCTGGAATGCTCAGGGTTGGAATGGACCTTCAGGTTCTTCTAGCTCTAGCTCCACATGCCATAGGCAGGGACGCCTTCCATCAGCTCAGTTTGCTGCCTGTCCCATCCTGCCTGGCCTTGAACATTCCCTGGATGGGGCAGCCACAGCTGCTCTGGGCAATCTGTGCCAGGCCTGCAGGACCCTCACAGTAAAAAGTTTTTTTCCTTAGATGTAGTCTAATCAAAACTGTTCCTATTGTGCTTTCACTTTCTGCCCTTATCAAAAGCTGCTGTCGCTGGTTGTTTGTAAGCCCCAGTTCAAGTGCTGCAAGGCCGCAGTGAGGAGCCTTCCCTTCTCCAGGCTGAGCAGGCCCTGCTCTCTCAGCCTGTGCTCAAAGCAGGGCTGCCCCAGCCCTCTGATCCTCTCCATGGCCTCCTCTGGGCCCATTCCAACAGCTCCCATCTTTCCTGTGCTGAGCAGCCCAGGACGCAGCGCTCCAGGTTGGGCTTCCTGAGGGCAGAATTAGAGGAACAGAATTGTCTCCCTCAACTTGCTGGCCATGTTTCTTTGGAAGCAGCCCAGGATTTGCTTGGCTTTCTGGGCTGTGAGTGCTCACTGCTGCCTCATACCCAGCCTTTCATCCCCCAGAACCAACAACTCCTTCTTGGCACTGTGAGAGATGAAGTAATATTTTGCTGCAACCAAAAAGGTGTGAGAAACAAGTTAATGGTAATTGGCTTTCACAGGGTACTATATGAATTGATATTAAATATTATAATGCTGTTACTATTAAGATAATAGGATATGTTATAAAGTGGTTGATGTTGTTATAATGGCCTAGTTATGAGGCTGGTTTTCAGGACAATGGTTTTGTATGTATAATGTGTTTATGTTGGAGATTGAGTTTATGTTGGACAGACTGCTGTTAGCCAAACCTTTGAGGCACAGCTGTAAGAGGAATGGTGTGGCATTGTGTGTTTTTGCAAGTTTTATTGTTGTTTCTATTATAAAAGACAGCTATTTTCTGTTAGAGAAGTGGTTTGAGCCTTTGTACCCCCATTTCATCCCCTCAGAATGGTCTTTACCTAAGTTGTTTACTCCCTACTCTCCCCACCACTTGGCTGTCCTTCAAGATGACAATTCCCCCTGTTCCTCCCCTCATGTCCTTAAGTGGCCATGTCAATCCCAGTTGTGCTGCCCATCTTCCCTGTCAGTCACTATAACCACCCCATCTTTTTCAAGAAAGTTCTATTTCAGTCATCTCCTGTTTAGCAGATGATTTGTCTCTGGGGCTTCTTCCCTCCTCTGTATGATCCCTACCGGTTCTGTTAAGTATTGTACTCCTCCCTTTGCTTTCCCCTACTGGTTGCTTTATGCTCCCACCCCTTACACGCACTCCCTTTATAGCAGCTGTCCGGACCCTTTTTCTCCGGCACTTGTCCCTGGTCCCACCGAGGAATAAAGCCTCTTTGGTATCCACTCAAGTGTCCTCTGTCTTGTTCCTTTATCTTGGATCCTCGTAGCACATATTTGCCAGCGTCACTCACGCCATGGCACTCACCACTACCTGGGTGGTTTCTGTGAGAGCCTAGGAGTGGCCACTCTCGAGGTACCCTCCTGTCGCACGAAGAGCTGCTAGCTGGCGTCCCATCGCTCCTGTGACTGCAGTGCTAGCCACAGAATAGTGCTTCATCCAGTGATAATCCTGATGACCACAGTGATGAAACTGTATTGATGCTGCAAAGAATGACGTGGGGCAAGACTATGTAAAATCGAAATGAGTATGGGTCAAGCTGGTGCAACACCAGGAGTTATAAAAATCAGAGTCACCATTTTGTGCACAAGCCTCTGGCATTTGGCCACGCTCCCAGTGCTGTACCTTTTGCTTTGGAAATTTTTTTTTATTGCTTTCAATAAAACTTTTATAACTAATTCTCACTTTGGGGTCATTTATAACAAGGGTTATTCAGTAAAAGAACAAAGGCAATTGGTTTTGTTCTCTGTGTGTAGTTATTCCTCTTTGTCCCTCTGTTAGTACCTCTGTTAGTCCCTCTGTCCCTCTGTTAGTACCAGCCATGTAACTTGGGCCCTAACCTCACTCCCTGTCCACCTGCGCCCCCTTATCCCAGTTCTTCTCCCTTCTCATTAAGTTCTATGGGCCAAAATGGTGCCGATCTCTTGCCATCTTAGGACCCCTCATTGATAATCAAAATGGTGACTCCCCTTCATCTTTTCTTGTTCCTGTATTTCCACCTGGTTCCTCCCTTGCGTCGTGCTCTGTCCTTGCATCACCTTAGGAGTGCCACAAGCACTGAAAACAGACAACGGTCCTGCTTACCCTTCTAAGCAATTCAAAGATTTCTTGGATCAATGGGAGCATCAAACACACCACAGACATCCCTCATAACCCAACAGGACAATCCATCATGGAAAGGGCCCACTGAAACATCAGTTGGGTTCTTGATCAGCAGAGTGAGGGGATCAAGACCTCATCTCCCATTGAGAGGCTCTGTAAGGCTC
Source organism: Motacilla alba alba (assembly GCF_015832195.1). Lineage (NCBI taxonomy): Eukaryota > Metazoa > Chordata > Aves > Passeriformes > Motacillidae > Motacilla > Motacilla alba. The sequence continues at coordinate 4,402,450 of NC_052046.1, read as the reverse complement.
TATATGGTATGAACTTCTTGAATAACTCCTTTACAGAACCAAACCTCCCCATTGTCAGGTACTTCTCCAATTCCACCACAGCTTATCTTGAGGAGAAGCCGCCTGTGCTGATCAAGGATCCCAAAACAAACCAAATCCAAGGCCCTCTCCCATTAAGTACATAGGGGAGAGGGTATGCTTGCGTTTCAACAGCTGCAGGCCCCAAATGGATTCCAGGGAGATGCATAAAATCATATCTGGACCCTGTAACAACTTCAGACCTGGACTAGCCAACAGAATGACAAGCAACAAATGGCAGCAGCATGGCAAAGAAGAAGAAAGAAACAGAGACAACCTAACATCGTCACCCACATCCTAATCATCACAAGATACTTTCACTTGTTGTGGTGTGGTTTGTGTCTTTACTTGTTGAGTTTGTTACTGTATTTGATTTTCTGTGTTTGAAAAGTTTCATTCTATGGACCCCCATATTATTTCCCAAATGGTTTCACCCTAAGTTGTGTACTCCCCCTTTCCATATCAATCACCCTCGTACCTTTCCAGACCCTTCTCTGTCACTTCTCCAAACCCTGTCCCTGCAGCTTGTCTGTCATTGTTTGCCAAGCCCCTTCATCTAGAACCTTCCCTGTCATCTCTGTAATCCCAATCCTCTCACTGGTATTTTGTGTATACTTTCCACTCCTCAAGTACCTTATTGGTTGTATGATAATGTTAGTCCCCCCTCATGCTCCTCCCTTGAGTTAGCCCATTGGTTGTAAGGCGTTCTCCCCCTGGAGTCAGCCCCCCTTTATAAGTTTGTGTAACCCTTCACTGTGTGCTTTTCTGCTTGTGCTCCCTTCCAGCTGCTATGTTGTACTGCCTGGAAACAGTAGCTTAGAAACTACCGACAGAGAGCCCCTCTCTTTCTCATTTGCCTCTCCAACTCGAAGGGGACCTCTCTGGGTGCCTGCTTGGCTGGGGCCAGTAAAAGGAGAGGTTCCTGCCGGTGGCCAGACTGCTACCCTCAGCCAAGCCCAAGGGCTGGAGGCAGGGAGCGGCCACTTGGTGGCATGCACCGAGGTAAGGGGTCACCAGCATCACCCCTCCACCCGAGATCAGGGGTGTGGCGTCATTTACTAACCTGCGTTACATAATAATCACTTTTCTGCTATCTATTACCCATTCCTATTCCCCAGTTTTCTCTGCTCGCCTATGTTTTTAGTTTAATAAAAACGGGGGTGTTTAATAAAAATTGTTATGAACAAGTTTATAGGTTAACTCAGTTAATCGATAGTTACCATGTTTGTTGGTTGTTAAATGTTAATCACCAGGTTAAATGTGTTGATTCTTTTACTTACCGTACTCAACAGTCCCTTAGCTGTACACTTTTTTATCCATCGAGTATTACCTTCGCTGCTTCCCAAAATGGCCCTAGCTATAAAGAAGGCGATGTCAAAGGCGTAAGTGTAAATCTCGATGTCCGAGGGACATCCGGTACCATTCAAAGGAATAACACCCTAAAAAGATGAGCCAACCTGCAGTACAAGAGACTAAGTGACATGTCCTACTCAAGCCAGGTTGACACCATAACCAGACAAGAACTGGACCAGGGTGAGGACCTTGGACAATGAACTCAAAGGTGTCTTCCTGCATACCCTCATGAGGACAGAAGCCCCAGCTCTGCTATACAGTGAAGCTGCCTACCTCCTCCTCCATGTCGCCAAAGGGAGCAGCGGTGGTGCGCGCAACCTCCTGGGCCCCCCACCCAGAGCTCATGTCACGATAAAGTTGTTAAAAAAGCAGGTCTCCTTGCCCATTTATTTCAAAAATGGTGGAGGAAGGTGGTAGAGAGGAAGGATTTTGTAAGCTTTTCATTCCGCTGTTTAATTTTCATTTATCTTAATTTAATAATTTTCAAGGTTGCAGCCCCACTGCCTTGCGAAAACATCATGATGCCCTTCAGCTTAAAGACCTGGGTGTTCTGGATGATCCTTGCCATGACCACCACTACTGCATCGATTGTCCAGCAGCCCAGACGAAATGTTTGGGTCATCCTTGCAAGGTCCGTCCATCAGGACAGTTTCTGCATGACCATGAAGTGTGGAGGATCCCTTGTCTATATGCCTGGTTGGAATACCTCTCAAAGCAGACAAGGCCCCTCTTACAGGTAAGAGACCTGACTTGGTGGATGCCTAGGACAAGTAGATGAGGACATCGCTCCATGCACCAGAGGAACCCCAAGAATTGGATCTGTTGGAGTCCTACCATCTATTTTGACTGTTAAGAAATTAGTGGGGACTTTCAGTATAGTTGGCTAAAAGACATGACACTGTCAAAAAAGTTTACGTGAGAAACTGGTGCAATTACACCGCAAGACCACCATCCTGGTCCTCATCCCAACCCAATGCACTTCCCTAAGGAGAGTTCCATATTTGCAGAGACTAAGCTTGGAGTGGCGTTACACCTTACCTCCAAGGAGGGCCGTGCTCCCTTGGCCAGCTTACTACCCTCACCCTAAATATCACCTTAATCCAAGATTGGAGAAAACAGAATCAGTTGACATAACAAAAGAGTAAGTATACAATGAAGATGGTGATTCTAAAATTTATAATTGGAACAAATCCAAGAGGTTTGTAGCTTCAGTATTCTTACCTTGGTTAGCTGCTGCTAGGGCCCTTGGTTTTTGCAGTGTGTTTTCTCTAGATTTTATTTGCATGCCTACTGTTTATTTGTGATTTTATAATCCCTTTATATTGTCTTCCTCCTACCTTTTGGAGTGGCGCAGGCTCTCCATTTTGTATCCAATGTGTCAGTCCTTCTGTTTGTTACCCGGCCACTCCCTGCCAAGCTTCAGACTCCTCCCCTTCCCAGTTGTCAGTGCCCCCTCTCCCTACCCTTTTCTCCAGAACCTTCTTTGCTCCTCCTCCCATTAGATGTCAATCCTTCCCCAACCTGCCCTCTCTTCCAGAAATTTCCCTGTCAATGTTGTATCCCTTGGAACCCTATTAGTTTTCTCAAATTATTCCCCTCTCTGGTGTCCCTGTGTTGGTTCAAGCACAAAATACCCCGCCTCAGACCCCTCCCCAACCATATTGGTTTGTTGTCCTAAATCCCTCCTCCCAAGACATGTCATAAAAACCTATGTAAACCTTGAGTCTGGGTCTTGTGTGCCTTGGAATCCTGGATGCGGGGAGGCTGCCATCAAATAAAACTACACCAATTCCACCCCAAGATCCATATTGCTGTTTGTTTGTTCCCGTGATGGACCATCGCCGATAGCTGGGATCTGCAGAGCTTGCGAGGGGGTCTGTCACACCCCTGTTGTCACCAAGCCGGGTCACCTTAACCTCAGTGCACCGTGACACTTAGTGAGATTTCCCACCTGCATTTCCTGCAGTGGCTGCGGGAATCTCTTGGATGACGTGTACTGCCTAAGAAACTCCTTGAGTACTTTGTTATAGGCAGCCCAGGGAGATCAGCCTGCGGCCAGACTTCAAAGGGTTGAAACACCCAACCTCTGCTGGCACCAGAGCAATCCTGTGTTAGTGTAGTAGGCTGTGATCCGGGCTCCAGGGAGTCCTGCTGGTGGCCCTGGAGAGAATATTCATGCACAGAGCTGAGCTGGTGGGTGCTCACACACACAGCCTATTGGGGACCACTATGTATATTAGGAGTAATTAATAGTTAAGTGTAAGCAGTTAGTGCATTAGTAGCAGTTCTGCAGTTAGTGCATTTCTCATATGTAAATATAGAAGTAGTTAATCTGTAGCTCCCACATTTGTCCCCAGGACCCTGACCCTATGTTTTTGCTATGTTTCAATAAAATGTAGTGCTCCAGAATCTGGATTGTGCAAGTTCTTTTTGGACTGGACCAGATCTATGGGGCTGAACTCGTTCCAGTCAGAAATTCTGCCTCTCTCCACCCAGTCCATCTTTTCTCAGATGAGCTGGCACTCAAGGGGCTTTTGTTACCAGAGAATTTCTGTCCCTGTAGTGCATCAGACCGCCTGTGCCCTTCCCAGATGTCACTCTGATTTTCTAAGACTTTGCTAAGTCTTCTGATGTTTGCATTCTTGTAATGAACTTTCGCACACACAGTTCTGTAAACAACTTATGTTTTGCATTCTTTCATGGAGGAGGAGAGAATTGATGGACTCTTAGTCTGTCCAGTGTCATTGGAGAGGTGGCACTGTCACCCTCCAATCCACTGTCACTTTTGGAAAACTATAAATGTTGGAGTCAGAAAATAAAGGTCCCTCTTTTTTGTTCACCTGGAGAGCAGCAGTGTCCGTGTCGTCTTTTCGTGTCGTATTATGACACGCAGAGATCTGATGCCACCCAACTGGGCATGCAGGCTACCAGGCTGCTGTATCAGCAGGGTCATTTGCTGCTGCACCCTTTGTCTAAATGCAGATGCAGATGCAGCAGCACTGAGCTCATTCCCGCTTTTTCTTCTGTAGAGCTGCTGCTTCTTTTTCTTCACTCAGAGCTCTGAGTGTCATGCCCTTTGCACAGCTCACATCATTTCTACACAGCAACAGATGGTATTCAGTGGCTTGTGTGGTATCTGGAACTCCTTACTGATGTTTCACCGTTCTTCCAGTCCCTTGCCAACATGGTGCCCCGTTCTTTCAGCTCTTGGTGCTGCAGCCACTGGACTCTGCTCTTTCTCCTATTGAAATACATCCAGGTGTCCACAGTGTAGGTGGGCTCCTAAAGCCCAGATACCATTTGGATCAAGCTCCCGGTGCTGCACAGACACATCATCCAAAGAGGTGGCAGAGAAGTCTCCTTGCCTTGAACAGTGGCCTCCCTGTGACTTGTTTCAAACTTGAGGTCAAAGGCCCTGAGAGCATCCTACAAGTACAGGGCACAGCTCCAAGGGAGCTGATCCCATCTCACCGCAGGGGATCTCAAGGGGCAAAGCATCCCTGGGTCAAATCACCTGATTTTGTATTTGACAAGGCAGCTTCGTCCTCCTTTGTAAAGGGAGGCTCTGGAGGCCTATTCCAGAGCAGTCGGTCTGCATTTGTGGGCATTGGGCCCCTAAGTGCCATGACCTTCACAGAACTAATGTTACATTTCTGGTTTTTGGAAAATTTTACTGTCATCTTTATCAATGTTAACAGATTTTTCAAACTTTTTAGGAAAACAGCACCTTCCTCAGCCATGTGGTCACATTGCTTTGGATGCAACAGTAGTTGTAGTAGTGGTCGAAATAATAATGATAATAATAATAACAACAATACCACCCAAATACATTGCATATAATTCTGTGATTTTCAGATTAGGGAAATGGAAATCACAGTGTACCTATCAGGCCATTACCTGTTGGGAATCACATGACATTTGCCAGGGTCGTGAATAGACACATTGGTACAGCCTCAGGATGTCCTACATTCACTATTTATTGTAAGACACCTTTTAATTCAAGAGATACCTATGTGCACACAGGGAAAATGTTCTGTCTGTTGTCTACTTAGTTTCTTAGTTTGTGTCTATAACTGTCAGGAAGGGTAAAAACCTATTGTGGGCAGCTTCTGCATTAATTTAAAAAAAACAATTAAATTATGTGGTCGTCATCTGAATATATGACTCAGTTTTTCAGTGCTGCAGTAGTATTCGTAATTTCCTGTACTCTTTTATTAATTGCACTTGCCAGGTTTTATCAAGAGGGCATTCACTTCTACTTTATGCTCTGAACAAAAGGAAGAATTTCAGTGAGTTAGGAAAGGTTTCATTCAGTGTGTATGTATAGGAGGGAGACCAGAGTTTAGACTTCTCTGAAATGTTGCCATAATTGCAGTCTACCGTACTTTTAGACTGTCAAGAATAAAAATCATTTGTACTCTGTATCTCCGCAGCACAGACAGTAAAACATATCTCTAAGGCAAAAACTCCGTAAATAGCTGACTTGACTGATCTATGTTCATTCTCCTGCATGCTTTACAGCTGAATTGTGTGCTAGCTTGCTAATTTACAGCCAACAGTGCTTAATTCTAAGCAAGAAGTGCCGACCACCACTGTGAGAAAGAGCTAAAAAAAATCTTGAACACAGTGTAAGCATTATTAACAGTTCACATTCACTTCTTAGGTTCATGTGCAAGTCAAATGGTGCACACAAGCACAAAACCCAGCCGTGGGCTACACAGAATAAAAAGGCATGCCAGTTTAGTGCCAGAATGTGCTCACAGATTGGATTTTGCAACTTTCAGCTCTTCTGTGGCTGTTTCAACCCATTTCTGTACACTGATTGATGTTATTATGAGCTACACTTTGTTACTGAACACAGTAATGTTCTCTTTGGATTGATCAAAATCATAAAGTGTTCCTCTGGGACTGATCATTTTCTCTGCATACATTAATATCTTCATTAATAAAAAATATAATATTTTAAATTAAATTAATTATTTTTTTTAATTTCAGTTTGCAGCCAACAGAAAAAAAAAACAGCTAAATCGCAGAAAACAGAAAGGATCCAGCATTTCTGCAGATAAATAAAAAAAAAAAAAAGTTGTGATTTTGAGGTGAAGTATGCAGCCACATACTTGAAATGAAATTTGTAACTTACCTTTACTGGTTGGAAGACTTTTGGTGACTTGACTCTAAAGCAGCATTTAGTGTTGTGGTGAATCATCATCTGATAAAGAGCTTCAGAATTTACTTTAGGGTTATGTCCTTAGAGTATGGTGAAACAAACAAGTATATGCCAATCTGTCAGTGTTTGGTGCTGGTACTTGCTTGGCAGTGGAATATTATGTACCATTACAGAAATTATTAACCAACAGCTGAGATACTTCCCTTTTAATGGCCTGTTTAATATCAGTTAGACTAAAAGAAGGTCTGAAATAAATGGAAGAATATGACTGTTTTGCTTTTGGAAAAACACCTGACACTCCAGCAGTCTGAGATGAGGACTGTATGCTGTGGCAGCAGGGCACAAAAGCCTAGCATGAATTTGTACACATTGTTCTTATTTATTTGTGCTGACACAGTTTATGAGCTTGGCAAGCTGCGGGAACCCCTGGGCAGGTGCTGTTGGGGTGATCGCCTTCCCGAGAGCGATCTCCTCCCGGTTCAGACGACCAAGTCCCACAGCCCACCTGGCACTCAGGCCCGGATGAAGTAATTCGCAGACCACTGGTGAAAGAAGGAGGACTCTCTGCTCGGTAGATCCAGCTGGGATTATTGGAGGAAGGTCTGAGGGTCCAAAGGGTTGAAGAGAGCAGGAACAGGCAGGGACACAACCACAACCGAAGGAGACTGGAGGCAGAAGAGCCCCAGTCAAAGCAGGGGCCAGGGTTTATAACCAGGGGAAGGTAGGATTAGGTTACGCTACAGAGTGTCCAACAGGACAAGGGGTTAGGGGAGGGACTGAAGGAGAGTGACATGGATTGTTCCAATGGAGGAACAGAGTGGGAGTGGTTCTCACAGGAGGCCCAATGGGGGAATGGGGAGTACAGAACTTCCTAGAACTGGGAGTGGGTAACAATTAGCTGACAGCAGGGAATTAACATTTCCAGGCAGAGAACCATGGGAAACGGTTGGGGTTGCTCGCTGTAACTGAAGACACCAGTGTTCTCCCATGGCATCTCCGCTTTAGCCTTCACAGGACTGCGTCCCACAGCAAGTGGTGGCTTGTGGCAGCGTCCCTGGCCTACACTTTTCCCCTTTCCATCCTGTTGGCTCTCAAACAGAGGCTGTTTAAAGTTTGAGCACCTTCAATGCTGTATTGATATACCTTGAGCACCTTCAATGCTGCATTGATATACCTTCTTCTATCTCTGCAGGCTCTTTCTTGGGGTTACTCCAGGGGCCTGGTCCCTTTGGCATTTTTAAAAACTGAGTTAAATACCTCAGAATGACATGGGTGTCTTCATGAATAGGGTGTTCCTTAAGATGCATCCCACAGTGATTGCTGGTTGGAGAAGGGAATTCCCACATAGAGGGACAAATGAAGGCCATGGCTATCTGAAGGAGGGGGAAAAACTCAGGGTTCTTTGTGGTATTTTGTTGATTTTTTCTCTTCTATTTTCTTCATATGTTCACTCTCAGTGAGAATAATCAATGCACATACAATGTGCATGAAAGTGGACTTGTGCAAGAATTAAATGGGAATGGGCTATCTATTGTTAAGTTTATTTCTACTCAGCTGCAAAGAAATTGCAGCAAAAGGAGAGATCAGGTTGCAGTTTTGATAGAGCTGTGCAAATATGAATCTGTTATTCAACTAAATATCCAGAATATCTGGAAACATATTCTGGTGCTTAACAAAAGAAAAAAGTAAAATATAATTGTTTCCTGTCTCCATGCCTTTAGCCATTGCTGTCTTGATGAAGGTGATACTGCGCCCACACTCCTGATTGCAGGATCTGTAGGAGATTTAGACCTACAAATTTAGGTGATTTAGACCTACAAATCCTGCTGCTGCTGGAGTACCCAGACTGAACTCTGTGTTGTGGAAACACCTCCCAAGTACTTGGACTTGCTACAGCATTCCTGATGGGGCCATGGTATATAAAGGCAAAAAAAAAATCATTTGAACCTTAGGCTTAATTGGTACTTCTTCAACAGAAATGCACAACATTGTGTTCTTCATATACCTCCCATATCATTCATATGCCAGTTAATAGTTGCATAAATGTTGGCTACAGAACAGGTACCAAGTTTTCTGCTGTTTTTCTCTTTATAAGACTGTAAACAGTTGCCTTCCCAGGCTGCAGTGAGTCTCAGAAGAAGGCACTGTAGGAATAGAAGGCATGAAGCTTTGCAAAGCCTGAGGTCCCAGTTTCTCTTTAATCTCACTCTTACGATGTCATGAACCCTGGAAGTGGCCCCCAATGGCCTGGGGCTATTATCCAGACAAGTGAGGGATACCTGTACTCTGGTTCAGCCAGGCTTATTTCCTCAAGAATGATGGTGTGTCTGAAAGCTGAGAACAAATTATGCCTCATTTGTTCTGCAAGTTTGTGCTGGCAACCACGTTTCCCACCCACTCTGCCTCTGTAAGCTATATGTATGTCAACTGAGATGTATAGGCACTGGACACAGATATCCATTTACATATTAAAATATTTTAATATATATGAATATATTAAAATATATAAATGTTTTTATGTATAAGTGCATATTGAACAAGAGCACATATTTCTGCCTCATCTGACAGGCAGAGCTGCCAAAGAGCAGAGTGCCTCTTACTATTGCATGGAGAGACTAATTTAACACTAATGAGAAATGAGGATATCAGGAAGCATCTTGGCACAACCGCTGCTGGAAACAATCTCTGATCTCTTTCAAGCTTTTCCTATTGACAGGCTGCCGAGATTTGACTTGTGGGATTCAGTGTGGGACCCCTGATAGAATGGGTTTGGTGGAGGATGGTAAATCACAAGTATCTTGAGTCTGGAAAGAAGGTGCCTGAGCAACTCTCCTCAAGCTCATGTTGGCACAAAGGGGAGACATTTGGGATGTGGTTGGATGTGAACAGATTTACACAGGAACATCCTTAACGCTAGGCAGTAATGTCCACTAATACTTTGCGGGCAACATTTTATTATAAATGGCAAATCATTATCTCCTCCTTTGGTATTCAGTGTAATAACATTTATCATATTGAGTTATTTTGGTATTCATGGGGATGTCAGATGCAATTCCATAGGAATTACTGTTAGAATGAATGCCCACTAAATTACAATGGAATTAATATGAAATTAGATATTACGGTAACATTATTATCAAAAGAGGTCATCATGATTGATGTGCTCTTCAAATGAGGATTCCAAAAGGAATTACAGTCAGAGCTGATTATTCCAAATCAGTTAGCAGACTCCATTTTTATGCAGATTACAATACATTTTAAAATTGATAAATGAGCCAGAAGTACAGGTAAAGAGATGTAGACCACTGCCAAGTTCTCCAAAGAGCTCCACTTCCGTATACTTGAAAATGGGATACTGAAGAAGCCAAATTGCACTAACATTAAATAAATTAGTGGAAAATAAGAGTGCGTTTATTCTTGATTTGGATTATGGATAATTGTGTGATTTTAATTTAATTTTAGATTCATGGTGAAGGAGAAAGCATTAGTATTCTGTTGGTTCTTTTGGAGTAAACAAAATTTGCCTGCTTTCCTATGATCTGTAATCCAGGAAGTCCCTTCCAGTCTTGTGGTACAAATTCCCCTCCCTATGAAATTATGAAAGATCTTCTGTTTTGTTCTACAAAGAGCCCACAAACAAGAGCATGAGCCATCGGTCCAATGTCAGACAACTGGGATTGGCAGGTTGGGCATAGACCCCCAAAGATATTCACACTTTGCTGATTTCCCTTTCCTGGAGAGCTTGGAACCCCACCATTTTACACCTGTTTGCTTGGACTCACCTCTTTTCTTCTCACACGTCACAGCTGTCAACCTGATTTTTGTTCACTGTGTGCCAATAGCACAACACCCTCTGATTGTGTCCAGCCCCTCGCTGAAAGAATCTCTTCATCTCTGAATAAAGCCGGTGTTTTTCACTAATGGAAGCAACACATTTCTTGCCAGCTACTCTCGGTCCCATGGTTGTCATCAAAAGGTGCTTGTCAGCAAACAGTGAATTACAGCCACGGAACCTGATGCAAAAATTAGAATTATTGCTCTGCAGGTTGATCTGAGCATTTTCCACAATAAAAACTATGGATTAATTGCAAGTATAAACACTTGTTCCGTGAAGATGCTGTGTACAAGCTGAGAGAGGTAGAAAAAAAAAAAAAAGGAAAAAAAAAAAAGAAAAAAAAAAAAAAAAGAGGGATTTAACCACAGCTTTTCATGCAGACAAATCACCCCTTTGAGCAAGGATTTGTGGCATGGAGATGAAACAAAATGCATAGACTGCAAAATATACAGGTGGTACAAGACATTTTTAAGCTCCAATTACACCAGGTGTTTTATACTTTGATTATCTTTATCTGTCCAGACTCTGAATTAGGGGTTAATTACTGAGAGTAAATAGGCACTTTTAGACAGAGTGCCCTATCATGGCTTTTTCAGCTGATCAGCAGTGTAGCAGAGAGAAAAATTACATAGCTCAGGTTGGAAAAGCCTGCAGTATTCCCTGGGTTTTGTTAGGGATTCAGTTGCTTTATGAAACTGCAGGTCTGAAACTGAGACAAGTGAGGAAATTCAGTTCTCATTACATGTGGCTAAAGATGATTTGCAAGACAAACAATGGCACAAAGGTTTGGAATTCCTTAATAGGCAGGAGCAAACTTCAGCATCTCTTAGTCTTAATGGTCACAGATACACAGGTGTTATTCCCTCCCTCCCTTTCAATATTTGGTGTAGTCCAAGAATAGTTTTCTTTCCTAAGATTTCCTCTGGTGTTTTTCTTAAGATGGGACTAATTTTTTTAGTTTTGTTTGTTTGTTTGTTTGTTTGTTTTCTCATGTGGAGTCTTTTGTTTGTATCTTTTTGGTTGGTTGGTTGGTTTTTTTTGTTAGTTTGTTCAGTTGGTTTTTGGGGGGATGGAGAAAATTATGTGTTCATTCTTTGTGTGTTTATCTTTGGCTTGTTTGAGGGGTTGGGTTTTTTTGGTAGCTTTAAAAAAAATTAACTGTTTTTTCCAGACATTTTCTGTCTGTGTTTTTCTGTGTTGATACCTTTTTTCTGGGTTTTCTTATGAAAAGAAGAATTTGCACTATAGATAGATGTGAGATAATCTATGATAATCTGTCCTTGAGGAAAACAGCAGTGCAACCTATTGTCCTTGTTAACATTGCTAATACTCTCCCTGAATGGCCATCTCTCTCTCTGAATCTGAATTATATTCCTGGGCAATGTACAGGTGTATCTCCCTGACTGCTGGAAGGTGTGTGGATTTACATTATTGTAGTCTTTAAATACCCAGGAAAATAAAATAATGCATCCTTTCAACAAAACTAAGGATTTTTTTTCCTCAGCAATGCCAGTTTTGCTCATTTCCTTTATCATGTTCTTAAATAGATACAGGTAAATATCCAAGAGGCATGCCTGATGCTGACACGCACTGCACAGACCTAAGGGTGACTTGCACTTTTAAATCAACTGGAGGTCAGACATCCTTCTCTCAACCAGTTGTGTTCAACATCCAACCCAGGAGGTGGTCAAGAGAATTCATTAAGGTGAGTGAAGAAAGTAATCTTGTACTGTTAATAAGTAAAATAAATTAAGTATCTAGCTTACACATAGGCATCTGAACTCTGGAGATTATTCTCACACCTTATTTTTGAGTGGTTTACTGTAAACAGCGCCTTACAAAAGTCTTAATTGTGGCGGGCTGACCCAGACATCTTCCCTTTGGTGATTGAGGACTTTCTTGAGGGTTTGGTGGGTCATTTCTGTTACTGCCTGGCTGGTGGGGGAGTGTGGAATACCCCTTCGATGTTCAGCCCCCCATTCTTGCCTATACCTCCAAATCCCTTGGAGGTATAGGCTGAGCCATTGTTGGTTTTAGTTACCTTGGGGGTCCTCAGCATGGCAAAGGCCTGCACCAGATGTTTTTGGGCATCAGAGGCCTTCTCCCCTGCATGGGCTGAGGCACAGACTGCTCCCGAGAAGGTATCAACTAACACATGAACATGTTTGAACCTATCAAACTCTTGAATGTGAGTGACATCCATTTGCAACACCTCACAGCTGTGGAGTTCTCTCGGGTTCCTTCCTGAACCCACGGGTGGTAGGGAGGACTCCTGGCAATTCAGGCATGTGGCCACAATCACCTTAGCCTGATCATGCCTCAGATGAAATTGGCAGATCAGACCAGAAATGTTCTGGTGGAATTTCTTATGGCTTATTTTGACCTGCTGGAAGATGTTAGGTTGGTCAGCCTGCCGTAATGGAGCAATTAGGGCATCTACTCTATTGTTACCTTCAGCAATGAAACTGGGAAGTTCAATGTGTGACCTCAGGTGCATCACGTAAAATGGTTGCTCTCAGTCGGAAACTAGATGGATAAGTTTCAAGAACAAACTAAATATTGCCGGGATAGAGACTTCCTTCAACTCAGCATTTTCCCCTCTGGATACCACACCAGCTACACAGGCCGAATCAGTAATGATGTTAATTGGCCCAGGGAACTTTTCAAAAGCCCTGATGACTGCGTCCAACTCAGCCACTTGAGGGGAGCCCTCAACGATCTTAACATCAGCTTCCTACTGCTGAGTCTGAGGATCTTTCCAAGTCATCAGAGACTTGTGGGACCCTCTGGACACGTCGGTGAAAACTGTCAAGGCTTTATGGCCAGGATGGTGAATGGAAATTTTTCCTAAATAGCTATCCAGAGTGAACCGAAGGTTCTCATTATCACAGAGCAACTGCTCCACAGTCTCATTAGTTAATCTCCTGGTGGATAACTTGATGGGAATGTGAATGCATGCGAAATCACACTCCACCAAAAGTCGCATCCGAGCTCTAGCCTTACTGATCAGCTGGGCCATCAGCTCCAGTGGCCAAGTGATACTTTTGGTGACCAAGGAACACCCACTCTGTGATCAAGAGGGGGTCCTTTTGGTCCCTGTCCCATTGGAACATGAGCCTGTGGAGGTGCGGCAACTTACCCAGGATGATGAAACTGAAAGGAAGGTCAAACCAGCAAATGCCAGTCTGCCAATGTCAGTTGAACCTTATCAAGAGCAAGTCGAGCCTCCTGTGTCAGGGCCCTTGGAGAATCCAGCTCCTCTCCCCCTCCTTTAACAAATTGAAGAGAGGGAACAGATTCCCCAGGGGGGCCCAAGCCAGGGCCTGACGCAATTCAACAACCCACACAGTTGATGGAGATCCCTCAAGGTGTCAGGCTTATCACTGATCACCAACTTTTGTGCCATGATAGTCTTGTTGGCAATCTCAAGGCCTAAATACCTCCAAGGCGACAGTCTCTGTACTTTCCCATGTTGTAACTCAAATCCAGCCACTGTCAAAGCAGTAATAGTGTCCTCTAAAAAGGAATTAAGCATTGTCGTCAGGGGCACACACAAGTACATCGACCATGTTATGTAAAATGGCCCATTCCTCCACTCTGGTGCACACTGGGGACAGAATTTTAGCAACATACCACTGGCAAATCATGGGACTATTTTTCATTGCCAGGAAAAGGACTCGCCAGTGGTAGTGCATGGGAGCCTCTCTGTTGATGGAGGGTACAGAGAAATCAAAACATGGAGCGTTGCCTGGGTCAAGAGGAATTTGAAAAAAGCAATCTTTTATGTCGATTACGGCCAGATTTCAGTTTTGGGTGAGCATTGATGGAGACATCATCCCTGGTTGAAGAAACCCCATGTCCTTGATGACATCATTTATTTACCGCAGATTGCGGAGGAGGCACCTCCCCTCTCCTTCCCTGGCTTTTTGATGACAAACACCGGGTAATTCTAAGGGCTGTTTGTTTCAACGATGTTTCCTTTAGCCAATTGTTCCTCCACAGTTTGGGTAAGCACACTTAACTTTTGCTTGTTCAGCGGCCACTGTTCTGCCCAGACTGGTGTATCTGTTAGTCAATTTAACTTCTGGGCAGGGCGCTCCTCGGTGACTGCCATTAAAAATCCTGGGGAGCCTTTGGGGTTTCAAGTTTGACTCCCCATGGGGACATAGCATTTCTCCCCCACAGTGTGCATTTGGAACGTTAAACAAATGGGCATACGGAAGCCAATTGCCCATTGGGTCCCTAATTTGGAAAATGCTCTTGGATCTCCTAGCCAATTGTGCCACTCCAACACCCAAAACCTTGCTGGACATGTTTTGCAACTCCCAGTGTGACAGCCATTTTTGTGGTGGGATGACTGTCGTGTCCATCATCACTCACAACTGGATGGAATGCCCCCCATACTTAAGGCCACACCAAATGAGGGGTTTGTCCTCTCCTATGATTTCAGTGAAATAAGCTGAAAGGTCATAGAAAAGGTCATAGAAAAGCATATGGGGCAGTGGAATGGCCTGAGCGATGACCTGGCCCTTCAGTATGAAGACGAGAGGATGGTAAAACCCCTGGAGCAATTTTGGTCTTGAGTTGGAGCGGGGTGGAGGGGGGGGGGGGATGTACTTGTTGTTGTCCCGCACAAGAAAGTACTTACACTTTTCCATCTTGTGTAGGTGAAAATTCAAGTCCGGGTATAGCCTTAAGTACATGCCAGTCCTGTGTTGAAAAAATCTAAGGGTTAGCGAGTTCAAGCTTATAGAGTTCTTTTTTTTGCTTCTCATAATAACAAACCCATCTGCAACTTCCCCACAGTCTGCCCCATTTGTGTCAGCATGCAGGGCACTCCCACGCTCCCCTTCTAGTATTTTGATTTGGAGGCTCCCCCTCCTCCCACTGTTGGTGGTGCCTTTCCTAAAAAATGACATTGATATATAATGTGTCCTTTCTGGCAACAATAGAAGCATTTCCTCTTAGATGGTGGGTGGGTTGGTTGATGAAACAGCGGCTGGAGCTGCAGTCCTTTCCTGTGGTCCCAGTTTCCTTTCAGTGTCTCCCAGTCCCAGCATTGCCTTTTTTGTGCATTCTTCGATCAAGAGATCTAGAGTTGGTGGTGGTGCGGACAGGAGCCCCAAGATGATTTTCCGGCAAACCTCACTTGCATTGCTTATTACTGCTTCTAAGATGATCTCTTCGCGTACTATCTTTTGATGGTGTGATTTGAAAGGCCTTTTCCACCACCTCCTTTATCTGGTCTAACACTTCCCTTGGAATTCTTGGGATTCCCCCCGCCTGCTTTTGAGCCTGCTCCCGGTCACCTCACTGACTAGATGTTCTAAAATGATGTCATTTCCTTCTGCATCGGTGGCACATTCAGGAATTTGCAAGGGCCGTGGAACGAGGTCCCCTAACAATCTCTTCCACGTTCTTTCCCATAATTTTTACTCAGGTGGTGGGAGCAAGCAAGTAAAAAGTAATTTTAAATCAGCGAGGACCAGTGTCCTGGATGTAAACATGGCCGTTAAAAGGCTCCAAAAAAATTTGCTTTTGTGGCTGAATTCTCTTTGGCCTCTGCAAAGTTCCTTAATGTTTTGATAGGAGAAAGGGTCCCATCTGGGGTGCTTTCCCCTTGCATCATAGGTAACTGGGGCAGCCAAAAAAGGATTGTTGTCGTCCAGGTACACAGGCACCTTACTTCCAGTTCCCATGACATTGTGGGAACCATAAGGCAGAGTGTGGGAAACTGGAAGTGGGCAGGCAGGCTCAAGGGGTAGAGAGGCAGAGGCTTGAGCGGAGACTGGAGCAGAGACATTTGAGAGGGTGGGGACTAATGATGTCATCTTGGGGGGAGGAGCAGTAGGTGGAACCATGGGAGGAGCTGAATTAAATACCTCAAAGGAAGGGGAGAAGCCCGAGGGATGGGAGCAGTCAGGAGACAGAAGAGATGAGAAAACTGGAAAGGGAGAAAGGGACTATAGGAAGAAGAAGCACAAGTGCGGAGCCATGCCACGTGGTGACCACCATCTTGTGCTCCCTCTTTACGACCAAAGTGGGAACCATCTTGAGAACCCAAGTCAAGACTTTGAACTGGGGAAATGGGAGAGGTTTGAGGGACGAGGGAGAGGTCTCTGACAGTGTGGTTAGGGCAAGGGTACCAAGGGGTTATGGGGAGCCAGGGAGACAGTGACAACCCTGCATGCCTTGGTGGGCAGCTCCCCACAACCTATCCAGCACAGGAGACATGGGAGTAGGGGAGGAGGTAGAGGAAAGAGGGGTTTAGGGAGAACTGGGGATAACTTGAGTGGCTGTTTTTTCAGTTTTCTTTCTTGATCCTTAACTAAATCTTACATTCAAAGAAGTAACTCCATAAATCCTTCCTCCACTGATGGATCACCCCTTTTTGTCAGGTCAGTGAACTTATTGCCCTCTGCCTTCCAAAGCTCCACTTTTCTAAAGTCCTGAGGGGTAATCCTCAGGAAGTGGAAAAACAGCCACCAGACAAATCTTTTTAACAGACCCTTTGAAAACCTCACTTCTCCACCCTACAGGGTTCCTGCAACTTGGATATAGATCTCTTGTTCTTGTGTTGACTGCCGAATGCCCATCCTGCTGACAAAACACAGATTTCCCCCCTTTTCCCGCAGTTAAAATATAAAAAACAAAAAAGAAAAAGGGCCCAGGGACTCACTGGGGATGGAGTCCTGGTACTGCGTGCCATGCGTCCCCTCGCTTGGGAGCGCACCCACCTAACACTTGAGTCCCTGACCGAGTCCAGCCCAGCCACCGGGGTACTCACCACACTGACAACCCCTGGAACAGAAGACTGCGGAGAAGGTCCCTGGTTCTGGAGGAGATCCTTCGGGGCACCTGGAGAAGGATTGTCTCCTCCACCCCGGGAGCACCACTGACTAAAACGCAATGTGCTTACACAGGTACAGCGATGTTCCAAGAGGCTTTACAGCCCCGAGCACTCTGGTCCAGGGGACAGCCTTTCCAATGAGGTCCCTCGAGTGGAGCAGGGGCCCCATGTCGGGCACCAGCTGACACAGTGGCCGCTTGGAGATATCTGTGGCTAGCCTGATCTCCTGGCCCATGCCATGAGTGGCTGCCCCCTATCCGCCCCTCGGGCCAGTCTGGGTGATGGTATGAGCAGGGCTGCTTAATTCTCAGAAGCACAAGGCTGCTCTGTGCGGCTGCTGTTAGTATCCCAAGTCAAGAAATCCAGAGTAAAGGAAAGAGATCACTTGTGTGGGTTCCCAGAAGGCTTTAATTCCTGAGCGGGTCCAGGGAAAAGTGACAACAAATGCAGGGGGAGGCAACAAGGGCAGAATACAAACATCAACCAATTGTGGAACACCTGGGGAAGAGCATAAGGTGGGGAATACATTGTGACAACCAATGGGGGGCAACAGGGGAGGAGAGTAGTTTAAACATACCAATGGGGTTTCGAGGGATACAAGATAGACACAGAAGGTTCTAAGAATAAAGGTGGGGTTACAGTGATGGACAAGGGAGGAGGGCAGGGTTTCATTGAATGACAGGGAAGGGTCCAGAATAAAGGGTTGGTCTTTAGAGAGATGGACAGGGAAATGGGAGGGTACAACTCTGGCGTAGACCAGAGGGGGACAATCAGAACAAACCACTTTACACCGATGACAGAAAAATGCACACCGCCACAGTTAACCATTAAAATGGGGCAAATTCTGTAATGTGTTTTCTGTACTTGCACCATAGTGACCTCTGTTTTGTGAGATATTAGCAGCAAATACAGTGCATCCTGTCTTTCACATAAAAATACTGCAGGTAATTTTAGAAGTGTGAAATCCATAGGGTCCTGTTGAAAGACATCCTGAAATATTTATAATCTGATTTGCATTAAGCATACTTTCATAACTTTTGTGGTACACCAAAAACCTTTGCTATAACACTGTGAAATACATATAGGAACTTTAATGTAAATGAGAATATGGAACTCAAATTGTGTATAAAATTATGAAGCCACAGACTGTAATAAAAGTAATAAACTCCTATTGTAGATTTTTTTCTCTTAATTCAAAAATGTTATAGCTTAGTATCTGACTACAGTAATTTTCACATGGACTACCTGTTTTTCTCTAAGCAGAAACATTCTCTCATACAGTTTTGTATGAAGTTTAAAGTATGTTTTAATTATAATAAAATAATGTTTCAATAAAGTAAAGAAGAATGATATTAATTTTGTAAGTATAGGTGAAGAATGTTATAAAAGAGATAAAAAGATCTATTAAATACAGAAAGGTTTAATTTGCTATTAAATTTTATAGACTGTAAATGGGTTGGCTTTTGTTTGTTTTTATTATGGAAGTCTTATACTTCTACAGAAAAGTATTATTTTTGCTCCCATTAAAGTATGTAGCAATTTTCAGAAAGGGTTTGTGGATTATGTTCAATTATATAAAGGCTCTTGCAAGAGAAAACTAAAGCATAATTGAAATGAAAATTCTATTCCTAGATTCGGTCATTTTTTATTTTGAATTTAAATTCCTATTTCAAAACCAGCAAATAAAATTCCATCCTACAGAAAAAAAACCAAACAAAACCAACCAAATAAAGAAAGAAATTAACAGAATTGATGCTACTACTGCCCAGGACTACATAAGGCCAAGCATGCCTTAATTTTAAGCCCTCTATGTTTCTGATCTTTGATCACCTCTCTGGATCATAGTAGGGTTTGGAGCTTATTTGTAGGCATTTAATTTGTAGGAATAGCAAAAAGGAAAGCATTACTCTCTGCCTTCTGATTTATGCAAATTCCTGTTTCACAGCAGATGGGATGCCCCAAAGTTTGTCAGTAAACTGAAAGGAGAGAGATAAAGATTGGTATAGGTCGTGCTTTTGTACTTCCCAGCAAAGCAGAGGTTCGTTCTTATTCATGACAAATCCTCTGTATAGAAGAGATTAAAAAAAAATCTTCTGAACTTTTCTGCCAATTCAAAAGGATCCATAATGCAAGGAGCAAACACAAACTGGATTATAATTTCCCAGGCTCTCATTGACTGACCAAATCAACAAGAATTGAAGGAAAATGTTTTTCTATGGGTGAAATAGCAAGCATTTCTTTTTATTTGCTCACAGGTTAAATAAATTATATTCCTGAAAGCAAATTAAAGGAAAATTTATATATGAAAGCAAATTAATCTTCTAAATTACTTGATAATAACTTATGTCTCATGAACCCCATGTACAGTAACAGGAATCATTAAAGTCCCAAAAGCAGCACCCACTCTTTGTCCTTACAGTATTATGAACCAACAAAGGGTCCTTAGTGATAAAAAATGTCAACAGGGGATATTCCTACAGATAAGTTAGGACCCCTGTTTCTCCTTTGCCGGTATCACCCCCAGATTGGGGTGATCCCGGAAGATGGAAAAGTCTTTCCTCCAACCCATGCCTTCAAAGAAAGACTCAGTAGTTTTCAGTTGTCTGTCTCAAGGTAGTTTATTGTGTGTTATCTAAAAGATTTTCTTCTGAACTGCTGTGGTCCGTTCAGCAGGTCAGACAAAGGCACGGTCTCTGCCCCCGAGGCTGGTGCTATCTTTTATATTAAAAACTACATGTACTATATTTACAATTCTGTTCCAATAGCTATCACCTATGTTAGACAGTCAGCTTCTATTCTTAACCAATCTAAAAGTGCCAACATCACCCTGAACATGGAGGTTAGGAAGGAAAAAGAAGGAGGACAGGGCACACCCAAATCCCTCCATCTTAAAACTCCTGGCCCCCATGTACAAAACTCAAACCCCCCTGTACAGAGGTCAAAACCCCCCTGTACAGCACTCAAAGAGTTTTCCCTTCACCTGTGATTATTACTGTTGTGCTATCTAAACTTTTGTGGCTTGTAATTCTTCATACAGAGTTGGTAATTTGCTCCATGGGCTAAGATCAAAACCCCACGTGTGTCTTTGGCTGCATGCCAGGGTCTCAGAGCCCCTTGCCAGGGGCTCGGGCCGTCCAGGGCACCCAGAGGGATGTCCTGGGTTCTGACACACCTTTTTTCGAAGAAATATTCCAAGAAGCACTAAGCACATGAGATTTTACGTAGAGGAAACACTCCTGATGTGCCAGACACCTAGGATGAGATAAGATGCTAATTTATTTTTATGTTTTTCTTGGAACGCCAGGAAGATCTCTGTAGTCTGAAATTTTGTGGACCAAGCTGTAACTCTGCATTGCTGTTAGACATGACTGGATGGAGATGAGTTGAAGAATACAGGTAGCTCCAAGTCAACACAGACTGGAATCAGGATTTTTTGCCTTTCTTTCACTTCTAGTCTGCGATGAACTTCTGTGGTGTGCCAGGTGTCTGAATTATGTTTAATGGACCAAGAAAGAAGATACTCCATACATTTTAATGTGTTCTGTGCTTTCCCCAGCTACACTTTGCCATTCTTCTGGCAAATGCAACAATGTGTTTAAACCTGGAGATATCAGAGTTGGGGTTTTTGTGTGTGCTTGTTGATTTCTTTTCTTTTCTTTTGTGTTTCTTTTTTTTGTTGTTAGTTAACATCTTTTTAATGATGCTTCAATTAAGTTCCAAGTCTTTTATCTTTAATGAAAAAGGTGACACCTTGTTTTTCTCAAAAAAAAAACAAACCAAATCCAAACAATCACCACCACCATCACCACCAAAACTCTTTTGCAGCTCTTTGGAAATGTTTAAACTAAATGTCTCATTTACAAGAACTGCATTTTATTACATTTCCACATAAAGATACTTAAAGAATATATAATTTTATATTGCTTTTCATTTATAAGACAATTGAGGATCTCTCAAGTACTTGAATATTTATGTTTTGAGCAAAGTGCAGTAAATTGAAATTAAAAAACTTCAGAAGTTTTCATTTAAAAGTATTATTTTTTTTCTTGTGCTCATTCCACCTCTGATTATGAGACTGTTGCCATGTGCAACATGGAGAGCAGAACTGCAAGGCCCCTGTGGGTTACTTAGAATAAGTTAGAAATATGACTGTCACAATAAACAGATTCTGTTGCACATCAAAAGCTTAGAGCAAACCAAATTATTTTCTATACCATTTCACGACATTATAAACATGTCCCAAAAAGCCTGCATGAAATTGGTTTTGCTCCTACTTAACTGGAACCAGTTATTTGAATAAAAACTATGAGTTTTAACAGTTAAACATTCCTGCAACATGATGGCATAGAGAAGGGAACCCAGCTTTCACTGGCTGCAATATAGCTGCTTTTAAAAATTAAACAGAAGTTCCTTAAATGAGTTGGTTCTGCCTCTAACATCCATCTGATTCCTTTCTCTGTTTCAGAAAAGTTGTAGAAAAGAAATAGGCTCACTATTCCAGTAGTCTCTAAAAAAGAGCAAGACAAACCATTTGTGCACAAGAAGAGAATTTGAGAACTTCAGCAGTAGAAGTCCATAATTCATAAATAAACTTTTTTATATATACTAGAGATATATGCCCAGATTTTTTTACTGAAGAATTTTGTGCTTAAAAACTTTGTAGACCACAACCAGTGGAAACAGTTCTATAATTTTATATCTCTATTCTATTCTAGAGACTTTTAATGTAAATTTTAGGGAATGCATATATTTCTGTGCCCGATGAAGGGCAAAATTCCAACCCTGCTGTGGAATGTAACTTTGCCTTATGTCCAGGTGTACATATGGATGGGTGGATATTCCTGTGCACATTATTGGACAAACTCTTCATGATAAATAATATGTGTATCAGTGTGTGCTAAGTGCAGCTGCTTTGCACACCTGCATGGTGGTGAATAGTTAGATATATGTAAAGAAGTCAAATATTTTTGTGGGGAACTGTCATGAGAAAAGCGTCTCTGTTTTGGTGTTTGAAACATAGTTTCAGTTAGAAACTAGGGGTGGGTAGAAAAAGTTGAGTCCTTTGTGACTGAAGCATTTCAACTTGTCATCTCTCTCAGTGTTTCAGACTGGAATATGGCTTTGAAAGGTGTGCTTAAAATTTGACCAGAACATGCTGCTAAGCCTGTCTTGGATTTTTCTCATAAGAATATTCATTTCACTGCTGAATTTTTTTTTCCTTTATAATTTTTCCCCAGCTAAAACACTAGTGAATTTAGATGTGAAGTTCTCTCATCTTCCCTGTACACTGACAAAATGGCAGAGGTATTATATAGGATTCTTAAATGTCGTGGGCTTTGACCAGGGCCATTTTATCAAGCACAGGGACTAGAAAATGCAGCTCCTACAAACATCTATTTCCATCAGTACCTGTGGCTAATGAGGATAAACAAGGGCATAGGTAAACCTGAATCTTTTCTAGGGAAAATGAAAGCCAGCAACAAGAAAAGATGGGGTTACCATAAGCACTGCATGACTTTGAATAAACTTCTGCTCAGAAGTCAAAGGGCAGGTGCTTTCAAACCCGGATACACAAATTTGAATATTGATTCAGCTCAAATAAGAACAACAGCTGATTAAATTAATTTCCCTTCTTGCATTTTTTTGGCTTTGATATTACTGAGACTAGAAAGAAGTGGTAATGAAAGGGTCTGGTCTGTGCTATTTATGTCATTACTAAAGATTTTTGTAGTAAATTTTCTGGATGTGTCCAGCTAACTTTGCAGATCTTAATGTTTGGAGATGAGTTTTGAAGGTCCACACATAAATTTGGCCCAATATCCAATGAGGTTGAGATACTAAATAAGCTGAGTGTTTACCCATTATGGGCTGAAGTTGCCCTGAAGGCATATTTCAAATTGATATATAGAACAGAAGGTGAGATTAAAAACCAGAAACAATCTGCTTTAAAATTATAATTAATGTAGAAAGACTAAAGAGCCTACATGAATTCTGTTGCTGTGAGCAGCTTTCCAGAATACAACAGTTCTGTAAGGAAAAGGAATTAACTGAAAGAAAGGAAAAACAAGGTTTGGGTTTTTTTTGTTTCCTGAGGCTATTTCTTCATTACAGGTGTTAAAGGATATGTGAATCATTCTAGAATTTATTTACTGTGATTCAAAGTAGTCAGAAAATTCACTTCTCAGAGAAATTCTAATTTTTATTGGAAAAAAGGAATTAATATATTCACCTAACAAGAAAATATTTAGATTTTATATTATGGCCATGGTGCCAAGCATACCTGGGGACTCCATGCTTTTTTTCTCTTTTCCACCATTAAGACTTGACACAAAACCTTTCTCTTCTTAAATGAATGAGGATGCTGTGTTTGATAGGACACTTCAGAGCCCTTTATCATTTGGCTGAAGGATGCACCAAATCCAGAATTTTAGGATCATGAAGCTCCTGAACTTTACCAGTATGAGTCACATCTAAATCAAGTGTTTCTTAGGGGCAACAAAGTATATTAAACTTTGCCATAGTGAAAATTGTTCTAAATATCACCAAATCTTCTCCTGGTCTACATATCTATGATGCAGTTTCTCTGGATTATTTTCAGCAAAATCCCTAAATATTGACTTAAAAAACCCCCTAAAATAAAAACCTGCTATGCTCTTTGAGGGAAAGAAAAAACAAAACAAACAAACAAGCAAACAGACAAAAGAAACATAGAAGGAATAAAAAGGAGGACCAGACATCTTGTACTAAAGAACCCAAAACCAACCCAACCAACCAAATGAAAAAAAGCACAGAAAAAAATGCAAACCAAAACAAACAGAAAAAAAAACAAAGAACAAAACAAATGAAAAGAACAACAAAAGAATCTGACAAAACAAAAAACAAACAAAACAAAACAAAACAAAAAGCCCACCCAAACCCCCAAAAAGTCACAAAACTTTGTTTTCCAATGATGAATTATTTCATTAAAAAATAAATAATTGGTCTAGGATGGCACTCTTTCCCGTTGCCAGAAGTCTTTGGTAGAACCTAGGGACCAGATGACCAAGCCGACTTTAAGAGGAAAGAAAAATTAGGAGATGGCAGCAAAATGATCACATAGGAAATTTCTGATGTCACAGCTGAATTAACAGTCAGACTTTCTTAAAGACAGTAGTGCAGTTTCTTTAGCTCAGGTTTTATGTTGTATTAATTTCTGCCAATCCATAAATAATACACCAATGATAATTTGATAATGTTTAAAGTTCATATATGTATGCATGCAATGACACAAGTACACACATATTTTCTATATATTTAAAAATATATATAGATATAATTATGTATGTGTGTATAGATTTATATATAGGATTGCAGAATGATTGGGTTGGAAGGGACCTTAAAGCTCATCCAGTTCCAATCTCCTGCCCTGGGCAAGGACACCTCCAAGTCCCATCCAGCCTGGCCTTGGACACTCCCATGGATGGGGCAGCCACAGCTTCTCTGGGCAACCTGTGCCAGGGCCTCACCACCCTTACAGCCAAGAATTTCTTCCTAACATCTCATCTAAACTTATCCTCTTTTAGTTCAAGCCAATACCGCTTGTCCTGTCACTCCATCATTTGACACTGGCAAATGTCCCTCTCCAGCTCTCTTGGAGCTCCTTTAGGCACTGCAAGGGACTCTGTGGTCTTCACAGAGCCTTCTCTTCTCCAGGCTGAAAACCCCCAACTCTGCCTCTCTCCAGAGCAAAAGTGCTCCCAGCCTCTGAACATCTTATCATCATTTACGTCCAAACATCCATCCATCCATCCATCCATCCATCCATCCATCCATCCATTCATTTATCTATCTATCTATCTATCTATCTGTCTGTCCATCTGTCTAATCCTATGTGATTTTCAGGAAGACAGAAGCTTTTCTTCCTAGGGAGTAGTTGGCTCATCTTCCATTTGAATGTGCAAAATCTACTCTGCTTTATGGGCAATGTTTCTAATCCTTGTCTTGCCCATTACTGTTATTCACCCTATTTCCCCAGACACATTTAATTAAATAGCTATCAACAACAGACGATTAACGTGAGGGGACAAGGGGATGAGCCAAAACATAAATCAGACAGTAATGCTGTCTTCAGCAGAGAGGAGAGTATTGACCAGGATGACACCTTCTGTGAACTAATTATCAAAGCAACATTCCAAAGTAATTGTGAAACAAGCAATATCTTCTTTTTCCCCCTTTGCTAATTTAGTTAATGACAATATATTAAAAAGAACATGGAAAGGACAAAAATAATAATAACAACAATAATCCCAATCATAAAAGCAACACAAACAATAACTCTATTTCGCTGCCAATGGCTCTCCTTTTTTATAGCCTCCATCTGCCGTGAGCAAGTAGTGCAAGAATCTACAGTTTCTTCCATAGCCTTTTAATTCCCCTAGCTCTTTCTTCTGTCCACATTCTGTTAGTTTTCTTTTGTCTGCTTTCTGAGAAACTGTGGTTTATATGACCACAATACATTTCTGATTGTCTACTCGTGCTTCAGGTAAGAATTTTTTATGTGCAGCCTAATTAGAATAAAGTAGGAAGAGAGGCACAGAAGGGGATGAAGTAAATACATTTATATGTTTTTCAAGAGGTGAAATGGCAAGAGAAGAGAGGGCATGCTAGTGCTCTCTCATACAGGAAAAACAGCAAGTTCAAACTCTGATAGATGACTGAAAATAAATGAGACAGGATAATAAGGTCTGGCTTCATTAGTGCCTCCTTACTAGTTCTGCTCGAGACTAATAATAATCCCTCTGTTCAGAGATAAATGGATCAATGTCTGTCTCTCCTTGTTAGCCTGCTGTATAGATGAGAACAAAATGACATCTAATATGACTGCAGATGTGGGTATCCAGTGCAGATGAGGCTGTTCCAGAACAGGATTTAAGTTCAGTAAGAGGGATGGAGGATCTTGGGTCACGGTCCCCAGCACTAACATACGAGAGTTTTTGTCACATCCAAAACACAGCATGAAAGCTGTGAGGAGAACAGTTATAATGGCTGTACTCACTGTACAAAACAACACTCTCTCTTGACATCCACATTGCGTATTAGAACCTTGTAAAAGCCCTGGCTTTTTTCATTTTCTCCTTTAAATACGTAATTAAAATTGCTTGGGCTTTAAGCTTGGTTCGATGCAGGAATGTAAAACATTAAAATCCAAAATTACATTCAGTATTTCAGTGTGTGTGTTTTAAAGACTGATGAGCACAGAGGCTAAATTTGAAATGTAGATTTGAGTTCAGGAAAGAATTACACATTCTCTGCTGACATCCACAGCACCATGAGCCACACCTACAAGCACTTCAGTTAGCAAGCAACAGAAGTATGGGCAGTTTAGCTGAGTGCTGGGTTTCAGTTTAGACATGGGATTTTTCTTGGGATCTATAATATTGAATGGGATTATCTACAAAGAATACCAAAGATATATCATATTTAATGGCATTGGGCCCCTGAGGATCTTGAAATTCAAAACTACCTAAACCTGAAATCATTCGAGTGAGTAGCCATTACTCTGAATAATATTAAATGGGAATACTCATCTTCAGAGTGAATATTTCCACCTTCTAAGCAAAACATGTGATAATTAGAATTGGTTCTGGTAAATATAGTTACTGTAGCAGCAATTCTGGTAGCTTAAATTAGACAACTTCAATCCTCTTGTGAGCATATAGCAGAAGTCTTATTGTCGTGCTATTGCTGAATCTGCCTTTAAGCAGAATTTTCTTTTTACTAAATAAAATATTGCAAGTAGCATGCTTATACCAGCTGAAAATCATTTCCTAAAATTAAATACATTCAATTATCCTGCATAACGAAGAAAATAACTTTATGTATTTTAAAATATACTTATTAATGTTTACTCATTACACACCAGATATAACATGAGAGTTACAGCTGAATAT
Source organism: Motacilla alba alba (assembly GCF_015832195.1). Lineage (NCBI taxonomy): Eukaryota > Metazoa > Chordata > Aves > Passeriformes > Motacillidae > Motacilla > Motacilla alba. The sequence continues at coordinate 4,375,259 of NC_052046.1, read as the reverse complement.
ACCAAATATACCAAATATACCAGTTCCAAATGACAAACTAGAAATCTGGATTAACATTTTTTAAAAGTCAAAGATTTTAAAATTGCATTATTTCAAGATGGAAAAACAAACAAACAAACAAACAAAGAAAAACCAAACAAAAACCCCACAAAAATCCCAACAAACTTATTAACTTCCTCCTAAATTAGTTAAGTGAATTTTCTAGTCAATTCACCTCAATAATGAGGTAAAGATGGCTTTGTATCAGTTTGCATCAAATCACTGGATTAACACTCTCATCACCTCTCCCAAGAAATGTTTCTCTCTCAGCTCAGCTGTTCACAGGACTGGAATACATAATCCCATATAATTTAGGAACAAGCAAAACTCTGTCATCATCCTCCTTTCTCCACCATGATTCCTTTTGTTATTCCACTCTTCAAGTTCTGTGGAATTTTCCTGATCTCCATTTTGCTGGAATTTGAGTTTCTGCTGTAAAAGGCACCTGGCCCTCAGCAAAATAAAATGTTGTGGCATACTGATTCACTGAACAGATGGAGCACAGCCAGCAAAAATGAAAATATTTATGTACCTTTGTGCTGCTCTAATCTTACCACAAAACACCAGAGCCTGGGAGAAGATTCTTCCCCAGATGCAGGACTTGTTTCTTCCTTTTGTTGAACTTGAGGAGATTCCCATGGGCCCAATTCTCCAGCTGGTCAGAGGCCCTTTGAAGGACAGCACAACTCAGGTGTATCAGCTACTCCTGGCAGTTTTGCATTGTCTGTACACTTGCTGAGGGTGCAGCTTGTCCCATCACCCAGGACATTAATGATGGTGTTAAAGTATTCTCAGCCCCAGCCCCAGGAGTCCAGCACCAGTGACTGGCCTGCAGATGGGCTTTGTGCCACTGATCACAGCCTTGCAATCCCAGCACAGTGTTTCCAATCCACGCCAGCATCCATTCCAGCAGCCCACGGGTGTGTTTATGAGGATGTCATGGAACACAGTGTCAGAGTCTTGTGAAAAGGCTTCAAATAGAATGTCTGTGGTTTTCACCCAGTCCTCTGAGATACACATTTTATCATAGGAGACTATCTAATTGGTCAGGAGCAGTTTCCTTTTTGCAAATCCACAATCACTACTCCCAATTACCTTGCTCTTCACATGCCTGAAAATGGTTACCAGGATTATTTGCTCCATCACCTTCCCATGGACCAAAGCATCTAATTCTCTGCATTGTCATTCTTAAAGCCTGAAGTGACCTTCTCTTTCTTCCAGTCATCAGGAGCATTTCTACCTACCATGAGCTTCCAAAGGTAATTCAGAGTGGTCTCACAAGGATTGGGCAGCCTGTAGCAGACACCTGCAATGATCATAGTCCTGCATCTGCACAGGAATCTTTTATTTCTGCTGTTTATTCCCAACACCCATGCAGCAGTACAGATGTCCTGCAGGGATGCATTCAGTCCTGCTGATTTCCCATGAGAGGCAGGAGTAATTTCCCCCATAATGTTATCCCACATGCACTTCCTTATGAGCAAATGACCAAGGTGGAACATTTTCAGGCTTAGTTTATTCATTTATATATCCCTTGTCCACATCACCCTGCACGATTTACTTGGCAAGCCAGTCCACCCCTTCATCATTTGACTGTGGGTTATCCACTCTCTTGTTGTGTCTAAGTTCAAAGTTCTCCTTACCAGGTCTGCCTGCCTGCTGATGATTTTTTCCCACTTAATTGTCTCCTCATGGTGTTCATCAATCCTGCAGGAATCCTGTGGTCATAAAATAAAATCCCTGTTGCCAACACCAGTCACACAACCAGTTGTTGAAACTCAAGATTCTTCTGCTCCCACTCAGGTTCTTCCTCTTCACCAACAGAGTCAAGGGGAAAGCCACACAGACCCTCAGGACCTGGATCATTGGCCTCCGAGTCCTCTTCCAGCTCAGAAACCTCAAACTGGAGAAACCAACCTACAGAGGAAGTGCTTCACCCTAAACATTATCTCTGTTTTGATGTTACAGTCTGGTTTTGGAAAGGGCTGAGGAAATATCCAGTGGGAACTGAACTCTCTTTAAAAATTCAACCATATTTATTCTGTTTCACATTAAATGGCAGAAACTGCATGCATCTTGCTTGCAAAATTCAAGATTTTATTAGATGAAAGAAGGCTCTCAAAACTCATAAGTCATGCATCTGCAAGTCTTCACATAGAGCAGCTCTTCCACAGGAAACTTAAGGAAAAGCAATATTTCTTAGTTTTGTGGTTTCCTCTGAAAATTCTGCACAGAAAATTTTCTGCAATTTCTTACGATTTAAGATAAAATTGGAGACAATTTGGAAATTTTATACTTAGTCTGAGTTATTTCAAATGGAGAAGGTAAATTAATTTTGAAGTTTCGTATGGAGGATGCTTAATCTTAAATTAGATATTTTTTAACTGAAAGGAAAAAGATATGAGCACTTAATTATTTGATAATCGTTAGGTCTAAATTAAGACTGAACAGAAGGAGAAACCACACATACATGAGTAGTCCACACATGGGAATGAGGGTGACATATGTTTCTGTTGAAGAGCTCTGAGGTGGCCATGTCGTTCACAGATAAATTCGGGGGTAGATGATATGGTGCTTTCTATAGATATTAAAAACTAATCACACCCATAAGTTTCATGATTGGAGAAAAAAACCATGCAATTGCATACACTTATACATGTGCTGGTATGTGTTTATACAAACAATTTTATGAGGTGAATCTATCAAAGAGTCTCTGCAGACTCACCAGCACCAGCCTTCTCCATACTTTCAGCCACGTGTCATTCATTCATGCCCAGACTTGCTGAAATGCTGGTTGTTCTCTGCAAGCCTGGTGAGAAAAATGTGAATTTTAAGGTTGTCAGTACAATTAAAAAAAAGAAGTTCTTACTAGAAATGACCTCTCCCTGTTCCCATGGTGCTGCAATTGATGATAAAGGGAGATAGACTTGGTTCTCAGTCCCACTTCCCAGCCTTACTTATTAAGACAACACCAGAGGAATGATGTCTAATCTTCCAAATGGATGAAGTTAAGCAAGAAAGAATTTTAATGACTGTAATGACGATTTAAAAAAAATAAATCAAAGAAAGTAACATAAGTTGGGTTTTTCTTCCTTGCTTCTTAGCTGTCATCTCTCCTCATGCAGAAACTCTGTAAACCCCAAGAGGTCTTTCTTACTTGAGTAAATTAATTATTTAGTGAGTGATGCATTACAAGACACAGAAGTAGATAAAATGCCCCAAGGAGATGATGAAAGAGTAAAAACTCTTGAACCATCTTTGGATAAAGACAGCAGCAAATAGGTAGTTGTTTTTTTTTTTTTTTTGTAAGCTCAGTCCCAAGTGAAAATTGGAAAAAAAACATTATTTCTTAGGGTAGTCCTTCCTGTATAGTAATCACTATGGTTTGGGTTTTTGCATTCAGATTGGATTTTTTCCTCTTTAATATGCTCACAGAGGGATATTAATTTTAAATTGAATAGTTTATCTGTGGACATAATGTCCAGAGTGTGTTGGTGACTCAGATTTCTCAGGTAGTGTTCCAATTTCTACTCAATTTAAAGCACTTAGGGGATGAAAAAGGTCTGTCAGTTATGAGTATTTCAGTATGACTGAGTTACCCCTCACACCCAAAAATAATCTTGCAAATTACACTGATATTAGTTTTTCTACTTGCTTTTGTGTGAGAGAAAAGGAATTATCTCCCTAAAGTAGCTGTCTTTTTCTGCAATAAATAAATCCAGCAAATTACACTGAAAATGTGTTCATTTGACCACGATACACTCTCTCAAATCACTTGCATGTTTCAAAGCTGTGAAAAAAATTTAGATCCATCACACCAAAAAAAGCAATCAGTCTGGTCAAACTGATGCATTTAATTTTTTTATCTTTTCCTGCAGTGTCCTGAAGAGCAGGCTCTGAAAACACAGAGGGACAGTGTTAAAACCAACAAAAAAGGATAGGAGACTGGTAACTCTTCCCTAGGCAGAGCAGAGCTCAGGACTCCTGTGTGTCCCTGCACAGCCTGCTTGTAAGCAGTGAGTAAGCTCTGATTAATAACTACAGGTAATTACACTGAAATCTCCACGGAGGATGTCACTGGGTGGGTAAAGCACATCAGAAAAGTAACT